>NC_142195.1:7907500-8549583 GCF_026936395.1 Plectropomus leopardus
TCCCCAAAAGTTATAGGGGAATCTATCACTTGTTGTGACGGCGGCTTTATGTGTTCCTGGCAGAGTGTCAGCGGCAGCACAGCCACTGGACTTCACATCATTCTAACACACTCATCGGAACAAAATTGAGTTGTACATTTTGAGGCATTGGGTTTTTTCTTCATTATGTTTTGTACTGACAGAAATGTATGACTTATTATTATAATTTGACTTTTATACTTTAATGATTTTTTTTGGCCATTGATACATTAATTATTTTTTCTATTGATTGTTATGTTTGTTAGTATTCGGAGCCCAAGTTGACATCTTAAAACAGCTCATTTTGTTTGGCAAGCATTCGAAAACCCAGAACCTGCTTATGTGTGCATACCTTTTTTCTTTGATAACTATCAGTAGCATCTAGTGATGAGGATTTTCGATTACGACCAGCAGAAATTTCTCGCAGTTAGACTTCCGTCAGTGTTCATTGTTCCAGAGGTTTATAAAGATAGCCAAATTATCCACAGAGGTCTGTAACTCTTCAAAAAAAAGGCTATGTGATCTAAACCAGTAAAACACTGAGTAAAGCAGTTTAGTGTTTAAATATCAATGTTTTTCCGACACAGCTCATCTTTAAGGGGCAACTCAGTATGGAGGCTGGTGCAAAAAAAACAAATTGCTCTTTCAGTAAGGCAGTGTTTGGTTTGTTCATTCTGGGCTTTTGTCCAAACTTTTTTGAGTGGGGGCCAAATTAGATAATGTGAAAAATACCCGGGGGCCAGATGCTTCTTGCATCAAATGGGTTATTTAAAAAAACAAAAAAATCCCATACAAATGAGACAAACAAAACTGTTTCACTGTTCAGCGAAAAAGTATTCAGCTTTCCACTGTTTCTGAAGCAGCAGTCCTCACCGTCACCTCAACGCCTCTTTGCTGTGGCCATATCTGCTACCTTTCGGTTTATGAAAACACAGCAGTTCTGCCTGCATAGTTCCAACTCGATGCATTTCTACAAACTAAGTTCTGCCATTGTGTGGAAAATGAAAAAAAAAGTGATATTACTTGATTAACCAATATAGTGTGATGGGCCACATAAAGTATATTATGTAAGTCAAGCTGAGGGCCATTTAAAATTAGTTTGAGGGCCACAATTGGCCCCTGGGCTTTACTTTGGACATGGCTGATCTAAGATAACCACTTATTACCAATTACCAATTACCAACCAATTACCTTTCAAGGAATACTTTAATATTTTGGGAAAGATAATAATGGACATGGGTGATTGAAAGTGATTGAATTTATAAATTTTGTGTAAGAATGGAAATCCTCTGAAGCATTAAACTGAAGGTACAATAAAAATGTGAATTTCAGCATTTGAAGAAGGGAACCATCCTCACATGTGTGTGTGTGTGCAGCCGGCACGCTATGGTATTTAGAGATGGCTAAACTTGTTTTAATTCTCTCCAATTTGTCATGTGAGATAAATTAATGAATATAAATCCATGGCAGTACACAGACAGCAGATCAGGCTTACACATGAATAATTTTTTCATTGTTTTTTATGGTGATTCATTACTTTGGAAAAGGGGGCCTGCCAGTGGGGCCATTCCTGGATGGTCTATTAGGGTTATGAGTAATTACGCTTTGGTACCTCAGTCCTCATAGACAGAGAAAGAACTAGAAGGAACCCACACTGACGCAAATCAGACCCCAGCAGAATAATGGCCAGCATACAGAATCTGAAACATAACCACTCACTACCATAAGGGAGCACTTTAGGAGAGAATATTAGCTTAGTCACACAACAATATTACTGGGCTCATTACCCACCGTTATGCAACGAATGTGCAGTGTATATTTCCTATTAATCATTTCAAAAGTAATATCTGTTGACTTTTATTTTCTGTGAACATGAGTTTCTTACATTACTCATTATTATAGAGCGCCACTCCCCAAATATAGGTAATTGCCTCTTCTCTGTTCCCCCAAAATAGTGGCTCTGCTGGGACTGTGCTCACTTATAAACTTAATGGAACAATGATCATCTGCTGGTGGATGCTATTCTGTGGAGTGTGTGTGTGTGTGTGTGTGTGTGTGTGTGTGTGTGTGTGTGTGTGTGTGTGTGTGTGTGTGTGTGTGTGTGTGTGTGTGTGAGTAAGAGAGAGAGTGACTGACTGGAAAGTTGACCAGAAATTTCATACTTTCTGGACATTTATCCATTATCCATTTATTTCCAAATAATCGTCCCATTAAAAATAAATAATAAATAAAAAAAATAAAAAATAATATTAATTTTAAGGTGAAATTTCTGGCAATGTGTGGGGCATTTCTTGCCAAGTTAGTCATTGTCTTTTTCCCCATGTTTTCAGATAGCTTGTGACAGGTGTCGAAAGGCAGCACAAGAAAACTAATGCCAATCCACATTAAATGACTTTTTGACATGACCCACGTTTTTTGTAGGATTTTTTTTATTTTTTATTTTTTGATTTGTTTGTTATTAAAAAAGCTGGCATAGCTGTGATGCGTGGAAGGGGGTATAAGTTCATAAGGGCATCAGTCTGACATTTTTTTGAAATAGCATACAACAAATTATATTACAAGTGGCACAAAGACTCTCAACTGAATTTTACACTAAGGATGAAAATATGTATAATTAGGCCAACCATTTGAACACTACGAGTATACTATTCACTTTTATGTGTTTGGGTCTAGATTTGCACTGGTATGAGTGGTGTTGAAGTCAGAAGTGAGTATTGATTGGTAATTTTCGGTTAGACCTCACCCACATCGGTTGTCTTTCACTGGTTAAGATGTTTAGATGTGAGAGGGCTCGTTGATGGCATTCCTGTCTAAATGGTGATGGATTTAATTTAGGAATCCTGTCTTTTCCTGACTGGCTGACGTTTTTTTTGTAATAACTGTCATCAATATGTATTGACTCAGTAACTAGACTGAGTTGTGTGGCAGCTCATTTCACTTGAAAGAGTGTTTTGTCTTCAGATGGTGGTGATGGTGATGGTTGGTGGTTGTTTAGCCCCTCCCCCTGCTCCTGATTGGCTGTAATTATCTGAAACTATCGATTTTAAAGTCACATTGACATGAATGATGCCTAATTGGATTCGGAACAGAAAGTGCTATTGATTTGGTCATGTAATTGAAGCCTTTCCCCATCCATCACTGCCTGGTTTTCATTAATGACAAATACAGATTGTGCAGTGTTGAATAATAGATATAAATAACATAGCTGTTGCACTTCCTTCTGTCATGTGTCCTCTCATTAAAATTGAATTGTTTTAAAGCTAACAGCTATGTAGGAAGCTGGGCGTGCTGTTTCATGTAAGAACATGAGAAAAGCGTGACTGGTTTCTCTCTTGAGAAAGCTTTCAGCCAGATATGCACCTCTCCTACATAGCCCAGACACACACTTTGTAATTGTTTAGCCTAACTGTGTTGTTGTTTTGCATTTCTTGGTAGTTATAATGCATCTTTTTGTAGTTATTTTGTGTTTTTTTGTGTCTTTGAGATAATTCAGTTAATTTTTTCATTATCTTTTGTCTCTTTGTGGTTGTTTTGACTCTTATTATAATTATTTTGTGTCTCTTTGGGGTAATTTTATATCTTTTTGCTCATTTTGTTAGTCTTGTTAGTCCTTTGCATCTCTTTATGGTCAATTTAAATTTTTGTTGTCTTGGTCAGTATGTCTTAATTTAGTAATAATAACTATTTATATAGCACCTTTAAAAACACAGTTTACAAAGTGCTTTGACAAACAAAGCAAAGCCGAAGCAGTAAACCCCAGAGTTTGTAAAACAACTGAAGTTAGTCAATAGTCAAATTTGAGTGAAATTTTACAGTTGAGGGCCAGGGGGGCCCCCTTACACCTTGGGCCTCTAGGCACCTTATTTGAAAGAAGAGACACAGTAATGTGTCGCTTTAACACATAAAAAAGAATCTCCCTTATATTGGAGCTGAACAAAAAGTGTGTCATTGCATAGAAGCTGGAGAGATACAGTGAGAATATTAATATAACAATACAATATATAATAAAGCAAAAGAGGTGATTGGTAAATCAAATAGCATTATTTATTGGACCATGAAATACATTAAATGATGACGGAAGAAGAAACAGATTAGGCTAGATTGAAATAATTATAATTGCTTCTAACTTAAAAAAAAAAAAACTAATTACTTTAACACATCACTGAGTAATACATTACCAACAGCAGACAAACACCTCAATTTGGGGTGTCCAAAAGTGAGGCCACACAAAAGTGCTACAGGTCAGATAAAAACACAGCGAGAGTGGGCTACAGCTGTACAGAAGGGCAGGGGAGAGATGATAAAAGCGTGCTGTCGGTTGAGCAGATATCAGACGATCAGACAGTTGAATTGCTCCGAATGACGCCAGAGGCACCTCGCAAGCAAAATCACCCACTCAAGTCCTTAGCCTCCCCAACCCTCAGAAGAGCTCAGGATGTACTTCACACACGATTACGCTCAAAAACAAGGTGGCAACCAAGCGTGCAACCTGTCAGTTTTGCCCACTCGCTCAACCAGAGCTGGCCGAGAATGGCAGCACGGTTTGTTTTTTTTTCTGAAAATTGTTATGATTTTTTCATTTTTAGAGCATAACGGGTGCAAGACGTTCTACAACAGCTGTGTTGTTTACATCTTTCATATTTCCATATTGAGGGATGGCAAGACTTCCGCCTATTTTTATACATCCAAAGCAAAACTTGTGTTTTTCCTTTAGCCAGTTTGGGGGGTTGGTAGAGGAGAGGGGGGTGGGGGGGGGTATATCTAGTGGTAGCTAAGATCTTTGAAGTCCTTTTAATGTACTGTAATGAGCCAGAGATGAGAGGGTGGGTAATTACACATAGACTCCTGCAGTGCTCCATATGGGCTCAAAAAGACTGTACCCCTCTGCCCTGACACACACACACACACACACACACACACACACACACACACACACACAGACTGAGAGAGAAAAAAAAGCAAGCTGAATATTTCTGATTATACACAAAAATAAATACTAATTCCGCTTCCCTCACAACACTCTTGCACAAACAGTTATCCATCTCTTGTGTTTACTACGTTGATGTGCAGAGACTTGGCTGACCTCAATAATAAAGCTGACTCCACACACCTCTCTAACATCCAACCTTTTGCCCACCCACCAGAGAAATTCCTGGATCATCAAGTCCACAGCTACGGCCAGCTCCTCTCCATCACCTTCACCTCCGAGACCGCCGCGCTGCTCCCCAACCACGTCACCTTGCTCCTCCAAGGCTCTGGAGTCACCCTGTCTGCCGACCTTTCACCCACACCAGTGCTTGACCATGACCCCGGCCTCACACCGCGGCACTCCTTCGTTGTCAGGTACGAGGATGCAGGCACAGGGCTGTCAGTTTGTTAGTCTGTGCACATTCTTTTATTTTTGTTGCTTTTTTTTACTGTTGAATTTGAGTCTCTGTGGAAAATACCAAAGCGTTTGCCTGAATGTGTGCATAAGAATGGATGTCGGGGATGTTTGTTTTTCTCTGCATCTGTGCATGTCCCTGTTGCCTTCCTTGTTTCTTCTTACAATATATATAGAGTCCACAGAGGACAGACTATCCAGGACACCCATGTACAGACTACAGCTCACCTACACTGACTGTGCTGTCATAATCCCAGCAGAGTGTCAGGATATGAATGTAGTGATGAGCCAGCTCCCCCATGTGCTGGTTGTCATGTAGATCTGGCAGGGAGAGAGAGAAGCATTGCATTTCCATTTTTATATTTTATACATTTAGCAGATGGTTTCACCCAGAATGACTTGAAATGTGCGCAGAAGTGTGAGGAATGACACAAAAGTCACCAAAAGTACAAAAAAAAGTGATACTGCAAGAGGAGCAACAGTCAAACTTACACTTAACTGACAGTTTATTATGACCCTGAAATAATCATGCAGTAGAGCTGAACAAAGGACAACAAATTTAAACAAAACCAAGAGTCTACAGTGTTCATGGGAACAGTGGTGTGTTGCGCTAAATGCTACAGGCAGTGTGCTAACATGCTCATAATGGCAAAGCTAAAATGCTAATGTTCAGCAAGTATAATGTATGTCATGTTCACTTTCTTAGTTAAGCATGTTAGCATCCTAACTTGGGCTGTCAGCGTTAACGTGATGCCACTAAGCTTTGTTTATACCGTTTTTTTTTGTTTGTTTGTTGGGTTTTTTTTATCACGTTAATCACCGGCCAACATTACTGTCTTTAAAAGGCTGAATTAGAGTGATGATACTGGTTTCAAATGAAACTAGAAGTCCTGAGGAAGACCATGCCAAATTTTGGCAATGGAAAAATGGCATGTCATATTACAGGAGTCCCTTGAACTCTGACCTCAAGATATCTGAATGAAAATGGGTTGTTTGGGTACCCATGAGTCTCCCCTTTACAAACATGCCCACATAATATGAGTCCCATTTGTTTTTTTGCTGTCCCTTGATTCATAATCAAGACAATCTGGTGACAATCTATTTTGTAATGCAAAATAATGAAATTGAAAACATGATTAAAAAATGCAATTAATCAGGATGAACTATCAAAATTTTATGATTAATTGAGATTTTAAAACTTCTTTGGTTGACAGCCCTAATGCTGACATTTGCTAATTACCACCAAATGTACCAAAGTACAACTTAGGCTGATTGTAATGAATATTTTGCAGGTATTTGGTCATTAAAACAAGAAGTGTTGTCTATCTTTCTTGGGATCTCTAGCTGCAATGCATCAGTCACAGCTAGAGTTTTGTTGAACTAAGCCTTTATTGTGCTTTCAGCTACACACTTGTAAAGTTTTGTGAACCAGGGGCGTAAAGTGATGAAGTGCGGTCAGTGGGTACAATACAAATTACTCAGCCAGCTCATACAATGGTTTCTGAGGTAGTTTCCACAACAGTTGGTTTTACCAGGACCACATTTCGCCATAATAACACACATACACAAACACAAACACACCCACACACACACACACAGACATAGTATTGGCCTAAATATAGGGACCCCCATAGTTATTGCAATTCGTCCTCAGGGGGCTGTGAATATTTGTGCTACATTTCATGCCAATCCATCCAATAGTTATTGAGACATTTCACTCAAAGTTACAAATGTCGACACTCTTAAGGCTTTGTGGGCAACATGAATGGCTGTACAAAATATCAGACCGATCCATCCTTTAGCTGTTGAGATTTTTCACTGGATAAGTTAAAACTTTGACCTGCTGATGGCGCCTGTTATAAAGTCAAAGAATCACCAAGGCCTGTCGCACTCATCCTCTGGGGGCCATGAATGTCTGTATCAAATTTTATGCAAATCTATTTGATTGTTGTTGACATATTTCAGTCTGAACCAAAGCAGCGGACCAACTGACCATCCATCCCAGAAGCTATGGCACTAACATAGTTGAAAACTGGCACATGTAAGACATAGTCCACACGTACACAACTACTTTTGAAAACAGGCTTTTTTTAACGTCCAAACAAGCACTGTTATAAGAATTCATCTTTGTCCAAATGAATATGCAAAAACACAGCTGAAGTGCAGTCAAGAGCATGCCAAACCAGCAGGTGGTAATATAGCCCGAACCCTAAAGCCACGAAAAGAAGAAAAAGACACAAAGAGTTTCTGAAACTACTCCCTCGATCCAGAATCCAGAAAGTTCTTTCAGTAAAAAAGGCTGTTTGCACGTGGAAGAAAGGCAAACAAGCTTAGGAAAAGCTACACTTTCAGATACATCTGTGTATGTGTGGACTCAGAAATGAGGGGATTCTTCTTTGAAAGATTACCTCAGACCACAAATATAGGAAAGTTTTTATTTTGTAGTGAGTGGAGACAGGGTTATACAAGGTACTTCTTTAACAGACGAAGCTTGTAGGAGTCTGATGTTTTGACTAAAGTGGGGAGGTCACTCCACTAGTAGGCTCCAGGAGGCAGAGGAGGGGGGGTGGATTGGAAGGATGACCAGGTCGTAGCATTGAAAGGAGAGCTAAGTGGATTATAGCGACAGCATGCAGAGCACTAGATGGAGTGTAGGCGTGGGTCCATGGCCTCGAGGTACAGTTACGTGGGCAGTGGTCCCTTTGCAGACTGATATGCCAACACCAGAGTTTCAAATGGTATGCAAGCAGACACAGACAACTAGCGGATGAAATGTAACATAAGTGATCTCATCGAAGAACTAGAATTACCGCCCTATGGTTCTTTGCTTCTACGAACCACTGAAATTACAGTACATTGACAGTTTAAATCCATGTCTGTCCATCTTCCAGCAGCCAGCACAGAAGATGTTTACAGTCAGCACAATTTTGAGGTGGACACCCAAGATTAGCCTCACCAGTTGGCCTTTTGAATATAAAATCTCATCACCTTACAATTATATCCTACGTCCAAGTGGACATTTGTGCCAAATTTGGGGAAATTCCCTCAAGGACCTCTTGAGATACTACATTATTGCATACACTTCTTGTGTTTAGCATCAAGCTCATGTGTCAGGATGTAGCTTAGTTTTTTGTTTTTTTTTAACTTGATGGCAATTGTAAGTTTGACTTATATGTTTTTTTTTCCATTTTTTTATCCATGAGTTTATGAGTTAAATCATCTCTGACCTGCCAAAGCACTTTGCTGTTAACAGTGGTAGTTTTAAATGTCTGAGTAGAGTAGTGTCACTCACTCCAGTATAATGCATACTAAAGCCTCCCACACCAACATGCATAAGCACACTTCTTAAAGTAATCAGATCACATTCATACACTTCCAGTAGCACATAAATGTACATGTATTAGATCTAAACTCACAGAGTGGTGTTATACAAATGCCTGATTTTTCCCAAGTACCTTGTGACAAGGCCTAGCAAATCTTACTTAGACCTTGCAGGCAGGTATAGTTTTAATATAATTCGAGGGTAACAGCACCTCTCAGAATTCTCCAGCAATCAGAGGATGGATGTTGTAACAAAAATAGCAGCAATCAAAATCAAGCTGTGACACAGCTCCTATCACACAGAGCTGATGGTGTTTACATTACTTGTCGCTGGCAGTCTGCTGTTTTTGTTTTCTCTGTGTCTACTGTTAGATTATATTAAGATGCGCGTGTGTCAGTTGTAATAATTTGTTTGTTTTGGAGAGAAAGTTGATTAGCCACTCTATTCAGAGACAAAAGCAAATTGAGTTGCCTAGTGCCAGCCTGCATTTTCTTTTATAATGCATCATGACCCCTAGTTTGTTTGCGTCACTTTATAATAGTCTGTGTTTAGTTTTTTTTCTTCATTCTTGGCCAACCCAAAATGCAGTGAAGTTAAAGGTGCTGTGTGAAAGATGGTTCACGGGTCTTCAAATGCTTGTTTCGTTGGGTTGGTGGTTCGTTTAATGACTGAGAATGAGACTGAGCAGTCAACTGTCTTTCTTCAACAGTTACAAAGAGCACAATTGCAATTGAAGCCACCAATAACTCTTTCAATATACATTTTAGGGTTGTGTAAGCAAACAAGTGTTCAACTGTTGCAGCACATCAGGTCACATCAAGGTTTTCTGTCCACACT
The DNA here is from genome assembly GCF_026936395.1 of Plectropomus leopardus. Classification (NCBI taxonomy): domain Eukaryota; kingdom Metazoa; phylum Chordata; class Actinopteri; order Perciformes; family Serranidae; genus Plectropomus; species Plectropomus leopardus. Next base: position 7,917,061 of record NC_142195.1, read on the forward strand.
GAATCCATTAAATATGCATTTCTTAAGTGCATCATGTAACCAAACCACATACAAATCAGCTTTGGGCTCGAGATCAGACTGCTGACATAACTACTGAGAAGATGACATTAAGTATCCTGCAAGTTATCTTCTAACATTTGTACTTTTTAAACACATTTCATACTGTGATATTTACTGGAAATGACTCACAATAAAGCCAACATCAAGTAGGTTTTTATTAGCAATGGTCATCTCCCAGAAACTTTTTAGCTCCCTTGCAATATCCCTTGAATCCAATCTTCCCCTCTTATTTAGGTTTTTGCTGTGAGTTAAGGAGATATCCTACTGATAATTCTTCTTTATAAATCAACCCTTTTGAGTCCATTGGGACAGTTTTCAAAGCGAGCAATGATAATTAAAGTATAGCTCAAAACAGGGAACCTTCTCACTTGCAGCAGTTAGGACACCACTTTTATCAGCTTCAAATAGAAAATGTTGCTATAATGGCGAGTTTTAGTTTTTTTGACAGACTAACTCTGCTGTGTTTCCTCTCGTCAACCCAAAAAACACACTAACTTTTTAGTAAAAAAACACAGACCTCCCCACTAAAATTTGATGTCATTCATGTTCAGCTCAGCTGCAAATCATGCACAGCCTGTCAGTCACTGATGGTTCTGTTTTTCTGTTCATAAACGTAATATTTTGTTACGTTGTCATGTTGCTTATTACTAATGCAATATTAGTTATATTTAGCACAGTGATGATTAAGGATACTATTTAATTTGCCAGAAGTGTCAAAATGACAATTGCAAGTTTAACTACTTTGCATACATCAAACTGATTTAAGCTACATATGGGCGTGTGAGTACTGTTTTAAGACCGACTCTAAAATGTTAACCCATCCTGAGCTATTGTCTTCAGTCCAGGGACAAAATCATCCTTTCCCATCAAGATATCCATAGTGTCTGCCTCACCAGCCTTACCATAAAGGCAGACTGTGCTAGAACATGTAGTTCCTTCCTAAAGTGAACAGCCTACTCTCATCATCTGTGTTCTCATACTAGTCCAATTTGTTGTTGATATTGACCCTCAGCTATATGTAGGACTCTTCCACCACCACTTTCTCTGCTTGAAATCCTCTACCAGCTCTTTCATCTCACATTACACTTCCCTTGGTTCTCTGTGCAATTTCCACTGTACCAAAAACTCCTGCAGGCCTTTCTTTTCGTCTTGCCCTTCACGGTTAAGTGGTCAATCCAAATGCGGGGGTGACTAAGGCTGGAGGTGATCCCTAGTGTGACGGCCTATGGGGAAGCAGGAGTGTAATCAGTCATATTGTCGTGGAGAGATCTCATTAGGCCGATCAACTTAGGGGAGTGGGTGCCACCTGTGAAAAACATACTTAAGTTATTCACACTATTTTTGTTCTCTTCCCCCACTTGGCCTGGCATCTTGTAGCCAGTAATCCTTCTCTTCCCACTCAGCACCTCCTTCACACTGTTTTGTTGCAATTTGTCTTCAATTCTGCCCCTGTGTTTCTATCTTTAATTCTCCTCCTCAGCACCCGCAGACCAACTTCACTTCCTCCCAGTAGTCAGCCCTGGAAGCCCTCTTCTTCCCAAAGCAGGGATTTAACTCTCTTTGTTTTCAGAGGTTTGTTTAAAGAGAACTGCAGAAAACAGCAAACTGTTAAATGGCTTTGAAGGGTCCACATGGAAATTAACATGTTATGCAGCCGGGGAGCCCCTGCATTGTCCTCTGTGTGCGCTCCGCAGGGGTTGTTCCAGTCCATTAGCTCAAAACAGTCCTGTAGAGCCTCCACATACTTGTGGGATCACCTTCTTACAATCTCGATAACAATGGGCAGCTGGCTGTTGGCTGCTGCTCAAAGGAATCTGAAAAAAGCAGAGATATGTTAAAATTTTTAAGAAGCTGAAGGGAAGGTACAGTAGGGTAAAGCATTCTGAGTTAGTTGCCTTGTCGGGAGCTGCAGTAGTCCAGGTTAGGGCTAAACAATTAATCCCGTTCAAACTGATGTCAGGACATAAAAGAACACAGTTTTATTTTATATTAAAGGGGCGTCTTTTTTTTATTTCTTTGTTTTTAAGTTGCTATATTAATACTAAACATTTTAACTAACCAGAGGATCAGAAAAAAACTCACTCCATGTTGCGTTGAATCCATGAATAAAAATTTCTCACATGCCTCTGATGAGCAAAGTATCCTGTCATTGGAGTCCACGTTTAACAACATAATCCAAGTCTTACTCATCCAGTCAAATGCTCAGGACTTTCCCATACAAACAGCCTTTTCTGGTGAGGAACTAAACAGAAAGTGAAACTAAATATATGCTCTTTTCATTGCAAGACTCCATTGACAAAATCAGTCATTTTACCTCTCTGAACACAGGAGCTGCTCGTTAACCACAGCCCCGATCAGTTAATTTGAACTTTGGTGTTTTAATAGTTTATTCAGATTCAACAAAAATCATACAATAAAAATAATAACACTAATAAGAGCGTAGATAAGTTTCACTTTTTTCTGTTCAGTTCCCCAGCAGAAAGGGGTGTCTGTTTGGGAAGTAATGAACGCACTACTGGATAAATGAGAAATAAAATATATTACACAAGTTGTGTGAAAGTTTGTAAACGGATGTTTTTATCTAGTTTTGCTGTTGTTGAAAGTGGTCCAATATGACTTCAGTTCATCAAAACTTTTCTCAGTTTTGGCGTTCTTCACTCACCAGAAGGATACCAGAGAAACAAAGTTTTCTTCATCAATTCAGTGTAACACCGGGTGAGTAATTTATATACAAATGGTCATTTGGGAGGTAAAGTATTCCTTTAAGTGCAATTTACATGTTTATATATTGCAGCATAGCTCCTTAGGGGAACAGCTCAGTGTGTAACAGTTGAGTAGTTGAGCGAGAGAAAGTTAAATATGGCGGTGGATGTGCTCCACAGCTGTTGAGGATCGGAGCAGAGGAGGAATTAGCACTTAAGTTGTCAAAATGTAAATATACAGTGTAGGTTTCAGTTTGTCCATGAATAAATGATGCAGCTCCTCAAGACCAAGTTAAGTTAACATGTCTTGCTTTCCAACTGCTGGGTGACGTGAAGGGGCTATGCTTTGGCTTGTGGAGCGGCAGAGTGCAGTGAGCTCTTTAGTTTGGGTGATTTTCTAGTGTAACTGACTGGGGATCAGTAAGATTCATATTTTATTAAAAAACTAAAATAAAATGTTCTCACCAGGGCTGTTGTTTTTCAAAATGCTTTGTTGCTCTTTTTTTTCCTTTTTGTTTGCCACTAATGACATGATGGTCATATTTCCTATTTACAAAATTCAGCGTCTTAATAAATATATCAGTTACATAAACTTCAGTTCATCTCATTTCAACATGTATGTCTGGCCTACATAAAAAATACATTTATACGCTGACTGTTATGTTGGTCATACTACAGATTGATTTATTGTATGTGTATAGTGGATAATGTAGTAAGTTGCACAATAAATTACAATTGCAATATTGTTTTAAGAAAATAACAGTGAGGTTATTTTCCCGTATCATTCAGCCCTAGTTCAGGTGGGGGATGATTAAAGCACGAGCAGAGAGTTCAGAATCCTCGGTGAGGAAAGGTGTGACTTGTTGTAAGTGTAAAAACGGAATGTGATGTGGTTGCAATGATGGGGCTCACGCAGCGGTTGGTTGTCTAGAATCAAACTCCAATTCTTGGCAGTTTGGGCAGGAGTCAATATACTTGTCCTGTGTTCTTTTGTGGTGGGAAAACAATGTTTGACAAAGGACAGGTCATCCTTGCTGAAATTGGTTTTAGTGCGGGCAACAGAAGAGATGCCCACTTCAGCTGGAGTATCAGGTGAGAGGAAAGAGAGTGTGTTATTGACAAGGTGATGGTAGAATGATGAAATAAACCTTCTCCTTGTTTTCTGTATATTAGCTATGTATGCAGATATTTGCTGCATGTAAATTGTCAAAGTCCTGTTGCAGATATTTTGCTATGCTCCAAGCTTGACTCTAGGATGTTTTGATCCAAGATATCAGTTGATCAACCACATTGGTCAGGACTATTTGCTTAATTGCTGTGAAATGTTGCACAGACATTTGTTGCCCCCCTAGGATTACTCCCAATAACTCCCTTTACTTTTTCTCTAGAACCACCATGAGGTGCACATTTGTGAGTCTGTGAAAAATGGCTTAACGACTATTTGATATATTGCCATGAAATTTGGTACAGACATTCAAGTCACCCACATGCTTGTATTTTTTAGAAATCGCCCAGCTAACCATACTTTCCTGACAAGAACTGCCTGATTTCAAAATCTTCTGAAATGATTCATAAAAATGTGAATTCAGAGGACATCCTTCACAGGATTGAGAATCCAACAATACATTTTGCGCCGGCCAGCTGTTTGATGGAGTTCAGGCAATCCACCCTCCTCCTCATCCCAAAATAAAAAAAAATATACACTTTTGAGATTGTTTCGGTGCAAATTGCAGTGTGTCGAGGATATCAGCCGTAGCGATGTCTGACTTCTCTGGAATATAATACAACTAGATTAGAACTTAGATTAAACCCAAAAAATCAGGCCCGACCCTTTATAAACCCGCACAGTTTCTGTCCATCATGACCCAAGCCTGACCCATGATAGTAGTTTGGAGCCTGAGCCGGATTAAAAACCTGAATTTGTGAGGGTAAAAATAATCCTTTAGTATATTACATTTTATATAATATAAAACAGATTGTTTTTAATTTTAAAGCATGTATAACAAGGTAAGGGTGTGCGTGTATCCTTGCACCACTTCTTCTTCTTCTCATCTCGTGTAAGACAGGTTCGGCAGATTCGGCGCATCTAGTGTGCACAGCGATGGTGATGCAGCACGTAGGTGTTGATCACCAGTCTCCACTACATGTTATTTACATTTCTTCCGCTGCTGGGGAGGGAGAAACAGAAACTGGCAACCTATTAGCTTACTGCCTCCCTTTCTGTTTCTCTCGTTTTTTTCATCCCTCTCTCGCCTGCGCTCTCTCTCTCCCCCGGTTCTCCACATGTTCCCTCACTTCCCCTCTCTCTCCCCCCTCTTTCTGTCTCTTTCCCTCTTGATTTAGTCTGTTACAGCTTCTGCAAGAGTGTCATTTAGTCATGAGACCGTTTCATTTAATACAATTACATAAATAAACATTAATTTGGGGAGAACCTGACCCAATTCAAGCCCAAGGATCAGGATCCGAACCAGGTGGTTCGGATCACATCGTGCACTGTCATGACCACGAGCCTCTTGACCAGAAGTAGATGCACGCATCCTTTTATGATGTGAAACGGCATTTTGAGCACCACAAGCTGAGGGCCACCTTGTCTTATTATATTTGAGAGCGGGCATCTCCACAACCAGTATCTCTGACACTCTGCAACTCAATCCAAAACAATTCGGGTTGATAAATAGAGCTATATGTAAAAAATGAAATGTGTGTTTTTAATTTAGGGGTGAACTGTCCCTTTAAGGCCACCTTCCTGATGATAAACTTGTAAATATTTGATTTCACAAGTTGACAGGGAGCTCTTGAATGCACCGTTAGTTTGGGCCCTGTGAGTAATCTTATTATGGGGCAGAGGCACAGGTTCAGCCTTGTTTTTCAAGTCAAGAAAGACACATCTTTTTTTGTTTGGTTCATCAGAGGATCCAGCCTCTGAACTGGGACACAGCTCTTTCTGTTCCCTCCAATATTTCCTTGCCTCTCTCTGGTGTCTGCGCACCAGTAATGACTTTCCCCTCAGCACCAATAGCCCTGGCTAAAGAAGCTCTTTGCTTCCCTTTTTGAAATGCACTGGAGCTTGGGGGACAGAGAGACTGTCATTAAGTGTTCCTCTCTGGAGAGGTTCTCCACAGATCTCATTACACTTCTCAGGTACATGCACAGATGCACTTCACTACATACTCTAGTATATCGTTCCCTCCCTACTCACTCTGTCTCTTTCTGCCTCTCCCTTTCACACACACACACACACACACACACACACACACACACACATCAAGAATTTCTGCTAGTTAAAGCTTTCGCACAAACACATCAATCCATGTGGCCATCTGCCAGTGTGATTTGCAACAGTCAGATGCAAAAATAATTTGTTCTGAAAACAGAAACGTGCACATCTCCAAGTGTTTCCCTAAAGGCAAGTGAAAGCATAAATAAAAATGAGCAGAAACGTGCACGCTTCACATCTCTGTTGACTGACAGCATCTGCGTTCATAGCTGGTAAATATGTTAACCTGTTAAGTGGCTGTGTGTCCCCACCTGCTGCAAAGATCATTTTAAAATCAGATGAAGGAAAAATATATGGAAGCATGGGGACTGGAGCTGAGGGGATTGATGAGAGGAGTTGGTGATTGGCTTATATAAGGTAGCATCCACTCTTCTCTCTGATGTTGCCTCTGTTCACTTTCTTTTCCCTTGAAACCAGTGGGCGGGGAGGTTTTATTGCCTCGCTTGTAGCTGTGTGCATACGTCTGCAGCATGCAAGCATAATATTTATGCCATAAGGAACCCCTTAGATGCTCTGCCATTTTTTTTTTAATTTTTTTTTTTACAATCGACTGATAAACGTTCAACGCACAGTGATCAGCTGTTCACTGTTTTCCCTGGCAAAAGAAGTGTTTCAGGAAACTGCTTATGAATGACTTTAAAAGGTATGAGCCAATTTGCAGGAGTCAGCAGAGCTCTAGTAGTAATGTGGGCATGTGGTCCATCTGGCACTGTGTACATTTCTGTCATGTTTTCAGAATTCACCCACTTTGATCATAGATCAGGGCCAGCTAAATATATTGAACAGAAGGCTCATTGCTGCCAAAATAAAATAAATTCCTATAGGTTGGCTGAGCAAAGCAAGAAGAAACATGGAATTGTGTGCTGGGTAAGCATAGGATTTCAATTCATCTACTCCCAACAAGGCACCCTTTAGCAGCAGTATGAGATGCACTGGGCGGCATCATTTTTCGACGTTCCAAGCAACTGCTTTAGCATTAAATTTAAAAAAAAAAAAAAAGAATTTCTTTGTTTTTGTTTTGTTCATTTTTTTTAAACCTCAGGAAGTAAACCTAAAAAATATTTTTTACCGACATTTTTAATTTATTTTCAAAAGAGACTGTATGCATTTAACAAGCAGAATCTGCCAAAAATGTAAGTTTATTTTGAAAAGACACAATGTTTAACATGAATTTAAATTGAATCGCCATTCCTGAGCATCCAAAACTGATGTTGGAGGGGTACCTAGACTGTTATAGTTTGACATATAGGGCCACTGACAAAGCATCAGTATTTGACAAGTTGGGAGTGAGTTGTGTTGTATTTGTGATTAAACCCAAACAGTCCCAGGCCAAAAGCTCTTCTTGTCTACTTGAATTTACTATTACTTTTGTAGGATGACAAGGGGTGTCTGCATATTAGATGTGAATAATTGCATTCAAGATTTATGGATTATAGGCAGGCCTCTATTTTGGTCCTCCATCTATTTATTATGTACTTTCGACCTCTTGGCCATATTTTTAAGAAAGCCAACATTAAGTTTCACTGCTATGTAGATGACACACAAATATACTTATCCACCATGCCAACTGCCACTCCTCAACCCATTTCCCCTTCTGACTGTTTACTAAAAATTGAATCTTGGTTTTCATAAAACTTTCTAAAACTGAATAATGATTAAGCTGCGATTCTCCTTGTAGGAACTAAATCTACTTTTGAATTGTCAAAAGTCAGAGAAAAACAGCTTAACCAATAATTCTTCCTTTAGCTTACACCGATCAGCACTTTCATTTTGACACACACTTTGGTTTTTCACGATGCAGTTCCACCTTGTGTCCTCTTAAACTTCATCTGGTGCAGAATTCAGCTGACTGTTTCACTTCCAGAATTTCCACCATCAATAATATCACTCCTGTTTTTCAGCAACTTACCTTGCTCCTGATAAAGTAACACTTCAACTTCAAGATCTTGCTCCTCATTTTTAAGGCACCTCAAAACCTCATCCCTTTGTATCTTTCCAGACTCTCCTCACCCTTCTGTGCTCTCAGATCCTCTCCTGCCATCCAATTCTCTTCACCATCTGCCTGCTTGACTACCACGAAGTCTAGAGCCTTCAGCCTTTGCAACTCTCTCCCACAAGACATTCACAATATTGATTCTCTCTCTACCTTTAAATCTCATCTGAAAACACACCTTTTCCTGCTGGCCTATTCGTAATCTTGACTCCAAAGCCAAAACACAAATTGAGTTTTGCAGTGATGCTGACTTTATGATGATTATTTTATACCTCATTTGTATAACTTTGATTTTACACCTTGTTGTTTTATTGACTGATTATTGTATATTTCTGTTTTGCTTGATTTTATGATGTCTGGAAACATTGCTGCTTATTTTTTTGTTTGTTTTGTTTTGGGTTTTTTTTAGTATGCTTTGTCAGATGCTCTTGACAACTCAAATACCTAGTTTTGGTGTCCAAAAAGCCACCAGAAATACAGTGATGTCTATAAAAATCAGCTTTTCATGGCACTGTCCCCCGTGGAAACACAGTGACGGAACTATGATGGGAGGCTAAAAAGCTGCTGTAAAAATGCAAAGATGACTCACTTAAAAACGTATCTTTTTTTTAAAATCAAACTCAAACAATGGTCTGCAGCTTGGCATGCGTCTTTGCCTAAAAATGTTGATTTAATGTACCCGTGGTTTGCAGAAACGTACAGCATTCTCTGTGGGTGACTTGGCTGGGTCACAGCCTAGTAGGTCAATTATTAAATAAGTAAATAAATAGAACAGGTGAGGTGCCCAAGAGGTGACTTGTTAGAGCGGGCGATCCATGTACAGAGGCTGTGTCACCGCATCAGCCAAAAATAAAGTATCTTTAAAAAAAAAATTTTTTTTAATAAAACAGGTTATAATCAGTGAATTTTTTACAGTTTCTTCAGAAACTCTGAAAAGTGCGCATTACAGTGTGTAAAAAGGGGTTACAATCAAGCATGATAGCTAGTTTTGCTTCTAAGGACTAGAGTCAATTATAGCTTGACCAAGACTGATATACTCACCATCGCTTAAACAGAGTGTGAATGCTTTTATGCTATGTATTGATATAAATAGACAATCCAATTAAAATGTTTTTTTTTTCCACAAGCAGTTCTGCACAACTGAAATATGCTAATAACATGTCCCCATACACGAGGAACTTGCTTGTATTTTTCAATTTTACAGTCACTTACATGCTCACTTATCTGCCCAGTACCTCATCATGTCTCTGTTTCTCTTTCTCCATCCTTCACACACCGTTTATGTCTTGCTGTCTTGCTCACCTTGTATCTCTATCTCTGTTCTCTCTCGAAGGGTACTTGTGTATGTGTGTGTGTGTGTGCGTGCATGCATGTGTGTGTGTCCAGTATTCTTTTGGGCTTTTCTCTCCTGATGATCTCCTCTCATCCTCAGTGGAGCAGGCTTAATTACACTGTGGCTCTCCGCGCTCTGCTTGGTGCTGATTAAAAGGGACATTGACGCTCCATAGGGAAAGCATGACTGGGAGTTTGTTCACTTTCATGCGCACTCTGCTTATCTCTGTCTGACCAGCTCCATTACCATGGCTTTGAGGCCCAGTTTGTAATTGCCTCTCTTTATTACTGTGCCTGCATGTCAGGCCAAGGAACAAGGACCCGCTGCATCAATGGAGAGTCTGTGTGGCAAGCCAGCGAAGCACACACACAAACACACATGTTCTCATGTGCACAGTGTAAATGTGAATGCTGAGGCCATGCGCGAAGTAAAGCACTTTGAAAGTGAGATAGCATCGTGCTGAGAGCAGTTGACCTAATAAAATAGAGGCCATCGAACACTCACACATGAAAGGCCTGAATTATTTTGATCTGGTCAACAAACTAAAGGTTTTGCACTTCTTTAGTCATTTTTGCCTATAATTACAAGGCTCATATATAATAATTGGGTACCACTTTCAAATAAGGTGCCCTTTGTAAATGCACTTTATAAGTTGAACCAAATGACTTTAATAATAGTTGAACAAGACTACAGCCATGCTGGCAGCTGTATGAGGCCTTAATTCAGCGGCCAGTACACTCCATCAGAACTGTTTGAGAAAAGTCAAGTAGCTTTGTAAACCCCTCCAACACGCCTTGCCAACATCTGTGTGACGCATAGACTTTATGAATAATAGACGTAGCCACTGTGACATCACCCATTGGTCTGTGGACTTCAGTTTTAGAGCCTCAAGTTCAGCATTTCAGCCAAGACCATCTTGGTTTTTTACTGCCAGAAGTGACCATATTTGAACAAAAGGATGGAGCTGTGGAGGAGCGAGAGGAGGATCTGACTCACAGACTGTGGTGTCGCTTTGCATACAGCCTGTCACTCAAGTGGCCCTGCCTCTAAATATGCCTGACTTTGGGCTTTAATGAAATTTAATTCAGGATGTAATATAAAAATTCAACATCCGTACAGTTGTCCGGAATATTGGAATTACCTATAGAGGCCAAAAGCTGTTTTGCATCAGGCTGTAAGCATGTTTATTTGTGCTGTAAAGATATGCATTTTAGCATGGGGATCTATAGGGTGAGGAAGTTGGGGCTTTGTCTGATTATTTAACTTTCTAAGCGCGGCAATAATGACAACATATACAAACTAGGGACCATCTTGCAGTGGGATCACTCTAGCCATGGTACTGCAATATAGAAAGTAAAACCAATGTTGGCCAAAAACATAAAGTAGGGGAAGGCAATGGCCCTCTACTTCCTACCCCTACTTCCAGCACCCTTGCTCGGACCGCCCTTGGGTTTCTCAACTACACAACTGTGAAATGTTGTGACTGTGTCTTATACAGTTGCAACACCATTGAGTTGACAAATTGAAAACAATGCTAGCTTTTGTGATGTTGTAGTGACTACTTCTGACTGAACATAGTCCAGATTGAAGCTTTAAGTGCTAACATTAGCATGCCCCCAATGACAGTTTTAGGATGCTGATGTTTTATAATGTTAACCATGTTCACCATTGTAGTAAGTTTGGTATGCTAACATTTGCTGATTAGCACTGAGGCTTATGGGAAACTCATAAGTTTTAAGGCATTTGGTCATACAGCAAAGTATTGCACAGATACAACTTTTGCCAGATGAACAGTTAAGAAATCACCAAAGTTGTCACAAATTATCCTGAAGGAAACACAGAGGTTGGTAACCATATTTCCTGGCAGTCCATCCAATAATCGCTGTAATGTTTCACCCAAAGCAACAAATGTCAACCTCATGGTGGCGGCAAACAAAAAGTCAGGGGTTTATCCTCTGGGGATATAAATGTCTGTAAAAACTAGTCAGCCACACAAGCGGTGTCGCTAAAAGTTACATGTTAATGCCTAATAAGGGTATAGAGATTTTAAAGCATTGATGAGAATAACTTTTGGGTTGCCAAAAATCTCTTGAAGATCTCTTGGTGGTGAAAAATCACTGAGGTAGGTGGTCTTCCCTTTCTCCCTCGAGGAAAGAGCTGCAGAGCACCTAGACTAAAATCCATTCATCAACACCTGTATTTTTACCCACAGACTTAATGGCTTATTAGAAACAGAAACTCATGAATTCCTATAACGATTAGGTACCACACGGTAGAAAATGTTATCTTTAATTGTGTTTCCCACACCTGTACGTGAAGATTATATGAATGTATTCCTTCATGCTGCTGCTCTTAACTTTTGAGACCTTCAGATATACTGGGGGGAAATTTTTGTTACACTACAGCGCCTATGTGGAGCTGACACAGCACCTCTCATCAAGATGGAAAGAGTGCATGATTCCTGGAGTAAAACAGGCAGATGTCAGCTGTGCAGCCTGGCTTTGCAGAACATCCTTCAGCAGATGGCAAAGCTCAGTGATCAAGACCCTGAATATGTGTTGAAGTCAGCACATTTACATTTTTCTTCGCATTGTGCCTGTCAGCTGGTAGTGCTGGGGATAGCCTACCATAAAAAGTCAAGTGACAGGGGCATTGCTTATCTTCATAGTTGTAGACATTCATCAGATTGCGCTAAAAACAGCTCCAGTTGTTGATCAATCAACCACACAAACATATTTACCCCGTTCTGCTTTTTGTACCTTTAAAATGTGATGTTTTGGGTGTTAAATCACAGTTTGTTAGCTTTTTGAATGCACTTCACAAACATTCTGTGACTGATGTGTTTTCTCTCTTCTCATTTCACAGGCTTCATGAAAATGAGAAGAGATTCAAACCTCCATTGTCTGCCTTTGAGTTCCAACAACTCCTTTACAACCTGACAGCTCTCAGAATCAGCAACGCTGGAGGACAAAACTGTAAGTGTCACAATTAACACCTTTAGTTTAGACTCTATTCTGCTTCGGATTGTAAAAGTTTGTCTTTTTTTATCTCGTCTACTGCATCGTTTATATATCGGACTGCATAAACAATTTACACTCAGTGCATTATTGACTTTTTTCATATTAGGAGCATGGTTATGTGTGCATCTCTGCAAGGGCATAGGTTTTGTTTCGACATAGGAGGGGACACACATGAAATGGGGGATTTGGGGGTCTTCTGACAGAATATTTTGATCATCAAACACTTAATTCCTTGCATTCTGGTGTATTTTTCGTGCACCAATTTGCGCCTTGGCTCCATCAACATATACGATGTAAGATTTAGTGGAATTTAGTGGTATCTAGCAGTTTGGATTGCAACCAGCTGAAACTTCTGGTTAAAATTCCCTCATACTCCTTTATCACCAAAGATTCAACATTAAAGAAGTTGATTTAGCTCTTTAACCAGTCATCTGTGGAAACACAGGCTGATATTATATATGTGACCAACGGAAGGCATTGCACAATGCACGATGGAAGTAAACAGTAGATGGAAAAATCGTGGATTACATTGTTTACCTGCAAACTTTTGTTCTGTTGTTACAGATACTTATTCTTACCCCAAAATACAGCATGGGGCAACTATCAATATAGACCACTCTGTTTTTTTCTGACGAATTCTCCTTAGACTTTTTTCCCTCTCCATCCTCACTTTCCAAACTGTAGAAACATGGCAACTTGTGTCATCATAGCTTATACTTCGGGGTTTTTTTTTTTTTTTAAATGCTATTTTTTGGTTTCAGTTGAGAAACAACTTTTCTGGTTTTTGACAAATGTATTTTTGATCAAAATGCTCTGAAGCTCAGAAATTCAAAATTAAATGTGGGAATTGGAACTGAAATGTTTCCATGTTGTTCAAAATGGAGTATCAGTGTTCATTACTGAGGAGGTTGTTACCAGGAGCCAAATTATCCACTGAGGTCTCTTCCTCTCCAAACAAATGGACCTGGTGATTTAAACCAGTAAAAGCACTGAATAAATCTGTGTCGCATTGCAAATCTGTGTTTCTCCTAAGCTGTTTGGCTCGTCGGAGATGGCCCTAAAGCCCAGCACCTGCTAGTGTGGGCTCACTTTTTTTTCTCTGATAACTTAAGATGCAGACATTCAGGAGGTTTCTACCTGGAACCAAAATATCCACAGAAGTCTCTTCCTATCCAAAACAAACAGACCCAGTGATTTAAACTGGTAAAAACACTGAATAAAGTAGTGTCACATTGAAAAATTGGTGTTTTTACAACAGGCTCATTGCAGAGGGGCTGCTAACTATGGTAGTGAATGTAAAAATATGAATGGCCCTATCTAGAGCCAGTGTTTGGTTTGTCCACTCTGGGCAACTGTAGATACATGATGGTGCAACATGGAGATCTATGGGGACAAGGACCCGCTCCCTATGCACATATAAGGCTTACTCCAAGGTAAAGATAATGCTTCTTATTTTTGGTTCATTATACACTACACTATATGTCCTGAAATTCTATCTTTATTTTTGTTGAAATAAACATCCTCTACTACTGTAATGTTTTTAAATTAGGTGAGGGGGGGCAAATGCACACGGTCTAAATATTTTGAGCCGGGGGGGGTCTCCCCTGTGTCCTACCCAAAATCTACACCTTTGCATCTTGGAATATAATAATAACAGGAGACTCAATGGAGTTAGTCTATTGAATATAATTGCAGAATGATTGGCCATTTCCCAATAATACCCGCGACTCTGAAATCTAATGTTTTTATTAAATTAAAAACACATTTCCATCACAAAGCAGCTACAGCTGCACCAAAGATAGTCGCTAAAACAATGTCAGTGCTTGCATTCAGGGAATAGTTCAACTGTTCCAAATCTGGCTCAGCAAGAAACGGGACATTTATTCCCAGATGTTAGTAACTAGTTCTGGAAATCCTCCTCTTATTTTTATCATGTCCTTCCACCCTGTCTATCTGATAGTCGGCATTGTAAAGCAGAGGCAGGATCTGAGAGGCATTACAGCGGATTAGAGCACCAAGAAGACAGAACAGCTGGCCAAAATCACCGGCTCTCTCACACTTGCTTACACCATTTTAATTAGTTGCTCAGTGCAGGCGTTGTGACACACTGTTGTGTAGTTCTGCGTGCAACTCGCGCACGCTAAAAAAAAGGACCAGCACAGAAGTTTGTGCACACAGAAACAGAAGCTCATTCATGCATATTCCATCAAACTGTCTCCCTGTAACCACCCACCCACATGAACGTGCAAACAAAGTCAAGCACACAGTTTATGCTGCATCTATTGCACATCACAGGGGGGAAACTCTGTTAATGATTTGTGTAAGGCCTCAAACACATTCTCAAACAGCTTTAGAAGTGCCTTATCGCTGCAGGCTGCGCGGCAAACTTTAATTTCACAATCCTATAAAGCTGTCCTCTCATCTTTCTCCTCTCTGCCTCTCACATTCTCCTTTATTCTTTAAATTCCTCTCTGCACCACAGAGTCTCTTCTAACAGAACTCCATTATTTTAATGAGAGTATTGTCCTTAGACTATAAAGGCTTTGACGGCAGTCACAGTGAAGGCCTTTCATTTTCTTCACAGCAGAAATTGAGTTTAAATAGCAAGCATATATTGGAAGTTTATGTTAAATCAATAGCTTCATTTAATGCACAGGTACCTAAAGAGGCTGTCATAGTCCGCAGGGCTGCAGTGACCCGTTCGAGATTTCAGGGAATTAAAATCTTGACTTGTCCGACAAGGTTTCTTGTGGAGACGATTGATGGAGAGAACTTGCCCAGCATGAGTTTTTAATTAAGTGAAATATAAGGTTCAGTGTCTGAAAATTGTTTTAATTGCACATTTTCCCCCGTTGAATGAGCTAATAGAATTCAGGAGGTGGAGGAGAGTAAAGGGTAGAGGCTAAGGCGAGTCATGGAGAGGGATATAGAGGACAGGCTTGCCTACTGATTATCCCTCAGAGGTGCAAATGAACTGGGTTTCATCATCGCTGAAGGAATGGCGGGATCATGACTTGTTAGAAGTCAAGGTCCATCCTCTCTTCTGGTTCTTCCACTTCCCTCATTATGCTGCCACCCATTCACACATGGTTTATTTCTTATCTGACAAAGCTGCATAGTCATACGTGTGCAGCATATTTTATCTAGATATCCATCCATCTTGTGTCTTCAGTGAGAGCCGACACAGTATGGGACCGGGAACAAAAGTAATTTTGTGTTTCTGTGGCTGTGGTTTAGAGAGTACAGGGTGAAAGGGATGCGGTTCAGGATGGCCTGCCCCCATCACTATTCATGAGAGGAGAGAGGGATCTTGAAGCCCCACAGGAGCCGCACATCTGACATACCTCCACCGAGTCTCCTGTCTCCCTTTCTTCTCGTCTTGCTATGCTGCAGTGATTTATTCATTTGCTATATCAAAGATTCCCTGGGTGACGAGTGTACGTGTGTGGGCGCATGCGTGCGCATGTGTGTGTGTGCAACTGAGCATTAAGTGTGGCATTTACGGCCGTGTGGGTGGATGGATCTGTTCTTGTGCGCACGTGTGGGTGCATTTGGATGTGTGTGTGTGTGTGTGTGTGTGTGTGTGTGTGTGTGTGCGTGTCAGACTGTAAACTGTAAACACAGGCCAGAACCTGTAATGAGACGGGGAGGGAGGGACGGCGCTGCAACAAATGCTAATAACCTACTGCTTAACAAGATACACACACACACACACACACACACACACACACGTCTAATTCCACAGAAACGCAGGTGCCCCAAACACTTCAACAGGCCTCTGGGGCAACAGTTATCAATCAGGGTCAACAGATTATTGGCCTGGCCGATTTTTGGGGCCGATATTTGGCATTTTGCCAATTATCTGTATCAGCATTTTTATTTTAATGATCACAGATTAAATTAATTATTGAAAAGTGCAAAGAAATCTGTTTTAATTATTCATTTTTTTATTTAATTTTCACATGACATTATTCAAAAAATTACTGGGAACATGTTGGATATGATGTAGAACTTTTCAGTTTTTAATAAGCATTCACTAAAGGCATTTTAACAAAGTTTCGTGTTGGAGTTTGTTACATTCCAAATTCTAAATATTAACAGAAAGATTTTCCTTTTTTATTGTAAATTCATATCAGTTCAAATATCGGTATCTCATTAACTAATAATCGGTATCAGGCCTGAAAAACCAAAATCTGTCGATCCCTAATTATCTGCTTACTACTGATCTTTCTGATCAACAGTTTTATGATGTGTCTCTTCCTCTCCTTCCCCTCTAGATACGTCGCAGCTTGCAGGGGTGACCATGACTTCAGCTTTCATCTCCTCTGGTCCAGCGTACCCTCCTGCCCCATGGGTGGAGTCTTGTTCCTGTCCCCCGGGTTTTACAGGCCAGTTTTGTGAGCAGTGCGCCCCAGGGTTCACCCGGGACGACCCCAGCAGAGGGCCTCTGTCAAGATGTGTGCCGTGCAACTGCCACCAGCATGGAACCTGTCATCCAGAGACAGGTAATTAGTGAAGCATTTACAGTATATTTACACAACTGGACTAAAATGATACATTTGTAAAACAGTCAGGAAGGCACAATGACTTTGGTCCCGCTTCACTGACAAGCAATCAACAATGTTTCTGTTTCAGTGGTACTTGCACACGTAGAAACACCTTGAAATGCCTGAAAAAGTAAACTCATAAATCAACAGCGAGACGTTTGATATTTAAAGGAGAACTCCACCAGTTTTACATGCTGGCGGAGTGCCTTTCTTGTGACTAGTTAATTTACCAGTCACAGGGAGCACTCCACAGGCCGTGACAGCTGTACAATGTTTTGTCTGTGGCTTTGGAGGAGCTTTGTCAGGTTTAAGAAAATAACTCAAGTGATGTTAATTTAAGTATTTCAGCTTGAGGTTGAGATTACAAATACTTGGCGGAAAGTTAAGTTTGAAAGACCTGCACTGTGTCAAAAATCACTCCCTATTAACGATAGAGCACTATATTATTTCTCTATGCCATTGTAAATGAGTATATAAATTTTGAGTGTGCAAATTTATCCAATATATAGTGCTGTTAGAAATTCAACAATGGAAGAAAGAAGCTGTGTGGTATGTTTACAACTTTCTGAACAATCCCACAATGCAGTACTCTGCATTTCATCAAAGTGAAAATTAGTGTTGTAGACTTTTTATGTAAACATAGCAATCTTCAAGATATTTGCTATCTCTTTCATATGATTTGAACACTGCATATGAAAAATGGCAGTCAAGTTGCCTTATGGGAGGTGTAGATTCCAGCATTTTGGAGCTTTACTAATAAGTCAGGATATCTTAGCCTGTGTTGCAGCCTCTTGGACAAGTCTTTATGCCTTCACGCCGACAACAGCCATGATCAGAGGCGTTACGTATGTTTTTGAGTTGTCCATATGTATGTTCATCCAACTGTACATTTGTGCATTTGTGCCGTCCCATTCTCATGATTGCGATATATCATGAAAATCAACAGATTTGGCACAAACATCCACCTGAATTCAAAGATAAACTGATTCGAATTTTATGTTCAAAGGTCACTTAACATGTCACCAGACTCATGTTTGGCATTTTATATCTAAAATGTCAAAAGTCACCTTCACTGTTACATCATAATATTCTGCAAATTCTGGCAGTTATTCAGCATCATATCTCAGGAAAAGAGGGGCAGACATTTGGTCAGATACTTAATTGGTCATTAATTTTCGGCGCCCACCTTGAAACTGCTGATTGTTTAGATCATCTCTGCGGGGTTCAAAATACGTGTGAAGCATCCATATTTTAGAATTTATAGCTTCTTTGAAGCAACATTCGTGTTCGACGCACTGTCTGCTGTCATATGAGTCTGGATAGTCATGGGTGTAAACTGTGACTGCAACTTGACTGGTTCATGGAGGCATACAACCAAGAGGCAGTAATTGTAGATGTGCAGTCTGGCTTTTTTAAGTCTAATATATTAAGTCGGCGATTTGTTATTTTTTAACAGAGGGGGCAAATGCTGCGCCAGTTAAAATAGAAATACTTTGTCAAAATTTAATATTTCGCAATAATTAGGGTTGGATCCAGATAGGACAGCATCTAGGTCCTGATGCAGACCTCCTTTCGCCCATTAGTGACTCTAAGGGGATATAGAAGGATAAGAGGTAAGGCGTTTTGTTCATTTTGCTAAGAAGGGGCACGGCATCCTCCTTAAGGGTCAAACTCTAGGGCATAAATTTAAAACCAATGCGGAAATGTAAAAAACTGTAGTTCCTTACATGGCTACTTGAGGCTGCTCCAAAACAGACTAAACCCTCATAAAGCCATATGTTAAAATGCCCAACTTTACAGCAGAAAAACATGTCTATAACCTGGTACTAAAAGTCCAAGATTGCAAAATGCCAAATTAAGGCCTCGAAGCATTGTCCATTATTTTTTATATAGTCTATTTGTCCAATCAAATCAAATTACATACAGAATTTATTAGTACTGAAGTACTCTTTTTAAAAGGAAAATAAACATATTTAACATTATAATTCATTTTTAGTGCATTTAAAGTTGCAGGATTAAACAGGCTGTAAAAAAAAAAGGAATTGAATCATACTTGTAAGACAGACTTCTCTTAGTTGTGATTTAAAACTCCACTCAATACTATTACTGCTATTAGTATTTGCCACTCAGCAAGCTTTGCTTATTTTTAAGCAGAATTGAAACACAAATATGTGTTTGTTGCATAACTGTATTATAGAATATTAAACTGTTCCAAAATTCCTCTGAAGCACTGAGCCAGCCTTACATGAGTTGAGGGATCATCAGAGGTTGTTGAGACAATATTTTCTGTCGCTATGCCTCTGCAAGAGCACAGGGAACAGAGAGAGATGCAGGCTGTTCGACTGAAGCACTTTTTCTGTGTCTTCCCAGAGCTGACATTCAGTCATCATCACTTCAAGGGAATGTAACTCAGTCATCCCTCAGGTGTATTGGCAAGCCATCACTCAAACTGAGAACTGGATTGCTGTGCTAATGCAGCGCTAGCCTCATTTCACACAACTAACCTTGATAATAACAGCTAAAAACTAGGAGTGTGTACTTAACGCACCTGACATTTTTATGGGAGATAATAACAGCAGCTGCAGCGTTCTTTTCAGATTTGTATGCTAAACGCAAAGTCCCGTAAATGACAGAAGTAAAACAGCAGCTGTTGGGTGTGTAAACAAGTCAACCTCTATGCAGTTATTTATATGTGTGTGTCTCTGAGTGTTTACTACATGCACTCTCTCTCTCACACACTATCTCGCTGTCACAGCTTTAAGCCAGTGTCTCCATCTCACCAAGAACAGACAACTCTCCCATCCAAGGTCCCACCCTCCATCTTTTATCTTCTCTCAATCTCTCTCTTCCTCTCCTTCTCTCCCTCCTACCCTCAGACTTAAAGTATCAGAGATCTGACCTAGTTAGGAGATGCCTGAAGCTTAGGCTGCAAGTGTGTTATGCTTTTGACTGTGTGTGTGTGTGTTTATGTGAGTGTGTGTGCGTCTGTGGTCCGGAAGCAAGTCTGGTATCACTGCCTGCCTGCCTCCCCCCTAATTAGACTTGTTAGCTGCCTCTTGGCTAATGATGTCTAATTTGCTTGCAGATTTCCTGTGTCTCTTATGTCTCTTCTCAATCTGGATGTCTCTCTCACAAACATACACACACACACACACACTCACACACACTGCCTCTTCTTGTTCCCTAGACTCCCTAGTCAGCCTCTTGCTGGCTTCCTTCTTCCTCTCAGCGAGGATTGCACCTGCTCTCCCCAGTCACCTTGACTTTGTTTTTTGTGCCCTTGACTTCCTTCTGTGTAGACTCCTCTTAAGTTCCCAATAACTGTATATCTTTCCATATATCCTGTGTATTAATTTAGTAACAACATTCTGCTCTGTATAATATGCAGACCTATCCTTAAAGCAACCAGTTACTGGGTAATTGGGTTAAATTGCTTAAACCACATGGCTGATATCGTTTGTTTCTGCTGCTTTCTTAGCACAGAATATCTGTTTGGAAAGGGATACTTCAAATCAATGTGGGCAGAATATGTAAATTAACTGTCGTAAATGCCGCTCCATCTAGCCAGTGCAAGGTTTTTCACACATTCATTTATTTGTGGCAGGTCGCCACATTTGAAACATCTGGCTCCTCAAATAGATGTTCTAGCATTGCTTATATATATATATATATATATATATATATATATATGTATATATATATATATATATATATATATATATATATATATATATATATATGTATATATATATATAAAACATGTGGTTACTCATGGCAGCATACTGTAGAAGTGCCAAGCATAGTGTTGTCACTTATGGAGCAGCAAAATGCCAGGAGCAGTGAAAGTTAAGCTTAAACACTCATTGTGCTAGGTCTAAAAGTTTGCATTCACTCACTCTGCATTCTGCTTCTCCTCTCGTCTATCAATCTGATCAGCTCTGACTGGGCCAACTGATTAATTATGTACACCGCCACGGAAACTGCTGCTGAGGGATAAAAATAACTCATGTGTGAGTTTCACCTGCCCTGAATCAACGGAACAGAAAAAAAACGTCTGATTTTTGATATGGAGCACAAGTTGATTTTTTTTTAAAAAGGGACACATTCACACAAGATTAAAGGGAACGGGAAGTTTGCTGACACCAAACTTGCCAAGTGATGCAAACACATCATCTTGCTTGTTCTCCTGGGCTATTTCTCAAACTGTGCTTGTGCATTTTTGTATTGCCCTCCACCTCGGACACTAACATTACACGGGCTAATCAAGAGAAAGACCTGCCCCTTTCTCTGTCTCTCAAACTCGTACTGAAATCCAACCAAACAGTTAAACCAGGCAGTTTTGATCAAATATAAATCAGGATACTGTTACTGCACTGTCTACTTTTTGTCCAAAATGTTTTAAGAAACATATTTTATTGCCATGTTAAGCTGCAATGGCAAGCATTTTAATACAGGAAGTGGTCACCATACTGCTTTCTTTACAGTGAAAAAAAGTCTCAGAAAAGAAAAAAAAATCTGAGAGGGCAAGACTAAGCAATGGTGATCAAATTAAAAACAAGATTCTGTTACTGCATTGCCTATTTTTTGCTGCAAATCTTTTCAGAAACATGTTGTAGCTTACCATTTAACTCTAATACAAGATTGTTTCTCACCAGCCATCCGCCAACAGGATAATTTATTGGTCTGTTGCGTTGTAGTGCATTCTGGTAATTGTAGGTTTTCTTCATGTTGAGCAAAGCATCCTTTTTCTGTGTTTTCTCTGGTTGTATAGCACCAATTTCAAAACTATTTGTGTCTTTCTACGGCAGAGACATCCTAGTTTTATTAAAAGGCCATCTTACTAGCAGTGAAATACCTCTTTTATGTCAAGTAATGCCAACAGTAACCTTAACCTGAATCCAAGAGCAGATGTGAGAGGAAGATTGGTGAGTCTGTTTATTTTTTTCTGTTCTTTAAAAAGATTGAAAGTGTCAGAAGCTAGGAGAGAGACTTTTCAGGGCGGTCTCAACACAAATGCGCTCGTGTTCGAAGTTGTTGGAAGAAAAATCCCGTTAGATATTAATGAGCCTGTTTAACCGTTTAACATCAAAGAGGGTTTGGTTTACACTCGGCAGGTTGAGCTTAGCGGCATTTAGCATCTCACACTTGACAGGTCCCCACAGGCTGCGAAGACACACACACACACATGCACTCACAGGCTTTTCAGGATGTTTTAAAAATATTAACACAGCACAAGTGCCATGCAAATGATGAATGAGTGTTAAATATGGAACGCGATGTGTCCTCTGAGTCATGGATCAAAAATCCCTTGCGTGTTTTGTCCTTTGGCACCAAGCGCTTGAGTTGAATAGCTGACTATCAGGGAAGGGAGTTAGTTTAAATTAGCCTTGCTTTTTCCAACCAGTGATGATGACATGTCATCTTCTGACAGCCGGCTGGCTCGTTTTAAAAAAAAAAAAAAATGGGGGAAGCAAACAACAGCACACACTCTCCATAAATCCATAAGTTCAGGTCAAGGGAAACTATCAAAGTAAGTCGATTAGAGACACCCTGTTCATCATTTGTCACCAGGAGGGCGGACCAACCTGCTGTTTCTCCTATCAGAATCTTAATTGCTGTATAATTACCTAACGACTTGTATCATCATGCAGGGTGTGCCCACAGACAGAATTGGGATGGAGTTTATTCACTGGCTGCCGAGGGAAGCTGCAGCCAATGGTGCTTCATAATCATGATTTATTAACAGTCTCTGAGTCGTGTCGGTTCTATTTGCTGTAGCGCAACACAACAGATTGGAAATGTTAATATTTGTGGTGGAATTGCGGTTTCTGCCGAGCACTTGCGCTGCAGGGCTGATGAAGTCAAACATACGTCCTTCAGATACAAAAAAAAAGTGTGGTGTGTGTGCTTCCGCTGTTTGGGGCATACTTTCATTTCAGTCTACCAGTGCCTTGGACATGCCTCTGTACAATATGTACACTGTGTTAATTGCATACACACCATCCATAAAATTGGGCAGAGGCCATGATTTATAAGCTCGAGAGAAAGTGTTGAGGAAAGATAGAGATGATTGTAATGCATAGATAAAATGGAGACACTCAATTTTCTGTGCAGCCCACACTGTAGGGGAGCACTCATTAATCACTCAAACAAATGAAACACACGATGCTCTCGACACTGCAGTTTTTGCTTGGTTTTGAGTCCTAGGGTGCTGGATTAGAGCTCTTCTGTCAGTCCTGCATTGTAATAGACCTGTGTTAGTGCTCCTTTGTGAACCACTCTGAAGACGTTTTCTGTGTCTGAAGAAAAATGACTAATTTAATACTTAAAATGGAAAAACTGCGAGGCTGCAAAGTCAAATTACCAGTCATGAGGAGTACTGTTAATCTGTCAAAGTAGCTGTATAATGGCTTGTGTGTTTCTTGAGGCAGCTTTCTTAAGTCTGACACATTTACTGGGTCTGATGAAAAGACGCCTTCTAGTTGCATTGTGGTAAGCAGTGTTTTTGGAGCTGGGAGTCACAATATCTCTGGTGTCTGCTGCTTTGATTTTAACCATTCCTTTTTAGCCATGCTAGCAGTGGGGCTTTAGGGAATACGGTGTCATTATGTCCATCGATTGGTCCACCACTTTATTCCAAACTGAAATACCCTAGGAACCACTAGATGGATTGCCATGGAAATATGTACAGACACTCAGTGTCCCCAGAGGATGAATCCTATTGACTTAAATGATCCTTTCACCTTTCCTCAGCCCCACCATGAGGTTGACATTTGTGCCTATGAAGTAAACATCTTCACAAATGTTAGATGGAATGCCACAGAAGTTGTGCAGTGCATGTCCACAAAACTTGATTGATTCTAGCACTTTTGATCTGGCACACACAATGGATGTGCGCAATTAGTCGACTAATCCACAGGGTCCCAAACTGTGGTGCATGTACCACTAGTGATACACAAGCTCACAAAGGAATCTCCATAGTATGTTTTAAAAAATTGATAAATTAATCTAAATATATGTTGTGCTATCAAAGCATTAAAACATTTCAACCAAAAATACTGACGCTATGAAATCCCTGAAATGTAATTCAGTTTTGTCTTTCCTGTCGTATTTTTGTTTCAAATTTGAAATGTGTGTAGCTAAATAGGGTAGGCCCATGCTGTTGTATTTTAGCATTGGTCATAGTGGTGGTACTTTGAGAGCCTACTATTTTATGAGGTGGTACTTGGTGTAAAAAGTTGAACAACCACTGGATAGTCAATTAAACATTGTCTCGCTAATTGGAACCAAAACTATTAATCAGTTCAACTTATTTTTGAAATTTTACACAATCTCATTCTGCCAATTAAGATGTCATCATAGTAAAAAAGCATGTTTCCTAAAGATTTATTTTTCAAAAGAATTATTTTTAATTTTATAACTTTTAATTAGTGAGTTTTTTCATGTTTTGTGGGATAATGTGCAATGTTCATGATGCATGGTACAAAGTGCCACACATTTCACAGGTATTTAAAATACAGTTTGATTTCTTTAAATGTGAAATTGTGCTTGATTTTGATTCTGATTTTTTTTTCTTACGTTTAGACTCATAAGTTTCTTACTTCCTTATAAAAGTCAAGGAAATTAGAAGGATGGAACATCCTGGCACACACCATCAGGTCAAAATTTAAATACATTACATCTGACATTCCCATCCCCCCCAGCTGTACTTAGTGTTCAGTGCTAATTAGCAAATCTTCGCACTGTAAAACCCTTGTCTTTATTTTCGTAAATTGGTGTGAATACCTCAAAAGGATATAATCAAACAAGGTCTTCCCATTTAGATCCTTAATCTCTTCTGTCTCAGTGCCGTCCCCCATAGTCCTCATTCATAGGTGTATTGCTACACAATACAATTAACATACAAAACACAATACAAGGCTAATTTGGCCATGTTCCGAAACCACACAATCAAAGGCAACACTGGTTCCTTCTGTTTCAATGAACAGAAAATGGAGGGAATCGCTGATTAATTTCCTCTTGTCCTTATCAATGACACATTATTAATGAGAAATAATTTATTAATCAGGATAAAAGCGCATTCCCATTTTTCTTTCTTTTTTTGCCAATATATGTCATGCACAAAAACCTTTTGTATGTTCTTATTTATATATTCTTATTGGATGCACAGGAAATCATTAGTTTGGAGTGGATCAATGTGGACCAAAATGCTCTTTATATATGTCTGCACATCCATGATCAAACTGCTATGCAGCGCTAGATCTTTCCATAGGCGACATAGGCAGCTGACTTGGGCACCAACCGAGTCTTTTGACATTCAAAATAAGAATATTACCACCTCTGTGGTAATTTAGTTACATATTTATGGTGGCATAATCTATTATGCGGACTTTGTTTTCACTTGTCTTAACTGATCTCTACAAGAGGTATCTCTATTCTAATTTTTTTTGTCATCTGTCATCTTTCTGTAACAGAAAAGGCAGAGTACAGTAAGACAAAATTTGCAAATTTGCACATACCATATTCTTTTATTCTTTATCTGTTACTATTATTTGTATTGGTCTCTCTTTATCTATTGTTCTTGTTAGTAATAAATACAATAAATATAAAGATAATTGAAATAATGTTAATGTTTTTGTTGGGAGGGTTGCTTTGGGCACCGAATCTCCAAGGTCCGTCACAGCTGCTGTGGTCTGTCTGAATGACTTCCAGTTAAACTACATGCTTCCCCACTTACCTTTTATCTAATTTTAATCTTGTGGCTATTAAGAAGACCAGGTATAGTTTGCTGCATTCTGCTGACCACACGTACCTGGATGCAGTATGTGCATCTGCTCCACAAACCCCAGAATAAATAAGGTCTCTCTGTATGTTGTTCTGTTTCATAACAGCGTATGCTTGTTTCTTACTATGACATTTGTGCAGGGCCAAATTTTTGAATAATGCACGGTGGTTTTGCATAGCTAAATGTCACGCCCACTGCAGCCTGGTGGAGGAGATCTGGAAATAGAAGCCTTTTTTTTTTATTGTTGTTGTTCTTGGTCTGTGAAGGAGAACGGACCATCAGGGGCTCCTGCAGCGAAATACACTGAAGTGGTCCCTAATAAAGGCCATCACCTAGAGTGCATGTCTCATTGCATCAATTAGGGTACAAATGTGACCAAACATGAGGCTTGTTGCAGTGGTCCTTAGAAGGCTGGCTTAAAATGGAGGATAGTGTGAGTCTGTGTTTACCAACAAAGGGCTGCTTTAGAATGAGGCAGAGTAAGCCAGGGCGTGTGTTTCCCAAATGCCTGCTTAAATGCCATCTTCAGCTCTCTAAGGTCATTAGTTAGAAAATCTATGGGAGAAAGTTGCGGCAGACAAACTGATAGAGAGTGAAGCCGGCTCGAGCGCTGGCTTATTCTGCCCCCTAATCTCTCTGGTGGGCTGCATTTGTTGCAGGCTAAGCCCTGAGATGCCTGGCCTATATCAGCGTGATGGGATGTGAGGAGTGACAGTGAAGGGGAGAGGAAGTGAGAAAGCACAAAAAAAAAAGACAGATGTAGTCAGTTAGAATGAATCTAACCATGTAATTTCTCCTGCTGATCCCATTCAGCACGCTTTACTTATCTCCTCACAACCAGCGCATTTATTTTACACCAAAATAAACAGAAAGATAAACAATGCGCACAGTCTGTCTGCCCGCCTTGGTTTGCAGTCACACTGTCAGAGATTGCTGATTCGAAAAGGTTTCAACCTTTCCCTTGATGAAATTAGTTTAGACAGGGGAAACTTAGCACGACCAACCTGGTGCATCACCAAAATGAATAAAAATGAGGAAATCTCCCCCGCCTAAAAACAGCAGATATAAAAAGAACACCTCCACACAGGACTGAGAGTCTACAGCCATGCAAGTGACTCTGTGAGGCTGTGCTTAAGCATGAGGATGTTTTGCAGCTTAGCATGCTAGCATTTGCACATCCAAGGCTGACTGGAATATCATTAATTCACTGGTATTTTTTCAAAAACTAATGAATTAAAATCAAAAAATTAAATCACTACTAAATTAAATTAAATTAATTAAAATTTTGATTGATGATGGACAACACCAAGGACACTGGAATTAATTTTGTGAATATCATAGACTGTGTATAAAGATGGATGAAGCATCTTCACCAGGGTCCCAGCAAGTGTGCTGGACTTCAAAGCCAATAGTGGCCAAACCGTGTAACTACAATTTCCATGTCTGTCACATGATATCCTGTGAATTTATCTGATGGCCGTATATGCTGAAAGAGATGTCTCTAAGTCACTGGATACATTTTTTTTAACATCACAACCCTTGCCTTCAGAATTTCATCCATTCGGTCTGACAACATTAGGTAGTGTTCTTGCTCTTTCGGCCACAGTGTGTGGAAGCAGTGCCGATCATCCAGGTCAACTTTTTTAGCCTCATGCACCGCTGTGGAACTTTCGTAGGAACGAAAGCAGCCCCGCCTCTAAGGCTGTATCTAGTTCTGCTTATGCATCTATGGTCTGTACTTCCTCCCATGACATTGTTAAATCATTTGGAGTCATAGTCTGAGCAGTTGTGATTGGGAAGTGGAGTCACAATATCGAGTTCCCACCTACACTGCTACCCGACCAATTGTGAGCGGCGCCTTGGATAGGGATCACACAGATTTACACACAGCTGTCAATCACGACTCCACACCTTCTTTTTATAGCATTAAATTATAAATTAAAACCAAACTTATCAGAAAAATGAACAATTTTACTAACATCAGCTTGATAAAAATTATAAAACCCTCTGGAAAAAATCTGTTTGATCTATACTTTGACCCGTGTCCTATCCATTAACATGTAGGGGGCGGTGTTTATTACCTATACTGCAACCAGCCACCAGGGGGGCATTCAGGATGTTTTGTCTCCCCTGTTGGGTAGCTGTAGTGCCTGATCTCAATCCTGACTTGTGCTAAATCAACACTTAGTCAGTGGCCCTTCGTGTCAGAAACCAACACACAGAGGCACCCTTCAGTGGCAGTTTTAGATGCACCTGCCAGCTGTACTTTTCGACACTCTAGGCAACAACTGTAATATAAAGAGCAAGGAAGTCTGCATAGGATAGGCTGGTGGGGAGGTGGCTGGGTCAAACAAATTCAGAACTTTCACCTGACAGCCTGCTGTTTGTGTCCTGTGTGAAACTAGAAGTCAATCAAGTTATTTTGATAAGACATACTGTAATATGTGTAGCATATGCTAGTGACATGTTACTTGACATGATGTTATGTGAATAACAAATGTACTTATTTTAATCTCAAACTAATCACATGCTTTTGTTATCTAAACCCAAGGAAGTAAAACTAAAACCCAAGGGTTTTTTTTCTTGCCTATGTTGTGAGTTCTTTTTGTTTTTTGTTTTTTTTTAAGACTGCATGCATTTAACAAGCAGAAACTGTATATTTCCTGTAAAAACAGAAGTTTTTCAAATGAGATTATGCATATTACAAGCCTAACTTGACACACCACCCCTGAACGTCCAAAACTAATATGGAAGAGTTTCCAAGTGCATCAAATTTTGACATGACAGGCCACCGACCAACCTTTGGTATTTGACTAGTTGGGAGTGAGAATGTGTTTGTCATGCCATCTATCATTATATACTGTCACTGGTGGGGAGAATTTTTGTACCGAATTTCATGACAATCCATCCAATAGTTGTTGAGATATTTCATTCTGGACAAAAGTGGTAGACTACAAGACAGGCCAGCATTACCATCTGCTAGTCTGGCTAAAAAAAAAAAGAGTAGAAATATAAATGTAATTCAATAAATCTCTCTTTGTTATTAAATCAACTGAATACAGTTGCAAGATATTCAAACACAGTCAATCTCAGAGAATTATTTAGCATCTCACTGCATCAGTTTCATGTGTAAATTGACATTTGATCAGAGTGAAATACACACTAAATCATTTATCAGCTCCTCTCTAACAACTAGGTGACCCAGAGCGAGACAGCATGAGCTACAACCACCGCTGTTAGAATCCCCATCCCAGATACCCTGGGGCCTTGGACATAACAATTTGGCTGACAGCCTCTATACACAAAACAGGAATTGATGCATTTATTTTCCACAGTCACAGTATGACAAAACATATGTCCCTGGTCATCCATACTGTGCGCATTATGTATGGTGGGCTGGACAGAATATATACAACCCCTCCTCCTCCTTTTCCTTGGACACCCTCCCTCTCTCCTCTGCAGCAGTCCACCCATTCCAACCCCTCTGACGAGCCACATCTGCAGCAGCAGGCGCTGGCAGCATATCTGTGTTAAATTAGAGAGCAACATCCCCATCAACAGCAGATTTACCCCCAACTTCTACCCCCGAGGCCTCGGAGCCGCAGAGAGGATTTTCTCTCTGTCTGTCTCTCTCTTTCTGTTTTGTTTCCTTCTCCCCTTCATTAACAGGGAGTTCACACATGCATTAGTAAATACATTTCCTTAGCCCGAAGCTTTTTAATGTTCCAGTGGGCTAAGTAGACAAGCCTCCTGGAAAATGTGGAGGTCTTGAAAAGCTTTTTGACATCACATCCGTTATGTAAAACAGAAAAGTAAAAAGCAGTCTTATGTTCTAGTTTAGCTTCTTTTCATAATCACTTGAAAGGCATTTGTCGCTTTGAGCACAAGCAAAAAAAAAAAAAAGTAGCCCAAACAGCCATATAACTCAGCCACATGTCGCTTTGAACTCACTTACTCGTATTTCTGCGCTCACACATCATCCGAGACCCCACACATTGCCCCCCTCTCCTTTAGGGAGACCTCCCAAGATGGTGCGGAATGACATGCAATGATCTTCAGAAACTCAATTTGGTCAGTAAATAAATGAGATTCTGGGGGCAAGAATGTAATAACATGCGAGGGGCGTGCTCTTATCTTCGCCTAAACAAAAACATACTTATTTAAAACCCATTCCTCTTAGGATTCTTTCTCCCCCCGCATTTCTATCTCCATCTGGTGTTAAAGCTATTACAAGCTACTGCAAACAATGATAACGGCTATCTTTGGGAGAGCTACTCGTCGCACTTTGTTTGAGAGGGATGACGCACAAGTATAAACACACTCAATGAGGGAAATGTGGGAAAAAAAGAGGGGGGTTGATGGCAAAGCTGCCATTCATTCTGTAGTGCCTGTCCGCGGCCCTGCGACTATAATAAAGTGTATTCCAATGTATTCCTATCCTCCACAAGTGGCTCCCTTAATGAAGTGCATTAGTCCTGAATGTGTGTTCAATGGAGAGTACAATGAGGAGTAGAGTGAAAGGATGAGATACAGGTAGAATTGCAGAAAGGAGCTCTTTGGAGTGTAATGTGTGTATGATGGAGGGCTCCTCTTCAAAAAAAAAACAACTCCAGACTGCTTGTTTCCCGTACAGAAATATGGCTTTGAGCAGACAGGCAGAGTTCAGGCGGAGAGCGGAGCGCTGAAGTGTAGCTGAAAGGGGAGGAGGAGTACAAGAGGGCGCAAGCAGAATAGCGGGATTGTGTGGATTTGTCAAAGGATTCAAAGTGTGCTGCTCCACGGGTGGTGGGTGGCGGGTGGTTGGGGGGAGAAAGCACAGAAATCCCAATTCATTAAGGCTGAATGAACAGTCACTGATTCATTGATAAAATGATTCTGCGGAGTAATGATGATTAGCATGGCGATGAGGAATATCGCACGAAGAGCGAAGCCGCCGTCCGTCCAGTTTGTGATGCATGCCGTTAGCTTTTCCGAGGAGCCGATGGAATGATAATAGTGTCGAGGAGGGCCCTCAGTGGCTCCATCGCCTCATATCACGCTCAGTCATCTTCACACTCAGTAAAGTCAGCACATTTCTGCTGCCATTAAATTTACTACGGCTCATTGGGGATTGACACCGCACAGCATCAGTGTCATTGTAATGCCTTGTGAAATTCAAGAAAGATTCACTTCTTTATGCTGGGAACAATCATTATTACTAAATACTCTGTTTAAATGACTGGCATTACATGCTTGGAAGTCATGCATTATTCACCTCACCTCGCTGAGGAACTAATGATTTTTACCCAGAAGTCTACACTTCATCGGGCAACAGGATAATTGTTCCCCCTAATGGCTATGTGATCAATTTAGCTTTACAGCCGTTATTCTATCTCATATACTTGACTTACAGGTCTGGAGTTAACAGGGCTTTATTTAGCGACTGCAGACGTCGTCGGTTGCAGTGACCCCTCCCATAACTAGCGGCAAGAATTTTCTTTACTCCAATATTCAGTGGTGTGAGCTGATTTTCAAAATGCACACAGCTCCTCGCTGAATCACACCGTAGGCTATGAGGGAGTGATGGGAAATTTTAATGAGGGTTCTATAAAAATCGCACGCCGCCGGATTATTTGCCATGCATCGAGATCTTATTGGCGTTCTCTAGAAAATCAGCAATTATTGTTATCAAGCCCATATGCTGGAGTCGTTTCAGCAACTTTGAAATTTTTAAAAATGATTCAAATTATTGTACTGACACACAGACAGGCAGTGAATACTAAAACATCATGCTGTGCAGCAGAAATGCTAAATATCTTCTTGCAGCAAAAAAAAAAAACCCTGAAAATTATTTTTGTTACATTTTAAACTGTTTTTTAAATCTAATTAGCACATTGTGATGGTGTGATAAATGAAACTCTGCAAGCAGTTTTTATTTGTGTTTTTCCAAGAATGTTAACACTTATTACTCTGCGGTCCTCTGTGAGCTTTAGTCAGTCAGTTATTAAATTAGAATGCCACATTGTATTATGTCACATTTTCACAGTTTCATTTCAGAAGTTACTGTTGCACAAATTCAGCAAGACAGAGGAGATTGTGAGGGTCAATGTCGTCTCAACACGTGGCGTTGGAGTCACTGCAGGTCACAGAGCTCCAGCACCAGACGTGGTTGCTATTTTACAATCATACAGCCTGTCCAGATTTTATGTCGTTTTCTCCATATTTCCTCTGATTATCGTGTTCCATCACTCAGCTCTGCGTGCACTATACTTGATTTAAAACGTGGCATAATGAGGAGGAAAATCTGCTCAATGGACTGATTAATCAGGGCATTTGGTGTATATATCGACACATGTTGCACATGAACAAATCCTTTAAAGTGCTCTAAGGCTGAGTTGTTTTTGTGCGGCTTTTCGAAACAACAGTTTGTTTTTAAGGACATCATAGAATTGGTAATCTCTCCCACTTGGTGAGGGAATTGCTGTGCTTCTTGAAGGTCTTTCAGACTGCATTTGGTTCTTATATTTCCCAAAGCAATTATAGTCAGGGTGAATTTAGTTGTCTTCCGCTCTCCATGGTGGGCTGTGGGGAGTGTGTGTTTTTTTGTACAGGGTTGTGCTGTGGAGTGTTTGCATGGACTGGCTGCAGTCCTGGTCAGAGACACAGCACACTCTGCTGGCAACAGAGCACACATCACCCTCAGTGATCTATTTGTGTCGAAGTGTGAAAAACAATGACGCATATAAGCAGGTGTGCCTAAGTGTTATACTCCTCTCTCTGTTACAGGTGTGTGCGAGTGCTCCGACTTCACCACCGGGATGACCTGTGAGCACTGCCTGGATGGTTACTATGGTAACGCTTTGAGTGGCACGCCTGGTGATTGTCAGCCGTGCCCTTGCCCTGACCGTAGCAGCTGTGCGGAAATTGCGCAGACAGGACAGGTGGTCTGTACCAACTGCCCTAAAGGACAGACAGGTGAGATGAACCACCAACAATGTGAAATATTTTTTTTCAGGCAACAGAAAAAAAATATTTCACATTGTGTCTGTAACTAACGGGTTTTTTTTTCTAAATGATGAGAATATTTCCACCAGACAGCTTGATAATGAAAAGACACCGTCCTTAAAGGGTTTAGATTTTTTTTTTTTATAGATTGTACAGGGTACCTATTCATAGCAAGTGTATCACAAACAGTAGATGTCAGTCCACACACCCTCAGTTTTGAGAATTAGAATTTTGAGTCTGACGTTGAAGCTAAGCCATCTATTTCTGTGGACAGAGTGAGCAACAAACTATCTTTTAAAAACAAGTCCAATCTAAAAAACAAATCTGTAACAGTCGAAGTGTGCGCTATATTTAGAACATTTTCTCCTCTTTTACCTTAATGTCAAACACTGATTTCCAATGGGAAACGAAGCCGCTTTCTTCAAAGCCAGACTCAGTTGAGAAAAATTACACTGATTTAATATTGTTATTAACCACAGGACTTGTTGGTCTACTGCTACTTCAGTTATGTTCTTTTTTGTGTTGCTTTTTTGGGTTAGTTCACTAAAGTCACACATTCACACTAACTAACTACATAACTGATCGAAACAGCAGTAGACCAGCAGCTCCTGTGGTCAGTCAGCTGAAATTAATGTTTTTCTCAACACAGTCTGATAGCTTTGGCAAGAGTTAAAATGGGGAACTGAAGCAATTAACAGCTTCCCTGTTGGAACAGGTTGTCTGAAAGTAAGGTAAAGCAGTGAAAGTACTCTCAATGTACCATACATGTTACAGCATCTTGTCCTTCCTTTTTTTAAGTCACCAGCCAGAGCCAAAATGGAGGAGTTTAGAGGCATGTTCCATTTCCAACAAATAAATTCTAGCATTTTTAACACAGAAGATTTATTATTTATTAAAGAGGCACTTTAACTCCTGTGCAATACTCTGTGTGCAAATCAATGTATCTGTATATACTGTGTATGTATGTGTGACTGATGCTTGTGTATGGGCATGCATGCTGTTATGTCTTAACACTATTTATCATATTTTTTATGTTAGATTATCTTATCTTATACACTTTTATTCTATTTGAGCCCTGCTAAGGCAGTGCAAATGAATTTCATTTTATTTATCTGTAAAACAAAGATATTCTATTCTATCCTAACAACAAAAATAGGCTAAGAACAACTGCATTTATACCTTAAACTAAAGTTCAGCATTGATTTCAGTAGATGTGTGTAGGAATCAGTGTAAGTGTGTTCAAATTAATCATTTTCACAACACTGTTTGTAGCCATCCTCGCTGCAGGCTTCCAATTATAAATACCCCCCCGGCTGAAGGCCTCACTTCCTTTTATAGGGGTTTCAGCATCCTGCTGGCATCAATCAAAAAGCCAGGCCAGAGTGGGGTGACAATGCATAAATAAAACTAAAGACAAATACTAAATAGGTTTTAACAATTACACTTAAACTGATACTTTTAAGTCGGGACATTTTTTTAGGTGGTTAAAATGTGTTTTGTTGCTGACCCTCATCAACAGCAGTACATTGCTCAGCTTCTGTTTTTGACTCAAGCCTGCTTCTTCAAACTCAGGGCATGCCTGCTGACATCTACAGTATGTAATACACTGACTGTAGATAAGTACCTCGTACTTCAAAAAATCCAAACTATCCCTTTAACGCAGCTCATTTGCAGGGACTGTCATCCAGCAGTGCCACCTGTTATTCGGTCACATCTGATAAGAGTGCTTTAATTTAATTATAACAGTGGCTGAGGTGACACGGGGATGACCTCCAATAGCTCAGTCATCCATCTAATACCTGCCCACTCCCCTCACCTTTCCCCCTGTGTAGGGATGCGCTGTCAGATGTGTGAAGATGGTTACTATGGTGACCCCCTGGGACAGTCTGGGACAGCTCGACCGTGTGTGAGATGCGACTGCAATGGCAACGTGGACTTCAACGCGGTGGGAGTATGTGACCATATTACCGGCCGATGTCTGAAATGCCTGGGACACACAGAGGGCGAGCACTGCCAACACTGCCAGAGGGGTTTCTACGGCGATGCCCTGAACCAGACAGCTGGGCCGAAGTGCAAACGTGAGTAACTGAGACGGGATTGCAAAGGAAAATTCAAGTCAGTTAATTCAGTATTTCTTGAAGGAGATGGAGAAAGAGAGAGATTTTTATTTCCTCTGCAAGATAACGTTAAAGTCCCCCTCCACTCAAAATATTTGCTTATTTCACCTGAATGTTTGACCTTCACTGTGCAGGATGATGGATGGGGAAAGTTAGAAGGCTGTTTTCACATTCATCTCCTGAAGGAGGAAAGTTTCTCTGCGCTCACTTTAAATCTGAGTATAAAGAAATGCTTCACCTGCAAAAAAGACCATTTGTAAATCAATTACTCACCGCCCACTTACCATGAATTTTTGAAGAAAACCAAAAAATCCCAAAAAAGGGAAACATTCTTAGTGAATTAAAGTCATTGGGGTCCAAAAAAACCTTTGCCAATGAGTTCAAATCATAATGTTTAAGCCAACATAGACTGGAAAGATGAGACATGGATTAGTCTGCACAAGTTGTGAGACTGTTTATAAATTGATGTTTTGATATAGTTTTACTGTTGTTAATCACAGACCCCGTTTATTTCAAGTCATGTAAAATGTGCACCGTTTTGGATTCTCCGTTCACCATGGAGGCACGCGCGAAAAAAGTTTTCCACAGGAAAAAGGTAGAGTGATTAATTGATATATAAATGGTCATTTTGCCCAGTATGCCCAGTCTCAAAATTCAGACGTTATGATTGTTTCTGCTCTTGATAAGTAGAGTCAAGAAATACTCAAATAGACAAATTCCATTTGGGACTATGTGGCCTTGAGTTTAGCTTTTACAGGAACACAGAAAATGGTGCATTCAGATGGACTCGACTAATCAATTCTAGACTTCAGCTCTGTCAAGTGTAGCACTCTTGAGTCATGAAAGGCAAAAGCTTAAAATGGGATGAACAAATGGCCGTGAGGCAGAAAGATACCAAAAAGGAGAGAGAAGAAAAAGAGGGTCTTTGGGTTGGGAGAATTAAAAAAGGTGTAATTGAAGGAAACATTGAAATAAAGCTACAAAGGCAGACAGAGACCCACAGAGTCATAGCTGTGATGTCTTCATCATCTGACTTTCTTATATCACTGCAGTCTACCTGCACACTGGGTGCAACTTTTGTAAAGAACAGTGTCAAGGAGAGATCCACAATCCTCCCTGGTGCTGTCTATCATTTTCTTCAGTTTTACCTTCAAGCACTCTGGAATCAAATTGATAAAAGTCCTCCATGCAACATTGGAGCAGTTAAGTTTAAGTTTTATATTTTTTAAAATTTCAATAATGAAAATTGTTTATTTGTTTCCTGTAGCCTGCAGCTGTAATTCTGCCGGAACCTTTGGGCATGTAAATGAATGCCACCCTCAGACAGGAAATTGCCTTTGCCTCGGTCATGTGTCCGGACGGGATTGCAGTTATTGTGAAGTCGGCTTCTTCAACCTCCAGCCAGGTGTAGGATGTGAAAGGTATTGATATCAAAGTGAAATTCAAGGTGGATTTGTTGACTATCTGAGTTTGCGAACTGAATCTTTTATGAACACATTTTTCTGCTTTCCTCAGGTGCAAGTGCAACCCCATTGGCTCATCGTCCATCGCGTGTCATCCAATCACAGGGCAGTGTGTGTGTCGTGCAGGAGTGGAGGGGAGGCTGTGTGATTCTTGCCGTGTGGGCTTCTTTGGATTCTCATCACGAGGTTGCAGAGGTGCAGGACTTTACTTCAGGCATTACAACTGCACTGTGTGCCGTCCTCTAATCCTCTAATACAGAGCACACATGAAGGCATTCCTAACTGTCCAAATGTTTACCTCTGCTTCCCCCGTCTTCCTCCTGCCATCCTCTGTCCTCTCCCAGCCTGTAACTGTGACCCAATGGGCTCCATTTCCATGCAGTGTCACAGTAACGGTACCTGCCACTGTCGCCAGGGCTTCGTGGGTTATAAGTGTGACAAATGTGAGCTGAACTATTTCCACAACAGAGCCACACACCAGTGTGAGGAGTGCCCAGTTTGCTATGGTCTTGTGAAGAAACAGGTGAGTTCATGGTTGTGATTGATTGTGTATGTTTATTTGTGAACCACCATTTGGGAAAATTTTCTAACTGTGAGCACAGTGGCTTTAAATCAGCAGTTACTGAGTTTTTTGGAAGGCAAAACAAGAACAAGCTTTGGAACTAATAAACCATTTTAGTCAATTCACTTGTTACCAAACTACTTCCTATTCAAACATGCAGCAGATACAAACAGCAGCAAGTTATGTACTTACACAGTAATTACATAACTTAACAATTTGCTGAACAGCAAAAGTAATTAGGTAAATAACTTGTTACCATAACCCTTTGAAACCCGAGCAAATTGGCTTGATTGACTCCAAAAACATGGATAGAAGGGTGATGAGCACCTTAACAAGGACAGAGCCAAAAATTTAGCAAAAAAAAAAAGTAAGAAGTTGCAA
The DNA here is from genome assembly GCF_026936395.1 of Plectropomus leopardus. Classification (NCBI taxonomy): domain Eukaryota; kingdom Metazoa; phylum Chordata; class Actinopteri; order Perciformes; family Serranidae; genus Plectropomus; species Plectropomus leopardus. The sequence continues at coordinate 7,954,285 of NC_142195.1, forward strand.
GAATATTACCCCAAAACATACAAGAATATATATATATATATAATCTGTAACATGTTTTGAATATATTATTAAAATAATCATAAATTTAGTTTCTGAACACCCTTTTTGGATAATTTTCTTGTATGTATTGCTCTCTCTCTTTTAAACATTAATTTTCAGGTTGTTTTCTCAATATCTTTATAAAATTCCTTGCAAGTTTTCTACTGTCTTTTTCCCATGTTTCTGAAGAGAATGAAACCTATTCTGAGGTTTTAAAGGTCCGAATACTTGTGAAAGGTGCTTGATTGCAGCACAAGACAAACCGAAGTCAGTCCAGGTTTCAAAGGGTTGATTTTAGTATCCAGTCCAGCTTGAACAAAGGCGCCCCTAAACACCTTCCAAAGCTTCCACAACCCCACATCACATCTTCTGTATTTACTGTAACATGTACAGCTTGAAAAAGGGGACCTCGTGTTTTAACAAGCCCACAGTTTGAAGGCACAGTTTAATGTCAGCCTCGGTCACTGCACACAGCGGCACTCCAAAAGCCCAGAGTGTACAGTAAGGTTTTGCTGAAAGCAGCCACCTTATGAGCCTAAAATGTGGTGAGAGGTAAGAGGCAAAGCAAGGCAGCTTTATTTGAACATTTCATACAACAGGGCATTTTAAAGTTCTTTACAGAGCAATAAAAACATAATAAAGGATACAGATTTACAATAAAAATTTAAAGAGATTAAATATAAAAGATAAAATTAAGAGAGCACCAAAACAGTAAAGTTGTGAGCCAGAAAACATAAACAAGCTGAAAGAAGCCAAAAAAGCTCAAAATAGCTGAGGAGAGCTGAGTCTGGTGTTAACACTCAGTATCACTACAGATGACTTGTTTCACATACAAGTAGACATGGCATACATTATTGATATAGAAATATTGACCCCTTTTCACCTTGCATTAAAAAACATCTTGTTTCCAGATTTTATCTAGCAATGCTTTAACCTGGTGCTCATAAAGCATGTGTCTCAAGTGTCCACTAGTTATGTCAAAAATGTTGCTTTATCGTTACATATTGATTCTGAATATTTGAAACCGATTGCATTGGTGCTACTTTCTCACTTCTCGCTAACAATGAGTTGACACTCACACTGTTGTTGTCCTCCCTGTTGCTCCGCCTCCTCTCACTCACTCTTCTCAGTTTAATCCAATTAAATTCAAAGGGCTTAATTAGCATGGAAAAAATAAGTTCTAAAGAAAGTGTGAAAAAACGAAACATGTACGTACAATGAGTAGAGATCTGGAAGAAAGAAATGTGAGAAAAAATTAAATTTAATGCCCTCAATGTCAAGTTTTGCCCGTGGAAAAAATTGGCATGGCATAGACTATCGATATTTTTCAATGTGCTGTGTCAAAATTAGTTATTCTAGTGTCATAATAACACTAGTGTCCACAATGAGATCCAATTAAGATCCATTTAAGCTGTCCAAGTCTGAAACTGACTGCTTTCTTGCTGGTTTGGAACATTCACGCACAATTAGGTATTTCTGCCCATGTGGATTGAGAAATCAGTTGCGTCTCCACTTGCATTAAGTGTGGTCACAGTTTGTCTCTGACCCATCAATAGAGGTGATTTAGGCGATCAGATCACTATTTAGTCCTCAATGCATTTTGGGTGCATTTTCACCTGGGGCCAGCTGCATAACACTGTGTAGATTCATGACTATAACTGCGTCTACACACGCAAGCAGATGTTTTCTTCAGATTTTTAAAGCCAAACATGTGCCTGATTCTTTTATATAAATTTCATAAATTAGTGATAACTGTGGAGCTGGGTGCACATATAGAGCCTCATTTACACGTCTACAGTTATAAATGTTATAAATAGTTGCAGAAATACCCTTAAACATCCATATTGATACTACTTACCACTAATTCATCACATTTCTGTAAGCCATCATCTCTGTAAAATCCCAATCATCACTTATATTAAACATCAGAAGAATGATCAGTGATTCTTACATATCGTGTGGAAACTGACTTTATGAAATGCTTCACAGGACTTCATCACTCATAAATGATTTAAAATTAATTTAATAAGTGCGCCTTTGATTGACATTTCACAGAATGTAAGCTCAGTGAAATTGGCAAACAGCATAAAAAAATGTTGTTCATATCAATTCATATTAAATCTCCTGGATTTTCACCCCACATTTTCCTTTATAAATACCAGTTTATGTGTGGGAAAAGGTATACACATGGTTTTACTGCCTACACATTAATATTATTATTACTATTAAGAATATTTCAGTGCAAGGTGTAAAGCTGCTTTTAGGTGTAACTAGTGTAGCAGATGGTGCTGGCAGAGCATCTATTGACAACACCATTTCCTCAGATTTGAGACATGTTTGGTGAATGTTTAGTATTTTTTTTTTCTTAATAAGTGAGTGAGTGAATGTTTGATCGCTGAGCAAAAATTGTAAACTGATCTTATGTTGATCAGCTAATGGATTCATTATTTTGATTATTAATGTAAAGCTTTGAATGCAGAGGCATGCAACCGTCCAATAGATAGAGCAAGGTTCAGTAATTCTATCTGAGATTTGATGAAGGGAGAATGCAGCATTTGACAAAATATTCCATTCAAGTCAAGTGTCAGTGTGACTACTGCTTGAGTAAATATACTTATGCCCCTGCTTTGAATCTTTATTCGCTTCATTGTTCTCCACTGTTCCTTTCCGTGTTTATTAATGTGTGTTTCCTGCAAATATCCATATAAAGCTTTTGCACACCATCTTGGCGCTCGCTATCGTGTTATGAGGTGCAATTTGTTCTCGAAATAGCACAGCCCCCCTCCCCTGTGCACCCCGCCTTTGTCGACCCTCCTGACAGCCATATGGTTCCTTTGTATTTGTAGATTGCAAGTAAACAGTAGATGTGCAGCGAAACAGAAAGAGACATTTGCCCTAATGATCTCCTGTGCAGCTTCTTTCTGTCCCTTTAGATTTGTTGCAACCCACGTCTGCATGCTAAGGTGCCCCGTCCCCGGATTCGCCTCCTGAAGCCAATCCAATACCACCGACACGTCCTGTCTCTTTTTTTTTTTCGTACATATTCTTGTTCCAGCCTAAAGTGGCTGTGTGTTCTCTCTGGACCTACTTGTACCTGTGTGAATGCACGCCGTGATTTCCACTGTGTTAGCAATTCAGTGAACATCCCAAGCCTTGTCTGTTCTGAACACCTGCAATTACTCCTCAGTCTCCCCCAGCTCTCCTTTTCTGCCTCTCCCAGCCTCTATCTTTCGGCTCACATTTTTGCCCTGGCTCTCTCACACACACACACACACACACACACACACACACACTGAGAGAGCAAGGAAAGTGCAAAGAGAGGAAGGTTGGAAAAGATAGAGATGTGTGATCGATGATCGAGAAAGATATTAAAAAGACACTGGCAAAATAAAGAATGGGGTGAAATACTGAGAAAGATATATGGTACTTGTTCAAAGGCAGAGGAGGACAGTATTATAAAGCATATTGTGCCTGCTGTTAAAATGAACTGCAATGAAGATTTTAACCCCTTGGCTGCTAACTAATGTGATTGGCAAACACAGATATTTTCTCTACCACCTAAGCGTGCAAATTTGTCACCTTTTGGCACAGTTTTGAATACAATACAGACTCATGTAGATGTTTGAAAAGGTTGGGGAGGGGGGGGCGTCACGGGGAGCAAACAAGGTCAATTTTTGTCCACCTGCATGGTAAGAATCTCTTACAGTAGCGTTATAATAACTTTACCTTGTTTATACAACCATATGTCAAGCTTTGGACTGTTATTTAGCCTGACTGGGTTGACTTATTTTGCCAAAGCAAACACAAGCCAGTTTTTCCACGCACCACTGGTATAAAATTTCCCCATAAGCAATAAACTCAGTGTCTCTAATTTTAGCAGCCAGAGGCAGGGTTAAGCAAGGATTATAAATCAAACAACTCCTGATAAGGTTGCTCAGATTGAATGGCCATTCACACCCATTATTGGCAAATATTGGCACTCAAGTAGTTTGAAGGCCAGGTCAAAAGAGCAGATCAGTAACTCTCTCTGATAATGCTACATTGTGAACAATGAGAGCCACTTAACATTAGCTCTACGTAGCAAAGGAACCAACAGCTGGAGGAGGTTGGATTGAGCTACACTGTAGTACGTTCACGCTCTCTTTGCTAAAAATGAGTATTGGGCGAAAGTAAATTATAATGTTCCCATGATGTGTTCAAACATAGCCTTTTAAAATTTTGTTTTTGGTAAGAAACTTGAATAATTACAGTTTTTTTGAAGGAGATACTTGTCGATGCTTTCACAGCAATATAAGATAGACATTAGATGATATATATAGTAAAAGGCTTTTGAAGTGGTTATTAAAAAGACCTGTTTAAAATGTGAAAGTTAGTTTTTTGACTTGTGTATAGCAGCTGAGCCTAAAGTTAAAGTCGCAGAAGGGCCGTGGCACCCAGTAGCTTAGTTAGTTGAGCAGGCGCTCATGCACAGAGGCTGTGTCCTTGCCACAGCGTCTGCGGCTTCGATTCCTTTGCTACATGTCATCTGCTCTCTCTCTCTCTCTCTCTCTCTCTCTCCCTCTTCCCCTTTCACGCTTGAGTTGTCCTGTCCATAGAAGGCCAAAAGTTTATCTTTAAAAAAGTCACTTAGGGGCTGCTTAGACAGGCCACTAATTGACGCGCTCGCCTGCCATAACTGACTGCTGTTCGTCTTGTGAAAAGTCCTACTTCTTCTTCTTGACTTTGATGCATTGTTTATTAAAATAAGATAATCCTTTATTAGTCCCACAGTGGGGACATTTGCGGTGTTGCAGCAGCTATTAGGTGGCAAGGGGTACATTAATGCGGTATTCGCTCTCTACAGCTGATGCATTGTGGTCTTTAATGAAACATGCAAGAACCCACAAATCTGTGTCTATAAACATCCAAAAAAAATATTTCACTAGTAAGATTAGAAGCTAACACCTGGCTTGACATGGCCTGGCATTGTTGGAAAAAAAAAACTTTATATACTCCTCCGTCTTGCAACAGCCATCCCTGAATGAATAGTTCTTACAAATACTGACAGACACTCATGACCCCTATAGGACAGGTTACCATCCCACATAGACTTTACACCAAGACTGGCTCTTATGAAATGACTAAATGACTTTAAAACAGGTCCATTTTTTATTTTTTTTTATTATTTGTTTTTTTGTGAACAACTTTTTTATTAGTTCATATTGACAGACCAAACTGAAAATAAGTGTACACATATGGATACATGTAGTAACACTGATTTTGTTTAAAATATAATAATTAAACTTAAATTAATTCATGTTGTATAATGTACACAGAAGTACCTAACATGCACACCGTATGCAAACATGTCTATCCATATATACCTCAACTTAATTTCATATGCACATAGATACACCTGCACCTGAGTATATCAACAACACAAACAACTAGATCCACATACTTATACACATTACATGATCATATGCCACATGTGTGTATATGCACATACACGCATGCATGGGCACATGCACATCCAAATATCAACAATTGGTGCTTTTATAATCCTTTATACTTCATTTCCCTCCCTAGTGAGTGATCCACCCCCCACCCACCTGCCCACAGTTTACCCCTCCCTTCTTCAAGCAAGTGCTTTCACAATTAAAAGGGCTTCTGACCAGGACCTTGTCACCATGAGACTGTGCAACAGAAAGCTCTAAGGTCAGAATGTCTAACAACAGGTACCACCAGTGGTTTAAAGATAGTGTGTGTGGTGGCTTCCACTGTACTATCAGGATTTTCTTTGCGGCAGTTAGGCCAGAAAGCCAAGTTCTTTTTTCATGAACATACATAGGGACCTGAAAATTATCATTTAGCAAACATAGTAGAGGGCAACATGGAATTTCCTTGTTAAGAATTTCTGAGAAAGATTCAGTGACCTAGGACCAAAAAGACTGTACCTCGGAGCATTCCCAAAACATATGTGTAAAGGTACCAATGTAACCTTGTGAACAAAATTGGCATAGGGGAGATGGCTCTAACTTGATCCGGTATCTAATTACTGGCGTTAAATAAGTTCTATGTACACATCTTATGTGAATAGTTTGGTGATTAGGATTTTTTGAAGCTAGTTTAACATTATCATTATTCCATACACTTTTCCAAGATATTTATTTTTATTATTTTTTTTATATAATAATAAAGATTTCAAAATAAGCCACAACAAAAAAACATTGGTACTAGCTAGCGGCCAAATTTTTTATTTTAAACATCAAAATTGGTCGCAATCGGTGTATGCCAAATATGAATTAAAAAAGATTACATTTAGCTAAATGTAACCAATGTTGCTTGTGATGTAGTTAGATAGACTGATTGTTAAAGTAGTATCATTATGTTGCCTAAAAAAAGGGCAAATGCCAAGCTCACTGAAAACAACAGAAGTTGAATTGTAATCACCTTGAATGTTTTTTGTAGTTGTAGTTGCTGATAAAACTCATATCTATGCCCTGTCTTTTAGTTAATTAGTTAGCTCATTCTCTGCTGGATGTCCACATTTTCATAGCTGATAATTTAAAAGAAAAATCTTTTTAGAGGGCTTGCGTCTTTGCCACCTTTTTCCCTCCTGATGAGTTTGAACCAGTCATGACCACATGTACAGCACGGGCAACATGCCTCCTATTTGAGAGAAGAAGAAAATTGCAGCAAGATTAAAGGCTCTTTTTGTATTGCTCCGCACCATTTAACTTCCAGGGTCGACAAATTGGTGCCAATCACAGCACCTTTATTCCATTTTCAGACCTGGACTTCCATTCGATGAGAGGTCTAATCCAGTTATCTGCTGAAATGCTTTTCTCCGGCCACATGCTACACAGAGAACAGTGCAAGTGGTTGCGGATATGAAAACCGTGTTTTGTCCTTATCCCGTTGTTGGTATTCATTTATTCATTGCTTTTGTTGAAAAACTACATTTTGATGTCACTGTGTAGCAAGAATCAAAAGTCCTGTCTCAATCCCCGGGTCTGAATAAATAAATACAGGATGGATGGATATATGTTTTGTTGTGCTAGTTGTCGTCTGTGTTTTATTGGTCTCAGGAAAAAAAAAATCTGTATTCTCATTGACACCGTCATTGATAAATCTGGATGCTATTACAGGCGGAAAAGCTGAGGACTCGCCTGCAGGATTTGGAGAAGCTGCTGGCTCACTTTGATTGCCGAGGTAGATTTGGGAAGCAGCACCACCTGCTTAAGTATCACATGGCCCGGCTTTATGAGCATGAGCACCAGAGGGAGGATACTCTACCCAATGCTCTGGAGGATTTTCTGGCCTTCCAAGGTAACAGCAGCCAAGAAGCTGAGATAATTCCACTTGGCCTGTCACTCCTCTTAATGCCTCCTATGTTGGTCATGTCGGAGACACTTGGCAGCCTTTTGCTTTGTGGAATTATGCACCATTGTAACAACTGTGTCACATTTTGGCTGGGAGATGATAACATGCCATATCAGTACACACGAAACCAGCAAGCATGGCTAAGAAATTTGACATGAAACCGCCCGCGGCGTTGTGCGAACACGCTGTCTTCTCAGTGTGACACTGCTACAGATACAATACAACAAAGCGATTAAATCGGGATGCAGGCAACAATACAAACCTCTCCCAATTACTTAAACACAATGCTGATATATCCTCATTATCTTTGGAGGGGGAAAGGGCTTACAGGCTCAGCTGCACAGGCCAAATGGAGACAAATCATAACAATATAGAACAAGGCGCTGTGTGACCAACTTAATCACTATTTATATGACAGGCGGTGCATCTCTAATCCCTGGTTTATTATGATTATAGTTGCAATCACGATAACAGTTGTCTAACAACCCCCATCCCAACACCCACATACTTACACACACATACACACATATAGACACCAGCCGTGCTCTTTTACAACACTGGGTGGCCCAATAATGATTTAATGAGTATGTGGGAGCGACAGGCTCACGGCGCGGGCACGCAGAGGCCAAACAGCACACACTGGTGCACGCACACACTTGTTATCTCTTGTTTTATATGACGCAAAGTCAAAGAGACAAGTCACAAAAAAATGAAGCGACAAACATCCAGACATATTGTGCTAATTGGACTAGAAATTCTGCTGCTGAATGCAAAGTGTGACAAAAGTGTTAACATCTGGATAGAATTCCTTGTGTGTTTTTTTCTCTTTTTTTGACTACGAACTGTTAAGACAGGAAGGGTGAGTGTCTCGGTAAATGAGAGGTGTCTTAAAATGCAGCGCTCCAGCTACAAAGAGAAGCAAGACTGATGTTCTTAGTGAAATAATTTGTGAAAGACTTAATTTTTGCTTTGTGCCGTTTGCTTTTCCAGAAGCGCGGGAGGCCTTCATAAAACAATTTTCCTTGCTGGAAGCTTCCACGGGCACACTCTTAGCCCAGCTGCATGGCATTACATCGACTTTGAACTGCAGCATCAGCATGACAGAGGAAGAGGGGAAGGAGAGGAGGAAGGATAAAGGGAGCGGGGGCGTGTGTGAGACCTTCACAGGGACGACGCTTGTGGTCAGGGCGTCTCAGAGGCAGCTAAAACAGGCGACGCTGGACCTGGATAACATGGTAGGCGACTCAAGCGCATCCTGTCTTCAACATTATGTTAATGGTCCCATAGTTAGTTTATATTTCAGGTATTTCTTTGCATAAATTGCTGAGGGAAGCAATGGAAGTGTTTACTCAGTGCACAAGCTTGCTGATATTGTATGTAACACGATTGATTTTTTCTGTCCTTATTATGGGATGCTTCAGTTTACTGCTCTTTGTGGAGCTCCTCTGTATAGATCCGCAAAGATCCCCCAAAGCAAAACAATATTTCTCGCACCTCCACCACCGCTTATTCCTCCCTGTGCCTGGCAAATACCTGCCTCCAAAGGAAAATCCAAAAAATGTTTGATGGACGCTAAAATTAACAACTTTTTCACGGCCCCGCCTCACGACACTTTGTGAGAATCTATTATGGATACTGCTGCCGTGTTATTTAGGTTTCTGGGAGATGAGAGAGAGCTTGTTTTTCCAATATATAACTCTCTATTTCTGTGTCTGTGTGTGCGCAGACACACTGTACCCTCCGCAGCCCTTATCACTCGGGTAAGCCTGAAGCGGCAGCAATTTAATTCCATATTAATAAGCAGAGCAGCCACCCAAAATGAAGAGAGAGAAAAAAATGCAAGAGTGTCAATTGTTGATTCAGTTTTCCCATTTTTATTTGCATTTTCTCAAATTAAATGTCACTCGGGGAAGCATTCTGCATTTGACTGTATACACATTACATTTATCAGGACAAAACTTGAGGGGATTTATTTTGCACATGCCCCTGCTTTGAACCTTTGTGAATACTTGAGTGTTGAGGTTCGTTAGATGAGTTTCATTATTTGCAGAGTTATAGAAAGGCACAGGCCACAGTTCGGAGCTGGCCCGTGACTGCAGACCACGAAAGCTATCTAAATCATGCAAAACATACTGCTACTATAACATATATGTATTCAAAAATATGCACCCAGATTAAAAAGAAATAGTTCAGACTTTTTGAAGTGGGGCTGTATGAGATACTTGTTCTTTGTCAGTGTATCACATAAAGTTGTGATGCAAGTTGGCATGCTTCAAGATTGGAGAATTTTTGTTCATTTTTTAAAATGTGAAAATGCTTAATTCAGTGTTTTTATAAAATTAAACCACCTGGTTCATTTGTCTTGAAGAGGAAAACAGTGAACACTGAGGGAATCAAAGCCAGCTGAAGTTTCAGCTGGTTGCAATCTGCAGTCCTCACCACTAGACGCCACCAAATCCCTTACACACTGTTCCTTTAAAAGAAAGCCTACCTAAAAATATTTTGTATTGAAAGTGGACATTTTACAGAGAATATTTTCACTGCTTTACCTTTCTTGCAGACAACTCTTTCCTTTGGCAGAACATTTTCTTATGCATATGAAGCTGCAGATCAGCTGTTTGGGTCAGAAAATGCTGTCATCACTCTCTGTATTTTGTTGTCTCTTCCATAAACTGCTGAAAATGCGACCTGAACAGCTGACCTGCAGCAGAATACAGTGTGTGGCACAACTGTGTTTATGTGTAGGAATACAAAAGTTCTAAGGTTAAGAAAATGTAGCGTCAAAGAAAAGGGGCTCTCTGATGGTAAGGTAAAGCAGTGAAAACATCTTTTAATATAGTGTCCATTAAGACTGATATTCACTGACAGTTTACTGAATGACAAAGGCCCAGGTTACCAAAGTGCCCCACCCCCCCGGCCTTCAACTGCAAAATGCCACTCAAAAAGTAAGACAAACGAGACACAAAATGACCACAAAGTAACATAAAATGACTACAAAAAGATGAAAGCAGCACAAAAGGTGCAAAACAGCAGCAAAACGAAAAACAAAGACTCATAACAAGACCTAAAATGACAGCAAAAAGGGGAAAAATAACCACAAAGAGATACAAAATGAAGAGACACTGTATGAATACAAAGCGACACATAGCAACCACAAAGAGAAGCAAGGTGACCACAAAGAGACACAAAACCAAAGAGAAGTACATAACAAACACAATGAGAACAAAAACAAAAAGAGGCAAAACACCAAGAAAGTTGGTATGCCCCTGTGTAGCAAAAACACGTCTGCACCCAGGGGCTTGTTTTCTTTCTTTATTTTTTTAAATTTGTTTTAATGGCTAAAATATGTTTTGCTGGCGGTTGACATCTACTGTATGTAATAGGCTATGGATACATATGTCATACAGCCCCAATTCAAAAAATCCTTTAATAAAAGCTTTCAAACAGAGCCAAAATTGTCTTTTACTTTATTTTATTTTATTTAACTCTGTATAACCTTTACTTAACTAGAAATAGCCCTGGAGATTAAATATATCTTTTTCAAGACATACAACAACAAATGTTACAGACAGACAACATGGAATAGATAATAAAAAATCAAGACAAACAACTCCAAAACAAATACTATAAAGCACGAAAAGAGTACAAAATAAAGTTACTAAAAGGAGGTTCTAAAAAGTTAATAGATACTGTAACTAAACCATAAAAAAGTAGGAAAAAAACTCTCCGGTCAGCCATAGTGTGAAAAATACCTAAACATGAGGTCTGATATGAGGAGTATTGTTTAATGAAAGTTTGAGCTCTCTTTAAAACCAGACATTTATTTCTGCTAAGTGCTCCTCTTTCCCTCTCTACCGATTTTCAGATCATTCCCTTTGAGTTGGTGTCAGGACCCAACAATTGGAACATTATGGTCAATGAGTCACAGGCCCTAATGAAAAGGTAAGTCCAGTTAAGTGACCAATTACATATAAAAAGACCTCTATAGTCATACGTGGATTTCCTGACGCCTTGCTTCCTGCTTTAAGCTTGCCACTGACATTGTGGTTAGGCCACTGTGAATCGATGCCCTCGGCCAACTCGAAGTACACAGCGTTATTATGTGGTAGTTACAGAAATCTGGACTGGAGAGCCAGTGAGGGGAAGTCGTTGATGCTAAAATCCATTTCAGCTCTCCTCAGGCAGTTGTAGTGGTCTTTTATTCTATGTTTCTCACTTTCTCCTCCTTTCACTTTGTACTCCTCCTCTCTCTTTTTTTTCTTCATCCCTCTTAGTCACAGAGAAACGGCAGACCACATTGAGGCCATAGCCAGCAGGGCGGTAAGAGCCTCGGAGCAGACCTTTGCTCTCCTGATGGATCTACTGCAGGACAACTCCACTGAGGAGTACATCAGGAACCTAACGGAGCAGTGAGCACAATAACTAATCCAAACACACGACCACCCAGACAAGCACAGGCACAAAGAATGTCTCCCGTTCACATAAAGCATCCTGTATTGCAAAATCTCAGGCTGCATGACTCCCTCGATTATTGTGCTTTCGCAGTATATTTCTAACAAAGTGCACCTATCCCTGTAGTACAGCTCAAGGTCCTCTTCTTCACAGCGGCCCTTTTAAAGCACACTGGAGTTTAGGAGTAAGACATTTAGCCACAGGGGGACAGCTTCTCTCCACTGTAAGCCTATTGCTTTCTTGGATTTGCCGCACGCTCGCTGCATCTCCTAGCGTGTGATTGCTCTGAGGATTATCCTGAATGCCAGACAGAATGATGCAAAAAGCCCTCCGGTGGCCATGATGAGAGCAGGAAGCGGGGACCTCAAAATTGATTACCCTCTTTCTAACAGTAGTCAGCTCGGTTCAGGAGAGTTCTGTTAATCTTTGGAGCACTGCTATATGAAAGTATACTGTCTGTGTGTGCGTGTGTGTATGTATGTGTCACTTCATAGGATGTGAGCAGAGCAGTTTATGCAGAGATGGGCTGCATGAAAATGCATTTCCTACACATCTTTCCCCTTGTGTTGTACTTAAGCAAATCAGGTGCATTTTAAAGGAAGCAAGGCAATCCAGTCAGAATTTGGGGTAGGGATTTTTGCGTTGACTTGTATGTCAATATGGAAACATAAAACTATCAATAAAAATAATATTAAAAAAAAAAAAAAAAAAAGAATTCAACCAACAACAAACAATAGACCTGTACCACAAGACCCCAAATAAGAACACTATTTTTAGTTTTTTTAGAAGTGTTCGAACATTTAAGTTTACTTTATACATAAAATGAACCTCTGTGTTTTTATTCAGGAGCACTTCTTTTCAGATTCAGATTTTACATTGATAAATATAGAAGCTTGTGAAATACAAAGTATTCTTAAGGGGGACTTATTATGCTTTTCTTTGTTTTCAATCAAATTTATATATATTTGATTGAAAGTGATATAATGCTGGATGTTCACATTAAATATGGCTTTCAAATAATAAGGTAAACATATGTAGAAGTACACACCAAGAAATAATCCGCTGGTTCGGCTTTTTTTTTTTTTTTAAAGGTAACAATCAGCATGGATCTTTTTAAGTACTTCAAACTCCGGCAGTATTGTTTTTTTTTATGGTCTGACAAACCCCATTAGTACACCCAGCATGATTTGAAACCTTTAAAAGCTGAATTAAGTTCAACTAAGTTAATAACAATCAAAAAGTTGATATTTAGTAGTTTAACAATGTTATTTAGGCTATGCTAACCTGTTTATTTTTATTCATCCCTAATTTATTTAATTTTTTTAGATTGTATTTCATGTGAGCAAAAATCTCATGACCTGTTTTTTTTTTTTGTTCTACTTTGGCTCTAACATGACATCAGCTCATGACTGATTTCTTCATATGGTAATCTGCTCCGGCATGCTACTGCAAGTGTTTACCTGATGTAACACTGCTACATGTAGCTACATGCTAACTGCAGGGAAACAGGTAAACTTGGCTGCCAATGTTGGTAAACTCTCCCATTTTGTCTTATATTCCTGCTGGAACATGTCCGATTATGTTCAGAAGTTTTTATTTACTTTTTCATGAAATAAAGTGCCGCTATGCACACTCAAATACAATGCGGGATGTGGCTACATGTTACCATCAGGGAAACATATAATCTTTGTTGTTATTGTTTTTAATTTCTCCTAGATTCCAGATCATAGTCCTGCTGAAAAAATGTTCTGCTTTATAAGATTTTATTTGTGTTTTCAAGAAGTCTTGAATATAATTTAAAAAAAGCAAATAACAAGTGTACCCGCCCTGTGATCACCAGGGACATTTTTCTGCAGAATGAGTTTTTTCTTGTGTTGCTTTCAGACACCTTTTACAAGTATCTAAATCTTTACATTTAGTGATGTGTTGTTGGGTTTTTGGGTTCTTTTTCTCAAAAACATGAGAAAAACAACAATGAGCAACTTGGTGAGAAATTTAACACAAATTGCACGAAATTCGTAGATTTAGTAAATTAATTTAAAAAATTCTAGGGAAAAATGCTTAGAGAAATTTTAAATCATGTTAGAGAATTGTTATCATTTTTGAACATTTTTTCCAGGTTTGTTTGTTTTTTACTGTCTATTTCTTTTTTTTTCCAGGTAATTTTCTTGTACGTTTTTCTGATTTCTTGCTAACTTTTGTGTTATTTCTTCCTCCTTGCTCGTTGCCTTCTTCCCACATCTTTGAAAGAAATCAAACCAATTAGCTGAAGTTTCAAAGGATTAAAGAACATTTGAACAACACTTATTTCAACTGCAATGAAGTACTTTTACAGTGTTATATTGGTACTTTCACTGTACCAGACCTTTGCCATGTGAGTTATTTTTAAAGGCACTAACACAAAACTTGTAGTATTCCAGTGTCCTACCAGTCATTCTTTTTCCTCTTATCCTGTTAAGGATCACAGAGGGGTTTGAGCTATCCCAGCTGACATTGGGTAATACAGACAACCATTCACTCACACTTTCACACCTACGACCAATTTAGAGTCACCAATAAACCTAACATGCTCATCTTTGGACTGTGGGAAGAAAAAAACCATGCTGACACAAGAAGTACATGCAAATCCACACTGAAGGGCTCCAGCCGGCCGGTGGGTTCAAACCTGGAACCCTCATGCTGTGAAGCGACAATCCTAAGCACCGCATCACCTTGCCGCCCACCGAATATGTTAAATTAATTATTGTGAAAACAAATTATTTTTAACTACCCATGAGAACACCATGTGCTTGTTGCTTAACACAGGATTTGGGGAGAAAAAAAAGCTAAAGTGACACACTGTGAATTTCTGCATATCTGCTCAGTTGAGGCAAAACAGATTGTATGTCATTACAGCTGCGGAGGTGATAAAAATGGCACTTTCGTGTCTACTGCGCTTTGCCTAAAACCTCTTATGAATTCATCAGGCTTCCTCGGCAAAATGCTACCTATCTTTTAAACCCGTTTACTCACTTAGACCAAGCTGCATTGTCTGGTTCACAGAATTATATTTATTTCAACATGACAAAGCATGATGCTTTTTAAAAAAAGAAGAGTTTAACCAAAGACTGAATTCACCTAGTGATGCTCTAATGAGTCTGCATCTTTCATCATCCCAATAATAATAAATCAGATGAACAGAAAGACATCCTGATATTTAAAAAGTAGCTATTACTTTATAATTAACATTTTCTCTGCTTTCTTTCCTTCATCTCAGAATTACAGAAATGCAGCAGCAGAAGGAAAACCTGACAGCGCAGGTGAATGAAACAGTGGCCAAACAGCTGGCCCTGGAGGAGGAGGCTGCTGGTTTAAAGCTCGCCCTGGGTAACATCACATCATCCTTACATCAGCTGGCTCTGACAGATGCCAGCGTATCACCGGAGCATGACCAAACACAGCTCAACCAAACAAAACCAACCAACCACACAGCAGAGGTGAGGCTGGACAGCAGGGTACAAATGGAATTTGAAGCTTTTTTTCTCATTAGAGTCGGTTTTATAGCCGCACAAATTATATAAAAAACCATTTCAGGACATTTAACTAGGCTCATATACAGATACAAGTATCGCTTTTTGAAGAGTGGGCAGTTAACTCCACATCTTTTCTTTTTTCTTGATTTAACATTTGGCAAGCTGAGGTGGGACGCTGTGTAGGCACAGGAGAGAGGCTTCTGGCAGGATTTGCTGCTCATGGGGGTACATGTTGTTCCAGAGGAGGGTGATTAACCACTGCAGCATCTCTGAGCAGACAAAACATTGTAAAATGACACAGAAAAGGGCTAATGTGCCCTCTGTAAATGGCTGATTAAAGGCAGAATGTTTTTGTAAAAGAGATAGAGACAGCCAAATGGGATTGTTTTAATGAAAGCATTAAAGTTGTGTATTTCTGCTTCTTGTTTAGTGGGGCGAGGACCTGCTGAAACAGACAGGAGAGCTGGACCGGCAAATTCAGACCAAAGACAATCTGGTCAGTAGGATCACAGAGGAGATGGAGCCTCTCAAACAGACTGCCAATAAGACACTGGAGATGGTGGATGACATCAGTGAGGTGATTACATCTGCTGCAGCATGTGGCTCTATGTCTGCATACTTTGAAGGTCTATTGAATTTTCTTTTTTAATTCTGAAGGGTTTTTATTTTATTTTATCTATACAAGCAGCTCTATTGATGGGAATGTCTGTTGGTTGGTTGGTTCAGTGTGATACCTGCAAAATATAAGCAAGCAACATCAGACACTGACCCTTCAGAATCCTAAAAATGCACTTCTGATGCATCATGTGAACACACTGCGTAGCTATCAGCTGTCCGCTCAACATCACACTGGAGACCTTACCACTTAACAGATGAGTTGAATACTTGCTATCCTTCTACACACACTTTAAATTGTGATATTTCATGGAAATAACATACAGTATAGCCAAAAACAGGTAGGTTGTTATTAGGGATGGTCATTTACTGGAAACTTTTAGCTCCTTGCAATTTCCCTCCAACCAGCTGCCACCTTAGCTTTGGTTTGTATTTTAATCAGGAATTTTTTTATAAATAACTCTTAATTTCAACTTTACAATTCTCACTTTCAAAGCAAGCGAAGGATAACTTAAAACAGGGCTTCCGACAAAACTTACGACAAATGTAGAGCATTTTCAGTAGAAAAAAACGCAGTCAAACTGACTGTTATTGACTGTTTGACTAATGCCAGTGATAGAGATAGAGAGAGATAGTTAACATCTTCAACATTATGCAAAAGATGCACTTAAACAAAAGATGACACATTAAAAGCTAAGCCAATGCGATGAAATAGTATACACATTTACCATCCTCCTAAGAGGGCCTCGGCCATCTCTCTCCCCACCTGGTTATGAAGTGTTATGACATGTCTATAACTATATCAGTACAAATGAAATATTTGTTCTTTATTCTGCTGCTTGTTGTTATGTGCTCGCTTAATGTCTGATATCAGCCCAGCACAAGATCATATCAGGTGTTGGCAGATCTAAGAGTGTGTTGCTGAGACAGAAACAGGTTTTGAAGTTAATTTTCTTCTGATTTATCAGTCTAAAAACAATGCCATATAAGCGTCAGAAAGTTTGGGAGATATGCAGCTTGTGAAAAATGGGTCCAATATTTTATTCGGTGCTGGGCAATGTGTGGATCCATGTGACACAGTTACAGAAAATGACACTAAAGCGTGCCATCTCTGAACCGTCGCTGATTACACCTGTGAAACATCAGCGTGTGAGCATTAACACTTAAGGCGTGTTAGCATGCTAATGTTGGCATTAAACTTAAAGCGCTGCTGTGCCGGAGTTTAGCCTGACAGAGCTGCTAGCACTGTTGTCGACAATGTCAATGCTGTCCTCCCACCAGTTTGCCTTTGATATCTGTTGTTGCAAGCTTAGAATACACTTGGCTCTGCTGAGGTCATGTTTCATCCTACGTGTCTCTTTTTCAAGCTGCAAGCTCACGCTCAAGGGGCAAAGGTCATGGCTTTGTCTTCCGTGGTGGCAGGGAAAGAGGTGGAATCTGACGCCATCGCCCTTCACAGACAACTGGAGTGTGAGTCTCTTTCTATCTAACATGTTCCTCTGTGACACTCTCCTCACTGTCTGTCTTGCATTGTTGTTTTTGTGAAACGTCAAACTAAATTTCCTTACTCAAATTGAAATGTCAAGAGCAGAAACTGAAAACAAACAGAACAGACTGAAGAATTACTATAATAAATATGTCATGACCATTGTAAAGCTCTGACCTAATTGTCATGTATTGAACGCAGCAGCGGCTTACGTGAGAGACATAATGAAGTGGAATGTTTTGATCATTTTTACGCATCAATTTCATGAACTAAATGTGGGTTATTTACATTACGTGATGAGATTCTGCAGTGGTTTTGTCTCCACATGAAATAGTAAAGTAGTGGAGAATGAGCAGAAGATGAATAATGAGAGTGAGATTCAGCCAGTGGACAAGGATCTAATTGGGCTAAACTTTTTTATAATTCAGTGCAACCTTGAATCTGTCTTAAAGGCCCCGAGAAGATATTTTCTTAATCAGCTTTTTACTTTGAATAATGGGGTCCTACATGAACACAAATATATCTCCCAAAGTTAGAACACCTTTGTTTAATGCACATGAGAGAGTTTTGTATTTGCGATGTTGTCTGCGCTCTAGGGAGGAATATGTGGCACACAACTCCATGCAACAACCAGGAATTTGCATCATTTTACCCTCGGGATGTCTTTTTCCCAACTTTAAATTTGAATGGCACTTATTTAGTCATGACTACTTAATTTTTTAAAGAAATACTTGGAATTTGCAACCAGGTTTTCGGGGCCTTTAATTCTTCTACACTGCCTTTTTCCCAATGTCCACTCAGACATGGTGAGGGAGTGGCCCCGTCAGCGGGTCCAGACCAAGGCTGCAATGAAGAAAGAGAGACCTCTGGAGGAAAAGGTTCTCGCTGATGTCAGAAAAAAGGTCTCACAGATTGAGAAGATGCTAAAACCAGCTCTGGAAAACTCCAGCCTCATAAGTAACACCACAAAGGAAGCAGAACAGACAGCACATGCTGTGGCGAAGGTGTGTGAAGACTGTTTCAGTTCGGCATTTTTTTATTTTTTGTGATATGTCTCACAAACTATTAAATGATTACCATGAAATGTGGTGCAAACATTCATATTTCCCTCCAGCAAGGATTATAATACATTTGATGGTCCCTTAAATTCTGGGCCGTTATTTATGTAATTTATCCAATATTTTTGCTGAAAACCAAAAACCCACTTTCATGGGTTTGAGTCTCGGGCTGGATAATTGATCTGTCAGTCCAGTCAGAGTTGATCAGATCGATGGACGAGAGGAGCAGCTGCTGCAGAGGCAGTGAATGCAAACTTTTGAACGGTGAATGGTTAAGTTTTGTTTTTAATGCAGCTGGCATTCTCCTCCGTCTGTGCCCAAAGTACCCTCTGTGCTCCGGGAGTGTGTTGCAATGAATAACTGAACCGTTAGCACTCCTAATGAACATTACAGCTCCAAAAGGTTGAATCAGTTTGTGGCAACAGATTTTTTTGATCATAGCAGGTCGCCACAAATAAATAATTGTGTGGAACATCCTGGACTGTTTGCCGGTAGATGAGTGGCTTCGAAGTGGCAACAACAGAAAATTTGCAGATACTGTGGGAAGCCAGGAAAGACCAGGATAAGAGCCCCAGCCCAAAAGATATCGATTTCAGGTATCATTTGACTGGGGATTTCAATATAACTTGATACCGGTATATTTTGATAGATACCTTCTTGGGGGGTTTGTTTCTTTCTTTCTTTTTTAATTTATCTATATATTTATTATTAATATTATTTTTTTTCAGCTCTTGGCTTTATTAGGATAGCTTGTAGAGTGAAATAGGGAAAAAGAGCTAATGACATGCAGCAAAGGGCCACAGGTTAAAATCAAGGCTGCGGCTGCGGCTGCGGCTGCGGCTGCGGCTGCGGCTGCTGCTGCTGCATATGCTGCGAAGACACTGCCTCTGTATACAGGGCGTCCGCTCTACCAGGTGAGCCACCGGGTGCCCCCAGTAGATACCTTAAAGGTATCCAGTATGTGATCTGATATCTGGCTGTAGTTAGCATGTTTAATTCCCAGCTTCTCCTGCCCACATGTCAACATGTCCTTGGGCATACTGGAATGGGATAAATGTGCAATATAAATGCAATCCATTTACAATTGCTCAACATCAGCATATTGGCATTATCATTATGAGCATATTTGCAAACTGATGTGCCTAAGTACAGCCTCACATAGCCACTAGCATGGCTGTAAAGTCAAAGTAATTCTTTGTAATTAATGAAAATATTTTTAACAGTTGGTTGTCTTTTGTCTTTTCAAAACTCTCTTTTGTGTGCAGGAATCCAAAGCCATTCTGACCCAGGCCAAACATACCAAGACTGCATCTGCTCACCTCAGCTCCCATATAGACTCTGCTTTACAACAGCTGTCTGAGCAGGAGATGCTATCTGACACCGCCAACTCCCACATCACCTCAGAGGTACCTAACACAGACATACACACATCTGAACAGCAGAATCTATGCACATTGATCCACAATTCCTGTGTGCAACTTAAAAGACTGTTTCCAGAGTAAGTCTTCTCATTTCCAGCCAGAGGTGTCTCTGACCCACGTGAAGGAAGATATGGAAGCAGCCAAGCTCCAGTTAAAGGCCTATTCTGATGCACTAACTGAGCTAATTAGCAAGATTGGTAAGTCCCTCTCTTATAGATCATATTTTACTGTGGCTCCTTTTTAGTCTTTCATATCTATAAAAAACATAAATCTTCATTATACTTTAAATGTCAGATCACTAAAGAGCTCGGTGCTTTTTAATGCCTCATTTAACATGGAAATATTTCCAGATTTTTATCCCCATGATAAAGTGAGAATACCTGCTGTTTATGGAGCCCAGCAGCATTTTTTGTGGGTAAATTTCAGCGTGTTAAAATAAGTCGGCAGTTTATTTCTGACCTATTCATTCAAACCCATTTTCTGTATAATATGTATCAATTTTTAGATTTAACTAGAAAGGCACTCTTGGAAGGATAATGACCAAATCACTGTAATAAGGTCATCGTGCCTGATTCATCATTTGAATTACTTGTGTAGGCCAGCCATTTACAAAGTACCATCTCCAAAACTTCTGATGCCTCTCTCCTCTCCCTCCATCTGTCCTCCCTCTTGCATGTCTGCACCAGATGGGAACGTGCCGCTGCAGCGCTTTGACCGGATCTTGGACGAGACAGCGCGCCGCTTGAGCATGCTTCGAGGGAGCGTCGAGAGCCCGACGCTGAGCTCCAAGATCCAGAAGCTGCATTCGGCCGCTCAGGAGCAGCACAGCCGGATGTCCCTCATTGAACAGGACTTACAGGAGATCAGGGAGGAGAGAGACAGTCTCAGGGACATCGCTTTAAACCTGCCAAAGTCCTGCCCCCAGGCCACAGCAGCAGGTAAAGTCTAGATATTGGAGATGACGGGGATTGGGGCATTGATAAGACAGCTGAACAGAGAAGACTGGGAGGATTTTGTTAATAAAAGGGGCTGTGGTCATTTTTATTCTGCTTCAAAAAGTCAGTTATAGCCTTTTATATTCTTCCCTTTTCCACCTTGTCCCAAGATACAGTTCAATACACTGACACACACACATTCCCTCAAAAGCCACAGACTTCTCCACTGCCTCCCATGATTTACACCTAATCTACCTTTCTATTTTTGTTTTTTCTCCCACGTTTTTTCTCCTCCCAACAACATCAGAACTTTAATTTCACCATGAATAATAATAACCAGGCGTTCTGAACTGCTGGAGTGCCCTGTCAAGTTTAAAATAATGCTGATTTTCCATTGCAGGGGTAAAAGGTGTGTCTGAGTGCTCCTCCAGACTGACACATTCATTTACACTTGAGTTCTTTTTCATCAGCCTGGCTTAATTAACAATTAGTCCCCTTGGCCTCGGTGAGGTTCAGGTCAGGCTTCAGCAGCACACAACCTGTGTTCGGGATTCTTATGGTGTCTACCTCTCTTGTTTTTGCGGTTTCTTCTTTCTCTCTGTGTCACTATCAAATGGTCAAAGATGCTGTGTATAAGGGTCAAACTGTCTGGCTTCTGGTGACCAAAATGAGCAGCATCAATTCCAGAAAAGCTGGGACGCTGTTTCAGTCATAAATAAAAACAGAATGCAATGATGCAAATCCTTTTTTTTATATATATTCAACTGAATACAGTCCAAAGACAAGATGTTTAATGTTCATACTCAAACTTTGGGGATTCTTTTTGTAAATATACACTCATTCTTAAACTGATGTCTGCAACATGTTCTAAAAAAGTTAGGACAGAGGCATGTGTTTACCACTGTGTGACATCACCTTTTGTTTAACAGCATCCAATAAGTGTTTGGAAATTGAGGACATTAATTGTTTCAAAAAGTTTTGAAAGTGAAATTCTTTTTCCCTGAAAAAGATGAGATTGGGATGGCAGCATATGTTGCTCAAAAACCTATGTATTCATGGTGCCTTCCTCAAGATGTGTAAGTTGCCCATGCCATGGGCAACTTACAAACCCCTAACCATCTCCTGTTTTTGAAACATGTTGCAGGCATCATATTCAGAAAAAGTGTATTTTTTGCAAATTTTACAAGTTTGAACATCTAATATCGTCCATATGCACTGTATTCAGTCAGGGTTCCCACGGTCATGAAATTCCTGGAAAAATTATGGAATTAGAAAAACTTTTCTGGAAATGTTTTGATATTCACAAAATGCTTTGGAGAAGTTTTGAACATACATGTTCTGGCTTTTGTTTAAAATATGTTCATAAATATCCCAAAATATGTCTGACATTATTCATCAACATCTACATCTAGCATTTAAAATCTAGTTCTGCACTGAGTGACCATTGATTGGATCTTCAGTTTTCTATTCCCCAAGAAAGAGGCAGGGCCATGACGTTTTGCGAAGTACATGTTTTTTTTGTTGGTCTGGTCTATTGGAATATGTGGTAATATCGAACTCTTTTTATTATATTTTGGGCTTTTTTGCCTTTATTTGATAGGACAGACTGTAAATATGAAAGGGAGAGAGAGGGAATTACATGCATCAAAGTGCCGCGAGCTTAAAGCAAACCTGCAAAGACATAGCCTTGGTACATGAGGCACCCACACTATCCACTGAGCTACTGGGCGCCCGGTACTGTTGAACCCAAGAGTAAAGACAGCAAGTGCTGGCAGTTTCCTCAACCACAAATGCTCAGGTAGTGTGTGTTTGCAGGCATACCCATTTTAAACTACTAATATGAAGTAATGGAAACAGTGTGAAATATTATAGAAACATTTTGGAAATGTTTTGAAAATTCATATGTGCAAATGCACAGGAACCCTGTTCAACTGAATATTGGTCAAACAGGATTTGCAAATCATTGCATTCTGTTTCTGCTTACGTTTTACAAGGCGTCCCAACTTTTTTGGAATTGGGTTGCAAAAGCCAATGATGTTTGAACTGCGAATATGACATATACCAGAATTATGTTAGAGACACATTTTCTTTATGACTGCTGGATAACTGATCTGGAATCAGATTTACACAAATAGTCGCATCCATTTGTTGGAGTTATACATGTACTTATGGTTATTCTAACTATGTTTCTGCGTATGTAAAGCCTTCACATAAAAACCATTACACAATACTTGAAAATCATAATGCACACTTAAATGTCTCTAAGTGGACACTATTGTACAACAGTTGAAGGTGCGGTAGAAATGAAGGAGCTGCTCACAGGTGATAAAAAGCATACATTTATTGGGGATGGTTCAAGGAATGCTCCGAAAACAAAATAAATTAATTGTATGCAATCCTTGAAAAACGTTCTTGCTGTTTGTGAAGAAGTGAATTTTTCCTAGTACATTTATGTTCTGTGTGCTAAAATAGTGCTCTGTCAACCTTTGTTCGTGAGTGAGCATGACGCTGACTGGAACATTTGTTAAGGGAATGGTTTGACATTTTAGGAAACATACATATTTGCTTTTCTTTTTATGAGTTAGATAAGAGAAAATCAATATCACTCTCATGTCTGTGCATAAGAGGTGAAGCTTCATCCAGAAGACTGTTTACAGTTACTCTAAAGCTCACTAATCAACACCTTAAATCTAACTCGTTCAATCTGTATCAATACAGAAAGTGTAAAAACCACAAGCTGGTGTTTTCAAGCCAATATGCACAGATGCATTTTATTTATTTCACTTCACTGTGCTTTTATATCATTGTGAAGTCAATTATGCTCTTTTAATTATGTGCTTTCTTTGTTGTCAAACTCATTCCAATAGCACAATTATAGTTACTTTAAAAACAACAACATGCTGTGCACACATTGGTTTACATATTGATTATAGAGCTTTACTTAGATTTTTTTATTATAACATTTGAAGGCTTTTGACACAGAGGCAATGAAGTGCGCACAACCTGTGTACATGATTTTCCTTTTCTTTGACACATCTAAAGCTGATGCACCATCTGCTGTACAAGTGAAAGGAACTAAGAGTGTCTCTTATCAACTCTCTACCAAGATAATCACAGAGGAGAACATTCATGGGGATCCATCATGTGAATAAATGCAGCTCTAAGTTTTACGAATTAAAAGTAGTCATTTTCAGTCAGTTTAGCAGCTAAGGAGAGATGAGTGTCATTACCATATGAAAATGAAATCCAAATTCGTGACTGTTGAGAGGTAATATGGAGATGGCGAATGGCACAGAGTCCTTGAAGTCATTACTCTATTACAATATTCATGCTTCGTACTGCAGTGAATACTGCAACAATCTTCCTGAGACCTGATGGGGTCTGCACAATAGAGGTGGAAAAAACTAGGAGATTGTCTCACTCCATATTAGTTGATACTGTCTCAGTTTTTGGTAATTTCATGTCCACAGGCACTGATCTAACAGAGGTGACCTCAAAAACTGTTTTGGACAACTCATTTACAATGCTGTCTGGGTGTAGTAATGTGCACCAACAGTTTTATGTTTGCCAACAGTGGCATTCGCTCAGGATGGGTGTCATTTCACAGCTCTTTGCTTTATTCAGAAATTAATGTTCCTTTTATATTATAACTGAGTGGATGCATCACCTGCTGGACGGCCATTGATTTTTGGTTAATCCGTCATTAACAACAACATTATCCAAAGTGATCATTCCTCTAGATAATTCATTGTATAGACATATAAAAGCGTGTTAAGCCTATCATGTGTTAGTATCACAAATGCAGCTGTAATGTTGTTCAGGGAAAAAGTTTCAGCAAATTTCTTTGAACATGTAGGCCTTGCTTAGACTGCCAGCCCAAATCCTTTTTTTGGTACATCCAAATTGTATTCAGATTGATTTTGGAAAGTCTGGACTATATTTGGAGGCAGTTCGAAACTCAATTTCAACAGATGTGTCTCAGTCTGGGTGCTGTGGATGCTCAAATCAGATTGCCTTTTGTATCCTTAAACCGTAGCTTTTCCAGCTGAGCTGAGTGCACAAGTCTGTCTCACCACAAAGTGTTGAACAGGACTTATGAGAAAAAGCAGACACACTGGACACTGCGCTAGTTAAGTCTGGGGTCCACATGTTGTATATCTCTGGAATGCTGAACATTTGGCTTTTTAATGCAATAGGAAAGTTTCAGTCAGCATTCACAACCACATCAAATGAATGCAGTAGTCATGGGTATTTATCACTTCTGCCTCCTATTGGCTTTGATGGAAACACAACATCTGCGCAAACGCACTTATTTCAGTTCCTCAACCGGCGAAATGGAATGACGAGCCACCACTGATTACCATCTATCTCCTCCTAAGCAGCGCTAAAACATCAATCCAAATTACTCCTCACCGAGTTTGAAAGAGAGACTGAATAATAGATATATAAAGAGAAGTAACCGCTGTAAAGTTTTCGCAGACCTCTGTCCATGCGGCTGTCTACTTTTTATCTGTTCTCCGGCCTACCTGTGAAATCATACTGAAACACCAAAACAACCCATACACACTGTACTTGTGTACACGGCTCTGCAGTCCTGGCAATGGGGAAGCAGACAGTGCAGACAATCTCTTTAAAGTTCTAATTTGAGAAACAAATCCAGTTGGCCAGCAGTCTGAATGCAGCCTTACATGAACTTGAATAATTGCTCAGACTATAAGCAATTATACTAAAAAAAGAAAGAGGGTTTTGTCTCTCAAGCAAAATGTATTCACATCACACTCGACGTAACTGTTACTTGGAGTTCTTAAAAAAGGAGTTAAAGGGCAACAACAAAACAACAAAAATCAGCCAAAGAATTCTCCCAAAAAAATATGTATGTCACAGAGAATCACACAGATTTGAGTTTGCTGTTAACTAAAAGTTCAAGGGGAGAAACGAGAGCGCCAGAGCAGCACTTTACTTCAGTGTGAGCTCACCTTTTTCAGCAGTTACAGAAGAGCTTCTTCCACCCTGTAATGTTTGACTTTCAGCGTTGCCTCCTACTAATTTCAAACCTTTCTCTTTTGTTCTTTAACAAAATGCAGAGGAATGATGGAAACAAAAGCGTTTTTGTTGTGAATTGTAGCGTCTCTGTTGACGGTGGGAGATTCCTGGTTTGCACGGCGCTAACAACAAATGTGTAGGTTTTTATAAAGGTCTCATTTTTATTGGGGATGACTTTGGCACTTCCAATATGAAGATGACACATAGTTTAATAAGAATTAGGAGAAATAAAATATGGTAAAAAAAAAAAAATTACATTAATTACTCAATATTTTCTATGTATCTGAGTCAGTTTGAGTAGTCTCCAACTGACTTTTTATGATGTCTCCGTTACGATTACAACCACAAGTGATGACGACCAGTTTTGCTGTTTGAAACTGTTGATGGCAGATTTTATCGGCTTTTGCCAGCTAGCCAATGAAGCTGTTATTTTACAAAATCTTATGTCATTCAAAAAGCTAATCTCTAACACAATTATCGATCTGTAATCTTAGAGTATTACTTTTGCTTGTACATTTAGATTTGTACCTGTAAACTTAAATGTGTGACCTTCTACATTTAGGTTTCATGCTTTGCACATATAAAGATAACTGCACACAGCGTTAGAAGCAGTACCCTCTTCAATCCTTTGAAAGGTGCTTAGTGGTGCAAGAAGCCAAAAAAGTTCAAATGCCAGATGTAAAATTACAAAGATGGACAAGATTGTTACCTGAATGGGGATAAAATGACTGAAACTTCGAGACTTTTCAACTGTAATCGGACAAATTGGATTATATCCCAATAGTGACACATGATTTTGCAGGGTTAAGACACAAAAAAAATGTACTCACTGATTGACAGATGTTTATTTCGCAGTGTAAGTCTTTGGAAAATGGGCCCAATGGTATTATGTGACAGATTCAGAAATTGTAATTCCACTGTTTGGCCATTGTGAAGGTCGGCTGTCAAAGAATGGCGCACTTCCTTGAAGTCTGATGCATATGCTTTTTTTGCATGTTTATTACTTGGTCAAGTTTTATAACTAGCTTCATTATAAAGACAGTCCATGTGGAGTGTAGGGGGCATTCAGCTTCTGACAATGAGCGTACTTGGAGCCTCTACAGCCATTGTATGCAATACTTACGCTGCAGTTACATGGATGGATGCAGACAGTAGATGGTGAAAAGGAAATCATTTAAGTGGACAACAGCAGGACGGTAAAATTAGAAAACAGGTAATGGTATTTGTAATAGTAATACTGTAAGAAGTCCCGCGTTCAAATCCCCCATCTCCCCCCAAAACTGTTTGTCATGACCCGACTCATGAGCCATGGCAAAAGAACTTAAAGGTGTGAAAATGTTTTCATCAACAAAAGATCATTTCCAAGGCATTGTCATGACGTGTGTGTAGACTGTAAAACTCAAATTATTAACAGGGACGAAGCCGATCAAATAAGAACATGGTGCCGAATGAAGAAAGAGAGGGAGCTGACTGAATCCGCCAGGTGTTAAAGAGACTGAGAGACTGGTGTTCCCAGTTGCACTAATTAGCTCCGCCTACCAGGACCTGCTCACAGCAGAGGGACAAGCAGACCAGGAGAAACAACCACAGCAGGCCCTGCTAAAGGAGGAGGACTGTCACAGTGACGTCATTTCCAATCCCTCACACAAGGAGGAAACTTGGCTGGTCTGTACAATGAGAAACTAAGGATTTTTCTGCGACAACAGCTGGAATTATATGATCAGAGCTTGAAATCCTACTGAGAGATTAAAAGAAAAGCTGACATGTGGCAGGAAGTCAGCAGAGCTGGGCAGAAAATCAGGTAGGTGATATGGAAAATGTATAGTGCTATATTAGCTTAGTGAACTGTCTGGCTAGCTGTTAACCCTATGAAACCTGGAGAAACATCATTTTCCTTGTTTTGTGTAACAGACGCCTTCAACATGGATTTAAATCCTTGAACCCCGAACAGATGGGTTTGATTTCTTTTGAAAATATGGCTAAAACTTGGTGATAGATGTCCGACAAGTTGAGAGCTGTTAGGAAAAGGTGACAAGGAAAGGTTGTGAAAGTTAGTTTTTAAAAAGAGAGATGGAGAAATCATTAGAAGTTAATACCATATAAATCCAGAAAACCATATTTATATTCATACTGTGCAAAAAATGTGCCATTGAAACCCATCCAAACTGCAATTTTTGATCTCACAAATATCAAAGCATAACAACATGCACTGTATTATTTATGTGTGTCATTCAGGGATTTTACCTTGGAATTTGTCATTTTTGCTATTTTCCACCTGATGTTTATTTATTTATTTATTTTAACCATATTTGGCGTTTGGAGAAACTACATGCTACTTCCACTAGGTGCACTCTCACAATCAAAATTTCTGAAAATCATTGACATATCCCAGGCTGTGATAATCAAAAAACCTAAAAAAATATTTTAAAAAAATCTCCTTAGCATGTCATATACTGAAAATCATTCCTTACTGTTTCATCTAAAAAACAAAGTGACATCATGTCAAAAAACTGGCATTTAAAGGGTTAAAATTCTGAAAAATTCATGAATATAATAAAATGATAGTTATGATTAGGACTGATGTTGGTTTGAAAATTAACTCAATGAAAATGGAAAATAAAATAATGTATAATTTTATTTTTAAAGCTCGATTTTTAAACAGCACATCAAGTGTGTATTATTAAAGTCGGATAATGTTGTTTTTTTGTTTTGGTAGCTTCTTTTTTGGAAACCTTTTTTTGGCCAAATATCAGGTATTTTCTCATAACTTGGAACTTCTCTCTGTGTTTTTTCTGAGGAAATCGTGCCAATTTTCTCAGGTATCAAAGGATTAACTTTGTGCAGCCTACTGAAGGCTGTAGCATGCACATTAAATAAGTAAAATAATTGCCTTGCACGCTTTCCATACACAGACATTAGGATGAGATAAATATTTTTATTTTATTATATTCCTTTGTATATCTTCATGCATTTTTCCTTTTGCCGTCTCGCAATTTCATCAGACAGCTTGTGCCACCCAGAAGGTGCTGTCTGACTGCCAGAATCCATGTGAATGCAGCCTAAGCCGGCCGCTATTTTGAAGAGCCCAAGCTTCACACTAATGTCTTCAAAGAACCAGGTAAAATGACCTCTTCAACACTTATCATCTCTAGGATACGTCTACCTTCACATCCCCCTCCTTGTGTGTTAAGATGTGTGCTGACAGTCGTACAGTATGTTGGATGCCATTCACACGGTAATCATGTGTGGAGGATAGATAACAGGAATGAAAAACATGGCACCTTCCTGAAGAGAACACATCACTGTTTTAAAATCCCCAAAAAGCAAGTCAATCCACAAAAAAAATAGCAAAGAATGCAGATGCCTCAAATGGTCTGAGCAGGCAACACAAGTGCAAATCCTTAACATCAAAGATAGTTGCTGACACACACCCCCCACTGCGCCTCTCATCCCACCTCACAGCTAGTCATCAAATGAGTTCAGGAGAGGAAACAAAATACGTTTGTGCCGCCAAAATATCTCCTCCATCCAAAACCCTGCCATGCCCTGTCAGAAAAATAGAATCCAGGAGCTGCTGTCTTCCTCATCCCTTTTATTTGCTTTGGTATCGAGCAATCACACAGTGTCTGTAAATGTGAGCGTGAGCAAGTACGGAGAATAGTTTCAACAGGCTCATAACAACAGGAAAAACAAATGTCAGGTGATTCTTGAATATGTCAGAGACCACAGGTTCAAAAAAACGGCATAAATAACTGCAGAGGGATTTGTGCAGCAGGGGCGGAGCAGGAGGGTGGCCTCTGGGGCTGAGTGCCCTGAGGTGTTTTGTAAAAAGCCTTGAATCTATGCTATTCCCTGAAGAAATCTAACATAGCCTAATGGTGTAAATGTTCTCCTGTTGGCCCAATATTCAACTCGTGCTGATGAACACATTTACTTGGCATTGTTGGCCATCCTTGATTTGCAGTTAAAGTAGTCCAGATTATTGCAGCATGGATTCAAATCTAGCAGATTTGTCAGATGAGCAGTCCCCCGGGGCCCCCCTTGGGCTGAACCCTGAATGTTTATAATGTCTGGCTGCACTCCTGTTGTGCAGTATATGTGTCCCATCTTTGAAATCATGTGAACATATGGGAACAAATGCAGTGGCAGTTGGTATATAGGTATGCACATATATTTTAAGCCTGCTGTCAGGTATATTTCTGGTTCTTGCAGCGCTTTTTCTGCCACATGTAATTGTTTTATTGTCATCACTCTAAAAATACTACAGTATGCTTCATTTTCTGTTATACTGAGCATCTGTTGTCAACGTATGCCACAGCAAACACCCACGTTTAATAATCATCTGCTGTGCAAAGTCAGTGCCAAACTGTTAATATACATGTGCTCTTTAAGCGAAGTGACACAACTGCCAAAAGCATGAATGCTGATTAAATATAATAATTTTGTGTATTAGTCCATAAATGATTGTGTTAATGGAAGAGTCACGCAGTGAGAGAACAGATCTGCTCCCTGCATTGCAACATGTGGAATCATTCAAGTTGAAACTATAGAGAAAAGGCTTTTGCATGATGAAATAATTGTAACCTCATTCACAACCACACCTCGTGCCTCGAGTCCTGTTGCATTTCCCATCGAAAGCGAACGTACTGTGGCTCCTGTTGGGAATTGTTCAGCTTTAGCAGAGCTCAAATGAACTATGAAAGCCATGTTGTTGATGAAAGCTGATGAGTGTGTCTTCAGTGGAGAGGGAATATGTTAAAAAGAATTGGCAGATGAAAGAGGATTTAGATTAAAAAAGTGAAAGCAAACGCAAAACCTTTTGTGGTAAACCAGTTGCATATGGCACCAAAATGACTCCACAGGGAAAGATTAAATAAAAAACAAAGCTGCCCAAAGCACTTGTGGATGATTGATGGGAAAGCTGACAAATAATTTGTCTTGTTGGCTCAGCTTGTGCACTTAAACTTGCATGAATTGATTTTTCTGGGGCATTTTGAGCCAGCGCAACAAGCTGTAAACACAACACTGACATACCGTCACCTTTTAAATTGACATGACAATTATTGTTAGCATACACTAGCCTATTTACACATTCAGTAAACACATTATTAGCCATTTAGATTCACCTTTTTGGCCAGATGATGAATGTTAGTAAAATATTCACTTTCCTTTTAGCTGTGTTTTGGTCTCCACCAACGTCTTATGGACTTATGTCTGTTTAGCTTTCCACTATGTTCACTTGTTAGTCACTTACTTGTCTTAGCACAGCACAGCCACCCAGTTGTCATGAATGTTGAAATAAGCTATCGAGACCAAAACAGTTGTTTATTTCATCTGTAAAGTTGGGCATTTTAACGTGGGGGTCTGTGGAGATTGACTCAGTTTTGAAGCCAGCCTCAAGTGGCCATAAGAGGAACTGCAGATTAAATGAATGATACACAGTAAAAGCCTTTACTACATGTATTATATCCCTACCTGTTCTGGCCTGGGACACTTTTAGGTCCCAAAGTTCTCTAAGAGAGCTGTCAAGTTGGGATTCTGGCATGTTTTTGTATTATCCTTGGCTTGAGCTCACTGGAAAAATAGACGTAATTTTAAATATTGTTTGAATACGAAAGATCAAGCTGACTGATGTGTAATAATTGCCCCCTAATACAGACAGGTAGATGATAAAGCAAAGGTCTAGACGCTGTCCCTGCTGTTTACGTCTGTGTTGCAGATTTATCACCGCTCTTTGTCTCTTATCACATATTTTCTCATTTATTTTTCATCAGTTTAAATGGAAGTCATTTTTAGCTCAGTGGGGTTACTTCACTAAATATAAACGATATCATGGATGTCACGGAGAGAGAGCTTTTTTTCCCCTCTTCTGTAAAAGCAGTCGTGCAAATATAATTGTACTTGGGAGAGATTCTTTCGCGTGATAGCCACTTGACGTCTTGGAGATCACAGAGACAACACAACTTTTTTAGTCGGCCCTTTCTGTTGAAGTTTTTATATTTTAAAATACACAGGTGTGTGTCTTTATGTCCTTTAAGTAAGGGACTGGACACTGCCAAATCATGGAGAAAAAGTTTTGCATTTAGAGAACTTTCTTTTGAAGTTTTTGCGCTCTGATGAATTTGTTTGTGTTTATAAGCTAAATTTAGATTTCATCAGTCACTTAAATTACTGATTTGTGATTTTGGTCATTCTGAGAAAGGTTACACCTGTTTTTAGGTCACCCCTTGTTTACCTGAGCAGATGGTATGACCCATTTGAGATGAGGCCATTATGGTTAAATGCCAGTCTGTGATCAGAAAGAGGCATGCAGGAAGGAATGTGACTGATTTTCATTTCACTTTTAACTTGTTTTTGTTGAAGTTCCCTGGCTTTTTCAGGCATCTGGTTCTGTTTCATTTTTGTTAATAAAAAACTTTTTTCTTTTTTTTTTTTTGCTGGGGATACTGCCTGCAGCTGTTGTGTTTCTCATCATCCCTGTCCAAGTTTTCTGCTGCCAAATTACACCTACCACCCTTTACTTGGGGTGCCAGTGCTACAAAATGAATAGCTCTGTCATCTCTCTCTCTGAATTTCGATGTGTTTTAGCATGATATTCTATATTTGATATTTTGACAAGATGCAGCATTTAGTAAAATATGTCTTAAAATATACCATAAACATGAAAAAACATGGGAAGAAAACATTGAATAAGTTCTAAAGGGAATGGCGGTAGAAAGTGAGCTAAAAGCAAGAAAAAAGATCCTAAAAAGACAGTTCAGTCCCAAAATTATAAAATAAAAGATAACACACGGCCCTTGCTGTGAGCAGTTTCATGTAGGAATTTTTTGTCTTTCAACCGTACTACACCTTCCAACCGTATTACAGTGCAAAAGGAAGCGTGCATCTACTCATGCATGTGAGGCTCTTGACAGTGCAAGATGTAAACCAGAGTTACTATAGTTTGATATTTCTCATTAGTTTTTAATGTATTTTGTTTTTAATTCTAGTTTTTCCAGAATGGCCTTGTTTGTTTCAATTTAGTTTTCATTACTTTAAATGGTTTAGTTTGGATTTAGTTTATATTTGTGTCAGTATTATAGTGTTTTGCTTTATCATTATACGCTGGTGGATGGCACCTGGCACGGCAGCATGATAGGCGCATGGAACCCGTCATGTCCACGTAATACAGGCGAGGACAGTGTCAGGTTGAAAAGCTGTCGGTAACGACATAAGGAGCATGAGGGCGCCCATAGGGCAGGTGGGAGGGTTGATGAGTTGGTCCAATAAACCCCTGACTTTCCTGTGGGAGTGTATTGTTTGCTTCCTGTCTGAAGTTGATGGGGTTTTTTCTACACCTCGCCAAGTGCCCTCTTCCCCTAATCCTGACTGTCCATGCCAACATGTGCTTTTGTTGATGTCTCCGCATTGGTTACCATGTGCTTTTGTTGACATCCCTACATTGGTTGCCATGTGCTTTTGTTGACATCACAGTAGCGGCATCAAGGAACATAAATACCAGACACAGCAAGATATTAAGAGCATAATAAATAGATGCCGAAGTCCACTGCAAAGTTACAACATGTGACGACTTGGAATGAGAACGTGTTGGTATTACACTCACAGCACTCTGATACATAGCACTACAAGTGTGAGCAGATAACATCACAGTTTTTAGAAGTATCTCCAGACCTCAAACCAAGAGAAAATATTTTTATTTTCGCAATATATCTGCAATAGAAACTACTATGTACAGTTGTGTTCACTTTTTGTCAAATGCTGACAATCTGCTGTACATTTTAGAACAGAGGCACAGCAGTATAGTGGAGTCTTGAGGGCCACAAACAGTCGCTCATTTGGCCATGAAAACTTTTTGGCATTCAGAGCCGAATATATTCTCCAAAGTATTATTCTGTTTGGAATAAGCCCACAGCTGTGTGTTGTCAGTGAAATGATGATAAGGAGTGTTGTGTTGTGCGCTGCGACATGGAGGAATGAGAAGAGTTCTAACAGAAATGTATCTGTCTCATAAACAGAAGGCAAATCATGACATACGCTTGTGGCATTGCAATGTGTCAAAAGCAGCAAGAGAGGTCAAATACAATAAAATGGGACAATTATCAGAATCGACAGACATCAGCAGGTCATTAGACACCCTGAGGAGAGCTGACTCAGTGCAATACTGCAGGCTGCACCATGACTGGAATTTGCCCTCGTTATAATCTTTTTGAGGGTTACGTCACTGAAATACTTTCTTTCCTCAAGTGATATCCAACAATGCAGATATATTTGGCTCTGACTAAACAATGACGATGAAAGAAATGCCATTTTTCAGCACTCAAAAAAAAATTCATGGGCCTTTCTGGACAGTTTTCACTTGGGCTGCTTCTGCAGTAAAAGAAATGGTGTGATTTATATATTAAGCTCAGTGTGTATTTTTCTGAGTCGTAAAATTCCCACCCTGAGAAAGACTCCTAAAAACCATCCCAAGGACATGTCTGTGATGCAAAATATGATGGAGTAGCATTCAGTTTTGAGTCCCCGAGTATATGCCTTGCAAATTGTCAATGATAGACTCGGGTCATAAACAACAATACACTTTTGGAAGTTGTTTTTAGAGAGAAAGAAACCTGAGAGAGTCAGAGGGAATGGAAACTGAAGCAGAGTTGTTTTTCTCCTCGACAGGTAAGTGCAGTTTACGTTATCTAGCATTTATTAGCTGGACTATTGCTGTCAGGGGAACTTGTATAGCCTCAATAACTCCGCTTCTCAGAAAGACAGCCCATGCAGAGCTGTGAAGGTCTGAGCTTTGAAAAGACAAAAGCCAAACTGGTTCATTATGTCTTTTACACAACTAATAGGTGGTTTTTGTACAAGTGCTTCCCTGTGATTGAGAACTTTTTGTGCGTAGTCTTATTTATTTCATTTGGAACATACTGAATACTCCAAGTCCACAGAGTGTACTTGTCATTCAGTATTAGCAGATGAAAGGAATAATTCTCCATCTGCTTTATTTATGATAATTGTGAGGCTGCTATTAACTTTAATCGTTCAAATTCATGAGAATTTTAGTCTGACTAAAGTCAAGATTTTCTTTGAGAAGTTTAAAGGGAACTGTCATTTCAGTAAGTTAAAGCTGCTTGTCAATATTTTATAATAACAGTATATCAAATGATTATGTGTCATGCGGAGGGGGTTGCTAATGGTGAAGAATCCATTGTTAATTCTCACTCGACTGCAGTTTCCTGCAGCTCTATGGAGCATTTCTGTCTTTCAAGCTAATTGTTTGGGTTTTATGGCCACTATGACCACTTTTTGGGTTCACTCTCACCAGCAGATGTTGTTTCTGTTGTTTTCTGCAGAAAAGCTTTAAGCTTTAAACAGTACCTGCTGAGCACCAGTGGGTGATAAAAAATAAACATTTAGCAGAAAGAGACAGATACTTTTTCTTTGTTGGCTGGGTGGAGACCAAGATAGAGCTAAAAGGAGAGGTGCTATTGGATTTATATCAACCATAAACACGACCCTAAATGAATGCTAATGTTTAGCACCAAAGCAGATCCTCGTTAACATGTGAATGCGGAAACTTTAAATTGGCTCTAAAGGCCTTTGCACACTAAGTCTGTTTTTTTTTCATTCAAAATTGTCGCACGTCTAAAAATACCACACATTGGTCAAGTCGTCAAGTTTTCGGAACAGGTTAGACTTTCTGCGTTTTTCACATCTGTCAAAAGCTTTTAATTCATTTTTTTAAACCAAGAAACAGTGACGAAAATTTTACATTGGGACATTAACAATGAATTGCAATAAAAACAGAACAGTAAAACACATCAGACTTAGTGTGCAAGGTTTAAATGTGTAATGCTTTTTTGTTTTGTTTTGCTTTTTTGGATAAGGGATTAAAAAAAATGCATATATAACACTCAGCGTGCAAAGGCCTTTATGGTGGAGGAGCTTCTTCTAAAGACACACTAGTCTACAAAATTAAACATTCACTTACCCCACAAATGCCTTTATTTATACACCACTTTACTTATGATTAAGTCAGTCGAGAAATAATTAATCGGTTGAGTGAAATCTAAAGCTTTAAGACAAATTATATGACCAGATATTAAACCAAACTTGGATCTTCCACAGGTCTCCATGAGTGACTCATAAAGTTAATAAATCCACTGGTGGGTCCAGCAGGGTTGAGAAGACACTGTTCTCAAAGTAAATACATTTTCAAAGGGATCCACAGAGAAGTGTTTGCAAAGTCATACCTTTTTAAGAATCAATTATCAGCTACAGAGCATACCTGCCAGTGCTATGTACACATTTAAAATTGGTTTCAACACCTCCTATCACAACTCATTATCATTTGCTTTATCAGTTTCTCACACTACAAAACAATTACCAAGTTCTGGAGTGACATCTCTTCACTCATTAAGTTCTTTTTAGTTTTCATCGACACACTGAACAATGTGCCAAACACTTTGCCTCATCATTCTGACAGATCCACGAAAATTAAAAACCCTTTCAGAACTCGTTAATGGTGTCAAAAACTACATGTTCATCAAGCTTAAAACAAAGCTGCTGTTTTGATCCGATCAAATGATTTTGCAGGTATTTACCTGACAACAGCCACATGGAGAAATGATAAGGACAGTTACAGCCATGTGTGGAATCACACTGTGCATCATACACAGCAGGGGATGAGCGAGTGGATCCTTTGTAGGCTGTATTCAGTTGTTTAGGTCAGCAGGCAACAGTGACACCTGATTGGACAGGAATCTGTTTTTTTAAAGCTCTTGTATCCGTGGAGAAGGACATATGCTTGGCTGAAGTGCGGACAGATGCAGTGTCTTGTCTCCTTTTTTTTTCACCCTGAGTGAATAATCTCATTTCTAGTCTCTTGCTACTCCTCCATAGTGAAGTCTGTTCCGGAAAGCTGAGTGGGTAGTGTCAGTGTCCAAGTGTCAGCGGTATACTTTCACTGTGTGAAGGTTGAGCGCATGTAGGGATTAGTGGGAAGTGGCGTTTGAAGTGGGTATTACCCTTTTTATTCACCTCGTGTGTATCTTTTCTTTATTTGCCTGGCGTGCCCAAGGAGCTGGAGAGAGTGGCATGTCGAGACATGGCAGAGTTGGAGAGAGGAAGGCCATTTGGAAGCTATTCATTCTAGTACCTTTCCACTGCATAATGAAATATACAAACCATTCAATCAAAATAGTGTCAGCTCATTTGTACTGTTTTGTTTGCACTGTACGTGAGGGTTGTAGACCCTGTAAATGGTCATACCAATATCGAAATCAAAATTTCCAGTGGTTGCACATGTATATGCTTTGCTTTTGTTAAATTTCAACATACTTAAAACAAAAAAGCCATCTTAATTCTAGCCAGCAATCATCTATTTTATCAGCTTTAGCTAGCTAATTAAGCCTAATTTAGCTTTGTAAGTTGATTGAAAATGCAGTCGCCATTTGCCTAAATTTTAATGTGTTCAACTAACTCGAAAAAGAGAATCTTGTAAATATACAGTACACTTTACGACCAAAGACTGTATATAAAGATGGACGACACACCCCCACTTATCCCAGCTATGTGTAGGTGAGGTTAAAATATCCAAGATACGGGCGCTGCCATTTTGCCATGGTGACATCATTGAGAGCTAGATTCTGTGCAGTAGCGATATCTTTGGGAGCTCCCCCCAAAAACACCTGTCCGACTAATCATAAGCAGCTCCATTAAATGCAAGCACATGGATTGGCTTTCACAGCTGTCAATCATGGCGAAAAATCCCCTTTTTGTATAACTCACTATAAACCGAACTTATCATAAAAACAAACACTTTATCAAACACCAGGGTGATGAGAACTTCCTTCAGTGACAGAAACCATCTTTGGAGTGTACTTTTAGTTTTAAATTGGGCCCATGACCATGCACTAACATGGAAGGGTGGGCTTTAAGACCTATGCTGCAGAAAGACACCAGGGGGTGATTGTAATTATAAAGTTACACTTTGAGGGAACTGTCATGTTGTCCATCTTTGTATACAATCTACATTAACTAAATAAATTATACAACGCTGAAGCTACATGTCCGAGGCAAAAAGTCCATTCTGTATTATTATATATTATATTTTCAAAGTGTGTGTCTTTTACACAGATGCTACACAGTAATTAGTTGTGACCAGGACTTTTTGTTTTCCGTTTTCTTTTTTTTTCCCCTTTTTTTTGCAGAACCTTTAACATTACTAACTAATGTTGTTTATGATGTGCACCTTGCCCTAGAAACTAATGCTCAGTCACTGCTAAGGTTGAGCAATGTCTAATTATCAGACAATGACCACTTAAAAGTTTCCCAAAGGACGACGACTTTGTTGGTGTTAGTGACAGTGTTAATCAGGCCTGCAAACTGAACTCAACCCACAAACTGCTCAATTTACCTTCTACAGTCACACAATTGTCAGGACTTAGGACTGAGAAAAGGACGGAGAGAAGGTGTGTTCAGGGGCGGTGTATGCACTTGTGTAGCTCAAGGCAAAAAAACAATTGTGCCGCCCCACTATTTGCAACGTACCATACCAGGAGTAACACACAAAGGCCAATGTGCTGTAAACTTAAAGCAAAATACGGGAATAACAAATGCCAATATGGCTAACACATAAAGCAAATGGTCAGTGCAAAGATTATGTGCTCAAAATGCCAACAGCATCAAAGTATCTATGACTCATTATCATGCACACATTTTGCGAATCTATTTACAAATAACACACCAAAAAGATCTTTATAATAACTTTAGTAACCTTCCTCGGTATTCTATACAGCAGAGTGATGACAGGGCATATAGCTATTTTTCAAAATAATACAATTTCAGGTCTTCAAAATAAATAACACTAGTGCAACTCTTTTTGCCACTTTCTTGTGTACAGTTGTGAATTAAACAGGTATGACTAATCTACTGCAGCTTAACCACCAGACACAAAATAAAGCTTATCTTTCAGAAGAGTACACAGCATTATGCGAGGCCAAACTTATTTCCAACTCTTACCATTCATGACAACTTTGTATATGCTCAGCTTATTTTTCATGGGCGCTAACAATGCTTGAAATTTTTCCCAGTCTTCAACACCATCTCTTGCAAGAGCTTTCTCTCACTTCCAAAAAAAGTTTACAACAGTGTCCATTTCATCCAATATCTGCATTTGTTAACATCCAACTATAATGACACAGAAAACTTTCAGGCAGCAACATTACCTGCTTCCTTATCCTCCTATTCATGCATATTGTTTGTTTTTGCTGTTTTGCAAATTTTTTATCCAATTGCAAAAAGTCGGAATATAATGTTACCAGTGAATTTTAATAATAAAAAAAAATCAGTAGTCAGCCCAGTGGATGTGAGCAGATATTTAGGCCTACCGATGATGATAGAAAACCTTCACAATGGTTGCAACAAACTTTTCTGAAAAGGGTACCGCTTCCACCATTTGGCAGCCTAACGTTCATTTGGAAACTATATCAGAATTGTTACGTTTCAAACATGCAGTGGATGCTATTTCTATCAGGAGAGACATTTTCTGAGTGAAAAACATTTATTTACACATGACCCTGGGGTCTAGATGCTGGTGGTGGTAGTAAAGGTGATGAGATGAGACGAAGAGAGTGCTGAGGGTCTGGATGTAAAGAGGAGGGATGAGATTATCATCATGGGCTCTGGATACTGGAGGCGAATTGTGTGGAGGATTTATTTTTTGATATTCTCTTGAAAAAAATGTATTTCTAATTTTCACTTATATCATTTCATATTTGAGGTCCTAGTTTTTCATTTGCAAGTTTTAGATTTTCAGATTTAGATTTGGGGGGGGGTTTGCGTTTAAATCTCTTTTTTTTTCAGATTTCAGATTGTATTTTTTTTTTCAGTTTCAGAGTTTTAGGCCTGATCTGGTGTGGGGGGCATGGCATTAACTGAAGTCTTTTGTCCTTCATCTGGCTCCATACATTAGAGCTATTGTAAACCTGCACCCTGGTGTGGATGTGGCCAGGAAGGCCTGGGGGCTTTTAGATCACAATGTCAGGCTCAGCGGTCAATGACTGACAGCACTTCAGTGGCCCAAGTAGTTACCATTGTGAGTAGTGAGCTAGTTATCCAGTGACGCTAACAGCTGTATCTTACATCAGAGCAAATGAACACTATCAAAGCCATGCTTTACACGTTGGCTTTTTGTTTTTTTGAAAAGCTAGTTTGCCTAGTGCTCGGCTATAAGTGGACAATTCATGGTCGTTAGTTTGTTTTCAAGATACTGTTGGATGAAGTCTACCTTGAAGACAGCAAACAGATGGTGCGTGTTCAGCCTTGTCTGAATCAAATCTATTGTGTGTCAGGATTCATTTTTCTTTCTTTTATGGGACTTTTATTGTTTTCTGATTGTTTGGTAATTTAGATATTTGTACCACAGGAGAAGGACATACGCAAAAAGCACTGTGCAAAACCACAACTTTCCACAAAAAAAGTAAGTCTCTGTTGTTTCGTAAGATGAAAACAACAGAGATGCCAGCTGAAGTCTTTTTGTGACTATGCTTGTTGATCTCGTTACAATGGCAAACTTCAAAAGAACTGCAATAAAAACAAGCCTTAGGGTTTGACTGTCGTCATTGCCTTTTTTCTGTTTTGAATGCATTGGACAGTTATTGTATTTTGTGCTTTACATGCTGTTCTTTTCAAGAGAATTGTTGAGTAAAGTCATACAAGACCGTACAAGGTCAACTCTGCTGTTGTACTGATGCACATTATGCCACCCACTCCTGGGTGGCACATTAGGATAGTAACATTAGCAAATAGTGTATAATCAAGGTCACAGAGACTTTAATCTGAGCATGACTCACAATTAAGGATAAAAGGTAATACAGAAAAACATTGCATTTTTATGTCTACAGTGGTGCAGATTTAGCCTTTGTGTCCTTTCAAGATATAGGGTTCACTGATCTCTGTCCCTAGGTGTGTTTATTCTGGGCACAATTTTCTTTAGAAGCTCCTCAGTTTGCCTCAGATGTCCCTAACAGGAGCTCATGTTCCTCAAAACATTGCTCCCAGGGTCACCGAGGCACACACACCCGTTCTAGCACGATAAGGTTGCAATGCAAGTAACGACTGAACAAAAAGGTGGTTTATTCACAAGGAATAGTAAGAAGGATCACAAGACTGACCTCAGTTAAGGGCATCGGCTGCAGCAACACAGACTTTGTATGGGAGTGTGGTTGTGCACAGGGAGCCGAGGCACCAAGTAAAACTCTCAATTTACAGGTCAATCTTAAATCTGATACTCGCCTCACAAGCTTTGGGAAGTGGCCAACAGATTGCGCACGCAAGCAGATAAAATAAGGTCCTTCCAGCGGGTGGCTGAATTCACTCTGCTTGATGGGGTGAAGGGTTGAGTCATACAAAAAGACCTGCGGGTCCAGCTGCAGCTCCCTCACACTGGTCCTCATTTATCAGTTTGTTCATAAATGCGTGTGAGAGTGTAATCTGATAAGGTAATAATAGCCATGTATTTATCAAATGTTTGGTGGCGTTTCCACCATAAACATGTGTTTTGAACACCCACAGAGACACGTTGCATATGGGAATTTCTGTCAAAGCAGCAGAAAAATGAGCCCTCTGAGGCAGAGATGGAGACATAATAAATTATGTTGATGGGAACCAGAATAAACAATTATTATGTAGTCGCTGACATAATGGGGTTTTCAGGGCTGCTCTGTTGTTGCCATTGTCGCTTTAACCTGGACAAGCAGACAGGGAATAAGTGGATGAATGAATGGATTGGTATTTTATAATTGAGATATCAATAACGCTACAAAAAAAAACTCACTGGTGGCTCTGTTGGGCGTGCTAACATGTTGATGTTTAGCCAAGCGGCCACCTCGAAGACTGAGAAAAGCAGCCAATGCAAAAGTGCCAAAAAGTGCAGTTTCTCTAACGGCCACATGAGGCTGGCTCCAAAACTGAGTAAATCCCCATAGACTCCCATGTTTAAATGCCCAACTTTACAGCAGAAATAAACGTGTTTACAGCCTGGTACCTGGCTTTAGTTTAGCTTGTTAGCATGCTAACTTTTACTAATTAAGTAGCACAGGTGGGACCAAGTTGCTATTTTGTAAATCTCAAGTACTGTAAGTCTTTGCACTCAAGTCCTGAACTTTGTGTTTTGAGTCCTAAACAAGTCATACTGTGCCAATTTACCAAATTTAATGACATTTTAACAACAGAGCAATAATGAAGTTTATTGAAAATGATAATGATGTGTATTTATTTGTTAAAACAAGTTTGTTGTGTTGTTGCCTCTCCATCCATAATTTTCACATTTCGCGTACTAGATTTTGTATTTTTTTGACTACAGCATAGTTTTTGTATGCGAATAGTGCTCAGTAACGTGAAGTTAACTCTTCATTGTTCTTTCCTGCAGTTTGACTGGATGCCGTCATTATCTGGTATATTCGACTTGTAACATTAGCTGATTCAGGAAACTATTTGTGGTACACCTTAATTAAAGCAGCACACAAAAAGTTAAGTCGCTCCAGGTTTCAAAGGGTTAAGTATAAGGATGGAATACCGGTTTTGCAAGTATTTGGTCATAAACTGAAGTAATGGGCAAGATAAGTGTTGTCTGGGAAAATAAATGTTATAACTTTCATGATTTTGATAATCATTCTTATAGTTGTTGAGATATTTCCATTAGCCCAAAGTGGTGGCCCAATCAGCTGAGTAACTGACCAACCAACAGGCCACTGTTGCTGTCTCTGGAGCCAAAAACTGTGCTGGCACATTTGCCAGCTCAGTTTAATAAGTGGCAACAACATATTAATTTAGATTATCATAATTTTCATGCTGTGAAATCATTACATGATCCAATCAAAGATAGAGTTAATGAGTATTGGTACGACTAATAATCACTTTAAGGCAGTGCATCAGTCTTTGTTAAGCAGTTAATTACCATCTAATTAAACAGTAAAGCCTATTTGTTAATTTCCTGCGTTGTTTACTGATAGTGAATGATTTAATGAGTGACATGAATTTGGGAAAATTAGCCTAATTATCTGTTCTGTATTTACCCTACACCTCAGAAATTACACCAGTCAGTTTGATTTTAGTTAACAATTTGAGAACCGTAGGAGATCAAAAGATATTTATAAAAGTTACTTCAACACTTCCAACACTTTAAATGCTCAACAGTTGAGTTGTGAAACATATATGGGCATATATTACCACTCAGGGCCCTTGAAGTGAAGTTGAAACTAATCTTTTTAAATACGCGAGTTCAGTTGAGGAGGAGAAATATCTTAAAGTTGTAGGGTTTTTTTCCTCGGTTCAATCTTTTCATTTTATGATAGACTTGATGTGGATTTTACAATGTGATTTAGGGAAGAATTTAGCCGCATTTCCCGACATTCATCTTTGTAAGCTCAGCAGCTCAGCGGGAAACTTAGCAAACTAAGTCTCTTACTCGATCAAGTATATATGCTTAAGAGACTGGGAGCTGACTACTGCAGCATTAGCCGGCCTTTATATACTTCTTATGATGATGTGCGGTTTTGTGACGCCAGTTTCACTGACTTTTAATTGAACATTTACCTCTTTGGTGTTCAGTATTCAGTGTGTTTTACATATTAATCTACCAGGATCAAGAGACAGAGACACCTTTGATTGAGATAAGGACAATATTGGGTTGATTGTGCCATTATTATTATTATTATTATTATTATTATGTCAGTATCACTATTGTTTTCTCTGTCTCTGTTCTTCAGTTTTGTCTTGATTTCTGCTTAACTGACTTTTTGTTGGTCTTTTACGTGTTTTATAATTTTTTGGGATTTATTTCCTTTACCTTCTGCTTTTGAGATGATGTAGTGCATGAAATATGGCTGTGAAAGAGGCAGCAGCAGTGTAAATCAATGCTGCCCTCATGTGGTGAGTTTGACTCTGAGTTCTTACCAAAAAGGACAGAAAAAAATAAACACTGGCTTTGTTTCAAATTGTTTCCATCTGCTTGTGAGTCACTGAGACATGATACCCTTGGTTGGGGTGGTTTATTTATCTATGCTGTTATGATGGTATAATTGTCAAAAAAATAGAAACAAATTTGGTTCTTTATTTTCTAGTTTTTATCCCTTTAAAGCTTTGGCAAATTGAGTTGTTTTCTTTTAAAAACATGGAAAGAAGGCAATGAGCAACTTAACAAAAAATGACCTAGAAATTAGAAAGAATTTAGTAAAAAATCATTAACTGAAATTTTTTTCAAAAACCCCAAAAAACAACACATAAACATAAAAAAAAGGAAAATTCAAGGGAGAAAATGCTTAAAAATTATAATAATTCTGTAAAAAAAAAAAAAAAAAACATAGTTATTATATTTATAAATGTACAGTTCTTCAGATATTTTCCTTAGCTTTTTTTGAAAATAATTTTCTAAATCTACTAATTTCTTGCAATTTTTGGAACATTTTACTATGCGTAAAAGGGTTTAAATACTTGGGAAAGGTGTCAGATGCAGCACAAGGTATTGCACATTTTTTGTTTTCAGTAAATTAACTTGTCTTCTAAAGGTTATACACAGTCCAGTCCAGTTTCATTCCCCTCCCTGCTGCACTGCTCTTGTCTCACCTCATCATATCTCAATGACACACGTATCTTCTTTTCACTTCTCATTTTCTCCTCCAGATTCCTTCCTCTCACTTTCTCCATGCTCATGAAACCTTTTCTGACCTCTCTGTTCTCTAAAGACTCATCTCTTCTGTGATACTTGCTGCCTGTCTTTCTTTCTTTCTCCCATCCACCCTCGGTCAGATCATTGCGTCTGATCGTCCTAAACCTATATGACATCAAACCGCAGACAAGAATGTACCACCTCCTCACACAAATGCCTGTCGAACCCAATTAGTCTGCTTTTCCAAACTTGGCTCCTGCACTGAAACACCAGCCTCTGCTGTCTCTTCACACTGCTGCAGCTCTTTCTCCACGGCCCTCACCCTCTGTTAACGCTTTGAACCTCCAGATGTTCATTGTTGACCTGCAGATCTCAGGGGACTTTCAAAGAAC
This sequence comes from Plectropomus leopardus, assembly GCF_026936395.1. Taxonomy (NCBI): domain Eukaryota; kingdom Metazoa; phylum Chordata; class Actinopteri; order Perciformes; family Serranidae; genus Plectropomus; species Plectropomus leopardus. The sequence goes on from NC_142195.1 coordinate 7,999,261, forward strand.
AACAAGGAGCATGTGAAACCCGAACTTGTCTCACACTGTGAGCTGTTGCAGGCAAAAGCTTTAAGTCCTAAACTGACAGATTAAAGGATAAGGTTGCTGTTAATGTATCATTTTCTAACTGTGTAAAAGTCTCATTAGGTCCAAATACAATATTTAATTAGTCAGCCGCTCTATTATTAATTTCCTACTTTTGTTTATGCAGTTGTTTCTATTAAGATGCAATTTTTATTAAATTAAAATTTGGTGACAAATAGACAGTTTAATTTCTGGAAAAAAAGGGCCAATAACTTCCCAAATAAGCTGAATACTGAATATTATTCAAGCTAATTAGCAAATGCTAGCATGTCAAAATGCTAAACCATGCATGCACTATGCAAACAACTGGCAGCTGTACTTGCCAGCAACCTACCATTATTTTAAAGGGTTAATCCAATAAATGACTAACTGTATATTACTGTCAAATTTATTACAGTATTCTAATGTAGGATTTGAGGTTAACAGTGTAATCAAGATTTAAAGTGTTTTACTATAAATTGAAAAAAAAAAGTACATTACTGTTAGAATTTAGCCCTATCTTTCACAGCAATTTGTTACAGTGCAAATGTCTGCAGAAGTACTTGTAGTTCCTAGCATCCTATTGTTATTTTACAATGTCAATACCATGAATTACTTCAACAATTTATTACCATTATATTTATTACAGTATTCAATAGCAGAATGTGAGGTTAACAGTGTAATATTGGCTCTAAAAAGCATCAAGATTCATAGTGTTACTGTAATTTGGCCTTATTTTTACAGCAATTTGTTACAGTGAACAAGGTTAATATAATACCTGCAATACATCCACATGCTAGTGTTGTCATTGAGAGTATGTTAGATTATAGATGTTAGCCTTGCAGAGCTGCCATGTAAATCAAACTTCACTTTTTGCCTGCATTTTCAAAGATCTTTCTGGTCGCCTCAGCTCTTAACACAATTTCTTGCTCACAAAAAATGTTTGCAGCTGTGCATTGCCAGAGAATAGTATCCAACAAAAAAAGACACTCTGCACTTTTTAGTCTGCACTATCTGGTTTGAGTGTACTTTACACTGTAACTTTTACAATGTAAACTTATTACATAGGGGAGAACCTGGTCAGATGGGACACTTTTATATTTACTAATAACCTCTCTACCCAAATGTAAAAGGCACAATTGTGTTAAATGTACAAGGAGTGCATTTTCCCATATAACACCAACTTTAGAGTTAAAAGTTAAATATTTAAACTGTGTACATTGCAAATATGCCTAGGGGGTGAAATGAGGCTTATATAAAGTTTGTGCATTTTTTACAAGGCTTATTAATTCAGCTTGGCAGTCTAAATCTCTTAATAGGCTAAACATACCTTAAAGCAGAGCCCGTGGGCTATAACCTAAAGTAAGTTCATTCAAAGCATTTTATTTACTTATTAATTCATCTTAGCAGTCTAAATCTCTAGCTAAACATGACTCAGAGCATGGTGAACATGAGCTACAGGTGGTTTAGATGCTGTAGTTTCAAAACTGTGAATAGAAAGTGAGGAAAAGTGAGGTCTTCAAAGTAAAGAGGATGTGGCTGAGTATGAGCACAGTGAATGACATAGTTGCTTTCTACCTTGCTTAAAAAAATAAAATTTAAAAAAAGACCAACCGACCTCGGTCTCCCCTACTACAAACCTTATACTAAGTAGGAAACATGTACTTCAAAGTATTCATACAAAAATATGAGACATGAGATAACTCAAAAAATCAATGGGAGGGCAACATACCATAATTTAAAAGTGTTTTGCAGTCAGTTCAATTTAGTACAAGACTGTGGTTTTGCCAAGGTTATGATTTATTTAAAAGCAGCAGCCCTATCATCTAGCACTGAATTAATGAATATTAAAAAAAAAAAAAATAGCAGATGGCTTCTGAGCCTCGTAGATTAATATGATGCGGCGCAATCTCTTAAACTATTAGACAGGAAGACTAGTAGATCCTTTCATGTAAACCAGAATGGAGAGTGTAAAAATGCCTCCTGTAATAAAACTAAATGCACTGGGGTAAACTGAATAAACCAGCTTTCAAGTGTACTCATATAAAACACTCAAAACACGTTTTGTTGCAGCCACGCTGACAAGAGATACACCTCTGTGCCTGCTTCCTGACCTGACAGACTATAAAATAAAGTGTGTGAATAAAAATTTCTCCATAATCACATAAAGACATGGCTTTTGATCGCACACTATTTTTCTAAAGCCAGGTCTGTTTTGTTTCTGTACAGTCGCATTTCTGAAGAAATAAATTCCGAAATGTGTCGAGTCCTGATAAAGACCTTGCCCTCAGCGAGCTTATAATTCCGTGCGAATATTCACAGACTCAAAGCCATTTATAGAAAAACCTGTTTTTTGTGTTTGAAGCTGTTAAACTTTAATTGTTGTGTTGGTATGTGGAGTTCTAATATTACTCTTGAATTATCACATGCAAATGACCCCCGTCTAATTAATCAGGTGAGACTGTGCCACTTCAAAATGTTTCGTCTTAGAAAAATAACAAGTTTGCCCCTGAAACTGTAAATTAACAGTGACAAGTCAAGCTTATCTTTAAAGGGCTAATAGGGCAGAATAGCCCACAGTTACTCTCTAAAAGGCTTACACAATGTCTGCTTTATTAAACAATTAATGAACATGACACCCCCAAAGACACTTGAGCCGAGAGGGCCCATTAGGAGAAAAATCCAATCAACTTGTAGCAAAAGGGCTCCTACCAGAGCCATCAAGTATGCAGCGGTTGTTCAGTGGCACTGAGAAAAGTTACATTTAGACGGTCAGGCAGCGTCTCATATGATAACCATTTAATGCTTTGTTATGCATAATGCATCTTCTTGTGTCTTTTGCTGATGTCATTTTACAGTAGTTTCTTTAATGAGTCTCGCCTGTGTGTGTCGTTTTGTATGTTTAAACTACATATTTTATGTAGATCTAGTAAAGTAATCACATTTGCACAACGGACCCATTTTCATATGTATTTTTCAATTTTAGCACCTTCATGTTTAGCAAAGAAATGTGCAAATTGGTCCTATTAACCAATTCTAAAGGCCAGTTTTGTATGATATCAGCCCGTAAAATGAGTGTGTGATCAGTTATCAGTTGTTATCACGACCATTATTGTGATTCAGACAAGGCAAACTGCACCTACTAACAGGCCAGGAGGTGCATTCATTACGTTTAAATTAATACAGGCAATTATGTTTTCTGAAGAAAAAGAATATACAAAAAATTCATACAAATCCCATGAAATCAAGAACCAGTAACTCATGCATAAGCCATGCATTTGGGCAGGCTGCAATCGCATGACCAATGCACTGAAGTTAATTTTGTTGAGGAGGCAGCTGGTTCAAAAACACAGGACTATCCCCCAGAAGGTCACTTTTCAGAACTGTTAAAAAACATGTAGGGTTGTGAGGAGATTTTCACAGTACAATAACCGGCTCAGAAAATTTTGCAGTTTCAGGGTATCACAGTACGACACAGTTAATGTTATTATCAGACAGAATGACCCCTTAAAAAAAAAAAAAAAAAAATACTTGGAAGCATTTTTTTTTTAACTGAGGCATGTGTGAAATGTCTCCCTTTTTAAAAAAAAACTCAAATAAAAGTGAGTCTCTGCATCAGGTTGAATTGTTTTTTTCAACAATATAGATAAGCAAAAGTACATGTATGATAATCACCAACTTTCATATCATGGTAGTCCCTAAAACCGGTGTACACTGCAACCCTGACCACATGGTCCATGAGCATAGTTGTAAAGCAGTCACAATGTAATTTAGGCAAAATTACTTGGATAGGTTTGGTCAAAGTTTTAGGGTGAGGTTATCTTTCACATCAACCTACAGAAACACATCATCCCTGGATCACTCTATTATGGCCATACGTTCATACATTTGTTTTCCTCTTTTTTCCCAAGATAACAGGATCATGCCGTGTGTTTTCACTACTGTGGGGGCCACACGAGGGCACCAGTGTACCAGTCAACGTGTTTATTTATATATTTATTGTCTCTGACATACTCCTTACTCTTGTGTGTTGTTAATTTGTAAATGTTTGTATGGTGTGTAGACTGTTGAAACTAGACTGCCCTTTGGGATAAATAAAGTTATTTGAATTGAATAATTTTGTCGAGATAAAGAAACTGTGATTTCCCGAGATAACAAAATAATTAATTAGATATATCTCAAGATAACAAAACAATCTTGCGCCCATCACATTTAATTTGTTATCTCGAGATCTCAAATAAATTATGTTTTTATCGCAGGAAAACACAGTTTCATTATCTCAAGATCTCGAGAATTATCCCGTTATCTTGGGAAAACCGTGAAAAAAAATATCTGTGAATTTATGGCCACTTAGGGCTTCCATACTCTATGTTCAGGGCATGCTTTTTTTTTTCCTTTTCTTTTTTTTGTCCTAGAATGGTGAAGACGTGACCTGCCACACACTGCTTCTGACTGACTAGTACTCCTTGCCTTTGTTGATTGGGTTTTGGCATAAAAAGTGAGTATGATTATTGTTATGGTAGGAAAATCAGGATAAGCCAATCAGAGTCAGAGTACGGCAGAGCAGGGTCGGTCACACCTTCACCATACTAAGGGCTACAAAAAAACGCCTCTTAGATTTTGTTGCCCTTTATACAATTTCACCTGACTTCCTACTTTGCTGGCATCATAATTTGGCTATAAGGCCACTAACAATAAATGTTAACATAGGAGGCAGAGAAAACATCTATGCTCCCTATGGCAATAGATTTTATTTGAACAGGCTGATCATAAATGTGATTTTTTTTTTATATATATAATATAGTGACATTTAGCCTCTATGCAAATGTGTCATTAAAAATTTCAATTTTCCTTTAACATTTAGAAATTTACTGGACTTAAATTAAACTGTTATCAAGTGCTTTCATTAATTAACTGTGCTTGTCTCATGCTCCAGTATCAGTTATAGCCCGATAGAGACCTGAGGCTGGAGTGAGTTTTAATTTAATTGTACTTCGAAAAAAAACTGCATCAGTGTAAGCCAGTACAGAAAATGTCTTACATATACTGTTGGAATCCAACTAAGTATTACAAATACATAAAGTATTTACATTGCAGCACATGCACGTATACATACCAGCAGCTCAATATCAACAAACAAAACTGTATCCTCTGTGAATATACAGAACAAACCAACTTAAAACATATATAAAACATTTGCCAACTTCTGAGGCAAGTCAGTTTTAAACAGCCTCACATCTCAGTCCTCAAAACAATTGATTTTTTAAAAAATGCACATTTAATATAGACTAGTTCTCCTCACTCCTTTGTCACACTCTTGATATTATAGCTCTGCATTATTTACATATATAGGAAACCAAATATAACGAAATAAAGAATATGAATTGACAAATTGCCCTTATGTTGATGCAACATAACTGGAGGCATTTACAATAAATGACCACATGGCGGCGACAAATTACACCTAAATGTTACCATCACAACTTGATCCTAATTTTAAAATATTTTTTTCATGATCTAATTTAGATACACAAATTTTCTAACTTGATATAATAATTCAATTCATACTGCTACTACCCCATCATTGCTGCATAATGACAAGATTCGATAATAATAATACATTTTAAATACAGATGGATTATAATAAATGGGGGATAAGTAGGGAATATGATACACCTGTAAAGACAATCATTTCAAACATGCTTGTAAAAATTAAAAATTACTTGGAAATATTATTTCAAAAAGCAATTACTGAAGGCTATCATTCAAATTTTTATAGCATGTTAGTGGAACCATGTTATTTTCAATTTATTGCATTTCATTACAATTACAATGACTGCTTCAGTCTAAATTAATTTTTCCTTTAAAACAGGGAAATTGGGATTTTTTTTAGCTTTTAATTTATTCTTTGAAGTTATTTTTATTTATTTGTTTATTTTTGGTGAGAAATTTTGTTTTAGATTGTTTTTTGTCATTGTATGATGGTGTGTTACATGTTATTATAAATACAGTGTAAATATAGGCTAGTATAAATAGTCACAATTTATAACTGATATTGGGTAATATGATGAAAATGCATGTCAGAAAAATATGATAATATACTATAAAATATAATAGAAAATAATAGAAAATATATACTAATACATAATAATTATTCCTATTGAAACTGGATTTAAAATGTTTTTGGAATACCTTTAAAAAAAGGGCTTGCACTTCATGTTTTAGCTCTGTTAACTATGCTTTGTTTGTAACAGGCAGGTGGATTTTAATGCTTTTATGGTTATGATGTCATCCCAAAACACTGGAAATTTCCTCCATCCAGAAAACAAAATGAAGCCCCAAACTGTTTTGTTGTGTGAGCCGAGTGGGTCTTTATGGGACTGAAATGACATCACATTAACAGCCATAAAGCCTCAGCTGAGGAATAATGACTTCACACCCAATCATGAGCAGACAAAGACAGCACTTTGGACAAAGAGAATGTGAATTATCTGCATGTAATGAGATCACGAATTTCAGTTTTGTTGCACATGGCAACATATCACAGTGTTTACTGGACATTCACTGCTCGGGAAAACAGGCTCAAAGTGACATTTTAATTGTGGATTGTCACATTTGTGTTGGAAGATGACTATGTGCTATATGGCTGTCTTCTATTGTTTTAACCTTTATTGTTTTGAAATATATTTCTGCACCCTGAGATGCTTTTACTTCATCTCAGGGGTCATCAGCGTCTGATTGTGTTAAATTAGGATTTTTTATTCAGCTCTATTTTAGTATTGTCTGAATGACTCCATCAGTCTCTGCAGTCTCCTCGTGCGCCACATGATGGTGTGCGCGAGAAAGAAGCGTCCCACTTTACTTCAAAAGCATCATTCACTGATGAGGATGAGGACAGTTTCGCTGCACAACAATACCGGAACTCGGATGTGCTAGCCTTCAAAATAAGAGGTCGATTTTTTTCTTTTTTCTTTTTTTTTTTTTAGAATATTAAAAAAAAGTACAAGAGAATTGAATTATGTGTCCATTCTTACAGCTGAATGTCATCTCCTGTGTGCATGGCCCTATTTATATGGTTAAATGTGAAAATAATAAAGTCTTGCTTAAAGACACAAAACATTTCTAGCACTGCGGTGCTCAAAAATATTACAATATTATTGCTTCCACGTGAGGAAACAGGATAAATTCAGGAATAAGAAATAATAGGTGGTATATTTACCACACAAAAGACTACTGATGAGAAAGGCATCCAAGTATTCTTTTTTGTCTGCATGATATGTATAACTGTCTTTGACCTGTTATGGTATGTTTACATATTTGAAATAAAACATCAAATCAATTCAATTAATTCAGTTCAATATTGTCATGAAATGTGGATTTAGACGTGTTAAAGTGAACACTTTTATTTCAAACATGCCTATACATTAACCACAATATTTAAAAGCCAGATATGAAACACGTGACATAAAATTAGGCCTAAACACTAAAATTTCATAGTTAACATGGCACCTTATTTTACAAAGAAGATCCAGCCTGACTTATGAAAATCATTCTTTTGTCTTTAAAGGAAAGGAAAAAATCAAAATATTAGCCACTAAAAACTTTTTGTTATTATTATTATTATTATTATTATGATCACCATCATCATCAAGACAATACATTTTTAAGTTGCAGTCAAAACATCAGGAGTAAATTAAACACTTCTAATGTGCACAAAAAGCTACTTGGACATCAAAGGTGTTTTTGATTCTGATTCTGGAAATTTGTGTAAAAGGAGGTCACTGGCTTATTTTGAAAAGCTTGACCGGATGTCCCCTCTTTAATTGCCTCCGTCTTGACACACCGGTACCAAGTGGCCCAGTGAGCCCAATCTCTAACGGAGAACAGGAGTATCGTCCCGGCGGACAGTAGCGGCAGCCTTTCGGCTCGGATATTTGTCGTTTTCTGGATTTATTCCCTACAGATAAATTCCGGGATGCCTTCAAATGTACAAGGTAAAAAAATAACTCTGAATGCTTTGTGTATTTTGTCGTGCATGTGTGTGTAGCTAGCCGAAGCTTTGAGTCTTTACAATAGAGCATCAGCAGGCCGACCCCCCCGGCCACCGTCCACACTGTAATCCTCTGTCGGTATTAACTAGCTTGCTATTAAAATAACGCGATTTTCTTTTCACAGGAGGGAAAGCCTTTGGACTGTTAAAGGAGCAGCAAAAGACAAAATTGGAAGAAATTAACAAGGTACGCAGGTTCTCTTTATTTGCCGCGAGCGTGTCTAACGGCACCTCGCGGGAATGTGAAATTAATGAGCACGCGCACACTTGACTCGGCATTGGCCTTGTTTGTGAACGTGCGGCCACATTGATGTGTTTCTCTCTCTGTGGTGCTGTGAATAATGAATCGCGCCCAAACGCCACACACGTGTATTAATTAGGGTTGACCATAACGGTGCTGTTGATGCATTTTATTGATTCCCCCCCCTCTGCAGTCTCGTGGCACTTGTTGAATGGCTGCACGCTGTCACACACGAGCGTTTCCCTTCTGACCCCATCATATCGATCTGTTGGTGCCTGGTTTTGTGGCTCCTCTGCCTGGTGTTGGGACGGGAGGACAGGTGTCTGAATGAGCTCTTTGTCTTACATCAGGCGTCGTCTCGGCAGATACTCTGTAGTAGTTCCCTCAGATTATCTGGATGTCTGTATAATCTCTGTTTGCCTGCTTTATTTTGGTCTGTCAGCGGCTCTCACATGAAAAGCAGGTCGCTGCAAGAGGGCAGCCCCGAGCGCCTGTCACATTTCTGTTGTAAACACACACTCTGCTCCTTCATGGAGGATTTTTTGATATCCTTAATTTGTTCATTGGAGAAATCGCCCTTAATTCCTAAAAAGCTAGGTTTACAAATAATACCTGTGCTGTGATTAAATGCTGTTTTTTTATAGATTGACATCCATTTCATGATAATAACAGGAGTGCATTTGCACAAGTGGATGCTGTGGGACTGACCTTTTAACCCTAGCTCTCTTATTTATTATGGCTGTTATCCACAGCTTGTATGAAAATCTCATCAGATAAATAAGAATTCTATTTTTATTTATTTTTTTTTGGTTTGTTGGTTTTTTTGGTTTTTTTTTTACAAAAGCAGCATTTTAAAGGGGAACACCACCCAAATTAAGATTTCTAATATGTTATTTACATGGCTAAGTAAAGTTCTATCAATATTTGTGAACATCAGCTACTCTCTCTAAAAGACAAAAACCAGAGAAGTCTCAAACGTAAGATGTCATCAGATATAAAATCTGGATCTGCGCCATAGACGATGAATGAGAGGCTTATTTTCTTAACACAGAATGTTTGTTTTCTTTTTCATACCCAAATGAGCTTTAGGTTGTTTTTGTGTTCTCAGTTCTGTAACAGAAAATGTACCCAGTCGCTGCATCTGAAAATCGAATACTGTGCACTAGATATGCAAACTATAGTTCAACATACTTTTGCAGTGTTGGAAATTACCTTTTTTGTCCACTTGCCACTGTGGCAGGTGGATTTCAAACTCTACCAGCCACTTAGTAGATCAAAATTGTTTTATTGTGTTTTTAGTGAAGCAAATCTAGCAGCCACTTGCATATTTTACCAGCATTTGGCCGGTGGAGTTAAATTTCCAGCCCTGCTTGTGTGAGTACACGGCAGTATTTTACCACGTTGCTTTCTGAGTTTGCTGGTTGGAGACGTAACCATCGTTACCCATGGCAACATCAGCTTTACCAACAATCTAAAAATAATTTTAATATATAATGCCCTTCTGTCATGAATCTTTTCAGTGAGCCTTGCGTTGTGGGATATGTATGCCGGCGTGGTGTCCAGACAGTTTCACTGTAATTCACATACTATTGGTTTCATACTGAGGTTTCGGACATAATACAAAATCGCACATATTGTTTAGCGTGCTTAATAACATTTCAGTGTGGAATTTCGGATGCGGTTATACACTCAGATCATTCACCTGGCTGCTTTCAGTTTCATCTATAATATCTATATCTATCCCAATTCATTGTCTATGGAGCAGTTCCAGACTTTATACTCAATGACATCACACATTTTAGTTTGGTATTCTAGTTTAAGGATTTGGGAGAAAGTTGTTCATGTTTCATTATATTATTGGACTGTTTTCAACCCGATGAATAACATGCATGAATTTTGAAAATGGGCGTAGCTCCCCCTCGGCTCGGGCTTGGAGTAAAGGTGATGACCAGATATGACGCTTTACAGACCAAACAATGAAACAATGTGCTTACAATTTCATAATGAAACACTCCTCAGTTGCAGCCCTAAAAATACTTCCAAAAGGTGACCCTTCAGCCAGAGGAAACACACTATTCTCTGTGTTTGACCTCTGTATTGTGAAACATTCTTTGTGGAGATAACGGTAGCGATATATACTTGCATACTTGTACGATACGCTGTGACTGTGAGTAGACATTCCTGTGTGGGTGAGGGTTGCAGTAGTGATTCAGCACGTCTGAGTCAGCCGTCCCACATAATAAACATCCAGTTGTGGTGTTTGCTCTCTTCACCATTAATTACCAACCTGACAGACACATGGAGGTCAACGCAGAGAACAATCTCACTCTCTGTCTTTCTGGCCCTCACTCTTTCTCTTGTCTCTCCGTGTCGATTGAAGCTGACTCCCACATGGCAGACCGCGTCATTATAATTTCATTAGAATAGCTCCCTTCGGGCTCTTTCCTTTTACGCCCTTGTGAGGTGTTCCACTTAGCGATAAGTAAAGACAACGTAGGGGGAGAACATCTTTAGATTATGAGTCATCACTCACTAGTTGGAAGTTTTTGACAGGAACACAATCAGATGGATGTATTAACGCTTTCATCTGTGCGTGGGTTTCTCTCCTCTTTGATCGTGTATTGTGTAACTGTCAGAACTTCCTCGGCAAAGTTTCAAAGTGTGCTCAGAAGTGATTCAAGTGGTTTCAGCTTTTTTGTTTTCTGGTCACCTTAAGTTTGTTTTTCTCCCCCCCCCTCCCCAGGAATACTTGGAAGACCAGAAATACAGGGATGAAGAGGACCTGCCCGAGAAATTGGAGGGTCTCAAAAGTAAGCAAAACCAGTCCTCTCCTGTGTAGTTTCAGTATCTGCAAGCATGCAGCTGTGTTTTCGAGGGTGTGTTCCTTTTCCCTGGCTTTTGTCTTAGCCTTGGTATTTGTTTATTTGTTGGCAGTCCGCACTCGCACACAGGAGTCTTTTGCATTTTGCTTTTCTCTGTGGGAAAGACAGACTGCTGAGATTTCTAAGAGGTTTGCGAGGCCAAGTCCTCCGTGGCCTTGAAGGAATGTGCTGGGGCGTTCCTCCGCTTGTTGTTACAATATTCAGAACTTTGCTGGGTAAACTCATAGCTCCTGGGAATAGAAAAAAACAGCACTGTTACTGGGAGAAAATTGTATGATTTGCCAAAAAACTCCTCCCCATTGCTCAGATATTACACGTGTGCTCTGAGTGCATGCAGAGTATTTTGTTTTCTTTGTCTTCTCACACACAGAGGGTTTTTTTAATCTGCTTTATATTCAGACAGAATAACATAAGGATGTTTATGGGAATAGGGGGCATATGTCTTGAAATGAGAAACATGCTCCAGTGTCCTACTTACAATCTATGTTCGCTGGAGGAAATGGAGCAGCAGTATAAACAGAAAGGGGACCTGACACCCAGGTCCTGAGAGGATAGCTTCTTTTTTTCTGTCTTTCCCCTTCTGTTTCCATACTGGCCCAGTGACGCACTATGCTTTTAACCCCCAATAAAATCACATCCTGACCAAAAACATCATATACAAACCCTGCTTTAACATTTAGATTCAGTACTTGTTTTTAATCATTTCTTGTATAATTTAATTAATCTAATCTTATCTTTTATTTATGTATTTTTTGTTTCCTACAGCGTTTTATATGGGGGGGTAGCAAACACAGTATAGCAAAATTCAATGTAAATTATCAGTATTGCAGCAACAAATGAAACCTTTGGTAGCCTACTAGAATAACAAAATCAATTGCTTTTTCATTCCAATAGTTACATTTTGCTGCTATTAAAATGACTGAAGTTCAAAACTTTATCTTTTAAGCTTTATTTTATGAGTCAAAACAAAGTTTTTCTTTGAGGCCATAACTTTAAGTTGAAATAAGTAATAAATCACAATGTATCACAGTGTATGTTTTTGCAATACTCTGCATATTACTAAACTTTTGAGCTGCAATAATGTTTTGTGGCTTAAGTATCACCATAACTTGTATATTGGGGCCTTTTTTGATTTCCGTTCCTATTTCTACAGTGGAGATGCTGCAGCTCACCTAAAATATGAAGAGCAATTATTATATTTTTTAAAAATATAACAAAGGTGTTATTAAAGTTGCATTCGGGCAATATCAGCAGAACTGGATGAACACAAAGACCGCCCTTTATTCTGCTGCCAGACTTACACGTGGGATAAAGTCCCTGAATTAGCCTTTTTTTCTTTTTATTTATTGAGTTACATATTTATTAAAAAACAAAACAAAATGCAAATGAATAGTATCTAACACCTTTTTTAAATTTGCTGAATTTATTCTATTTGTGTTTACGTTAGACTTTTTTAAGATGTCAGCGATGGTGGCTTTGTTGCCTTCAGCTCAGAAATCATTGATTGATCACATCTTAACTTCACTTTTCAACATTTCGGTGTTGAAAGGCCCTGATGATTGAGGAGAAACTCACGACTGTTCTGCAGCTCTGACACCAGTCTGAAGTTAGTCTGATAATTACCACTAATTTGGAAACTCATTTCACAAAAGAGTTGGTGTGAAATTGTCAATCCGAATATTTATCATCAGTGGTTGTTACTAGGGCTGAATTGAATCGATAAAATCGATAATCAATTTTTAAATGTGTTGAATAAAATTAGCGATTTGTTGTGTCAGGCGATTATTACGCCACTCTCTGTGTAGCAGGACTGTTAAAGTCCCATGCAGACAGCAACGGAGATGGAGAGGCCAGTGTTTTGAAGAGGCATGGCAGAGGCAGAGAAAACGTTTCATACAAAAACTTCAAAAGTTTGGGTGCGATTCACGTTACGCAAAACAAGGAAGTTTGTTAGCTGTGATGAGGAGAGCTTAGAGGCAGGGTAAGTCAACAAAGAACGCAGTATGTTCAGTTTGAAAGTAAGGAAACGTATGTTGTAAAAGCTGTCAACATTTAACTTTTTTAATTGCTTCATATTTCATTTTTTATTATTTATCACTTAATATTATTTTGACAGCTCATAATCAGCTGGTAATCTGTTTTTAACCAAAGTGATGTCAGAAAAAATGCTTATTTTGTTATTTTTTATATATATATATATATATATATATATATATATATATATATATATATATATACACACACACATATACATATATATATATATATATATATATATATATATATATATATATATATATATATATATATATATATATATATATATATATATATATATATATATATATATATATATATATATATATATGATTCATCAATTAATTGAAAAATAATCGGCTGATTAATCAGTTATCAAAATCATCGTTAGCTGCATCCCTAGTTGGTACTATCAGTGACATGCACATAATATTTGAGTTTTGCCTTTATTTCCAAAAAGACAGTATTCCTGTAAAGCTGTTTGCATGGCTCATGAAAATGTTCCCGTTTATGTGCAGCCATGCATACTCTAATGTGTCCTAATCCTTTGCTTCTTTGCATTAAAAAAATTGGATTTTTTTCACCAGTTGCACACAATGTTGACCACGCTGCACACAGGCCTCCTTTTTCATTCCTTCAACCACCTTCATGAAAAGCTCAGCAGTGTAAAAACCTGTCAATTTCTAAGCCCTTCATAATATTTAAAAGTAGATGCGTTTCTCCTTCTGACCAAGGATGTGGTCTTTTCTCCTGGACGTGTATCTAAAACCCAAAGCCTTGCAAACTGTTGGCTAATTGGTTTATATACAACACACAGAGGCTGTATGGCAAAAACTGCGCTAAAAAAAACAATTTAGACGCATACTCTGAATGCACTGTATAGTAAAGAATGCTCCTAAACTCCGAATAATGTCTGCATGTCCCATGTCTTAATCAGAAAAATGAATCCAAACAGAACATACTGTTTACATGAATCATATCAAATCTGGAATATTGCTACATGTGGAATAATAGTGAAATATTAATGTGCATGTAAACATAGTTGCTGATTACCTTCAGTAACCAGTTTTCTTGGTGAAATCCTCAACACATCTGTTCTTAAAAGTTAGTAAAAATGTGGCATTTTATGCTTTTTTGTGTGGAAAGGTTGGATTTAGAGCATGTTAATTTACTGCTCCAAAGCCCTGACACGTGGAATATTATTTCTATATTTTAGTGTTAAATCTGTGTTGACAGCATGGCATAATGGCTGAATAAAGAGAACATTTCCATAAAATAGCTTTAGGGAATGGAGATCAGGTTGTTAATAGGATGAGCAGAAGCCTTCATTGAAGCTTTTATCTGCCTGTTGGGTTAGTGTCTGTTAAAGGGGCGGGGAAATTCTTTATCTGTAGGCCAAAAGGAAAAGGTCTTATCTGTTTCTGCTGTTTTCTTCTTTATCAGCGAGGTCAGTGGAAAAAGCCCCTCAAAAAAATAGCTGCCAAAGAGGTTGTTCATTGAACTTAGCAGCAAGCAACTCAACTTAAATGCAAACCTAAATCACAGACCTTATGAACATCCCAAATTCTAGTCGTGGCAGTAAATGGCTGAAATGTGTTGGCATCGTCATTTTGTCACATCCGCTGCTGCAGGAATGTAGGTCAGCAGGACACACTGAAGACGAGTTTTTGTTCAGTTGAGCCATTTTCTGTGGCTGCAGATGATCAACAGGCTGCTCTACGACAAGTGGCCCACTGAAACGCTGCTGTGTGTGTGTACGTGTGTGTGCATGTGCGTGCGCGTGGAGGCCCCCCTTCTCAGAGTTTATGAACAGGGTTAGCATTGTCCTGTCCCTCTCCCCCTGGGTTCACACAGTTAACACAGTCCTCTCTCTCTTCCCCCCAGCACGCTCCCACACAGAGCTTCCAGTGTGAGACAGAAATAGCGAGTGTAATCTGACTAAAGTGGTCGTCTGAACAAAAGAGAAAGGCGAAATTTAGGAAGAAGCGGGAAAATGTCTGAGGGTTTTTACATAGCAGCAGCCCCTTCTGTAGCATGTTAATAATGAGCTTTTTCTTTGTGAATGACAATGCAGGAGTTAATATTTACCAAGACCGCCTAAAGGTGGATGATTGGAATCATCGACTCGCATTTTATCAGTTTTACTTTTTTGTCATTGATAACAGCACGGTGTGCTGTAAATGTTTCTGTTTTGTGTTGCTGCAAAGATAAATGTTATGGAAACGGATGCCAAAGTGACACAGCGAAGTCAGGACGCACAGTTTTTATTTATTTATTTTTTTTAAAAAAAAGTTTTGTTTTTAAGCGTTTTATTTAGAGCGGTCAATTTGCACAAATTGTTAGCAAATATACACAAACATAGAAATTACTGATAAATATACAAGTGCGGCATGAATATAATTACTGCATTTACATAAAGAGTAGAAACACCGCTCTTCTCCAGGATTTTTTAAAGGATAAAAAAATGGAATGAATAAATAAAAATGAGACAAGAGAAAAAAAATGGAAACAAACAAAAAAAGCTACAACAAAACAAAACAAAAAAGCACATCCAACCCAACCTAGACTCCCTGTACTTAAAAAAAAGGATCCTACATTCAGTTTTCAGTTTATGGCAAAAATCATCAAAAGGCATTGCACTGTTGTTTTCTCCAAATATTGAAGAAAAGGTTGCCAGTTTATATTTGTATAACTGAGTGGATCTAATACTGTCTGATCACAGATGTGATGAAAAACACAAATCAAGACTCATTTAGGCTGTTATAGTAGATGACTTTGGGGTGGCTACTTTGAGCCCCTCAGGAGTGAATAAAGACTAATTTCCACAGTCTGCCTCAGTTAAGTTCATTTCACATCACAGCAATTATTTCCAAAGTTGTGGATGGTACCAATAAAACATTCAGTACCTTTTTTTTTCATCACCTCACTGGTAATTAGCACCAGCCACTATCCAAATGCTGGTAGAAAATGCTGCTAGATTTGCTTCACAAATCAGTGGTTTGTCTGCATGCTGTCAGGCTATAAGGAGCAGTGATTGTGAGGGAAAACTCTGTATCTGAGCCTCACAGTGTTCAGCCCAAGCATCTTTGCTTTCTTTCCTGATTGCTGTTTGAACTTTTCGTATTCGTTTAACTTCCTGACCCCCCTCACTCTAATCCCTCTTGCACGTCAAGCCCACTCAGCTGCCCTCTCTTTGCCTGCTTTCCACTGACAGACATGTTCAACACACACACACAGAAACACACCTGTCATTATCAGCTGTTTGCATCTGTGCTTTCACCAGGTCAGCTGTCTGCAGAGTGTAAGACAGTGAGATCAGCGGGCAGTGTGTGGTAACAGTTTTGCTGACATGTAAGATGCGAGCTGGGGGTTGGAGTTTGTTAAAATGTTGCTCTGTGGGAAGTGTGAGCTGTTAGTAATAATGTCTTGTGTGTTTTTTCTGCAGATAAATATGCTGAGTTTGACCTGAATGACCAAGGAGAGATTGGTGAGTAATCGCACTACCACACCAACTGCACTCCGGGTAACAACTGTCCACTGACCCATGTGCACTGTCGACATGAGGGAGCAGTAATTAATACTGTGTGTGTATTGTCCGAGCAGTGTGAGACCAGGGCTTAAAACAGCTCATGTGTCGTGTTTGTGTCCTGGATGTAAAGTGAGACCGTACTGTACAGCAGTGTGAAAGGTCTTTAGTTGTTGAGCAGACGTGAGGCGAACAGGAGTGTGGGAGTCAGACAGCAGATGTGGAGCTTGTCTGCAGGTCCTCAATGACGCTGCTAATTGTCTTTGATGTGTCAGCTTCTTTGCTTTTTATCCACGCTGGTGGCTTTAAAAAAATAAAAAGAACAGATGGCTATGACAACTGCTTGTTTTACCACTGTGGTCCAATCTGAAATAGCTCAGCAACTACTGATTGGATGCCATGAAATTGAAATACAAATATCCCAAAACTTTTTTTTTTTTGTATGTTTTAAAACCTAAAACCTTTAAATGACATTCCCATCAGCCTCAGCTGACACTTTGTGTTTAGTGTTAATTTGCAAATGTTTCCATGCTTCTAACACTTGCTAATATGTTAACATAGTTAATGTCATACCTGCTAAATATCATCAAGCTAGCATTATCATAGAGAGCATGTTAGCATGCTGACATTGTGCTTAAAGCCTCATTCCCACTGCACAAAAAGAAAAGTAACACAATCCGGTCTACAATCAGTGTTCACACCCAAGTGAAATAACTCTGCAGTAGTCACGAGTATTTATCCCTTCCAGCGACATGAATATACTAATTTCAGCTCATTAACAGGTGACATGCAGTGATAAGCCACAATTAATTACTGTCCATCTCCACCTAAGCAGCAGCAGTTTGAAAGAGACACTGAATAAGGAAGAGATATGTAAAGAGAAGCAACCACCATTAAGTTTTCACAAACCTCTGTCCGTGCTGCTGTCTATTGTTAACCTTTTCTCCGGCCTGTTTGTGACATCGAGCAGACACACCAAAACAATCCGCAAACACATACTCGTCTGCTGCAGTGCCGTGTACACAGCTCTGCTCAGCCAGCAATAACAAAACATTCCGTAACCTATTTTTAGCCGGTTTACCCTTATTTAAAAAACCTGCACGCTAATTTTGTTGGGGAAGGGGTATAAGTATAGCTTCACAGAGACACTTAATGACTGTAGAGTCTTGTTTTGCAAGCT
The DNA here is from genome assembly GCF_026936395.1 of Plectropomus leopardus. Classification (NCBI taxonomy): domain Eukaryota; kingdom Metazoa; phylum Chordata; class Actinopteri; order Perciformes; family Serranidae; genus Plectropomus; species Plectropomus leopardus. Next base: position 8,017,231 of record NC_142195.1, read on the forward strand.
ATATTTTCTAACTATACAAAGCTTAAAGCCTAAATTTCCAAATGCATCTTTTAGGAGAACCCTTTTGCATCCACAATGCCACAATCTTTCAAAACCCCACACCTCCATTATGTAACACAGGCTTTGTGTTGAAATTCTCAGGTCCAAAACTGACATAACACATCAGGATTAATTTTGCAGACATTGGAAAACTCCCTCCAAAGCCACAAGACATTATGAAACTGATTACACGGGCTGAGTTGTGGTCCTTGTGATGAGTAAACTGAATGTGTGTAACAGTGACCAGTACACGTGTTTCAGATACATGAAATCAAGCATTTAGACAAGTTTCCTTTCAACCTTATTTTTGCACTCACACTCTGATTAATGCCTAAAAATGATTCATTCTGTCACCCAAGCACAAATCTGATTGACGCCTGTGCCTTCTCTCAGACTTAATGGGTCTGAAGCGGATGATGGAGAAGCTGGGTGTGCCAAAGACCCACTTGGAGTTGAAAAAAATGATCGTGGAGGTGACGGGCGGCAACAGCAGCAACTCCATCAACTACAGGGACTTTGTCAAGATGATGCTGGGCAAGCGTTCAGCTGTGCTCAAACTGTGAGTAAACCTCTGCGTATGTGCGTGTAGAATACTTCCTTTTGCCTGTTTTTGCAGTTAGTTGTGTCTGTTCAGCATCTGCTGGCTCATTGTGTGTGTGCTCACATGTCTGAGAGGGAGGATATGAATCGTGTGCTGCGTCAGCAAATTGTTTCATCCATCAGTTCTTCTGGGATGACGAGTGATGATGTCACCACCCACATGCTGTATTAGTCGTTAATCTCCATGGCACCAAAACCAATCTATGTAGCCTATCCATAGTCAACCCATCCTTATCCTTAGCTGGGATCATGTGCTTAGGTAACTGATTATAGGCTGATTAACCAGCGACTATCACGTGGGACTGACTAAAACACCAAAACAGTCTGTCGACAAAATGACTCATTAACAATGGAAATTATTTCTCTCAAATGTGTATTTTTTTCAATGGACCCGGGTGGATAAGGAGGCCTACTTCCTGCTATTTTGAAACGGGTTAGTGTAAGCAGTGTAAGCCCTTTAAAGCAGCCTTCAGTGGGTCAGACTGCAGGAGAAAGAGTGTATTGGCTGCTGCCTGTCAGATCTGCTGGACTAAGCTGGCCGGACCCTACAGTAGACAAATCCTCATAATCCCAAAAACACCAAGCAGAGAAAATGCATAACTTTTCCTCCTTTGCCCTCAACCATTTTTCGAAAGTGTATCCCATAATCCCTGAGCCGCTGTTTATAAATACCTCATTTCACCCCGACCTCACTTGTCCCCTCAGTGGCACTCTAGTAAGACAGTCTCCGTATTCCAGAATAATCTGGTGCTGTAATTAATTTCACGAGGAGAACGGCACATCGGTGATCATATTTTGTTTTTGACATTGTTGAAGATTAAGTAGATGTTGAAATCTCAACTTGATTGAGGTTGATTATGCCTCCACGCCAGCCATAGCCGTGGCTAGAGGCATTTTTTTTTCAGGTCGTCCGTTCATCTGTACGTCTGTCCCACTCTTGAATTATCTCAAGAACGCCTTCAGGGGACAGGAGACTCCTTCATATTTAGCACAAATGAACTGATTAAACTGTGATGTCAAAGGCCAAGTTAACTGTGAACTCGTCCATGTCACCCTTGTGAACGCAACATCTCGAGAAAACCTTGAGGGACATTTTTAGGGCTTTTTGCCTTTTTTCTGATAGGACAGCTTAAGCATGAAAAGGGCCGAGGTCAGAATCCAACCCGCAGCCACTGCAGAGAGGGCGTAGCTTCTGTATGAAATTTGGATCTTATGCAAAATATGGCAACATTAGTGAATAAATTAATTTTAAAAAATGTAAACAAAAAAACTGTGAGCTTCTGTTGGCGACTAACATGTTGTAGTACATGTTAAATCTATTCACAAATTCACTGTTGTGGTTAAAAAAGGAGCCCTTGGTCACATGGTGCAGGTTTATCTACCTAAACAGAATCTTGCTGTTTCTTTCTGCTGCTCTGACTCTCTGATAGCAGCAAAGGTCTACAACGGCTCTCTTGTGTGCTGCTGTTTTTGTCTCTAGAGAGCAGAGAGGGGAGGGAGAGGTTTGGGGCACAATGAGCTCTAGAATAGTGTTATTCAAAGCAATTGGCACAGCAACAATTGGTGTAGTTACAATTAGAGGAAAATGATTGAGGTCAGGCTCTAAGAGTTGGGCGCATTTTGTGCAAAACACAAGTGCGCAAGGGCGTCACAGTCGCTCTTGTTTGCTGTTTGCAAAATTTCTCAGGACAGATGGGCCAAACAGATTTTATATTTTATACATGCGACTGGTTAACAAGTAGCAACAGCTGTGAGGGATCGTGACTACAAAGCTGTTGATTTTAGGCTTTATGTAAAACTATTTAATTTTCATATAAAACGTAGATTATCACAACAACATATACAACAACTGACTTACTATCACTGTATTCTTTGTACAGATTAAATATGTTTTCAGTGTGTATTGTAGACTTTGCAATGTGTTGTATTTAAAAAACAACAAGATTGAGTCAACTTGTCACTTTATTTATTTTACCAACACAGAAAAATGCCGAAAATCTTTATTCATTTTAATGGAGACCATTCCAAAAATTTGCATAAAATGTATGTATAATCTCTAAAAACAGGCCATTTAATTTGTCATTAGATATTTTATTGAATCAGTAATGGGCATGTAGATGTCGAGGGAGACACAGGGGACATGTCCCTCTTAATATTAAGAGACGTGCATATATCTGCTGTAATAAAAACAAGACGTAGCAGAGGACTTTTATTTTGACAGAACTTACAAAAAAAAAAAACGTAAATTGATGCAGAAAAGGCACAGTTTGGTGCAGAAAGAATAATCAGAATACAAGAAATTAGGGGTTTGATGTTTACACTTTTCTGTCCAAGGACCCCCAAACTCTCCATTTCATATATGTCAAGTCTTATTAAAAGGCATTGAAGTTATTAATCAAAAAATAAGGCATTAATTGGTGTTAAATTATCTTAAAGTAATCTTTCAAAAGTCTTAAATGCAAAGAAGTATCTCAGAAATGTTTTTGTCTGACGTTGCATTGTAAAATCTCAAAATAATAGGTAACATCTTTTTCCCCAAATAGTTAATTGCATTTATTTATTAATTCATTTGATCAATTTTGGTCATCGTAAGTTGGTGTCACAGTTTATTCAAGTGGCAATTAAAGTCTTAAATCTATCTTGCCCGAGGCTGAAGGAACCCCCATTGTACAATATATGGTCATGACCTCGATCATTTTTCCCTGACCTCTAAGCGGATAATGGAATTATCTTGACAAGAGCGACTTCATGCAGCTTTGGGCAGCAGATATCAGCAGTGTGAAGAAAAAGGCCAATGAGAGCGGTTTGCCAGAGAGATGTGCCGCAGTTTGAGTTGCTGAGTGCCGGTTTCGTCGCCAGGATCATTGCTCCTTATGAGCTTAGCGGAGCTTTGCAGAGTTTTCCAAAAAAGGAAATTAAAGACAGGCATTCGCCCTGAATAGCTCCTGTCAGATCGCTCACTCTACTGTGTACAGTCTAAACCACTATTCCCCTCACTCCCCGTTGTGGTTTCTCTTCATTCCTTTCCTTTCACTTACCGCTCAGCCGGCTCAGACCCTGACTTTAAGTGTGGCTCTCCGTATCCTCCAGGAGAAGATTATCCCTCCTCACTTACACATCCTGCTCGTGATGTTTATACTCACCGTGTTTACCTCTTTTACTACCTTCTGTCCTCCTAATTTATATTACAAGAAAAACACTTGCACTGAATTTGACCCTTTTTTTTTTTGCTATTTCATGCTCGCTCTCTCTCCACAGAGTCTTGATCTTTGAGGACAAAGCCAATGGCTCTCCCTGCAAACCAGAAGGACCCCCTCCAAAGCGGGACATTGCTAGTCTGCCTTAACTGTAGAAGTCAGCCTCCAGACTGCTCAGCGAAGCAGAGGGACCATCGGCGGTGAAATCGTTCTCTTAACATGTGGAGTGTTGTATTAGTGTGGGACCAGTGATCGCGGATGTGATTTTTTTTTTTTTTGTGACATACGGTGTGTGCAAGGTGTTTGTTCCTCGGAAGACTGAACCCACAACTCACTAAATGATGTTTGACTGTGAATATTCGTCCTTTTTTCCCCCCCTTTTAATTGAAATGTAGCATTGGTAGTCGTTCACGTAATCTGCGCGATGAATTCAATTTTGTAGTTTAGTGTTTCATGGTTGTTAAGGGAAGACTCCAAATTCTCCAGAGGTTGTTTTTTCCCTTCCTTGTGTGATTTTTTTTTTTAAAAAAAAAAAGAGTAGGATGCTTTTGGAGAAGCACATGAAAAGATGCAATTTTTTTTTCTAACACATTTTTGCACTGTCCTCAGTGGTCCTGGCTGGATTCCTGCCAGGCTAATCTTGGTCAGCGTCTCTCTTTAGATCAGGTGCCAGAGATTAGAGGCCCAGCCCGTTTCCTCTGGGTCAAAGTCATCAGTCCTCGGAGCCAAAATACTGATCTGGAATCAGTAACTAGGTTATCACGGCCACCTCATAATCTGAAAAACATGTTTGTTTGTTTTTTTGTAGATGATGTACTGCTATTTTTCTTCTTCGTCTCTCAGCTAGTGCGAGTGAAAAAGAGATCATGTTGACCATGGGACTTTGAGTTTGAAGAACAGCAAACCTGACTCCGGTTTTTAGATCTGTAAGGTTAAGCACATGTTCATTTTGGAAGGAGTGTGATTTACAGGCACACAAGCGTAACAGATGTACATAGCATACACACAGTACAATCATATTCTTTCCAAGTGCCTCAACATGCAGATACTGTAGAGCTTAAGCACACGGATTGAAAAAGGAGAGAGTGCACACAAGTGTTCAGTTCAAGCAGTCCTCTTAGCTCACTAATTCCAGAAAAAAAACGTGAAATAATGTTGTTATTTGGTGAGATAGTTTTAATGTTTGTTGCATTGTAATAATATGGTGTTTCCACGACATTCTGACTGAGTGCAGTTCACAGTTTCCCTTTTCTTACCGTTATTTGATTATGTCCCAGCAAGCGTTTAACCTGTTTGTTTGATGATTTAACTGTTTAGGTTACCTTATACCTGTCTTGCAAATGCATACACGTGTTATTAATTTCTCTTTTTTTTTTTTTTTTTTTAATTTCATCAGCTAACCAGCCCTCTCTGTTGAACTGGGTTCATTGTCCTGTGAATTCTGTATTTTGTGCCTCAGTGTTCCCGTATCTCACGCTACTTAATGTGAATTTGGTACTTGTAGTATTTTTAACCCACTAAACATGTTTTGAACAATCATGTTGTTTTTGTTTTCAGTCTCATAGGTGTACTACATCTTTTATTGTTGTTAAGATGCACATTGTTTGCAGACACCAAAGGAATTAAAATTCTTCTGACACTGGCCTGTTAAGTTTTCAATTGTTTATTGCTGTAATTGAGATCTCTGTTAAACTCTTGACTAATTTTGAGTTTGGGTAAAAAAAAAATGACAAGTTTAATGGGTATAGTGTTTAATTGTGGTTAATTTTTTTTTTTATTTCACTAGTCAGCGCCAGTGTTTGTTCAGAACACATTTACACTATTATGTTTATAACAGGAGATGACATACTACATTGAGAGGGAGATTAAGTCACAGATGCAGTAATTCTATTTAAAGGGTAACGTTGATAGTTTTCAACCTGGACCCTATTTTCACATGTTTTGTGTCTAATGGGAACAACAATTTTTGAAATGATTAAGTGAGACCCCAACAGCAGCAAAATGGGCTGCAATGTAACCACTTGGGATATTTGTGCACCGTCTATTTACGTCGACTTAAAGTGTTAATTTTTGTCACTGACAGGCTCAGATCGTCTGACAACATTATGGAAAGCACCCTACAGAAGTAGACCATTTTGTTTAACCGCAAACAGCCCAAAAATCACTATTGCCAAACCCACCAGACTCAATTTAAATAAACAGTAACTGACTGTAAGTGTCTACAGGGCCAGTATATTTTCATATCTAACTGTGATTAAAGAATTTATATAAATCAAACCAGACCTGTGAATCGTTGAAACAGTGGAAGTCAATTTTTGTGAATGTTATTTTTATTCTGTTGACTTTGGATGAAGTGTGTTTTATGATTATAAAATTACTGTGAATTTAAATGGAGTCTGGTAGGTTTGGTCACAGTGATTTTGGGGCTGTTAAAAAGGATTTTACTCTTTTGCAGAAAGGCCTATCACCGTGGTGATCCTTTTCATAATGTTTTCAGACACTTGCAATAACAAACTGAGCCTGTCAGTGGCAAAAACATGCACAAATGTGCTGAGTAGTTACATTGCAGCCTGTTTTGCAGATACTAGCTGCAGCCCTGTCGCTCAGTATGGGACTAATTTTTAAAATATTCTCAAATTGTCGCTCAGACACTAAAGCATGGGTACAAAGACTTGAGGTTAAAATACCAAAGTTATCCTTTAAGGTTAATTAAGTGGCCTTGCCTTCTAAGAACTTTGCGTTTATAAAGATCGGCTGTCCATGACGCTGGGGGGAGTTTTTCATAAAAGAGTCTCTGTGTAGTAACAGTCACATTCCAACACGTCTTTGGCTATCAGCCCTGATAAATAAGGATAAAGGTAAAATCCATGAATTTTCAATTGAGAAATATCTCAATCTCAGTTGTGCATGATCATCTCCCAATTCACTCACAGGCAGAGATAAACAGTCTGTGAATCTTTGGCTGTGACACCATATTGGATGTTGTAATAATAATGCTGTCATTCCATACTTTTTCTTATTAACTCTTCATGTTGCTTAATGTACACGCGGCTGTATGCATACATACTCTTGAGCAATAAATTGTTTTCATGAAAAAGTCAATATCTAACAGTGCAAACGGTTTGATGTTTTATTTTCTGTATGTGAAAGGCCATTCATATTACATATTACTGGGAGAGCAGGTGCTTGGGTTTGGAATAGTGTAGGCAAAACTTTAACAAGCGTGCTAACAGACGGATCCAGTAGGATTATAATAAGCACCTCTGCAATTAAAACGATAATCGCTGTTGCATGTAAACTGCCAGCAGCTTATGTGGGCACAATGGAAAAATTAATTCCCTGTCAGGATTCACATGTAAGGAAAAATAAAACATACAGGCAATGATGATGATTCAAATATCAGGCTCCATGTTAGGTTATAATTGTATCTTAATTTGTTTTCTACAGTCAAGAAGCATAAAATGTATTTTGCAACTTTTGTTTTTATTTTATCTGCATTTTCAGATCTCAAATGTCAGGTTGGTTTCAGCAATGCATTGCTGACACATTCAGACCATTACACGCCTATCCCTTTCACTCAGATCTCTGTACATTATCGGTCAGTGTGCTTCATCTACGTGTTCAAAGTTTATGCACAAACACATTTCGTTCTAGTCAGTCATTCACTTGTTTTGAGTTATCTTGATTAATAGCTGAGTCAAGACCAGTATTCATATGTTGCATCATTCTGCTTTGATGGTAATCAATGATCTGTGGCTGACAAGGATACTGTGAACGCAACACTGCAGTGCATCTCAGGACAAAGCTTCTTTCGCCTGAGAATCTGCTCATGCAGAGATGCTGCCATCTACTGGTCACTGCAAGGCATGACATGAGTGAGCTATTTCACTGATATTAATCCTGTGAAACCTGAGAAAACTGGCTTGAGTTAAAAAAAAAAAAAAAAACGTTGAAAGAGAATGACGAGCAACTTGTCATGAAATACACCCCACCACCAAAATATTGCAAGAAATTAGCAAAAATTGAAAAGAAAATTGCTTGAAAATAATCACTAAAAAGGAAGGGAAAAAATCAAAAACAAAATGAGAGTGCTAAAAATAACATACTACATACTTGTAACATAGATTATGTTACAGGACAAAATCCTGTAACATAATCTATTAAAGATATATAATTAAAAGAAATATGCATATCATTTCTGGACATTTTTTCCATACATTCTTTTGATTATATCTAATCACCCCCCAAACCAATTTTAAGATTACATCATTGTTACCTATTACTTTTTTACAAGAAAACTGATGTCTATTCAGGTGTCAAAGGGTTAAGAAAATGGTCTCCATAGTATCTGCATTAGTTACACAAATTGACCAAATGTATTATTTATAATTCATAAAGTTTGTATAGAGGTTTCAGTTAGAAAAAGAAAAGAAGAGGGAAAAAAAGGACGAAGAAAAAACAGAAAAAAATATTCCAAAATGCATATTTACATAAATATCATATGGACACAATATCCTGCCTACAGTATAGGTTACATGGATTACTTGTATTTGTAATGTCAGCAGAAGTAGAGGTGGGGGATTTCCAGCTAAGAAGAACAAATGAGTGGGCTAATAATGCTGAGAATGCCATTAGATCTGATTTAATTCTGGTTATAAACAGCCCAAATTGAATTATGGAGATTACATCTTTAACTTCTTATTTGTGTTCATTCACTCTTTATTTAATCATTGAGATTAACAATGAGAAACATTCACAAGAAGACAATCCACAGACAAAAACAATTCAACTACACAGTGGATATGGGATTTAAAAAACAGTTGGAAGAATAAAATAAAACAAAAGACAGCCAGCTTGAGCTGTAAAAACTCTGTTTAGATAATACAAATAAAAAAAAGTCCAAGCAGAAGCAAATATCTGCTAGAATTAAAGCCGATTAGAAAACTCGTGACAAAAGTACACCATCTGTGGCTCAAATAATATATATATTTATGAGACATTTATTCACAAAGAGTGTTATAAAAACATAAGAGCACATCACATTTCAATTAAGTGTCTTTTTCCCAACAGAAAGCCTTCATTACAAACTGAGTGTATGGAGTTTGAAAGAAGTGGGTATTAAAAAGGCAGTAAGGGATTAAGATAAAATACTATTGAGTTGCATCATGGGAAATGCAAGATTATTAAAACAAAACCTTGATTACTGAGTTGTTGATGTACTGAACCATCAGACAGCGACTACTGTAACATGCATAACCCAAGCAAATCGTTAAACATTTCAAAATAGAAGTACATTTTAGCCAATACTAATATATACTACACAAGTCACACTCAAAAACTTTGTTTTTTTACTGTTCAAAAGCAAACCACATATTCCAACTTTTTACACATGATTAGTGGGGAGTTTTTTTTTTACATTTAGGCAATGCTTATTGCCTAAATGTAAAAAAAAATATGTATTTATATCTAAAGTGAGAGCATTTTAGTGTATATGTTGGTTTATGTTACCTCCCCTCAGTGTTTAAAAATGTAACTTATAATTTCTCTAAATTAGCGCCAATATTTCCTTACAACCAGCATAGGCGTTAAATCCTGTGTACCCCTCAATATTTAGATTATAAAAGAACAATATTTAGGACCTTGACAAAATTTAAGACATTTCCACTGTAAATTGAAGCAGAAAAGGCACAAATTGGTGCATACAAATTCACCCAAGAAAAATCACCATTTTAGAAGTTACTTACTTTGTGTATTATGAATGGTTGTCAAGGTTGAGGCGTCCTCCTTTTGGAAAAGCTGTGATGGTATCTTGAATGAATGGTACCGCCCCATTTAACCTTTGACCTACTTCCAAAAGTAAATGCTGAGAAAAGTTGCACAGGGAGATGTGGTAAAACATATACAGTCCATTTAGATAAATCAACTTCTTACAAGTTGCCAATAAGCACCTCTCTTCATCTTGAGCAACTCATTCTGTTGTTTTACAACTAACAAGAAGAACTGAGCAGAACCTCTATTTATAAATTTCACCTGCAAGATTGAATGTAACCACAAGATGTCACCACTGAGATGGTTTTTGGGTGGTCACATCTGCAGGTTTCTGATTAAAGCTGCGAAGAAATAGAAATTTATGGACAGACATTTTCTAACCATCATTCCTCACGTCCCTACCTGATTAATCAGAACTAATATAATCCTAAACTGACTATATGCACTGTGCTGTGTGTCATCAAATGACCCTTTTTGCCCTAAAATGGGAAAACTACATAAAAAAAGTTCAATCTAATCAGTATTCTTTAATACAGAGAGCACAGCAAACACACAGACACAAAAAAGTGTCACTGACAAGGACTTTTGGTACCAACTGTTAATTCCTCGCAGACCTCTCCGGGGGAGTCATGGTAACTGTTCACCAAGCCATTCTTTCTTTAATAATCGCTCACTGACAGCGTGAAACCTGTATTCGTTCAGCCTGGATTTAAGGTCATATGAGGTTACAAAATTAAAGATTTCTCCAGGTATTTAGAGTATTTCTTGAAGTATGTCGTGCTTGTGCTCTGTTATGCTTTGGGATATGATTTGGGATGCTTTCAGGGTGTTTGGTCATCCATCACTGTCACTAAGCAGCTCCTCACATCCTGACGAGCTTATTGTTATTCACACCGAGTCTCATTCTCAGTCTTACAAGTCATGGGATACAGTAAGCGGCTCCGGGTAAACTTAAGAACCAACATTGTGACTACATAGCAACACTCAGCTGCCTTTGACTTTAGACAATATCCTGCAGACTGCAGATTACAGGTGTGTGGATCACACATAAAACACCATCATGGGAATCTGTACCGTTGCTTACCTATTCGATCATGACCTTGTTTCAGTCTGTTATTTCCATGCAATAGCCTGAACTGTCTTCAACTGATGTTCCCAAGAATACTAAAGTGATGCAAATCTCCAGAGTCAGATGAGAGTTAATGTTCTCATAATCCTACCAAATGTTCACTCTCATTTGCATTCCAAACCCTTGAATAGTTTCCTAAAATAGGAGAGAACAGTGAAATATGACAAACTGTATCTCCAAGTGATAAATAAGAGACTTAAACTGCATACACTTCCCATCAGGTTACAGAGTCTAACAGTATAGCTGGGAAGGAGGTACATAATTACCACAAAACCAGAGGCGTTTCTACTACGATCTGAGGACATAGGGGCCAAACCCTGACCTCTGTAGGGGGGGTCTGGGGGGTTCATCCCTAAAAGCTCGATTTTGATGCTTGTTAATGCACTCTGTTCACTCTGTTTTTCCTTTCTGAATAATTACGACTATTGATGTTAAAAATATTAGTAGTTTAATAAGTCGTTAGTATTGAGTAGAAACAGAATACTTTGCAACTGCTATCATGAAAAATGTATTGACTGGATTTGTAGAAATAGTTAAATGTATAAATTTATGTTCACTGTGGTAGAATGTAATTAAGTACATTTACTTAAGTAAAAATGTAAACATCACCTGGGCCTACCTTTAGTAGAAGGCAAGTTTTTTTTATTCTGCTACCACTTGTATGAATGCTAAATTTATGAGTATCTTCAGTTGCCTGTTCTATTTATTATGGTACAGTTGAACGTGGACTTGATATCATTGTATGAATGAAATGGCAGATTATTAGATCCGGGGCTTTTAAAAAAGTTATTATTAGGACAATTCTTATTTTTGAAACATACATAGAACCTATTTGGATCCATGGGTGTTTATAAAACATTAAGGGCTGAAGCCTTGGATGACACTGCATTACACAATTACACAGTGAAAAGAGGCCAGCAAACGGTAACCAAACTGATCCAAGGATTGATTAAGTCAAATGAAAGACAAGATATTTTATAAGTTAGAGCAGAAATGAGACAGATGAATTTCAGTAGTATAATGGGTGGGACAAAAAAAATGTTTGTGGTCATATATATATATATATATATATATATATATATATATATATATATATATATATATATATATATAAACATCCTCTTGGGCGTACATTCGGGGAACAACCTAGAGTGAATATTTTTTAGGAAGTTTTGCAAACAAGGTTTTTGGCACTTGGTAATGCTTGGTCGAAGCACATATTTATAAAGTTGAGCCATGGTGCAGAATCACATTCCACATTTATCTCTATGAAAAATTGTAAATGTATTACATGCTGGATGAGATGTGCAACCCCCTGTGAGTAACTCTTAAGGTATTTTAATAGTTATAATCTAATATTGTATGCCATGTTTAGACAAAGGTCTTAAACTTATAAGGTTAGTCAGACTGAGAGAAAAAAAGGCCCATATATGGCCCCACAGTGCTGAGTTCCCATAGTGCTTGGATCACCGTTTAGCTCTCTCTGTAAATAATTAATGATGCATTTTGTTACATTTGTTTATGTCTGCTGCTGAGGTTCTGTTCCATTTTTGTCACCATGCCTCAACTTTTTCTAACCTTTGTTTCACATTAATCCTCCCATATATGCTTAATGTTGGGTGATTCTGCTAAAGTGGGACAAAGCATAAAGTGGGACATTTAAGCTTAATCATTTTTATCTTTACATATATTAACTGACAACCTCAAAACATAAGACCTCTGACCATGGCTATTGCCGGTGCTGAACCACAACAAATTAAATATAATATATTGTGGGTGGGTGAGGGAAGGAGGGGATGAATCTGCTATAGCTACATCCCTTATTAAAAAAAAATATATATTTTATCAGATTTATTATTGTTTGTGTTAGCCTACTACTTTGGATTTAATTCAATAGGCCTATATTTGAATATAAATTGAATACATTTTACCATTCTCAGTTTGCTAATAAAGGTGACACAGTTTGCCAGTAGTGCCTGAGTTTGGGGTCACTGTGTGTTTGAGGAAGAGTCATCCATCCTGTGTTTCATCTGTCTCGTTTCTATTCTGTATAGAAAAGCAGTGCTCTTTAGGTATTTAGAATAGTATCATATGAAGGGCTAAGACATTTGGATCACCATCAAAAATGACAAAGAAGGTACATTTTCATAAAGTGTCCCACTTTACCAGTATTCATCCTCATTGTGTCTTTTGCCTTTTGTCATTTTTAAATTCTTTCGTAAATGTATCTATTCTCTTTCAAGAATTTATCTGTTTAGTCACATATTTATCAGTTTAGTCTGCTTGCTATATTGTTGCCTTATTATCACTTCATGTCTGTCGGTGTTTTTCGATTTATTGCTTTGTCTAATTGTACTTTGTACTTGTACTTACTACTATCATATATTTATATATTTATTAAGGATTAGTATAGCTATCAGATTATTTTATAGCCTATCTTTAGTTGTCTGTATTTTATGTCTGTATTGTTTTTATATCTTAAGTTGTATGTACTTTTATTTTATGTTTGTACTGTGTTGTTTCAGTGTATCCCGGGAAGACTTCATGTTTACTGGGTGCACTTGAACGCAACATACTACGTCGCCTACGCTTCCGACGAATCGCGCACGAGCCGGGGCGCCTCCCCACCCTCCGTTCGGAACAGAGCCGCTCGAGTAGAGACGCACACAGCGGAGTCCGGTTCATCTCTGCCCGCAGCTAACCACCCCGCAGCAAGGCCACTGCGGGAAGATGGCGACGGAAAAACAGAAACATGAAGGAAGAGTTAAAATTGGACACTACATTCTCGGAGACACGCTCGGAGTGGGGACGTTTGGAAAGGTTAAAGGTGCGTGCGACTGTCTTGACGTCTGTGCATCCTGCCAACTGAAAGATGGTGGCTATGGGAGCTTTTAGCCTAGCTGCTAATTTAGCGTGCTGTGAAAGCTAACTTGTCGCAACGCCAGCAAGGTAGCACACTTGTTGTCCTGCTCGTTAGCTCAACTTGTTTGTGACAAACATGACGTTTTGGGGGGATGTAGCTGCAGTTGCCAGTGACGGTTACACATTGTGAGTTTTATGCTATTAGCACGTAGCTACATTTATTTCAGTTAGTCAGCGGCGGTTGCGTTGTGAGCTAGCCAGAGAGCCACAAGTCGCTTGTCAAACACACCGGGAAGTAAACCCTCTGGACTGGTGTTAGCCTAGCTGAGTACATATTAATCAAGAGTATTTAGTTAGCGTGGTTCGTGTCGTTGCTTGTTCACTGTTTCAGACATGATTCAAAAAAGTTCTGCAGCTTAGCACCTAACATTTTGTCTCAACTCTTCCCTCCTTATGAGTTGTGGTTGACATCCTGTTGAGGAGACAAATGCTTTTAAATGTGTGTGAAAAGGGAGCAGGACAAACCCATCCAAATCTACGCCCAGTTTTGTCAGTCCAGGGGTGGGTACGATCACTATTGTCGATATACAGCTTAGCTTTTATCAACATTTGTTTGTCCAAAACATCTTCATGCATTTGGACATGTCACTTGTCATGGTGAGAAGGCTGAAACTTCTTCCACAGGCTGCTTTCTGTTTTTCACATAGAGCATTTTGTTCTCTAGGAACACATAATGAAGCCCTAATGTACCCAAACGAAGTGAACCAACCAGGCTGTCTCCAAAAAAACATTCGGAACAACCACAAGCTTTGTTTACAGTCAGTTAATTCCCAGTGAGTCATCTATCTGCCCTCATTTTTCTCCTGTTCTTGAGAGTTGGAAGACCGCAGGTCACAGAGTTTTTGCTTTGTGGTTATAGTCTTGATCACTGGAGACTTGGTTAATAGTTCACCACCAGCACAACTGTAAATCAATAGCAGCTGTTTACTAACTCCTGCATGACAGTGCACTGACGTCTTACCATTCAAGATGTTATAGTTCTCTTTTCTCCTTGTATGTTCTGATGTGTTTTGGATTGTTTGCATACTTTTCCCCTGGCTGCTTCCTTTAAATCTTTGAAGGATCAGTTATTTCTTACCATCAGAAGGATTACATGTTTGGATTTAGATAAATCTCTCGTTTGGGTTGTGAACACTCTTCAAAACCACTGACTGAACCCATGCTAAATATAAAAACTAGATGCTTGGAATATTTTTTTCAGTCCTCGGTCATAAGTGAGTGTTGTGGTTACAGAAACATGGATATTTCAGTGTATGTAACCGCACTTAGCTTTTACCAACACTTAATTGTAGGGATGCATGACAATATTGGCACATCAACGGTATCAGCAGTTATTGACTTTAAAAAAAAATATTGCAAATGGCCAACATGCTGATTTCTACTGTTATAACAAACCTTTTTTTTATTGACAAAGTAGACATGTACAGAATATCAACCCCACATTAAGATATTTTTTTCCTGTTTTGTACAGTTAATGACAAAAAAATGGCAAAAAATCCAATATCATCCCTACTACATGGCATTTTTTTACACTGAAAGTTGCTATAATCAACATTATCATATTGCCAATAGATTAAGTGACTACTTTTAAGTGAATGAAGATGCTCGTAGCCATGAACACACAGAGAATTACCACTTTAATCTGTGGTTGTGCTCATCTCTACCAAGCGTTTTAACATCTTTTAGCTTATTGTCTAGGTTTTTCTGGTCTGCATCTTTAATATTTTGGTTCACTGTCTGGTTTTCTTAGCATAATTTCCAGGAGCAACAAGCAGCTGTTTTGAACAAAACACTTTCACCAACCCACTGCATATTACCGACCCAGCACTGAAAGGCAGACAAACATAGTTAGCTACTAGCTAGTGAACATAGTGGAGAATTCAGTAGCTTAACAGCCAGATATTTCCCCCAAGATCTGGTAAATATTTACACTAACATTCACCAGGTGGACAGAAAAACAATCAGAAAGGAATGCTAATGTTGCTCTGTGTCCACTGGTTGTGTAAATAAACAACTGTTTGCTATCATGTTTGCCATATCAGCTGTAAAATGTGGTTATGTCAATTTTTGTTTACAGCTTGAATCTGCTTCCCCCAAGTGGCCAAAAATCTTACATTTTTCTTAGTTCTTGAAATAGTATTTTGAAGGTAGAATAGTTTACATTGTATTTAATTATGGAATCTTTGATATTTTATATGTCCACAGTTTTAATTGGAATTACACACCTGTGCTTATTTTATCCCACAGTGGGCCAACATGAGCTGACCAAGCACCAAGTGGCAGTGAAGATCCTGAATAGGCAGAAGATCCGCAGTTTGGACGTGGTGGGAAAGATCCGACGGGAGATCCAGAACCTCAAGCTTTTCAGGCATCCTCACATAATTAAACTGTAAGTCCTAGATTACACCCTGCTCGCTACACCGTAATCCCCCTGCCGCCACATTAATGCCACCCACTGAGCTATTTCCAGGCTTTAATGGTGTGTTTTAGAATACATCCATGTGGGACAATATCTGTCTGACCCAGTCTCCTCTCCCATCAGTCCTTGGCTCAGTTTGCTTTATTGCCTGTTTCGGTTATCCGTCCTGTTGACCTGTTACTTTAATATGGAAAAATGCTTTATCACCGTCTTTGCCATGCTGTGCGATCTCCTTTCTTTCTATTTAGTATTCACTAAAAGTTTATTTCACTGCGTCTTCACAGAACTCATTCGTCTGTTGTAACACTGCAGGGAAGACCTGTCACCTCAAATCCAAATTCATGTACTTGCCAAGGCAAACATAGTATCTGTCCTGGTTGAAATATTTTGTGGCACTGACTGCTGACAACATCTGCATGTGTTGATGTAGATAGATCCATGACTGCGTGATTCTGACTGAGTCATTGTGTAACTTTGCATGTCTTAACGTACTGTGACGGTAATCAGAGGCCAGTTCAGAGTGCTGTTAGTGCTCTAATGCACATGTTTGTCAAGCAGTGATGCTAACCATTACAAGCCCGATATAAACACTCCATCTGGCAACACAACAATGCAGTGGCAGAACACTGTTGCTGAAAGAGCCACTGATCCGAAAATAAATTTGGAAAATTGCAGAGGTACCCTCCTACCTGGAATGTGAATGTCCACAGCAAGGAGTGAGAGCCCAAGGCCCCAGTTATGGGGTCATTAAAGTGACCATGAGGTGTGGCTAATTGCCTGAAATACCAGCTCCATGTCATGCATGCACAAGAATGTAAACTCTGTTGTGCATGTGTGAGTGAGAGAGATTCCATCTTCAACAGGGCACACAAACACTGGGGCAGAGAGCACAGCATTGCCTGTCTAGACTGAGCAGTGTCGAGTGAGGACAAATGGAGCAATATAACACAATACAGCTTCATTTGATTTTCAGGATGTTTGTAGCAATTGTGACAATGAGATGAGCAGTTAGTCAACACTTCTCACATCTGCTGAAACTTTGGTAATTTTAGCTTTGAGTCACATGTTTTCCTGTAGACTGTATGAAAGTTAGTGAGTACGTTTACATGCACAAAATAGTATGGTTTTGCCCATATTATGAAAAAGACAATATTCCTGCAAAGCTTGTTTGTATGACTAATGAAAAAGAACATTCCACTAGTGCTCCTGTTTAAATGCAGCAGTGCATAGTCCAATTAATGAGTCATAGCTATCACGTCAAAATATGGAAAAGGAGAACAGCTGGAGCCGCTTGTCTTTCTGCTTCTTTGCATCAAAACAGGATTTTTTCACAGATTCCTACTGTTGGCAGACTTGTCAGACCCCCTCTTTTCTTTAACTTAACCTCCTGAAAAGGTTGCCACTGTATTATTTGCATGTATCCAACAGCCTGTTGATATCCAAGTCTTTCAAAAAATTGAAAAGCAGGAGTCTTTTTTCTTCCAACCACAATTAAAGGATTTTCTTTTGCATGCACCCCTACCCCACAGCTTTGCAAACTTTTGGCGAGTTGGTTTGTGTACAATGTATCCATGACAACGCACAGAGCTGACCGTAAACAGACAAGAGGCTGTGTGTCGCAAAGTGCAGACAAAACCCCCACTGAGATGCATTTTCTGAAATTGGCTGTATACATGTCCTAATAAGCCCCCTAAAACCTTAATGATACTGGCATATCCCACATATCTTAATCGGAAAATGCAGAATTTGGACAACTGCCTGATTTGGAATATTTAAAAAGAATATGATGTTAATATGAACTACATCAAATTCCAAATATGGTCATATTTGGAATAATATGGGCATATTGGTGTGCATGTAACTGCAGCCATTGTTACACTTACCTTTAAACAGATGCAGCAGTTTTGTGATCGTGGATTAAAGATGAGACACAGTATGTTTACTGTAATACTTAAAACTGTCATATTGTCTTTACTTTACTTCTGTTTTTGATATTTTAATACTTGTGGATTCAGAGCTGCAGGGCTTATGATGTGGTTTCTGTGTTGCTGACAGAAATTTCAGCTGTCCAGATAGCTTATTCTGCTGGTTGACTTTGAATATGATAATCACAGGGAGAAATTTGGCTCATGCGCAAGCGAAGCCACACAGCCAGTGTAGTGTAAATAGATGTAGATATAATGGGTGCCAGTGTGGATTCTGAGGTGCAAGAATTTCTCACTAAGCCTCAGACTGAAAGGATGGGCTGTAACCAGTAACACATTCTTAAGACGCTCAATCAAATTTTCACTAATGTTGTTGCGGTATTAGCTATCTATTAAGTATTGATTCTGTATTTCACGCAGAGGTGAAATAGAGATAGGGCCACTGAATTTTGGTATTTGTAGTTAATATAAATGCCTTTGTTGCATGGAGGCATTATGTTTTGATTGTTTGAAAACTAGTCTCACAAACTAAGCATGGCAGTGCAGTGAAACACAGATTCATGAAGCATGTTATATGGTGCCTTTAACATCAGTGCGTAAAATATCCAGATGTTATGTTTTAGTCACATTGACACTCTGTCATTTCACTGGAAATGGAGCCACATCTACATGTGACATGCCTTGATAGGTTTTGTGCTTGTCTTGGTTAGACATGGAGGACACAAAACCATTTTCTCTGGCCACTTTTGATGTTTCTACAATATTCCACAGTTGGATACCAAATCCTGTAGATTTAATAGCACACTTTTCTGTTTTTCTTTGTACAATTGTTGAAAAATAAGTGTCTGTATTTGAGTGGTGTTGGATGTGCCTATATTTGATGAGCCAAAGGATTTAAACTTTGTCTAAATGTCTGCAGGTATCAGGTTATTAGCACCCCTACAGATATCTTCATGGTGATGGAGTATGTCTCAGGAGGAGAGCTATTCGACTACATCTGCAAAAATGGAAAGGTAATACGCACTGTGAAACTGTAAAATGGCTTTTAGTCTGTTATTATGACTTCCCGCATTTACGTTCACTCCTTCCATTATGTCAAATTGGAACAGATGTTGTATATTTTATTATCAGTGAGTGGATCAGGACACAGAAGTGCATTTGGTACTCCTTCGTGTTATTGCCAGCCTTTGGTGCACATACAGTACAGCAACCTGTGAACCACAAACTCACCGTGGCTGGAAAAGATATCAAAACACAACATGAAGTGCTGCTTAGTCAGCTGTGATGTGCTGAGTAACAGAAAAGATCACACCTAATGGATAATTTCTGCTTTGACAGTTGGAAGAAAAGGAGAGTCGTCGGCTGTTCCAGCAGATTATTTCTGCAGTAGACTACTGCCACAGACACATGGTGGTGCACCGAGACCTCAAGCCTGAAAATGTGCTGCTTGACGCGCACATGAATGCCAAGATTGCAGACTTCGGTAAGAGTGTCTCAGTCCTGAACTCAGGAGTCTTCATGGGTGATATTATTTTAGTGCTAAAATTATGAGCCCTAGCAGTGCAGGATTTTCTTCATCAATCTAAATTAAATGCACCATGTGAGTACTGTGCACCATTGAATACTTACAGGGCTATGGAGCGGTATTTTTATAAGTGGGTCCCTGCCTATTTTATATTATACGTAAGGATGCTCCAATCCAATATGCTGAATCACTATTGGGGCTGATACTGATGTTATTATAACATTGTTTAAATCTGTGCAGGTTTATCAAACATGATGTCAGATGGAGAATTCCTGCGAACAAGCTGTGGTTCTCCAAACTATGCTGCTCCTGAGGTCATCTCAGGAAGGTAATGTTAGTTTTTTTCCATCGTGTTATCAGTGGCACATAACTGACCATACATAAATGACCCAAAAAGTAGCAAGAAATTTGTAAAAAAGTTGCTAGAAGATTACCCTAAATTAGCAACAACAACAACAGAAACAAAAGTAACACAACAAAAACATAATAATAATAATAAATATATATATATATTTTTATGTAATGTAATTTTTAGTTTTAGGTCATTTTCTTGTCACATTTTAATATTTTTTTTCCATTGGGCATTTCATTCCAAGCTGCGTTTTTTTTCCATGTTTTGAAAGAAACCCCATTTGAAAGGTTTAAATCCTCAGGAAATGCCTCTGAACGCTGTACAGTAGCGTTCTCCCATCATGCTGTTACACGATGTTGCTATATAAACAAAACCTAGTAAAATGTTGCTGTTATGATTACAGGATTGTTTCTTTTTCCTTGTCCTCAGGTTATATGCTGGTCCAGAGGTAGATATCTGGAGCAGCGGGGTCATTCTCTATGCCTTGTTATGTGGGACGCTTCCCTTTGATGATGACCATGTGCCAACGCTCTTTAAAAAGATCTGCGACGGGATCTTTTTCACCCCGCAGTATCTGAACCCGTCTGTAATAAGCCTCCTCAAACACATGCTGCAGGTGGACCCCATGAAAAGAGCCACCATCAAAGAGATCCGGTGAGCCTGATGAGATTAACCACAAAATCAAGCTATTGCTATAGTGGTCTTTTTTCTGTTGATTTTTGTAGAAAAGTAACTGTGTAAAACTAGTTGTATTGACAGTGTTGCATTCATGTTTTGTTGTACTACAAAAATAATTTTTCCTCCCACAGTGAGGACGAGTGGTTCAAAGAGGGCCTCCCCAAGTACCTGTTCCCCGAGGACCCCTCCTACAGCAACAACATGATTGACGACGAGGCCCTGAAGGAGGTATGTGAAAAGTTCGAGTGCACAGAGGAGGAGGTCCTGGCCTGCATATACAGTCGCAACCATCAGGACCCACTGGCCGTCGCCTACCACCTCATCATTGACAATCGTCGCATCATGAGCGAAGCAAAGGATTTCTACCTGGCGTCTAGCCCTCCCGACTCTTTTCTAGACGACCAGCACTTGACCTCGTCCGGCGCCGTGGCCGGCATTATCAAGCCCCACCCAGAGCGCGTACCCTTCCTGTTGGCGGAGACTCCTCCTAGGCCTCGACACACACTGGACGAGTTGAACCCGCAGAAGTCCAAGCACCAGGGAGTTAGAAGGGCCAAGTGGCACCTGGGTATCCGAAGTCAGAGTAGACCCAATGATATCATGTCAGAAGTGTGCCGGGCCATGAAACAGCTGGATTACGAGTGGAAGGTAAGGAGGAAACTCCATCAGAGGGATATGAAAGGGAAAATCTTCTTCATCTCTTATAGTTAAGAGTTGAAATTATGTTACTCAACTGTAAATATCAATTTGTGATATTGTGTGTTGCTTTATACACTCATTCTTTCTCCACCCTTCATAACTCCTCCAGGTTGTGAATCCATATTATCTACGCGTGAGAAGGAAGAATCCGATAACTGGGATGCAAACCAAGATGAGCCTTCAACTCTACCAGGTGGACAGTAGAACCTACCTCCTCGACTTCCGTAGCATAGACGGTAAGTTTAACTCCATTTTTCTGTATCAGCTGTATTTACTACGATGTGAGAAACTTTATTTGTGTATTTCTAAAATGTTAGTTGTATTATATAAAGTAGTCTCATACCATTTACTAATAGTTTCGTAAAGTTTTTAACTTGTGAACACTGACAGGATGTTCTGGTAAGCCCTGAGTTCAGCTCCCTGTGTCTCAGTGTTTACCTGGATTCTGTCCTGTGTTGCGCTCTGTCGGTGCAGACTTCATAAATGATTTACTGAAGGTTGAGGGCTTTGGCTTCTGCACACTGTGTCGGTGCGCAGCGGTACCTCAAAGGCAAATATGAGATAAGAGTGTTATGAGCTGAGTTAACGCTCAGCACAGGCATGCTGTGTAAAGGGCATGAGACTACACCTTGACTGCATCCTATAGCAAAGTCAGGCATAATTTTTTATTTTTTGCTGAGGGGAGTCAGTTTGAATTCATTTAGCTTTCAATAGCCCAACA
This sequence comes from Plectropomus leopardus, assembly GCF_026936395.1. Taxonomy (NCBI): domain Eukaryota; kingdom Metazoa; phylum Chordata; class Actinopteri; order Perciformes; family Serranidae; genus Plectropomus; species Plectropomus leopardus. Next base: position 8,039,206 of record NC_142195.1, read on the forward strand.
TCCATTAATATGTAACTAAATGGTTAATTTTTAAGAAAAAAAGAGAAGTGATTTCCAAACGACCTTTACTTTTAGTCCGGTGCTCCATTCCATTTTGTTTCTTTTGTCATTCAGATGATATGGTGGAGACAAAATCTGGAACTGCTACCCCTCTCCGATCTGGGTCTGTGGGCAACTACCGCACAACTATTAAGAACGATGTAGACGGGGCAGACGCTCCCGCTACGTCTAGCACTGTGCACCCCGCCAAGGCCGCAGAAGGCTCCTTAGCGTCATCGTTGACCTCATCCATCGACTCAACGGGAGGAGGGGACACCATGACCGTCCCTCGACCGGGAAGCCACACCATCGAGTTCTTTGAGATGTGCGCAAATCTTATTAAACTACTTGCACGATAGCTTGCAAAACAATCGCTAGCCTTTTTTTCCTCTCCGAGTGTCTTTATAGCAATAAGCATGCAACCGATTCATGGCTCAATTCATCCCGGCTGAGGATGAAGTGATTGTTCCATGGCACTGATGCAGGTTAGTGTTCCCGAAGCAGAAGGGATGTATCAGGAGCTGGCAGGGAATCTAAGGGATTATATGGAAAGACGAGTTACTTAATGGCAAGGACAGAGCAACATTTAGGAGGGGGTTTTCCAAATTTCCTGATCAATTTAATAGCAAGTATCCACATCCCACCTTTACATATATGCGCAAGTGATTACACTGAATTGTCTGTACTGTAGCCAGTGAGCACTGCTTTCCAGTACAGAGAACAAGATCAAGTTTTGGCCTGCAGAGAGGGACGCCACGTGTTGAGGGTGTTTGGGTGGCAGTCGTATAGGATGCAGGAAGCACTTTTGCACAAGTTTCTTTTATTTCCTGCTGCTCTTGTTTGTCTCTTAGTGGGGATCAGAGAAGTGGTGCAGATGTATCGGGGCGCTGCACCGGCCATAACAAGGGTCGTCACGGCCGTCACGTTCATTGGACTCTGAAGAAGTGCAATGACCCCTGTATTTCTGTCTGTGTCAGGGACAAACGAATGCTTCATCAGATTTATGTTAGGGTTTGGTTTTTTTTTTTTTGTGAATCGGAGTCGTCACAGACTAAATTTTCACGGTTTTGTCCTTGTTGTAAAAACTTGTTTGAATTTGTCTGTCCCCTACATTTTTATATATAAAGACGTGAATATATTTATCAGTGGACGGAGTGTTGGTTCTATTGGAAATGGAATTATTATTGTTTTCTTTATTGCATCAAGATCTATTGCTGGATGGTATATATTTTCCTTTTTTTACAGTCTGGTTTTTAAATCAGTATCACAGCTTTGTTTCCTTCAATCACAATTATTCTGATACTTGATTGTCTTTCCAGATAAATATAGCCTGCTTTTACCATTTAAGAGGTATTTTTGCCATGATGGTCAAAATCTAAAAAAATATATCATTTTCAGTGTCACATATTAAAATGACAAGTTGATTTTGACTTTTTTTTTGTTGTATTTTCTCTATTTCTTTTTTTTTTTTTTTTTTTTTTGAGATTAACGGCTAGAATTTGAGTATGATAACTGAGTGAAATGCCTTTTGCCTACATCCAATATGTAAATGCCAATCCATCACAAGTGTACAGGCTTCAGGGCTTAATTTGAAAATTAGACGTAGCAATTACATGCAGTGCATGGACAATGACTATTGGGAACACATCCAAAATATTGTCATTTTAAATTGTTTTTTTTAATTGTTATTTTTTTTTGCTTTTATTACCCACACATTCCCTTAATGGTTAACTTTATAAAAAGTTTTAACCTGAAACAAACTTGTGAGCTTAGGAATCGTAAAGTCCTGTTGGGTAGATTGCAATTTTGTTGAAGCGAAAAAATAATTTAGATCATAAAAACTGCAGTGATTTATATTTGATTAAAAAAAAAAAAGATCAGACAATACTGCATACTTGCAAGCTCACAAAGTCTTTGACATGTCTTTCATCACAAGTATGATGCGTCACCTTCCATTTCCTGTCCACAGTCTTAAAATTTAAGTGGTGTCTGTTGTTTGGCTGCCTTATCATTATCAGTACTGTTAATTGTTTTTTATGTTGGTAAACATTGGAATTCAGCGCTGGTCAGAATTATTGGCACCTTTGTAATTTAAGAGTTGAAGTCCACAATTTATTTTGTCTGTTGTTCATTCACTATAACTGTTAGTTAAAAAATGTTTGCAGTACAAAGGCAAAAAAAAATTCTTAACTGCGAATCATAAAATCATCATCTGACTGTTGCCAAACTATTGTGGACCTCGGTAACTGCTACCACCTTTTAATTATGGCAATAGGAAAAAAATGCAAACTTGAACAGTTAACTGGTTTCTCATTCATCGTCGTCATTTTTGTCTTCAGTCAGTTAAACCAGGTTTTAAAGAACTTTGCATGTCCTCATGGTGATATCAGGTGTTAAGAGAGAAAGAGGTGTCAGCAAAGTCTCTGTTTCCAGTGTTTTGCTCTCCACAGCTTTAAAAATCAAAAATATCTCATTTGTATAAACAATTTTACATTTCAGAGATGTAACAAAAAAAAAATTGCCAAGAGTGACAATAATTGTGATCATCTTGTTTCTTTCACTGTCCTGCGGGACAGGTTTGGACTGAAACATTTAGTTAATATTTGACCTTTTATGTCTCCGTTTTAAACTAGAGTTTATGAAATATAGTGATCATGGTAAAGAAACACGCACTATGGTCTTGGAAAAGATATTGTGGAACTAAACATTTTTAGTTTTATAGGGCAGTTGCAAGTTTTGATTACAAAACTTTTCATAAGTTTTGTAGGAAGGATGAATGTGTGAAACCGTGACCTTTTTTGACAGTTTATGGAGTAGTGTCCAAGTAGACTGTTAGCAGATGCATTCTGTCAGTCGACCTGTTCGGACTGCTTCAAAGAAATATTGTTCTATTTTTGTTTGGTGTGTAAAGGGACCCTACCAGATTGACCAGTGTAAATCTGAATGGACAGTGTTGAAATCATTTGTATACACAACTGCCTAATAAACTGCTAAATTGCACACAATTCTGTTGACATTTCTCTGCATGTTCCTAGTCACATTAACTTAACAGTACTAAGAAAACTGAATGTTAATTCATTTCACTGCCCATATGCAAGGAATAAGAAATTCCTATATGCAAGGAAAAAGGTTCATACGCAAGGTAGTTAACATCCTCTGTGGTTGTTATTATGAAATAAATACTGTTGTAGGCTATTTAGGTCAATTTAGGGACTGTTTGTTATCTATGAAAGGGGACAGGATGATGCAAAATGGTAGATAGACTTCAAATATTGTTTTAAGCACTAGGGAGGGAGTTGTTTTTTTTAAAATGGCGTAGAGGAGGAATATTCAACTTTCAATGGTTGTATTTTATATTTATTTAAATACCCTCAAACTGGCAAGTGGGGTTGAAAAACCTGTTTTTTAAAAAATCTCCAAAATCTCACTATTTATCACAGCCAGAAACTGTGAAATGTGGTTAAAATCTGAAATCACACCCCAGCCATCCCCTACTATGATAAGTACAGTCCTTTACAAAGTATTTTTGCAGTCGTTCATTTTAGGTTAAATCTGTGACATGCATACAGAGCATGCACGTCTCTCAAACACCGTGTGTGTGAGGAATCCTGAGTTGTTTCTGTGGTGCCATCTAGTGGGCAAAATTAAGCGTCCGTCCTATACATTGCATTTTAGTCCCAACTTTTCCTTAAAAGCACAACTTACTAAAATACTAAACTACATTAAATAATATTTTTAGTGCAGTATATGTTGATTTTTTTTTAATATAGTGACGTTCACGTGCCAGATTCTTAACTTAAAAATCACGGTCCGTGTTTCTTTAAGAGACGATGTAAACATTCCCACAACTTCCGGTTCACCATGGCTAGCTGTTAGCTTCTGCGAACCTGTCCAAATTTGCCCACGGAAATCTGTGGAAGTCGGTGCGTATATAGCCTTAGCTTATTTCACGGTCTTGAAACAGTAAAAACACATGCAATATGTCGTGTAAAAAAAAGAATTCAGTGCTATTCGTGTGAAAAAAATGTAATAAGCTGTCAAAAGAGTTGGGGCAAGCGTTTGCTAGTTTTATAGCTTAATTTAGCTAGCGCTGTTTAGACCGACTTTATTGTAAGACATACATGGTTTAGACAGGTTTGTTTGTGTTCGTGTTGTAATTGGTTGTATACTAAACAGCTATATGCACTGTGCTTAGATACGAAATACACCTATAACTAGCAGCTACATTTCAGGTTAAGATATGTGAATATCTGAAAGTAACATGATGCTAAAATCTCTGGTATTTCAAAATAAAAGTCTACGCACATGTGTTCTCCAGTCCTGATTGCATACTAATTTCAGGTGAGCAAGGATATCAGGGCATACAGTCCATAAACGCCCACTGGTGCCCATCTCACTCCACTTTCCCCCTGCAGGATGGCTTCATTTGGCTGGAAGAGGAAAGTTGGTGAGAAAGTTTCAAAGTCAACGGTGCAACAGTTTGAGGCTGAAGAAGAAAAGGCTGAAAATGCTGCATCACGTCAGGATGAAGACGTGGACTGGCTGCACGCCATCAAACGACGACGAGAGATCCTGCTGGAGGACTGTGCAGCCAAGAGCAAGAGACTGAAGGATGAAGGTGCAATGCTGGCCGAGCATGGCAGGTGAGGAGACTTCTCTTTCTTTTTTGTGTTTTTTCTGTGTTTGCTGTGTTCACATTATGTCAATAACAGCTTCAAAACGCACACACAGAGACATGTGGACATCCATTATTTGGTCAGCTTTGTAACCTGTTTGTTAAACTGTTTACAAAGGCACATGTGAAGTTAACAGAATTATTAGATTTGTGGGTGGTGAGATTAGTTATGGTGTTTAGAAAAATTCAATGGACTGTAAATCCGAGGCACTGAATATTTGCTCACCTGTTGCTTTGATGAGAACAAATATTGCAAAACAAACAAGCTATTACAACCCTTCAGCTTTTATTATTTGATTTTAATTTTAATTATTAGACAGCCTTTGTTTATCTCAAACATAACCTAAAGCTGTGGTTCCCATCCTTAGGGTCCAGAACCCTATTAGGGCCCCCCAAAGCTTCACCAGGTCTTGCAAGATCTTCTTGATTTTAAGGGGTGTAAGAAAACTAAAAAGTATTAAACACTTAGTCTATATCTCAGCATGTCCTTAATTTCTGGAAAGAAACGTAAATTAAATTGTTAGTTTTTAAGTTAGGATTTTTTTTATATAAACTTATAAAAAAAACACAGGATAAGGGTGCAGAAACAAGCTTTACACAAGCTCTACTTGCAGAGCCCTTACTTTCTGCTAAACAGCCTTGTCCTGCGTTAGAAAAGTAGCAGTTAAAACAACTAGAGAGCGAAAAGAGCAATGGCCAAGCACCAGGGAGAAGAAAGCATAGAACTAGTCAAAGAAAGAAAGAAAGAAAGAAAGAAAGAAAGAACTCCCTTAAGTATATATGATTAACAGACAGAATCCTATAAAAAATCTTTAAAATATCAGGAAAACTAATCTCTGATGAAATATTTACAGGAAATAATCTGCTCAAAACTCATCCAAATGTCCAGTTTCACACAAACTTCCTGCAATTATTGCATTCACTATTTGGGCTAATTGTACAGTTTACAGGGTCCCCACGGTCATGGAAAACCTGGAAAAGTAATGGAATTTCACAATCACATTTAATAAATAAAACCAGTCGTGTAATTAGCAAAAATCATTGAAAGTTTTGAAAAAGTCATGGAATTTTGTCATGTGCAACAGTAATCTTTCATGGATAACTTTACATGTAATGTAACATTACAGCAAATGTATCTTCTGTAGCCGTCGATGTAACGCAGCTCTATAATGCGTTGATGTGTGACCTTTTTCTTGCCATCATTTTCTTCCCATGTTCCATCTCTCCCTCCATGCATGCCAGCTAGCTGAAATTATGTTTGAATAGAGTTTGAATCTAATTTGTTTAAAAAAAAAAAACCAAAAAAAAACGTAGGGCAAAGAAAGTTTTATATTGGGTCCTTGAAATTCTGTGAAAAAGTTTTGAAATGTTGTCTATAAAAATGTGCAGGCGCCCCAAGTTTAACAGTTATTCTGCACTGTTATTGTTATGCACTGGATATGAATGGAAATTAAAAAAAAATTAGGGACATAAGATGTTAGAAATTCTCCAGAAGAGGGCACCATTGCACCGAGCACAGTGACAGATGTGACAGCTAACAGCTCTCCACTTACTCTTTACTTAAGACAAACATTCAATAAACATGTTGTTTCAGAAGGACAGTTAACTTAAAGCCATCTAGCTCTCCCTGTATTTTTTGAATGGTGTTTTATGTCAGAAAAAAATATGTTTTGGTGACTGCAATCATATGTTCTTCAAAAGAATTCAAAAGCTCTCAGGATGAGACCAGTAAATGAATATAACTACGGTAAAGTCTATTTTGGCCATGGGAAAAGCCGATCTTCAGGCCTGTCAACCCATATTTCTAATATTAGAAATTTTCTTTTAAAGACATGGATGGAAAGGCAATGAGCACCTTGGTAAGGCTGTTCCCCAGATCACAAGAAATTAGTAGATTGAGAAAATTATTCACAAAATGGTAGGGGGAAAACAGAAAAAAACCATGGGAAAAACTATATGTATAGTTATTTATTATAATTACATATTTAAAATTATGATACAGAATTATTATAATTTAAGCACTTTTTCCAGATCATTTTCATTCTTTTTTTTCTTTAACGAATGTATTTTTATATAACTAACTAATTTTCAGGTAATTTTCTTGTACGTTTTACAAATGTCTTGATAATTTTGGCTTCATTTCTTTTTGTTGCTCATTATCCCCTTTCAGTGTTTTTGAATGGAATCCAGCCAATTTGCTCAGGTTTCAAAGGGTTAAATTGCACCTACAATCTACTTTAGCACCCACTGACATTTACTCTTAAAGATTGTTACTGTTATGTCTAAGAATAGTAGCAAACATTTTCATTTTAGGTGATTTTTTTCTCTGCTTGTGGATTTCAAACAGACTGCCATCACCATGTTTAGTGTCATCTTGTGTGACCACTCTGCTTCATTTATTTGAGGTTGTTGTTTTTTGATAGACACAAAACAAAAAAGGCCTCTTTCAAAAACAGTTATCTGATATTTCCTCCACAGTAATTGACCTTTTTAGCCAAATAACAATCACTTTGTAAAACCCCCCCTCAATCCAGAGGATGTAATGTTGTTGCCCTTAGTGACTTCCTGTAATTGTGTTTGTGAGGAGAAAGTGGATTTTGCCGGGGGAAATGATGTCCTGCTGCGCCATAATGGCTGATGGGTGGATTGAGATGGTGTCTGGTCGGGGATATCAGCCAGGAGTTTTTTCTCTCCTCTAACGACATTGACCTCTGACGTCAGTCTGTTGTTACCAATGTTAAGACGCTGCTGATGTCATTGAAGTGCTCCTTGAGTACCTGTTTGCGATCTGAATCTCCGGTTGAGTCACACTCAGCGTCATTGACAAACCATGCATGCAAAGGTTAAATGCAAAAAAATCTGGGATTCATCAATATTTTCTTATTTAAATCTACAAAAAAAATATAGCCTCACATCATGCGTACGCACCAGTGATGAAGGCCCGGCTTTTAACTGAATGTATAGCAATTAAAACTGCATTTATTAAAAAAGACTTACTCTGACAACAATTTTTAAAACCGTTAATTGACCAATGCATCGGCCAAATATATCAAATAACTCTAATTAATGCCCTTTCATCCTCATCAATGATAAGAATTTATATACTAGTGTACAAGCGCTGCCTAACAGTGAAAAAATATGAAAATGTCCATATCGAGATGTGGCAGTTTTGATTTTGTTTTTGTTTATAATGATCGCAACTCCCACCAATTTCTAGTGCCATGACATTGCTTCCATATAAAAGGTTCGGATTGACCTCCAGACAGGTGTTAAGATATTTAGTGTTGCTGAAAGATATTGCAGCCCTTGACATCAGCAAAGAGATCCTCTTCAGAGACTGGTATAACATGTCAGCAACAGAGTGACTAACAGCAGTGGCGTGCCTAGAAATTTTTCATAGGCTTGATCACATGGGGCCACTGAAAATCTTGGAGCGACACAACAAAACCAAAAGCCACAACTGAATTTCATGTATTTAGTTATGCTGTTTTAGCAGTTTTATATAAGCAAGTTAAAAACTATGACAATCTGACTGATGTCGGTACAGTTAACATGTTGAGTTCCACAACAATCCTGTTTTAGTGTGTTATGTGTCTTGTTATGTTGTTATGTTATTTATTGTTCTTTGGTAGGCTTGTTCTCGAAAAAAGACAAATATAAAGATTTGATTCGAAGGAATACATTGATTATAAGAAAACATTTACTGGGAACAAGGCTTCTCAAGTTTTGGGAAGACTCGTGGATACCTTTATCCCTTTTCATTCAGATATTTTCAGTGGGTGAGTTAAAGGACCCCTTTAAAAACGGCCATGCCAGTTGTTCTTTAGGCAAAATTTAGCCTAACTTTGCTGTGATGTTTAGCAGACATGGTTGGTACCACTGAAAGCCTTCGGCTGTCTAGTTTGCTAGCTTCAAAAAACAATGCACCACATCCTCCTAAAGGCAGTAATGTTGGCCTCCAGTTATATTTGTGAGGAGCCCATGGAGGGGGGTCAACATTTGTGCTACTGGCCTTCCCTTGAGGGCGCCACTGCTTTTTAGCTGTTTACGACTGCCAAGACATTCATTAATGTGTAGAAAAAACTGCTTTCTCCATGATACATCTCAAGGCAAAGGTATTCATCTTGGACGGGCCATTTCAGTATGCTGATTGCAAATAGCGTGAAATGCACCTTTCAGTGAAGAATAATTCTGACTGACTAACATGCACAGTGGTTTGAACAAAACGGGCTAATGCGCACGCAAATCTGAAGGTGGTTTAGCACGCAAACTTATTTTGTATGCAAAGTAAGAACATGTCTTACACATATCAGTGAATGAGACCTAATGTAGAAGTTTTAATGCAACCTTTGAGTTGCATTAAAGTTACAATTTGGCTCAGATTCCTGTAGTTGGTTTTACCAACCACAGTCAATATTTAGACAGATTTGTGAGGTTTTTTTACACAGTAATCATCATATGGCAGCAAAATGTAACGTCAGGTATTGTGGCCGTGCGGAGTAGAATCTCAATAAGGATGATGGACCGCTCTGTCACTGTTGTGTATGCATGAAATGGCTGGGTGACACTTTTATTCATGAACTGCACAGATGAAAGGAAAACAAAAAAAATGCCCATTTTCTGTCTGACTGATAAATAAATGGATGCATAAACAAAACAAGCGAATAATCCAAAAGAACATTACATAACACAAACTGCATATTCATTTGTAAATACAGATTTATTACTAGGAATCTTCCGAAATTTGCAATGACTACTCAAAGATTCAAGCTCAACAGGCATGACTGATTATTTCCATCACTCAGATGTCATCATGTGTCTAAAGTGGAAAAAAAATGCTAATTGTTTCAGAAATATCAATCTTGTGGAAATACTCAGGTGGAAAAAATAGGCCAGTCAGTTGCAGAATTACGACTCACTTTAGTTTAAACCGTTGTGTGGGAGGTGTGGGAGTTTTGTGAAGCAGCAAGTCACGTCGTCATCCAAATACTTCACATAGTTTGCTGATTTGTCTGGCTTCCAGCTGCCATGCTTAGTCAGTTTTTTCAGGCTAAAACTGTGATTTCAAGATGTGGTGTTGAAATGTTCTACATCTTCTGCGGGTCTGTTTTTGTGTGTGTGTGTGTGTGTGTGTGTGTGTGTGTGTGTGTGTGTGTGTGTGTGTGTGTGTGTGTGTGTGTGTGTGTGTGTGTGCGCCTTAGATTAGTTTCCTAGTTTAGTGTTGTCATCATAACCATGTGTCGGGGATGTTTTCTTCTCTTGGACAGCAGTGTGTTAAATGATCACAATTTTTCAGCCTTGCACTCTTTTCAGCACGATAATACGATGACAACTCCTCAGTTTGAGGTCGCTTTCTCTAAAATTACACGAGGCAGTGCTCTGAGATCAGTCAAGTGGTAGCAGGCTTCTTTTCATCTCACTTCCCTCTCTGCTCTACTTGTGGCTGATGTACAGAGATGTGATAACAGTAGAGGAGTTGTTTTTAGCTCTCAGGCTTCATGTGGTGTATTACCTATTGCTTAATTTCCTCACATGATTTTGCAGTGTCTTTTGCCTCATGTGTTGGTACGATTTCCACACTGCTCTAGTTCCATTTCCTCACTGCTGTCTCTGACTGTTAAATGACAGCGTTTTCCCAGGCTTCATCCTGGTTCTGGCTGTAGTTCGACTTTTATAACTGATAAGTGATAAAGGTCTCATTGTGTGGTTTTAGTTGCTTTTTGATTGATTTGTCAGGATATCCTTCTCCATAAAGCTATAAAAGATGTGGACAAGACAGACATGTTGTTACGTCAAAGCCAGGATTTCACCTCATAATCTTTGCAAGCCTTGGTCTTGATCAGGCTATTGAATTGATTCTTGAGTCAATATTGACTAGAGGAGGAGGAGAGGGTTGTTCGAGTGAGCATGAACGTGCATATGTGTGTTCTTTCAGAGTTAAAAAAAAAAAAGGAGCAAATATCCACTTGTCAGAAACCTAAAGAATTGTCTATGCAAAACAGATCAGTGGAGTACAGTGGTGCAGCTGCATTCTGATTTCTGCCCAAATTTTATGCAAATCCTGTTTATTTCTGAAAAAAAGCCAGTTGCCAATCTGTGTTTCACTTGCTCACATAAGAAAGTGACAACATTATAGCTTTTATTGGGAAAAGTTTGGTTGCAACCTTTTTATCCCCTCAGTGGACCTGTGTGTGTCCATGTAGCCTGCTGCAGCCCCTGTGTACTCTGTGCTGCTGTGCTGTCAGACAGGCGGACAGGTGTTGTGCCTTACACTTGCAGCTTTATAGCATGAAAAAAGACCTTGGAGCTTATTGTAGTGAGAAGAATCTTTTTCTTTCTTTTTATAAGACTGATATCAGTGAGTTGTATTAAGGCAGGGTGTCTGCAGGGAATTTGTGGCAATTAAGACCTCACAAACATCTAATTTCATTTATCCATCTTTTTATTAATTTATTTATTTCATTTTAAAGTTCTTCAAACTCTTCTGCATGAAAGTCCACATTTCTGAGGTTGCAGGTCTTTGAGTTGTTTTTTTTACTTTATTCTTGCACTTAATTGTTGAGAAAATGTGGATTAACCTAACTCACTGAAATAGCCGTATTCCTATATAAAAGCTACCTCTGCATGGGACCACATATGTATAACTTCCTACAACAAGAAAGTGATGATTTGTCCAAAAATCAGTCCTAAATTTTGTTCAAAATGATCTCCAAAAGGACTTACAGAGCATTAAAGTTAAGTTTCTGAGACCTGCAGAACTTTTTCTGTTATGTGAGTGAAAATAAGGAACAACTAAAATGCTCAAAACACATGGGAGGGATGATGGTAAACAAATTTGTCTCCCAATAATGTCATGATTTCCTGAAAATGTGATGAATTTTGCACTTGACCTAATAAAATATAATAAAAGCCAATAATGAAATAACATGACCAATGACCTAAATATAATAAAATGTTCTGACTGATATTATAATAACATTACAAAGGAACTTTAGGATAAACCAAAGTGAAAGTGAAGCTGTATTGGTGTAATGATGGGCCGCCCTTACTTGGTCTTACTTGGTAATAGTAAATAAATACATTTGAGTAGTAACTTTCCTCTCCTCACTTCCACTTGTCATCATCCTGTCAGAACTATTAAGGAAGTTTGGTCGTACTATTTGAATGTATTTACATATCTAAGATATTTATTGATACTTGTGTTTATATTTGGGTGTATAACCCTCAAACCATGCAGTATTTAAATAATATTAAGTGAGGCAACAGTGGCGCTTCATGTAATCACAATCACTGATTACATGACTCAGAGGAAAAAGAACATTTCATGGAGATTTAATTGACCACTTTTCCTTCATTGCTCGCTTTTCTATCATTAACCATTTTTATCAGCTTGTCATCCTCTGATTGTTTCTAATTTAAGAATTAGATTTTTGATAAATAATCATTAGTCATGTGGATATAATGACGAAATGGGTAAAAGCAAAAAGTCGAGTAGCTAGAACAGTCTGGTAAATTGAGAAAATACATCACTTGACTGAAATTAGCCTTAAAAACCAGGAAAACACTTAACAATTTCCTGATAACCAAAATCTAATGTGATTTTTAATCTCATGTTATGATTTATCAATATATTGCCCAGCCCTACACAAACCTTAGTAAAATCCTGTATTACTTACTGAGAATAAAAGCCTGCTTTTTAACATGAATACATAATCCGTTTTGGGGGGAAAAAAAGACCCACCCAAAAGGTTTCACATTTTTAAATTATCAGTTAAATTATCAGTCAGGACATTTTAATTCCATTTTCTGTCAGGTTAAGTGCTAATTTTAATACATTTTCAGGAAATTATTACATAACTGGGTGCTACGCTTCATGACTCAGCAATGTTCCTTAACAGTCTGTTTGTATCAGCTTTTGAGAAGTCTTACAAGAATAGATAGACAGGATCTGGGCAGCTTTGACTTCTCTATAACAAGCACCAACAAAAAATTTTGAGGAAAAAGGCTTCACAGTCTCTGCTGAGCAAACATGTCAGTGGCCTTATGTTAGGTTACATAACATATATCAGATCTCAGGGCGGAGGCAGTAAAACTGAGTGTCCAATTTCACTGCTTTATGACTGTCCATTTGAGTCTTTTTATGCTATCTTAAGAACTGAGCATCAGCCAAAGTTAATACGAAGTCATGTTTAACTTGATGTTTTGCAAGATGTCTGTCGAGCGAGTTTCAGGTAACTTTATTGCCAATAAACATCCATGCACTATAAATAATTCAGATGCATGTTTATGTAGTTGTAAATCGCACTGCAAAGCTTCTCCAGTTTATGATGCCATAAACAAACTTTTTTATGACATGAATCCCCCAGATCTATGATGTGTTTAAACCATTTGTGTGTGATTTCTTTAGGCATTGGGAGGCCATTAAGAAGTTGGATGAGGCCATTCAGCTGACTCCAGACAACCCACTGCTGTATGAAATGAAGTCTCAGGTAAATTTCAAAACCCCTTTTCTCATATCTGTGACTGTTTACCTTTTAAAGGATAGATTTACATTTTCTTAAGTATGTCTTTATAAGAGTACTCCACCAAATTAGCATTGCATTTCTATAACATTGTTGGGAAACTACGCTTGGGCAGTATTTTGGTATACCAGGGTAGAAATCCCAACATATGATTTTCAATCCCAATATATGATTATCAATACCATAAAAGTACATATGTTATTTATTCTTTTAAACTGATATGGAGATGCTGTATTGAGGTGATGTGGTGCACAGCATGCACCACCAGTGGTCAGTCTCTTCTGATGGAACATGCAGCATAGAAACTGAGACAGCGAAGCATATTTTCACATCTAACTCAGTGAATTAAGGTTTTATATTGACAAACCAGAGTTGGTGATGTTCGGAAATGTGGACAGATAACCGAGACAGTTTTGGTGAGTTTTATTTCGTTTCCGTCGAGTTTGAATGAAGTGTGTTTTATGACAAGTTAATGAGGCAGTTAACCTAGTCTTAGTTTGTTGAAAGGAAATTGATTTAGGAAAATGTATGTAGTTTTATTTTTCTGTTGAATAAGGATAATGGGTGTAAGAGTATTACATTTCTTGACATTTTATGAGTTAAATTGACTGAAAATTTTTTAAACAGCTTTTCGTTATAATAATGAGGGTAGTATATGTAAATGAGCTGTGGTAAACTTCCCTCAATCTTAACAAAAATCTTAGCAGCGGATTTTCATTGGCTCTTGGACTGTTGCTTGAACTACAGCGTGTACTTCTGCACTTTCATATCTCTGCCAACACAAAGGTTATAGAAGTGAATTTAGAAGGTAACCTGTCCTCTTAAACTCAGACCAAATTCAGATCAAACGGTAAAACTAAGCAGTGCTGATCAAACTTAAACCAAGATTCTGTAACTACGTTGCCCATTTCTGGCTGGATTGTTTTCAGAAACATATTTAAGTTTACTGCTCTACTGTAAATTGATATTGTTTGTTACAGTCTGATCGCCATATTGTTTACTGTGTCCAAAACAGCCAAGCCTATATTGTGTCACCCACCAGCCAGAACATTTATTGGCCAGATGCGGTGCAGTGCATTCTGGTACTTGTAGGTTTTTTTTAAAAGAAGATGCCACAGAAAAGACTATCTTCCTAGCAGTGAAATACTTCTTTAAATGTCACCAACAGCTGCCTTTTAAAGGTTTACATCTTGGTAGGGCGATATATATCTGGCTGGATTTTTATGTGCATGAGATACTGAAGAAATCATAGCCAACAGACTGTAAATTGGCCACTTCCAGCATGATCTCTGAAGACATATTCTGTTTATGTTCTTCATCCATCCATCACCAGCATGCTGTGTATGCACTTTCACACATCCCTGCTTGTGTGTAATTATATATCAGCCATCACGGCCACACAGACCCGCTTTCAGCTGCCACCTTGGTATGCTTTTAAGCCGGATAAGTGTTATCAGCACGGTGATGGCAGAACTAAAAGTCAGCAGCATGTTTCCAAATGCTTCAGTGTTCTGGCTTTTTTCCGTGCTCCTTTCGCTTGTTCTTTTCACTTCCTTTTCCTCTGGGTTGATAGCTTTATGTCTTTTTTTATCTCTTATTTGGCCATCATTTCTTAGCTGTTTTCCCTTTTTCTTCAAACGAAGGTAGGCATCTCTGAAAAAATAGTTCCCATATATTTCGAAAAACGAAAAAGCCAAAGGACGTAGACAGACCGACTCCATTATTTCTTATTCATTGACTACAACTAACGCAATAAAATCTCTCCTTATAGCCATAACCATTGTATGTCTAATATAATAGCATCCATTATAGGATATTTGAGAAGGAAATCATTAGAGGACTAGGTCTGGAAAACCACCACAAAGGGGATATTTTCCCCTGCATAATATGCACATAAGCTGACATAAGCACAGACGTTTTTGCTTAGATTTCATCTCCAATGTGTTTCACTACACATGTATAGCACATCTAACCTATTAGTGTCCATTATCAGGCTGAAAATAGGCTGGATCTCATCATACTCCCATTACTAGCCCAGATGACGAGGGTGCTTACACTGATGCTGGTCCTTTACTTCCCCTCATCACTTTCTTTCTGTTTAACTCAATCAGTATTGGGCCGAATATGTCCCCTGTCAGTCTGTGTGTCTGTTACAGCAGACTGTTGTGCGTTCTGGAGGAAAGTGGCTCTATTTGTAAAACTGTCACCACATCGTAGTGGCTATATGAAGGGTTTACGCTGCAAAATCTGACAGGTTGATCTTACTTAAAATAATCTAAGCGTTAAGTTTACTTGAAAGTAAGTTAATTGGACTTAACATGTCTCGTTATGCTCTATTGTGATTTTGTCTTTAAACTCTTCAGTATTAATATCTCTTCAGTAAGGCAAGAAGAAACATGTGTTTTTGATTTTGGTTTGAAGTGTTCCTTTAATGGCAGAGACATCTCATCCCTCTGAAAGTTGACCTCCTGTACTTCAGTTTTGGAAGCGTTCAGTTCCAGGCTATAGTGAAAGCACCAGTCAACCAGCAGCAAGACCTCATTTCTGCCGGCTGATTCATCGTCTCATGAGATCAGTCCTACCACTGTAATGTTGTCAGCAAACATAATCATTCTAACAGAGTCACAGTTTGAAATGCACTCTTTTGTGTTTGATGAATACAGGGGCGGGTATACAGTGCCTTGCAAAAGTATTCACCCCCTTTGGGTTTTTCCTATTTTGTTTCATTATAACCTGTAATTTAAATGGATTTTTATTGAGATTTTTTGTAAATGGACCTAAACAGAATAGTCAAAATATGCGTCATAGCACCATTTGTCATTGCTTAATTTTAGCATTTTATTGTTCACTTTACCAATTTTGACTATTCTGTGTAGGTCCATTATAAAAATCCATCTAAATTACAGGTTGTAATGAAACAAAAACAAAACGCCTGATGGGGGGGCTTTTGCAAGGCACTGCATTACATAATTTTGAGTGTTTGTTTATGTACCAGGTCTTAGTTTTTAATTTGGACTACCGGCTTTCTATGCAGTAGAAACTCAAGAATCTACAGTAAATCTCATAAAGGGTGACTGACTCCTAGTTGCTAGAATTTCTCAAAAAGTTTTGTAGGTAAGATCATAATAAAACCAGAGCGAATGAGAACCCATGCATAGATGTCAGTAGCTTCAGCTTGCTGCAAGAAGGAATGAAGACAGAGGGACACAGTGTCCTCTATAGACCTATATGCCCTTTATGCAAACTGGTTTGGGTCTAGGCTGACCATGTTGGATAGATGTTTTACATATTTGGCACTCAAAATTAAATTATCACAGATGTAGATCCATCATGTCTGTTATCATTCAGACAGCTTATTATGAATATGTTGGGCACTGAGATTATGACAGCAAACTTGAGACATGGCAGCAATACAAACTTTTTCAGGCACTTGTGTTACAGTTGCAGCCTCGGGCAGAAAACTCCACTCCACCACTGCCAATAATTAGTGAACCTTTTGAACAACTTTTCATCTATAATTAGTTTCCTTACAGATTGTTATGCAAATGGTTGCATGGTGGTTTAAGCTCCTTGACAGCTTGCTTTTAACATGACAGCAAAGCAATATTAAAAAATGTCCAGATGAAACCGCATGCATTGAACTACTTTGTGTCTGAATAAAAGATGATTCATCAGACTCTGCTGGGCCTGGCAAGGTTGAAGAGGTTAATAAACTCAGTGCAACACTGTTAAATGTGAGCACTGATAAAGTCAACTCATGATCATGACTCAGCTATTGTTTGGTGTACGGTATGTTCTAATATTGAATGATTCACACTGTTAAGAACTTGTTTGGCCTATATAATGTAAAAAAAATGTTCTTAGGTGATGTCTTCAGTTCAGTCTGACACAATCCAAAACCCAAAGATATTCAATTTTAATCCATATAAAACAGAACTAGAAGTACCGCCACACGGTTGTTTGCCTCTGCACACCAGTCAAGTTGCACTTACAGTCTGTCTGTGAAAACATGGATGCTTCACACAAATCTTCCCCCCCGCAGCACAGATCTATACAGTTGAGTTCAGTGTCACCAATTCAGTGTCTCAACAAATGTTTCCCCCTCTGTTTCCTATTTGTGATGTTGCATAATGGCCAGAAAAGGGTTTTTGCAGAACATTGTGATGTCACAGTGTAGCTGACTATTGACATTTCGGATATAAAACATCATCACTATAAAACATCATCATAATCAGTTCATTCTCGAGTCCAAGTGGACATTTGTGCAAACTCCCTTCAGGTGTTCTTGTGATATCTCATTCACAAAGAATACGATGAATGCAAGTTCACAGTGACCTTGACCTTTGACCAACAAAATGTAAAATCAGTTAATTGGATTGGACCTTTAAGCCAAATTTGACAAAATTCCCTCAAGTTGTTCTTGAGTTGTTCTTCGTATTCACAAGAATTAGAAAGACAAGGTCACAGGGACCTTGACTTTTGACCACCAAAATTTAAACAGTTCATCTTTGAGTACAAATGGCCATTTGCGCAAAATTTTAAGAATTTCCCTCAAGGTGTTTTTGAGATATCACGTCCATGAAAATGGGACCCATGTACAGACAACCAGAAAACATAATGCTCTGGCCTTGGCTTTTTTTCTGCACGGACATATCCAAACTAACAAATATTTACATATGAAAAGCTGGAAGCAGAAAATTCTGGGCATTTTTTTCTTGGAAAATCTTGCAACATACTGTGTTCATTTGAGGAATCGAGTTTGTGTAACTCTAACTTTAACAATGTCTTATTTCTCCACAGATACTGACCATTCTGCAGGAAGTGTTTCCTGCTGTGAAGGCAGCGGAGATGGCTGTGAAGTTCAGCCCCCTCTGGTGGGAGGGTTGGCAGACTCTGGGCCGGGCACAGCTCAACCTGGGAGAGGTGGATTTGGTGAGTATGCCTGGCAATGCACTCCAAATTAAAAAAAAAAAAAAAATTGAGAACACTGTGATGCAAAAGCTGTCGCACTTCAATCAATTGCAGGGCTGTAAACAAACGCAAGTACTAGCTGGAGGAATTTATGAGTCATTGCGGGAGGGGACAAAAATCACAGAACAATATTTACTAATTGCACATGGCGCTGGTAGTGAGGATGGCTGAGACTGCGGTGATTAAAAACAAATGCATTGTTGTGTTGCTCATACAAACAAACCCAAAATGAAGCTGACACATAAAGACTGTGTCAAAATCCACTCAGTTGTGTTTCATAAGAATTGATGGCTTCCTGCTCAGTCATTTCAATTATCTTTAAAGTGGCCCCATTGAATTTTCGATATCTGCTTTTCCAATGAGCTGCACCTGTAATAGTAGCCAACCATTAATCAGTTCTATTTTCATTTTTGATGTTCTGTTAAGATGCGTCAGTTATTTCTGTTTACTACTTTCTGCAAGCTCTCGGAGAGCTGTTCCTCTTTCAAATCACACCCACTCGCCCCGGGCTTGGACGATTGCTTAAATTGCCCCAGAACACGCCGGGACCTGTGGGTGTATGAAACCCGCGGTTCTCAGTTACACTGTGTGCCCATTTTGGAGCCAAGCAAACAGGACTGAACTCAGAAACCCTTCAGCTAATGACACTGCATGTCACTCCAAAAACGGGAGACCTGTCCTACGGCACCGTAAACAACAATGGGAAGTGCTGAAAGTTACCTGAGCTAAACCAAATATAGACACACCTCCCTGTATAATGGAGTTATTGGGAAGGAAGAGGGGCAAAAAAAGGCTTGTCTATTTTTAGCGAGGCTTGTTGGGTCGAGTTTAAGAGCTTTGTGTGCATCAACATGTTTGAGTAGCGCCTGTTTGTGCAAATGTGAGCGCCAGTGATTCCCCATTTTTCTCTTTCATGAGCCCGTTCTTTTCCTTCCCTTCTTTAATTTCCATTCCTGGGAACTACCCAAATAAAACAAACATATAGCTTCTGATTTTAGTTGTAAAAACATCGAGCATTGATAGCGTTGCAGCATGACAGCTCCGTCGCCATTTATCTTCTTATTTTTATCATTAGGGAGCCGGTTGATCTGCCTGCTGTGGCATTTTGTCTGTTGAAGGATTACTTTCCAAATAAAGACTTGATGAGACTTTAGTCTGTTCAAGATGGAACTTGATTATTGTTTTAGGCACAGGTTTCATTAATCAAACTGTGTAACAGTTAACCTGCCAAAAATGTTTTCGGCTGAACTGCAGGTTATTTATGTAACAGGTGGGAACATTCTTTATCTAGCTGTAAGCAATTTTTGCTTGATGTGAGATTCCTATTAAAGGGATACTTTGCTGATTTTTAACCAGCGCATCAAAGTGTGGGTGGTTTATGTAGATGAAAAAAAAAAACTTCAATCTAACCAGTGCCTAGATATCCCTCCTCCCCTCCCAGCGAAACACCGCCAAATGATGTAAATTACGTCATTGTGATGAATTTCTGATGTAGTGCTACAGGCTTCTTCTGCTGTACATATTACCCACAAACCCTCCCGCCACCACCACCATGGACTCGAAGAGTATAGCGCTGATCAAGAGACACACTCGCCCCCCTCTCTCTGTCTCTCAAACCTGGACCAAATCTGATCAAACAGTAAAAGCTAGGCAGTGCTGATCTGATATAAATCAATATTATGTTAGTGAGTGGGCGTCATACTGCTTCCTGCACAGTGAGGAAAAAAAGGCTAAAAAAAACAGAGATCAAACAGTAAAACTAAGCAGCGCTGATCAAATATAAGCTATATATAAAAATGTGTAAAGATTATCTTGCTGAGTTGCAAATTTCTTGCCTTAAATGTTTTCCGAAACGTTTTAGCTTACAGTTTAAATGTAACATAAGGTCGCCATTGTGTCAAACGGACGAGGTCGTGTTACATCACCCATCAGCGGGCACCATTTGAGCAAAAACCAATGCCACAGTCCTTTTTCTCTTTTTTTCTGGTCATTTTTTTTTTTAAAAAAAAGCATTTTTGTACTGTATAGGCAGCTTAGTTTTATGCAAAGACTTTCTTTATATCAGTGAAATACTTCTTTAAGGAACCAAGTAGGCTTATACCGCTTTATTTTCACCTTCCTGAAGAAATTCCTCGAAACAGAAAATACTTGTTTACAGTGTAGTTTAGTTGTTTTGTACCAAGAAAGGCTAGTAAGGAAATAACATGGGTTGTTTTTGTTCAGGTAACTAAGCGCTTTAAGTGTGATGCATTAGTGACGCTTCCTTGGCCTGACTTGTTCCACAGGTTGATCACGAGACTTGTTTCATAGGGATGATTTACTAACTTACGGAGTGGCTTTTCATAAGAGGTGTGGCTCACTGAATTACTGGAAACAGGTGCAACTGAATTGCTGTGCAGTTCTTATCAGGACTTCTCATCTGTACGCAGGATATGCTGGGGAACTTTAATGATTTAGTATGGCAGTTCCTGAAGAGATTTCCTGAACTATCAGGGTAAATCTGTTTTAATGAATCTGTATAACTCTTAAAAACTTTAAAAAAAACGTGTTTGCATGATCTTGTGTAAATTGGTCTAAAATATGAACCATAATTGCTAGAGCATGCATTCTTCTCTGCCATCATGTCATAACCTCACGTTACCTTATGTGCTGTGCGTACAAGGTGTAATTAAGTAATTACACTGGTATTTCCCCGTTTTGGCGACTGCGGATCGTTGTATACATAACCCTGTATGTCTCGATCCAAAATAAAAACCATAATCGCTTGAACATTCATTCTTTTTGCAGCACAAAGCTAAGGCTTTTGTCTTCCATGTCATCATGTTGCATGATCGTGATGATGTCATTATGTTTTAGTTACGTGTAGTGCAAAACAGCGCAAAAAAAAATGATATAGGCAGGTGTAAGGAATAATAAATCCTTCACATCACCTGCACTATTCTTACAAAAAAGGAGCATATCTAGAAAATTATTAAGTCAACATATTTCAGAAACCTGAGTGTTAGGGAACATTTTTTTCATGTTTCAAAATCAGTACATTTTGTGCATGTATTTTCGGATGGAAAAAACGTTCAATTTTTTTTTTAATAACACAATTGCAATACTTTAATCAGTTTTTAATTATCATTATTAATATGTTTTTTAAGACACTCCAAGAAATGACATCACAATATGGAAAAATATCAGTATAGGCCCTGACATGGCATTTCTGTCGCAGAGTTCACAGGGTTAATTAACCCGATCTTATTCAGGTCCTTTCTGTACTGTAGTCAGCTGTGATGTGTTCACCTCAGCCTGCTGCTGTAGCAGAGCTGCTCTCTGTTACTGCAGTCAGGCTCCGCAGCGTGAGCAGTGTGATTCTCCAAGTTAAGACATGAATCTTTTGTCAAATTTTTAAAATCACTCTCTTTCTCATCACTGCAAAGCAGTGTAGTGTCACAAAATATTAACAAATTGAATTACAAACGTCGCTGGCAGGAAGTCATGTGAGCTGCCAATAATTAACGTCAGTTCCCAGCATTGCTTGATGACGGGCAAAAATTAAACTTGTCTGTTGTCCATGAATGTTTTGTCCTGTAACAACTCCAATAGAATGTCTTTTCCAGTAAAATTATCCAGCTGACCGCGTTGGCTCAGTTTCAGGAGTCACCTTCTACAAGTTAAACTTTCATTCACGGTCATGTCTGACTTTTAATCCGTTAAATTTAAAAGAAAAGTACACAGGGAATGTGTTTAGTTGTAATCTTTTTCAGTTTTGACAGATTTGTCAACACAACAAACATTACGAGGCATTGATGATATGTTGAGACTGGGATGTCAACATGACTGAGTCAACTACCTTCACAAATCATTGTGTTTGTATTGTATTAACTATTCTGAACTTAAATCTCGCCCCTGCCAAATGCCTTCCATATCATTATTTAAACAAAACTAAAACTGAATACAATTCAAACTTTTTTAAATGAGAAAAACTAACCTGAATCCCACCCTTGAAACGTATTGAAACTAAATTAAAAACAAAATAAGAATAAAAACTAATGACAAAATACAAAATTTCAATAACTCTGGTTTACATCCAATGTTGTCAAGAGCATGAGCCTCTCGTGCAGGAGTAGATGCACGCTTCCTTCTGTATAATGATACGGTTAGCGTGTGATGTTCGGTAGAAAGAAAATAGTTCCCAAATGAATGGATATTTGTCATTTATCTAACTGGTACTGTGGTAATAAGGCCCTAGACCAACTATTACATAACTCTTTATCTCAGAATGTGCTTGATAAATCACAGATATCTAAACTAATATGTGAGCTCATGAGTCACCTCAGATATCATGTAAGAATGGATTTATTTCACCATTTTGCTGGCAGCAAATGGTCAAGGCTAAAGCGTGACATCAGGTCCCGTAAACGACTGGAGGCCGTTTGTATTTCTGTTCAATAGGACAATAATTTTCACATCTCCAACTGCACAGTCAGCTGAGAGATATTGATGTTTTCTTAATGAAACCATAAATCTGCTCGCAACACAGCCGAAGAGTGTTTGGGTCTTGCATGTCGACATGCTGATGATGCACCCACCTGCTCATTCAGCTGCACAGATCATCCCATTCATCTGTGAGAATTACAGTGACCCTGCATGAAAGGCCTGAATGAATTCTGGCTTAAGCATTCGATTTGTTGGAGACCATAAACTTGCCTTCATCCATCTTTCATGCCCCCTCCCGAAAAAGCTTGTGTTTGAATCCTGAGCTCACGCGCTGCTTGTCCGTGTAGGCTGTGAGGTCCTTCCAGGTTGCGATCCACCTGTGCCCATCAGAGAGCGCCCTGTGGCAGGAGGACCTGCAGTGGGCCCGGAGGTTACAGAAGCAGCATTTAGCGACCAAGGAGAAGGCTCGGCAAGAGGAGGAGGCCAAAAAACAAATCCTTAACGCCCCCGAGCTGGAGCAGGAGTATGACTTTGAGTCTGATGAGGTGCTGGCCGCCTGCGTGGCTGTTGCTGAGCGACAGACGCGCTACGAGGAGCTGAAGAGGACCGCAGTGGTCGTAGATGCTGATGGAAACATAAAAAATGTACTCATTGGGGAAGGGGGATCAGAGGACGCAGGGACTCCATCAAAAGAACAGTTTGTCAAAGCAAGAGGACTTTGAATTTGTATCAGCATGAGCTCGTTTTCCTGGATACATTTTGACAGACTGAATGATTTATTTCTGTAACTCTAGTGAGTGCGTGTGAAGCTATAGCAGAAAAAATAGTTCAAAAGCAACAGAATAAAAGACAATTTAGTTTATTTTATGTTTCCCATCCCTACAACCTTAACTTTGTTAAATGTGCATGTAGAGTTTTACAGGTTTTGAAGCCATAAACTTAAACGTCTCCTGGTCTTGTACGTTCCCTCTGGATAGCACAATAACACTGTAGCTAATGTACTCTGTGGTTACGTTACAATCTGGTTGTTTTCAGCTAATCCCTTTGGGATTACGTTATGCTTCCGCCCCGGCAGTAGCTGTGGCAGGAGGCATTATGTTTTCGGTTTGACAATCCATTCATCCCCGGCAGTAGCTGTGGCAGGAGGCATTATGTTTTCGGTTTGACAATCCATTCATCCCATTGTGATGAGAGCGATATCTCAAGAACGTTTTTGAGGGAATTTCTTCATATTTGGCACAAACGTCAACTTGGATTCAACGTTTGTCTCATTTTTGTGAAGATGATGTCTCAAGAACACTTTGAGGGAATTTTCTTAAATTCTGCATGAACGTTTACTTAGACTCAACAATGAACTGATAAGAATTTGGTGGTTAAAGGTCAGAGGTCACTGTGACCTTGCATCCGTTTCAGTCTCGTGAACACAATATTTCAAGAAGGCCTTGAGGAAGTTTCCTCAAAGTTGACTCAAATGTCTACTTGAACTCAGCACTGAACTGATCAGAATTTGTTGGTCGAAGGTCTAAGGTCACCGTGACCTCACGACACATGTTTTTAGCCATAGCTCAAGAATTCATATGCTAATCATGACAAATAGGCTATAATGATGAAGTGATGAAATTTTAAATCCAAAAGTTCAAAGGTCATCCTCACTGTGACGTCATAGGGTATACAACTGCAAGGATGTAATTCTAGTTAAAATTTAGATGCAGCTAACAAGAAGATGTTAAAAGACTGAAAATGAAAAGTCTAATCACATTAATTAGCCCTTTAGATGAAGCAGTGAAAAGCTGCTAACACATTAATGAAGAAAAACAAACATCTGTATTAAAGTGTCTACAGTGAATTGATTTATCGTTCATTTAGTGTCCTTCAGGATTAATACATTTGAACATAAATCAGAGTCAAGCAAGGGACGTGGTAGAGATTAAACAGAAGGAAATAATCCCCTGTTTTTGGTTTAAAAAAAAAACCAAAAAACTATTTTGTAATGCATTTCAACTCTGATAGTTCAGTGTTAATGATTTGTGAGGTTTCAGTGTGTGTTTGTTTGGTTTTCAGTGAGTGAATAAACATGAATCAAAAGTGTGAAATTTATCTGGAGTTTCCTGCTATTTTCATTCTGTGGGACGATTCTTTGAACCCAGTGCTTTTCTTGTACTTTCTGTGAGTGATTTGTAAGATTTTCTTCTTAGTTGTTCCACTCTTGTACCAAATGTTACTTATAATTATTAGGGAGTGATGAAGTAAGAAGAGTACATGTTTTCCTATTACTTGTTATTTATTCGTACCCTGCCTTAGTAAGATTGCCCCTCTCCCCCCTACACTTAGCTTTCACATTAGTAATGGGAATGGGAATGTCACTTGTTTCGCATGTAATTCAATATAACCCAAAGTATTGAACAACTCCGATTTTGACCTGGTGATGGAGCTAGACGAAAGGTCAGAAGGTCAAAGTTATCATGATTCATCCTGTGGGGATCGTGCATATCTGTGACAAGTTTTACAATAATCCATCCAGTAGTTGCCGAGATATTTCGATTCTAATAAAAAAGTTGAAAAAGTCGGCGCATCAATGTCAGGATTTATCATCTGGAAACCACGAATATCTGTATCTCTATCCATCCAATATTTGTTGAGATATTTCAGTTCGGACCAAAGTGGCAGACTCATGGCATTGTTGCATAAGAGAAAATCTAAATACTAAATACGGTGTTTCAAAGCTAAACACATAAAATACATCCATACATAACAAATCTTTTTTTAAACTATTACTTAATGCATCTTGAAAATAAATCTAAAATATCTAAATAAATCTAAAATAAAGCTGCAGAACAATGTTGGAGCACAAACAGAAAACTCAAATGATTAAAACATTCTGCGTTTAGCAGACAGGAACTACCACAGGCACCATTGTCGAGGAAGTTGTGTACTCTGTAAAACTTCAAGAAATTAATCACTTTTTATCACACTTCTATATTTAATATGCGGCAGAAATGAACCACAAGAGCCGGATTGCATCAGGAAACCACATACAATACATGAAACAAGTAAATTGCAAGCTGCAGAGTGCTCAGTTTCCTTTCTCACATCCTTAATCACAAAGTAATTACTTCCAGCGCATTTCTCCAGCAGTACTGCAGAATTACCACAATAGTGAAAGCAAAAACATAAACCCTATTGTCAGAGCTTGATATGTTTATTTTGGCACATAGGTAATATCTTTACCACAGAAGTTAAAAGTAATTGTTAAAAGAATTATTCCGATCATTCATTCATTCATTATCTGTAACCGCTTGTCCTCTCAAGGGTCACGGGGGGCTGGAAACTCACTTAGTCTCACTGCTCAGGCAGCTGAGGTCCTTGTAGGGCGTTGTAAATATAGAATAATTGAGTTTCTAGAAAAGGGCCACTGAAACTCCTTAGGTAGCTCAGGTTCTGTGTAAAAAGAAATGGATCTGAATTTATACTGTATTTATGTCCGTGGTTAGTCAGTTCCAGTGAAAGATTATGTCAACATGCGAAAATGATTAGTTTCTGCCAAGTCATGATTCTGAACTGTTATTAAATATCTTTACCATATCTTTTTTTAAATGCAACAATATTCAGAAGCTTTCTGTCTGAGGAGCAGATAACTGCAAAAAGTCTTAAGTCTGTGTACAGAAAAGCAACTGACATGATTGCTGCAAACTAATTATAGTACAAATTAAAGCTTTAACTTTGAAAATAAGTCATCAGGCGACGACAAAGAAAACACGTCTATAAATTGATCTAAATTAAATACAAATATAAAACAAAGAGTAGTAGCTACATAAGATGTTTAACCCTTACTTGCGGCACACCCAAATCATATCTGGTGGCTGTTGTTTTTAGAGGTTGCATGATGAGATAAATGGAGGTCACCTGTGTGTGATCAGGGTGTGCCAGTTTAAGGCTAAATACACATGTATATCTGGATGGTGAGGCAGTTTCCTTGTAAATGCCATCTAAGAGGTGTAAAGTTTTTATTCAAAACGAGAAGAAAGAAAGAAAATCCATTTCATGGATTGTTGTTGATGGCTTGAATGTTTTTTTATCAACAAAAACTACTCTTTCTACTTAACAGCTGCGTCTGTGAATGACATGACACCATTTTAGTAGCCAGTAGTAACTTAAAATACAAGTTGATGCTTTTGTTTTTCCTAAAGCTTAAAAGAAGGAAAGAATTTATTACAGAATTTCCAATCCATATACTGTATATTATAAAGCACATTTAAAGACAACAGAGTTGACCAAAGTGCTGAAAATCAATAAATAGATTAAAAACACTAAAGATAAAAAGGCATAAATATCATAAGATAGGACAAAAAAAAAACCAAAAAACAAGCAAGCAATTAAAAAATGCAATAAAACCACAAAGTGAAACCACACAAACCGTCAACTCTCATACAAGGTTTGAGAAAGGAGAATAAATGAGTTTTTAAAGGAGATTTAAAAATGTTAACAGTTAATCACGATTAATCGCATATTTTAATCACACATTTTTAATTCCATTATTTTGGGTTTCAAAAAATTGTGGTCTATATTGAGAAGGTAAAGCAATTCTTACCAAATTGTCTTGATTAGGAATCCAATGACAGTAAAAAAACTGCTTGGGACTCGCGTAAAGGGGGGGAAGTCTGAAAAGGGGAGACTCATGGGTACCCACAGAACCCATTTTCTTTCAGATATCTTGAGGTCAGAGTTCAAGGGTCCCTAGCATGACATTGTTGGCACCACAGGATTCCTTACCTTTAGTTTCATTTGACACCAGTATCATAAGTGTTGCTTTAGAACTCAGCCCTTTACAGCCTCTTAAAGACAGAAATGGCGGTTGGTGATTAACGCGATTGAAAAAATACTAATAACGTGTTGTGTACGGACCTTAATTGCATCGGAATAAACGCATTAACACCAATAGCCCTACTTAAAAATTGTTAAAATTATCGTGAGGAAAAAGGTCACAGCTTTTTTTCATGTATGCTGTTTTTTGATTGCTTTGCACGTACGTGGAGTGCGTGTAACTACCCTTTTTGAAAATTATCTTATTCCACACTTTCTGATAGTCAGGTACATATCCTGTACTGGGTTGGTCCAATTATTCATTGGAGTTATTTCATGTTTACAGTGAGGGAAGTATTTAAACCCAAGACTCCATGTCTTTATCTTGGCCAGCTGTGTGACTCTTAGGAGGACGGTCTGTCAGTCGGTCGGTCCACAACTTTGATCCAGCCTGAAACATGTCAACAACTTTTGGATGGATCTGCATGATATTTGGTACAGACATTCATGGTCCCCAGAGGACGAGTTCTACAGAGTTTAGTGAACCCCTGGCTTTTTCCTCAAGGACAGGAAGTTGAAATTAATTTTGTTCTGAGCGAAATATCTTGACAAGTTTTGGATGGATTGCCATGAAAGGGAAATGACTGTCCCCCCTAGAAGGTCAAAGTTCTCACAGATCCTGTGAATATGTCAACATCTACGGATCGGCACAAAATTTGTCGTAAGGTTGACATGTGATTTGTGACAACCTTTGGATGTATTGTTGTGACATTTGTTGAAGACATTCATGCCCTCCTCAGGATAATTTGTCAACCTCTGACTTCTGATACAGCACCACCCCCAGGTCAAAATCTCATTTTGTTAAGTATCATCAGTATAACCAAATACCTGCGAAACTATGACATTCCCATCAGCCTCTGCTGTTCTTTATGTTCATTGTCGCCTATATGAGGACTTTCTCATTATAATCAGGGACTTTTCAAACCCTCTTTTTTCTAAAAAAGACTCGAGCGACAAATTTAGTGACTTTAACAGACCATCAAGGAAAAAAGAGAGAAATATATTTAATTCCCATGAATGCTACTCCAAGTAATTGCAGTCTATGGCTGCTCGGCCATGACTGCAGGTTTCTCTCCCTCTCTCCTCTTGAACTGTGCAGAAGGTCTTGGACTGGTAAGAGAGGAGATGCCTCTCGCTGTTGGGTTGTTGAGAGCTAGCTAGCTAGTTTCTAGAGAGTGCTTTAATCAAAAGAGTTGGCAACTCTGTCCTTTAATGCTACTTTGCAAATTCTACCATGCCGATATGCAAACAACCAGGATGGTGAGCATGGCTAACATTATACCTGCTGAACATCAGCATGTCAGCATTATTTCTGTCAACATGTTAGCATGCTGACGTTAACATATAGGTTAGTGGAATGGCTGTAGACAATGGGCCCTATTTTACACCTGACGTGAAGCTGTGTGCTGAGTAGCGCAGCAGTCATTGCTAGTTTCGAACAGACGCCGTTGTCCATGCCATGTGGAAATTGCAGATGTACATACACCCTTCTGTATACTGAAGGGAATCTAGGTCTTAAAATGATGTGTGGTCAAGCGCATTGTTGGTGCACTACTATTTTAAGGCAGCAGAAAGCCCAGTCAATGGCCAACAAAAACCTGGTTTTAAAATCAGAATAGCGCAGTATTTTCCTGTTATTTGAAGGGTCCATTGTTCAAATACTAAGATACACCTGCATATGCAGGTCAAAACACGGATACACTCTCACACACAGGGACATGCACAGCAGCACTCCTTCCTGTTCAGTTAAATAGGTCATCAGTGCATTTCCACATTCGCTGCCAAATTAAGTTCTTGATGGTTCAGACAATTGGAAGAAGCAGAAAACGGCTCACTTCTCCAATTTGCCAAATCGGCAAAGTGGAGTTGGACACACCTGAAATGCACTTACGCCTTGCACTTTAGACCATGTACTATATATTGTTTGACCTTTTGAAATCTGAGCATATTGGTTTGATTTCTTTCAAAAACATGGGGAGAAGACACAAGACATGGCCCAAAAATGAGCAAAAAAAAGTTACAAGAAACAAACAAAAAAGTAAAAAATAAAAACAAACAAGAAAATTACCTTTAAAAAGTACTGAATTTAGTATTTTCTATTTAGTATTTATTTTACATATTTTATTTATTTTTCTCTCTATAACATGAATTATTTTATTTATATATAAAGTTTTATTGACATTTTCAGCCATTTTTGGATCATTTCTAATAATTTTCCCTTCTTAAGCTAATTTTTAGGTAATTATCTTGTCACCTTTTACTACTTTATTTCACATAGTTCTTGCCAAGTTGGTCATTTCCTTTTTTTTTACCCATGTTTTACACACCGATTTGCACAGGTTTCAGTGGGTTAAATAGCTTGTGAAAGGCGTCTGAATGTGGCACAAGAAAACGACTGTAACCCAGGTTTCAAAGGGTTACATAAGGCACTTACTGCTGTTGCAATGCACTAACATTCAGTGTTCAGCAGGGACACAGTGGTGAGTTGTCTTGAAGGTATAACAAATAAAGAAACACTCAGATGGACTCCAGTGAGTCATAGCATGATACTGTAATTTAATCTTTTTTACTCAGGTTATGTAATGCTGTTAAGGTGTAAAATGTCTGTTATCTGAACATTTTGCTGCATCCTCTAGTCTCCGGTAATTCTAATCATTTTCCATCTATGCGCCTTAACCCGAACATTAACTTTAGCTCAAAAATAATAGCACAGGCACTGGTTTTGATATCTGTCATTTCCTGGAATTCCCTTTTTGCCTCTCACTCCATCCCGCGCTAAAAGGCCACATCACAAACCCTCACTGCTCTTTGAGTGGCATCTTCTAATAGCCAGCTGTTTTCACAAGCCCCTTGTGGCACAGCTTTCAATGTCTAAAACAGCCAGTCACATGTGTATAACTGCTGTTAGCTGATGAGGTGGGGAGTGACGTTTCCAAGAGGAATCATCTTTCCTCATTTGGCCCTTTGTTAAAATCCTATCACAACTGTTTGGTCAATCACTATTTCATCCTCTGGAGAGACTGTACAGCTTGAATAGATTTCTCAGTCTGAGGTCACTGCTCTGCTTAACGGGATATTGTTCTCAGGGGGGACGTTTAACTGCTCTCGGAAGGCTCTGGACAGCGGCCACATTCTGACCTGGAAATCTTTTCGGGGCGGGAAGAAACCATCTGTCTGCAGGTGAGTGGTGTCATGCCATCTGAACTGGCTCTTGGCTAGGAGTGTTTTAACCATCAGCACTGTTGTAGATGAAAAAGGTGAAAGCTGAACTGTATTTTCTCAGCTGCTAAATGTCACTGACAGTCACATGCTTGCTAAAGAAAATGTTTTTGAGGAGCATTTACAGGCTTGAATTTCAGTTGGCATCTACATTTGTTTTTACAAAGAAACAAATTGTGCAGGAAATTCGATCTATTAGGGTTTTCATGAAAAGCTTTGCAGCAATTTTTTACACACTGCCCTCCAGCAAGTTCGTGTTAAATATGCATCTGTGAACCTCAAGTGATCAGTATTGACTCTCATATGCATCATCAATTAGTTCTATTGAGAGTAATAATACATATTTCATTTCCAGCAAAGATGCAGAGGCCATCTCTACCTGAGGCTTCATTCATGTTAAATAGATTTAGTTTCTATACAGATCAGGCTGCAACTCGTGTGTTTCCATTCTTTATCCAAAAGAAGGTTATATTCTTGATTAATAAATTAATTTTATGATTTATAAAATGCCTGAAAATGTCCCGCAACATTTCCAAAAGTTTAAGGTGAAGTCTTCAAATTACTGGTTTTGTCTGACAAACAATCTAAAATCTTTGCTGCTTTTTGCAACATTAAAAAACAGCATATATTTGTTTCAAAAATTACTTCAAAGATTAAACAATTAGAATAGTTGCAAACTAATTTGCCGAACCATAAACTTTCCTTAAAGCAGGGGTAGGTAGTTTCATTATGGCTTCGTTGGGCAAAAACCTCATAATGAACTCTGAGCATATTGTAATTCAAACCAGACTGCTGCACCTCCTTTTGCCTTCGTTTTCAGGCTTTTAGCAGATCTAATCTGTGACAGAAGACTTTAGCCAATTACAGGTTATTTCAGAGTTAGGGCATTCCTATCTGCTCTACAAATGCGGGTGTGCATTCACATTCCTTTGATTTAATGGTGGAGAATCCAGCAGAAAAAAAGTTGCCATTCGAAATAACTGCCTGTACAACAAAGCAACCCCAAAAAACAGTCGTTACAGAAAGAGTGCCCACTTTAACTGAATGTTTTACCTCTAAACACACTCCAGATGATTTTTCCCTTCTTCTGCTTTACAGCACACTCGTATATTCACCATGCATATTTAGCTAAATATCATATACTAACAAAGAGTTTGCAATGCATACTTCACTGTCATGCTAAACCAAAAAAGTGCCACAAATCAATGTATTGTGAATATTTTCCAACTTTTATTTTGGGTTTATTTATGAGTTTGGTACAAGGTTTCACGAGAGTCAACATTTTGTGGTGAATTTAACGCTGGCTGTTGCTACAACAAAAACTGTAACGTTGAAATATGAGCATGGTATTGATTTCTGTCAGTTTATAGCAACAATAGCGATAATGCTACCAGGAAACGTAATGTAGGGAAAGGCAAAAACCTTAATACTCAAACAGGAATATTGATAATTTCTTCAGTTTTGATTCCCCTTCCTAATCGCTCCTTTAAGGTTTGATTAGATGGGGGGGGATTGCACATTACATTAAGGTAAAGTAAAATGAATCTTTGCAAAGTGATGGGCTAGAAGGAGTAAATTAACAATTTTATGTTAACACATTATTTTAGGAGGTCTCCGAACATCCTCCAGTGTCTGTCAGTATTGTGGGAAAGCCACAGTATAGCTGCCTTTTGTTATGAAATGCAGGGGATGGT
The DNA here is from genome assembly GCF_026936395.1 of Plectropomus leopardus. Classification (NCBI taxonomy): domain Eukaryota; kingdom Metazoa; phylum Chordata; class Actinopteri; order Perciformes; family Serranidae; genus Plectropomus; species Plectropomus leopardus. Next base: position 8,071,611 of record NC_142195.1, read on the forward strand.
ATGATTCTAGCTTTGAAGTCAGCGCTGCTGCTCTGCCAACCAGTTTGACCAAATCATTTGCAAATGTTCCTACGCACCAAAAGAAGAAGAAAAAGAAAAAAACATATTCATCTTGTACCGATTTAAAATGGCTCCAAACTATCTGGACCTTCTCACGGAGAAGACAATAACGTACAATTTCATACTTATAAATAAATTAGCATCATGGAACACTTTTCACATTTTACATTGATTTTTTTTTTTAACAGTCATTGTGCAGGTTGTTCAAAACAGCCTTGCAGTGGTTTTACAATTAAAAAAAAGTGCAAGAAAAGAGCTCCTCGATAACGTCGTGTTGTTCTGTATGATTTTGTTAATATTACTTGTGAAGGTGATACGGTGTTTGTAATTTCTGACTGAGGAGTAATACATTGATAAAGGCTATTTAATTCAGTAATACAACTGTTAAACGGCAGGTTATCTACAGATTGATGGATTCAGTCTACAGAAGCTTTTCCATTATTGTCATGTCTTCGCAGTGCTCATTTTAGCTCCTGTCTTCTGTCCCGAGACATTACTGTCATTTGGAGATCATGCTATATGCATTTCTCCTGAGTGTTTGCAGTCTCGTCCGTGAAGGTCACATATAGAGCCGGGTCCTTGGGGCACATTGGAAGCTCTTTCAGAGTCCTGTCCTCTAAATCACTTTGTGAAACTCCCCTCTGAGGCGCCTCCACCTCCCGAGGGCCCTGTAGCGTCTGTGCAGCTGGCGGACTGGTGCCACCCTGCATCCCAGCTTGAAATGAGCTCCTGGTGTTCCCCTCAGACGGGTACAGGAAGGTCTGTGAGGTGCTCACCATTTCCCGCAACTCACGTGACTCCAGTGATGGAGAGTCTCGAGAGACGATTGAGGAGGAGAAGCGCCCCTCTGCACAGCGGAACTGCCCACCGTTCCTCCGGCCCCGCCCGCCCATTTTGCAGAACAGACACTTGATTTTCTCCATCAGCTTGAGGACTACTGTCTTTCTGAGCAGGATGTAGATCCAAGGGTCCAAGATGGGGTTGACGGAGGCCATGCGGATGGCCAGCAGGTCGAAAGGCTTGTCTGACTGGTTTATGTTCAGCTGATTAGCAAAAATCCTCCACTGGTGACATAGAAGAGAGAAAAAACAGGAGATAAGTTTAGGAACTTACTGTTTGGTTGTCACATAAAAGAACATGGAACTACAAGTGCCGAGTCATTTTGAACAAGGGTTTTTATAAGCCCAAACTTGTCAATACTTTGTTTATAAAAGTCAAGTAATTGTGTATTTCACATATTCCTACATGGTTGGCATGGAACACTCAGATCTGAACTTCTATGCAACCACAGCAGTGTGGGGATGGCAAGAGGCCAATAAACACATAGTTCTCATCATCATTAATCATAGGTCAGCCTTTGGCCTTTGTGTTTCCCCAGGGTCTAATTAACTGTCATCCTCTCACACAGCCAGAGTCACTACAGCTTTAATGTTCCACATTTCATCTTTAAAGGATCTAAGTCTAAAACAATATCCACATTTTGTCCAAACTGGGCCTTTAAAGCAACATTAGGCTATTCCAGAATTGGTATTTTTGTGCTGGGAAAATGACAGTACGATAGCTGAGTGGACGTGCTTTTGTTGATAAGCAGTCAGCATCGAAACTCTGACAACAACTTCTAAATTCTCTAAAACAGTCAGCGGTAGTTGTTAAGTTTCTAAAATGATTTATACGCGGTAATTGCCTCTAGGCCCCTGAGGGCTGGTTGGCAAAGGGACCCGTGGACCTATCCTTTACTCTTTTCACTGACTTCGGCCCCAAAGATGCAGAAAAGCGTACGAGTCATTTTGCACTGCACAAGCAAACACCTGCGGAAATCTCACGGTCCACTGACCCCTTTGCTCTGCTGAAAGCAAAAATAAGCAAACTCTCAGGGACTGTTTTCTGAAAATAACGCATGAAAGTTAAAACTTCACATTTCTAAAGCACATTGTTTACCTCCCATACTGATACTGAGTGTGTAAATTATGCTCTTTAAACGGCAGATTAAGGGAGCGTTCAAGATCTCACTTGTGTCTCGGAGAAATGCGTCATCTAACCACAAAGATCTAAAAGGGGAACACAAGTTTTGGGTAGCATATTATTATTAACCACCTCCTGTCTGTTTGTTATTAACATCTTATTCAGGTAAAATCTGTTATAAAGGCGCACAATCTTTTTGTTTTTGATTAATTCCCTATTCATTAGCCTACTTTATGGTGAATTTAGTTGTTTTATTTTTTAAGATATTTTTGGGCGTTTTTGACTTTAATTGATGGGACAGCACATGTGTGAAGGGGGGAGAGAGGAGGGGGGGGGGTAACATGCATCAAAGGGCCGAGGCTGGAATCGAACCCGCTGCGGTGAGAACACAACCTTTACACATGGGGCGCCTGCTCTATCTACAGAGCCACCAAGCGCCCCAGAATTTAGCTGTTGTCTGTATTTTCTTTAGTTGTTAGTTGTTAAAAGTGACTTTTTGCGCTTAAAATCAGTTGCGCACAGCCTGGTATGATACTTACCACTAAAGGTATGGAGCATATGAGAACCACAGCTGAGGTAGCAATAAGCAGGATCACCATCTGGATCTCTGCTCCAGCTAATCGTCCGAAACTCCGTCTGCGCCTGAGCTCGGCGATGCGCCGCTGGTCCGTGCCCAAGGACGTGCGGCGGATGAAGCGCTTGTGCATCAGGATGAGAGCCCCGCACACCATCACGTTGCACATGACAGTGGCCAGCACGATGACTGAATTCACCCCCGCGTACATCAAGTTAAAAGCCGCGACTGATGTTTTGTTGTTCTGCCAGTCTATAAAACACCAAGTCCCCGGTTTCTGGAGCTTCACCTGCCCGAGTCCCAGGATGGGCAGCGCGCAAAACAAAATGTTGGAAATATAGATGGCCAAAAGAGTCAACGCGGCGAGTTTCTGGTTGACGTACTCGTTGTAGAAATACGCATGGTTTATTGCCAAGTATCTCTCCACTGACATTGCAAACACAATGCTGAGCTGGACCAAGAAGAAGAAGAGCAGGATGAAGCCGGAGTACTGGCACAGCGGCGCACCTCCCGGCCACGCGCCCTTCATGTATGTGGCGATGGTGACAGGACTGGCGAGCAGGGTGCCCAGGAGGTCTGTCACAGCCAGGCCACACACAAGCGTGTAAAAAGTCGTTTCTTTTTGTTCCTTTCGTGATATCCGCAGAACCACAATCGCGATGACGTTCCCCACCACCCCGAAAATGAACATAATCGCCGGGATGGTGGGCGGTTGAAATCTCCCCGCTGCCGCCGTGTTGTTCATACCTGCTGCGACTTTTTTCACTGATTCACACTAAGCAAAAGCTCCCCTCTCACTTCCGAAGTAGTGACACTTTCCAGTAATGCACATTCTCCAGCATGGGGCAAACCCATTGTGTCCAAATGCGCCTTTTACGCACAGAATTAAAACTCCATAATCCAGCCCAGTTGTTGATGAAAACACGAGTAATTCACACGGTTAAGGTGTTTACTCTGCGGTTTTTGGTTTGTAAAGCGATGCTCCGAGACTGCGAGCTGCGCCTTACGTTGTTGTCACTCTCAAAACTGACAGAAAAGTTTCCTCTGAGGCCACTGAAGGCGGCTCCTCCTCTCCGTTTCATTTAACCAGTGAGCTGTTTGAGAAATAGTGCAGCCGAGCAGCAGCAGCGTGGCAGCAATTGTGAACGAGGTGACAGTTCAAGTATCACTTCTGCATTATCACTGAATTTATCGCCACCACCATCATCATCTGTCAGTTCTTCAGCAAAGTCATAACTGTCAAACAATAGCAAAGCATTTATCGATAATGCTGCACGTAAAGCACGTAGAAATAAACACGCGTGTAAAATGAAGTATAATTTAGAGGTACTTGCACCTTACAAGAATATTTCCATCAGATATTTCTACGTCCTACAAAGGTTGGACCAAGGAATTGTTTCGCAAGTCACAAGTATGGTCTCAAGTCTTTACACTTTAGTCTTCAGTTTTAATTTTCGAGTCCTAAACGAGTCATTTTGTGGTGTTCAATAAAAGCAGCATACTTATATTAAATTCACAAAAATCATTATTAACTGCAGCTCACTAACTTTAGTTAGTTTTTTATTTAGGGACTGTTTGTTTATTTATGAGGAGGGAGGGCTGGTGTCAAAAGGGGAAGGCATGCCAAATAATTTTTTAAGCACTCGGAAAGGATATGATTTTTTATTTTGGCGTAAGAGAGGGGCATGAAACCTTAAATGGCTGTATTTTGCATTTATTTTACTGCAGTTTTTTAAAAAAATAAATAAATAAATATTTTTTGAAAGAAAGCATGCCTTCCCAAATTTTTTTAAAAAGATTTTTTAAATAAAAAATATTTTAAAATTTATGTTTTTTTGTAAGAAAATAAGTCCCAAACCCATGCCTTCCAAAATTTGCAAAATTAGTGTGCACCATTTTTCATAGCCAGAAACTGTAAAAACAGAAATTATTGTCCATGAACACATTATTTTGGACAAACATAATCAAATTTAGGCTCAAATTAGTGATTTTTAATTAAAATCACTGAATTCTACATGTCATGCAAGATTTTGCCAAAATTTAGGGTTAGCACCAGATAACCACCATGCACAACAAGAGTGACAAAGGAAGGGTTTTATCAGCTTTAGGATTTCGTCTTCACCTTTTAACTTTCAGACATCAAAGGGTGCATTTTTAAAATCTAAAACTAATTTATGGTTGAGTGAGGTTCATGCATTTTTCCCAAGTCACACAGGTTTCAAAGGTTTAAAATGCATGTGAAAAATGTCTGAATGCAGAACAAAAACCGATGATGTTCCAGGTTTCAAAGGTTTTATTTTGTTTCCCATACCAGGAACACAAAGTTCTTCAGTATGTGAACACACCTGCGTCATCTGCTTGTACTTTTTAGCTTGCGGTAGCTGGGTGTCTTCACCACCCTTTTGCATCTTGTAAACATCCCCCTGAGTCAACTTGAGAGACTGCAAAGTTTCCAACCAAAAGCTCAATGTATTTATGAATTTTAAGTCGGTTTTAAAATTTGTCGAAAAGGAAGTTTTCATTTTAGGTAGCGTACAAACACAACAGTGCTGCCGCTTTTCTTTTGCTTTTTTTTTTTTTGGATTTGGATCATGCTCCACAAAAACAGCTGCAGCAGATAAATATCTAAATGTTTGCAAGGACATTAGTCAGGAAGTTGATAGTGTGCGTGAATTAAACAAGACCCAACTGACAAATCAATTCTGTTAATTTATGCTTTATAAACAGGATGTTAGCGTTGGTACACCATTACAAGGTGGCGTGATCTGTGGTGTGCGCTGAAAATGTGTCATGTACTCCACCAAACACAAACTGAAACCGTCACTGGGGCGCCACTTCCTCTGACCTCAGGGTGAAGTTTTCTCTCTGACAAAGAGGAAGGGGAGAGACTTTCATAGCACTGAAACATTCTCCTCATCAATTTGGACATTTTAGCGTATTGCTCCAAAATCATATCATATTATTTGCTGAGGAAACTGGTGGCATGAGGCAGAGGTGATGACATTACCAACACGTTTTGGATGCCATTTGCAAACATTGAAATCTCTCAATTCTGTGCACTTCTCTCTAATTTTTTTTTTCTAATTTTTCAATCAAATCAGGAGGCATTCATCAATATCTGAGTCAAATTAGAGCTGTCATCTACTCAAACCGTGTCTCTGCTATTTTTCATGTCACAGACAGTTTTTCATGGACCTCTTTAACCCTTTGAAACCCGGAGCGACGTCACTTTCTTTGTGCTGCTTTCAGACAACAAGTATTTAAACCTTTAAACCCTGAGCAAATTGATTACTTTAAATAAAATGGGGGGAAATGCAATAAGCAAACAACAACAAAAAATATAAGAAATTGGTGAATTTAGAATTTTTATTCATTCATTTATTTTTAACTGAAAACGTCCAGGGAAAAAAAAGATAAAAACTTGGGCAAACTATAATTATATATGTAAAATTGTGTTACAGGATTGTTGTCATTTCTAATCACTTTTCCAAGGTCATTTCCTATTTTAAAATTTTTAATATTTTCTCTTTTTTTACAGTCATTTTCAGGTTATTTTCTTATACTTTTTACTAATTTCTTGCTAATTTTTGGTTTAATTTCATCTTCAGTTGCTCATTGATGTTATCCCATGTTTTTGAAAGAAATCAAGCCGATCTGCTCTGGTTTCAGAAAGTGATACAAACCTCTTCTTTGTTTGTTGCGCCTCCGTACTGAGCTTTGATATAAATCCTTCAAGAACTATCAACTATTTTTGCCAGAGAAGTAGAAACACAGATGCTGGCATTTGCCAAACATGGTCATTTCCTAAGCACAACCATGTGGGGTTTTTGTGCCTAAATCTAACCAAACATTAACCACAGTGATGTTAAAAAGTTCCAACATATCCACGACATAATAATGTACAAGTGTAACTTATGCGTGGTTTGTAGCAATGCACAATGCCAGCGTTCTTTCTGGCAAGTGGGTTTAGGACCTTCATAATGTACGTAATATATGGATTTATTTTGGTCCTCTCTTATCTGATCTTATCTGCCTGAATTTTTCCCACCAAACTTTGCTACCTCTCTTAAGCACAAAGTAGCTCTGGTTTGCATCTAGATTCTGGATAGTCGAAATAAGCACATCATGTTGAGTACTGGCACCATGCAAGTATATCATTGCATATACACTGAAAAAACTAGGATTTAAAATCTGCTTTGTGTATTTCTCATTATCTGAGTATTTTATATTTACATGCCATTGCCTTTAAATTAACACTTCCTTAACGCAGTATAAGATTTAAGTATATTTTCTTGAGATCTGCACTTAAATCACTGAATGTCATGGCAAACTGGCAACTGTCCCTTCTTAACATGTTTCAGTGCGAGCGATGGGGGACAAAATCCCACAGTCTTTGTTTTCAATATAAAAATAGAGTTTAAAGTTCTGCTGAATCTAAAATAGGTTTTCAGCAAATTGAGTTTGATCAACTCTGATGTAACAGTTGGAATTCTTCCAAAGTAAAAGTGTCTTTACAACCAAACTCCCTTTTTGTGTTTCCTCAGAGATGTTTTGATGTTGAGCTGCCGTGGGGGGACATTAGGAAAAAAGCCTTTGGTACTAAAAAAAGACCAACATTTGTTTTAGATTCAGACTGCTAAGGCCTCATATTGACTTAAGGGAAACCTCAGGACATTTTTTTCTTGTAATGCAGATTTTTTTTTTTCTTCATTACTTACACTGTAATAACTCTTTTTTCTGTCGCACATTTATCACACTTGAAATTGCCTGACAGGAACTTCTGCAAAGGTTAGATTCAAGTTCGGAAAGTCATCTTTTTTTTTTAAGCCTATAAAAATAAAAAGTTTCCGTGGAAAACTTACTTGGAATCATTCCTTTACATGGTAAAGGCTATTTACAGAATGTTTTTTTTTATCATGTTTTTCATGATGCTTATACTTTTTAAATCATTTTTAAAATTGTTTTTTTGTGTCTGATTAATAATGGCAATTTTTGATTTTGTAATTTTATTTCCCTTTAGTAGCTGCCCCACCCCCCAAAAACAAAATGGGCAACCAGGTGGTGCAGTCTGGCTTCCACACGTTTTGGCTTAACACAACATTTAACTGTTGAGGCACGATGGCGGGCAGCAGGGAGAAAAATCGCCAAAACAATAACTGTATGCAAAACAAGAAGCATGACGTAAGCTCAGGGACATGTCTGCTGCGGCTCGTTCAAATTAGTCAGATATTTTAGGTGGGGTAACATGTTTGCGTGCTGCAGGCGTAGAGAGTTTAAAGTTGCACAGGAATCTTGGGCATGACCTGTTGATAGTTTTATATGATTTTGTGGGTATTCAGTTGAATAACCACTCTATGGAGCTGGCACGAAACAAAAGGAAAAATCAGAAAAGACGTAAGGTCGTCAGAAGAGAAGAGAGAAGTGTGCTCTGATCAGTTACGCTGGCTTAAAATAACACAGACGTGTTTACAGAACGCCATGCTGCACCTGTGGACTGAGAATCCCGACAGCAGATTTAATTGAACAGTTAACGTCTGAGCAATGCACAAATATTCACGGGAGAACACATTCTCTGTTATTTATTTTAGCTAAGGGCATAAAATATGTGGCCATGTGAAAATCTGTCAGCCTTTCCAGCCCTTTGCAAACAAAATTGCCTCATAAAACTGCGAGAGAGTAGGTCAAGTCCACATGACTCACCTTGCTGGTTCATTTCCAGTAATCCCAGTGGGTAGAGTGATTCCCAGTGTGACACTGCTGGTGCGTTTCTATTTTATTGATGATGTCATGACTTTTCTCTGCTCCCAGAAGTGAGTGAAAACACAGACATAAAGTTCTCCATCTGTCGGGATAATAGCTATTTTTTCTAAGGCCCTGTCCTCATATAGAGATATTTTTGAGAATGGATATTTTGTCCACAATTATAAAAAATAATAACCTTTTGTTTTACAAAATGTCTCTGTCCACACAAGACAGCAAAAAAGACTTGCTGGCGTAAACCATCTTCAGCAGTCTACCTCATCAAAAAGGTGGTGAGGGATACAGGCTGACATTATCTTTTCAAAACACCTACTGGAGAGTTTATGCACATATATTAGTACCAACAAATGTCCCTTAAATTAGTGTAGGGGGTTCTTTTTGTAGTTTTTATTGTGTTTTATTGTGGGTTTTTTGTTTGTTTGTTTGTTTTGTATTGATTTGTTTTGTTTTTTCCCCTTTTCTTTTGTGAACGATATTTTCCTTTTCCTTTTTGAAATAATCATTTTCAAATGCACAAATGGAAAGTGTTATTCTATAATTTTAGCATCTGTTAGTTAAAACAAATGTTTGCAAAAAACAAACAAACAAACAAACAAAAACACCTATTCCAGATGTCATCGCCATTGATTCTTGTTCAGTGAAGGAGCTCGCTAAAACAATCGACCGATGCTCTGGACATACAGAACTTTCCCTCCAGTTCTCATCGACAACAATCTCACTCTGAAAAGTGCCCCGCCATCTACTGATTTGACCAGATCTGATCTGAAAAAGTAAAAGTTTTGAAAAAGCTGCAACTTAAACAGCATTTTAAAATATTTAAAATATTTTTTAAAAATTTGATGACCTTAAACTTGTGGACAAAAGGCCAAAACATAGAGGATAATATCCATTTCTAAGAAAATATCTGTATGCTTGTAAACAGGGCCTATGTTTCATCAGAAAGCCTCAACTAAATGTTAATATTGCAATTTGAACTTTGAAAACACATGCATTAGGTCAAATTTGTAAAACTGACACCTAACAAATATGAGTGTCTGAAGAAGATTTATTTCAATGTTGTTATATCTACACTTGAAGCATACATACTGTTATTGTTGAATTCGGACTGTCTTGAATATGTAGAGGAGAAATGCCGATACCACAAGACAACTCCTTAAACGTTCCTGGCCTGGGAAAACCAGAGACATATTTGAGTTCCCCAGAGAGGTATAAGCACCAAGCCCACCACTCCTCACCAACCCCTCCACCTCCATTCCCCTCCGCATCTCAACTCAGATCCACTTTATGGAGTAGGGTCATGTGTGAGTCAGATCATGTGACAAAACCACAAATTTTCTGCTAGGTCGGCCTTCCCAGGGAATGTATGAAAACACCATAAAGAAATACATTAGCTGCTGAAGTGCACCTCGACTTTGTGAGAGCTCGCACAACATTTATTAACATGTTTGTGATTAAAGAGAAAATCAGTAATTAGTTTCGTAATGGTGTGAATGTGCCAGCGAGTGTGGCATTGTCTTCTTCTCTCCTACATGTGCGGATCTGTATTTTGTTGTTTATTTTACTGTTGCGGTCTATGACTATGCATGTTTTGCTCTCACACGGTGTTGAGTGCCAACAGGTTGAGAGTCTTATTAAAGCTTAAAGATCCTCTTTATTCTAAATAAGGGAACAGATCACTGAAAGGCAAGTCCGGATTTGTCCTTACTCTGCTGTCATTTCTTGCATTCCTTCAATCAAATCCAATATTATTAATGATTCTAAAAGCTATGACTGCACAATTCGGAATCTGCCATTAAAGATGGAGAGGGCCGTACATGGCTGCATCTATGTTTGTGTGTTTGCTCAGAGAAAGTCCAGCTAATCAAACATCCCACACAAACTTCCCATGGCGTTAGAAGGAGTGAACCCTCCAGAGAGTCAGGTTACTCCCCCAGCCCTGTAAAACAGCTTGGAGTAAAGGTGGAATTCATGGGATTGGGGATGTGCTCTGGATTTAACCCCAATAAACATTACAAAAATTCTATCAGCACTAGGATCAGTTTGTGTTCAAGAGATTCAAAGAGAATCTGTAAACACTGGGAAACAACTGATGACAAACAGTGGGAGCTGCTCAGCTGGCTGCAGCCTGCTCGCTTAAGAGAGCGCTACAGGCCTAAAGCATGATTTACTTCACAATAAATTATAGGCCACATTATATATTTACGGTTACAGTCTATGAAGCCAATAAGAGACAACAGTATTTTAATTTTAACAGCCACTGAGCACTTAATATTGAAATATAAACACCACTGAATGCATCGTGCTGAAATATTGGACTTTAAAAACCACCTACCTAAATTTATTTGTTTAATTCAGATACAAATAATTTAATCTCTTCAATATTAAAATATGAAATTTGAGGTTTTGTAATTTCAAAAGCTGAATTTGATCATAACTTCTTCTGTGTTTACAAATTCAAATCCAAAAATGTATGTTTCAGAATAAAAAAAAAAAAAAAAAAAAAGAATCCAGTGGCTCAGATTTGATTGGTCAAATTCAGATCTACAATTTCAAGTTGGAAACATTGAAATCGCAACATCCAGGTTATCCAGAACAGGACATAGGCCTGAAACCAGCCTGAAACCAATCAAACAGACTTCTGGCCTATCAGAGTCCCATCTGTCAGTTATGTGATCCAAGCAAGCAGCTTTAAAATTGCAGCTTTAGATTATGTTATTTATGAACAGTAGAATGTGTCTGATGTTGCTCTTTGAACATTTTAAACTTTTCATCTTATCAATTTTTAAAAATGCTTGTGAATACCGCAGTTTCACATCCTGTTAACATGTTGCACTATACCGTGTCCAAATTAAATGTGATTGTGACCTTTCGATATTCTGATGTGGTTGCATGAGGACATAGTGACGATCAGATCAGATTGCGCAGGTAACAATTGGAAGTGGTCATAGGAACACATGATCAAACAAGTAGTGTGAACACAAATGTTTCCTTGATAACTTAAGGAGCTGCATAGATAACTGTGTCATCTGCAGCTACACTGAAGTGAGAAACAATGATGACAGAGCATTTTGGGTTATGTTAATCCTGAGCATCCAATGGCAAATTATACTGTGGGGACAATGTTTTAAGTTATTTAAAGGAAAAGGACACAGTTTATCTGTTATTTGACTGTGAGGTCTTCAACCCCTATATTTAACTTTTTTTAAAGTGTTTTCCAGCAGTCCCCTTTCACTTTTGACCACTCTGTAGTTTCATACAGTGATACAGGGAGCATGTCCATGGCTTTGTCGATTGTTTTTTGCACTAATTATTTTCTTTGCCATTAGTTTTACTTGATTGGTGGTAGTTTGGGTATTTGTTGTTTTTAGTGATAAACTGATGTACCCAGCGTTGTATGCCAATGTGAATACTTATGCATAGTTTGGAGGCTTTATTAATAAGTCTTGGTCACCAGCCAGGAAAACATAACCCTGTGACTTTGAATGAAACGCTAATCTCTGCATTTAGAAAGGACCTAGGCACATTTTGGAACAGGGTCAGATGTTGTAAGAATGTATCCCATGATTTCTTACCTGCTTTTACACAAGCTGATATATTGGGGTTTTTTTACAATTCAAAGTAAATGATTAACACACAGCAATCTGATAACATTAAAATCCAAAGCTAGGATTTCATGATGCAACCAATACCGGTTTGTTTGTCCAATGAAAGAAACACCTGGAAAAACTGTGATATTAATGTTTAACTATTTTGAAACAGAATAATGCCCTTGCAAAGCCTATTATTTTGCCAATAATTTACCTAAGGATTTGTATTCATGTAAAAAACAACTTTAAATTAAAAACAAAAACTGTGATCACTAATGTACAAAGGAAAAAACAATATCAGCTGCTTTTTTAAAATGATCTTTTTCTTTTGTATTGGCAAGACTAAAACAAATTGCAAAACAAAGACCACAAATTGAAGCCATGACTTGGCTTCACATGCATCCTCTGTAGGTTTTAGTCCCTAACCCAGTTTACATTTGCTTTTAAAATGCATCTCAGGCGATCAGATCGCAAGTGAACAGTGCTAAATACAAGTATAAATGACCATTATTGTGATGCGATCACTCAAACCACCTGCTGAGGTGGTCTGGATCATATTTGACATCTAATTGTCCTGATGCGTCCCCAGCAAGGACAACAGAAAAACAGGGACTCCCCAAAAACATGATTTTTTTTTCACCCATGGTGCCATACATCTTGTATCACTCAAAGTGCTGGTGCCTTATTCATGTTCTAGTTGGCTCACGTTAAAAAGCTAAAACAAAAATAATCTACATATCAATTTCCTTAATTTCAAACGTTTAAATGCTTGTGAAAGGCATTTGAACACAGCACAAGAAAAATGATCTCAATCTGGGTTTCAAAGGGTTAACCCCAAAATAAATCACGCCCAAATGTATCTTTTCGTGGTCATCGACTTCCAAAGATTCACTCAGATTTTTGCTCCTTGCACTGGTTGCAACCCCAACTTTACTTCCCCGCTGAGTTTCAAATGATTTTGACATGACACGCTGATAAATTTACATATTGACCATCATGATGGCATAGTGGACTAAATTATGTCCAACAACAAAAATCTACTTAAAGAATGACAAATTTTCCAATCCTTAGAAATAAATATAGCCCATATTTTGCCACTCAGACCAACATCTCATTTTCATCAAATCAAAATCATTCAGGATTTTTCCCTTTTTATTCTAACAAAGATGCATGCAGTTTATCATAGAGTATATATATATATATATATATATATATATGTATATATTTGCACTCACAGGCTGCAAAACCACGCCCATCTGAGTGAAATACTGCAGGGCATTGTGGTTGTTTTGATGAAAGTACACCAATGCTCGAATCATTGGAGACGAGCACTGATTGTATGCAGTTGTAGTCCAAAGCAAACTAGACAACTTCTATCATAAGTAGGTCATTTACAAGGGTAGACAGACGGATTATGTAAAAACTGTGTATGGGGCCCTTTGACCTTTTAGCAGAAGTGACGTAAAGTGTAACAAAAATTTGAACACATGTGGTCAGCTGGACACGCGCGTGTGAATGGTGTTGTGTCTCAGCTGTCCACCTGTATTCACAACACCGAGATGCACTTTAAAATCAAGTGTAAACAGGGTCGTGGATATTTACAGACAGCTGACAAAATCTGTCCAAAAATGCCATGGTTCTCTCAGCACTTCTACTATAAAGCCACTCAATTACAGAAACAGGAATAAATGTAATTAGTAACTCCCACCCGTGAACAGATGTAACGTTTCTGAGTCGTGACTCATCGCCTAACAGCACCGGCTCTGTTGATGGAACATCCAGCCTGTCCTGTGCTATCTTGGCAACGCATGCTTAGAACGGAGACCAGTTTTATCTTTGCCTGCCGCAGTGTGGAAGAGTGGCTCGTGTTAGTTTGTGTGTACGTGTGCTTAAAGATGAGACCCAGAAGTACTGCAGGAGGCAGACCAAACTGTCACACATCTGACCCGCCACTTGTTTTTCTGGAACGAGGAACTCCTTCCTCACTTCCTGGAGGAAAGAGAAATATGTGACAAGCAAGCATCTTTTTTAGTGTATGTACTTTTCAACTTCTGCTTTATTTTCGACCTTATTTTCAATCTGCGCTTAAGTTTTTCCCCACTCTCAATCAGTACATTCATAAAGAACCTCAGACACTTATGGCTATAATTATGCTCATCAGCTCGACGCTCAGGTGCGGTTTTAACATAAGCTTTAGAGGAACAAGTCTCGACAGTTGCAAACTATTTCCCTCCGGCGGCTTGAAGAGCAAACATGAAGTGCTTCACGTCCCACAGCTTCCACAGTATTTTTGTCTGTGTGAGACTGGTGAGAGAGACAGAGGCGGGAAAGATGCATTGTAGAATTGAAAAAATTAAGATGCATGCCAAAGCTTTTCATGCACCTTTCATCCCAAACACAGATAAGAGTTGTTCTTCACTTTAGTTCACCCAGAATCCAACAGGCCTCAGTAGACACCAACTATGTGACCAGGTGACCTTGTCTGACCCTGTTGTTTACACTGCTGCAGCATGGCTATCATTTTGTATGGCGCTGCAATTCTTAGTTGTGGTGAGGTTTTTTTCTCCCAAATGCTCCAAATCAAAACTCCATTGGTGCGACTAGATTTTAAAGTTACTTTGAAAGGGAGGCTAAATGTGACCATTTTAAACTTTTTTTATTAAATATAATATAATGTGACAGTGGTAGGAAAATTGAAAAGGCAATTGTAAGTAATGAGTAAATTGCGAATAACACAATAGCAGATGTAATTTCTCACATCACTTGTTACTTGCAATGGCGCGTATATCATCTTCCTGTTGGGGGACACAGTTCTAACAGGGGAAAACAAAAGTGCTGCCAAAAGTACTGTTATTATTGTACTATTATCAGATTCCTTGTGATGTGGCCAGCATTGTGGACAGAAACTCTGAGGTGTTTTGGACTTTTTCAGCACATTATAAAAACACCACGATAATACAGATATTAATAGTCAATATAATTGTGATATCATTTTCATATCTGAACAGCTCCACTGGAAGTGTTTAATGACACCAACAGCTAATGTTAGCTTGGCCCTAAGCTCTCTGAAAAAGCAAACCTACTGGAAGCTAATTTGCACCTACATAACATGTAAATAATAATTTACTGAAAAGAATTTTACTTTTTGGTAAAGACTAACCACTCAAGCTAACACATCCTACAGTTACAACATAATAACTGAATTTCAAATTGTAATCCCTTATACAACTTATACTGAAGTAATCACATTACTGTCATGTGTAACTCTCCAGCACTGCCATCGGTTGTACTTGTTGTCATGGCTACACATTGTCACTATGTGGATAGCGTCACTGCCAAACTCAATTGCGTTTGTGCTCCACCTGAACAAAGAGCTGGAGCGCCCTGTACAGTCCTGGAGCTGGATGGTCCAGTACACCATGACGACAACAATTTTTTTTTGTGGTATGAAGATATTTCTGGAAGCTCGACATTTGCATAAAGAATCTGAAGTATATCAAAAAATACCCTCCTACCCCTTAAATTTTTTTTATTTAAATGAAAATCATTAAAGCGTCCGACTATAAATAATGTTTTAGTGATGTATTCCCCCTCTAAACTGAGCAACAGATGTTACCTCTGAGAGAAAGTCAAAGATTTACTTACTTTATATCAGATTTTAATGAGACGATCATTAGTCTTCAGCAGCGGGCGCTGGCATCTGTTATGATACCACAGTGCCACACCTGTCCTCTTCTGCATTCCTTGACAATAAATGCGCTCTGATGAAGACGGTTTGAACTACACAACTCTGCTCCACATGCCAGTTAGACACGACACAGACAGACAGTTTAAAAATGTGCACAAGTGTGCATGTAGATAAGTGTGTGCATGTCGGCACGCTTTTGTTTGTTTCATGTTCTCTGGCAATTTTTCTCTCTCTCTCTCTTACTCAAGTCAAGCACTCACCAACCACTTTGGGAACGTTTCCTTATTGGAGCATTTTTATCCCTCGGGCATCCTACAGGTTTCAAAACAAAATGTAATAGCTGCTTCTACCTACAAGGACACAAAGGGACCTTTGTCTGAATAAACTGGCACTCAGCTACAACATAATCACTTTAATTTTGAAGACTCTCCCCCAGGGTTTCCTCAGGCACACATTGGGCTTTTCACACATTCATCAACTAGCATATAAAAATAAGCCTTTTTTTTATTGACTGACAAGCTGCATAAAAGCAAGAGCATCAATCTAGGCCACTTTATTTGGCTGTTTCACTTTGTTTTGTTTGGGGGATTTTTGTGGTTTCTGTGACATGAGTTTGGACTGTGGTTACCGTCTCCAGTAAGTTGATGTACTCAAGAAAATTAAGGGAGGAATAATGAGCCAAGTCTACTTTATAAAAAAAAAAAAAAAAGAGTAGTCATACGACTTTTCTTCAGTCCACAAACACAAGATGTGTCTTGTTGGTATCTTCTGATTACCAAGTTACTGTTAAATTATTATGTTTTATGTTTTTTTTTTATTTTATTTTATTTTATTATTATTATTATTTTTTTTTTTCAAACATGCAAAAAAGAAAATCAAGAAATTATTAAATAAACAAGAAGACAGACAAAAAAATGTATTTACAGACAATAAATATTACACATACAATTATACAAACAATTTGTTATTACTGTCAGAATTTAACTTGAAAACAAAATTTGAGCCAAAGACAGAGCTTGGCATATGAATACAGACTGAAACTGCATCATATATATATATATATATATACATATAAAGTTATATATATAGAGATATGTTAGAAATAGATAGATGTATAACACACTGAGCAAGGGTGTGAACCCAAGTTACGTGTCTTGGATTAAAGTCGAGAAAATCAAAAAATACTTTAAGATGTCATTTATGCAGGAAAAA
Organism: Plectropomus leopardus; assembly: GCF_026936395.1. NCBI lineage: Eukaryota > Metazoa > Chordata > Actinopteri > Perciformes > Serranidae > Plectropomus > Plectropomus leopardus. Next base: position 8,088,454 of record NC_142195.1, read on the forward strand.
TACAATGAAATGTCGTATGGAAAACCTGGAGGTCAAAAATTATAGATCATATTTCATAACATCATTTTGACATTGTTAAAAGTTGCAAAAAACAGGAAGCTGGAGCAAATATCAACATCCATCCGTGAGCTAATGTTTATGTAATATTAGCTTAACAGCAAAGTAATGTTATTTAACAAACTTGTTTTAACAGATAAATGTTAAATTTTAAAAAGCATTCATGATTTTTGTTGTTTTGTTTTGTGTTGTTCATTCTAACATTGGCATTGCTTTTATTAAAGAGCACATCATGACTAGAAACTCATAGTTTAGGACGTGGAACTTAACTTGGGACTTGTCAGTCTTAACTTGAGACTTGAGCGCAAAGACTTGAGACTCACTTGTGATTAGCAAAAGAATAACTTGGTCCCCACTCTGACAGCGATGAACATAGATATTTATACTGTGGATTAGATAGATAGATGGAGACTGTGGCTATAGTTTGATAAAAAGATCGGGGTGCATCTGCTACTTACTACAAGCAACAGCTTTCACAGAAGTTTTTTTTTCCCACTGTCAGTATGATGATTGGTTTGCATAGCTTTAGTTTTTCAGAATAATTTTGCCAGATAATCAAGAAATACAATTTAAATTAAAGAAATCAGCATTTTAAGTCATCTCACTTAGTCATTTTTACTTAGCCAATCCCTTCAACTCATATTAAAGTATTTAAGCTAACTATTTAATACATTTATACCCAAAAACTAAAAAAAAAAAGAAAAATCATGTTTTGTCGTCTCCCCTGACAAAATTATTCACATTTAATATGTGGCGTGTGCGTTTTTTAGAACAGGATGTGTCTGTATAGTGAGTTTCGCTCTCGCTGCTGACAGAAAATTGTGTTTATTTGAATGTGGAGGAAAGTTCTGCCACTTTGTACAACTCTTTGACCTCACATCCTAAAATGCAGGTACGACTCCTGTCCATCTGGATGAAACTATGGTCCTCTGGGCAGACATTCATCTTCCACACTCCATTAAACCAAAGGAAAGGGATATAGGTAAAAAATAAGGGGAACAGTACATGATGTGGACTGTGTGGGGACCCTACCCCATCAATCGCTCATTATTTTCCAGCTGTATTGTTTCCAACTTGAATGCCACTTACAACAGAGGAAATAATAACTGCTTCAGTCGAACTAATCGGGTCAAATAAAAGTGATTCACTCCCTTAAAAGCTCCCACATATGAAAATATTGATTTCAATGTTACAGCTTCAGCAGTTTTTGCAGATGAAATATGATATGATAACCGTGCACCTTAATTAATGGGGATGATCCATGTTGCACTATTGAGCAGTTCGTCAAATCTTTGTTCCATTATCAGTGAAAAGTGAGGGGGAAAAGAGCCAGGGAGGAGGACATGGACTGAGATGTTGGGAGTGAAAATGCAGGAAGGCAAATGACGAATAGCTCTCTGCTTACATTTGTCTGAATTTAACTGAGCTTAGCAGGAAAATACAGGAAAAATCCTTTACTGTGTGGCAAAGAGAAACATTGCTCAGGCAGCGCTGTGTTTTAATGGACCACACACTTAAAAGAACTAAAGCCAGCGTCTTTAAAAGGCCAGTGGACTTACTCCTGCTGTGGTGCTTCATATTGGTAGTATATGCAAAAAAGTATATATTTTTTTAAATGATACTATTAAAATATACCCTTGTAAGAATCAAGGTTCTTAGCAACAGTCACATGTTCATGCACTAATATGGCTTGCTACGCAACATGGAAGTGGTTGGACAAAACTGGTGAAGCAAAATAAGGTGAATAAAAAGGAGTGGTTAGAGAACACCCACAATCTGTCAAAGATATGGCGTTACATGGTACAAGTCAGATGTGTGTTTATTTTAGTGTGTCCTTTTCAGAGTGGCAGGGGGGCTGTTGGGGCCTGCAGGCAGAGTGATGAAATATTTGCAGAGAAAAACGAAACACTTCCTGTTCGACGCGGGCAGCTCGTACAGGCAGTTTCCTGAGTGTCAGACCAGCTTGGTCAGGTTGAGCTCGCAAACTGACAGGAGCACAAAGCGGAGGGTAAGGCCGAGCAGAGCGCCATCCATCTTCATCGCAGAGCCATTAGACCGGTGTTACAAAAACAGACACTGACTTTGTGAAAAAAAAAAACAAAAGGAGTGCCTGGTTTTGACTCAGTGAAAGTTAACTATGTGACTGGCATCCATGTGTGTCCGGGGTCTGGCGGCTGAGCACTGCGCCTTCATGGTCCATCAAGAAGTTCTGGTGCTCTGTGAAAACATTGCTGGCCCCTTCTTGGTTATGATTGCAGTGTCTCATGTCTGGTGTCACAGACACATGGCTGATCTCCAGTCAGCTTGTGTCAGGGTGAACAGAGGCCACCTGCTTGTTCTTTTACTGAGACTGCGAGATTTCATTTAAAGCTACCTCACTTGCCACATGCTGATGTTTTGTCAGCTGTCTGTAATTAAAGAAATAACATTATGAATATGTTAATTCAGGCCTTGAAAAAATAGATCTAATCTCTCTCTACTTGCCCATAATACTACTGTTTTCGTGTGTGCAACTTGCAGGGCTTGAAGGGATATTTTGCAGATTTTCAACTAGCTTTGTATCAAAACAATGTGGGTTGTATGTGTAGAGGAACTTTGGTAAACTTCCTGCCATGGAACCAGTGCCCAGATATCCCTTTTCCCCCCCAAGGTGAAACTCTGCCATATTAAATAACATACACCATTAGGCGGAGTTTTGCCAGCTGTTGCTCAACCTACAGGCTTTACTTTGGCATTTTCGTATTGCCCGCCAACCACAAAACATCTGTTTACAAGTTGACAGGGCCTCAGACAGAGGGTGACCACAGGTATATTCAGGCATGCAGTATGAGAAAAATTACATGTTTATTTAATATTAGTATGTGAAAAGATGTCAAAAAAAGGTCAAAAGCAATTAATATTCCGTCATGTTCATGCGTGGGATTTTAGGGCGACAGGCAGATATGTGAAAGATTTTAAAAAACCCCTATGTGGTTGGAAATTGAGTTGTGAGACAGCACAGGTTTCACATCCCTGTTTGCAGTGTGATCATGAACCCTTGACCTTTTTGAATATATTCAGAGCCAGACAGCTCCTTTCACACTTGAATAAACGCTGAAAATGATGTGCAGAATTCCGGTTAATTCCGATGAAAACAGGGAAATTGTGTTACTCTGATTTGTCTGTATGTTCTCAGCTATTTTTAAGATCCTCTCATCTCCTCATTCCACTTCCTAAATCTCCTTAATTAGTATAGGATTACTGACTGATTAGAGGCAGTCTTAAAAGCATGTCCTTTTTTCACTCATGCAACTCATAAACTGGTAAATGCCAAGTTTAGGGCAAAATTGTTTAGACCTGTGTCACCTTCACATATATATTTAGAGGTTGCCAAAATTGTGTTGATTTTAAGGCTTAAGTGCTTAATTACATTTAGAATAATAAGTGTAGAACAAACTTGGCAATTCATCATCAGTTCATTTTTTTTCCAGGCAGATTTGAATTTTTTAAAATTCTCTTATCCATTTGATTGGAGCCATTGGCATTAGGCCATAAAACCTGTCCTTTGTTCATTTCTGTTGCTCCAGTTTTTTTGACACTTATCTTCAATTTCTTTTTAAGTGTATTGAAACAGAATACAAATAGATGGGGTTAAAGGTGATAATGACTTGGATGAATCCCAGCCAAGTGAAAGAAAACAGAAAAGCATAAAGGTTCCAGCTTTTTTCCATTATTTTCAATTTTGGGCCCCTATGGTCCTGAACCAATCACAAAGCAGCTGATAAAGAAGCTGTGTTACACATTTGTAGACCTTTGAATTGTTCGTTGAGCCATTAAGTGTCAAATATAAGGCTCCTCTTACTGAAAAAGATGCTCTTGAATGATTTATTCTCCACTCATTTCCTTGCCGTAAATTATTGCCACCTTGTACACTTTGCCATGCCACTAGAGAGACTTTAACATTGCCAAAATTTTCATTTCCTGGCAGTTTGACGATGAGGTACATTCCAGGGCACTGAGGCATACTTTTGTGGCTTGGGAATAGGTCTTCACCAGATTTCTTATAAGAATTGATAGAACATTACAACAACATGATTTATACGGAGGGTACAAAGCAACCATGCCAAGTGTCCCCATAGGAATCCATGCACGTCACAAAGTTTGTGCAAAGTCCAAACAAGTTGGTATTCCTATTTTTTGTCAATACAGTATGTGACTGCAAATTCCTTTCTGCATACTTAGGATTGTCAACCCCCTTTTTTCCTCCATAAATACCATTATTATTATCATTACATTTTCAAAACCAAATCACCCATTATAGGAAGCTAAATTAGTTGTTTAGACCATCGCTTTTTCTTCACTGTGGGCCTTTGCACACCAAGTGTGTGTTTCCCATCTGAAATTGTGCACATTTAAATATTATGAAATAACTTTGGGGCAGAAAACCGCTCTGTCACATATATATAATCAAACAGCGCTGAGCAAACTGTGCCTTTATTAAGTACAGTTTTTGGATGAAATATTTTAACTTCAAACCAACAATTTAGAGAACAAGAGTCATAGCAAGCTTTAATCTATATGCTAATGTCAGTAGGCTGTGCTCATAAAAACTTTGAAGATGTTTAGCAAGAATAATGTTTACCATCTTTGCCATCTTAGTTTAGCCTGCTAGCATTGATAATTACCACTAAACACAAACTACAGCTGAGGCTGAAATGTCATTAGTTTTTGCCGGTAGGCTCTGTTTGGTCATTAAATTTAAATTTTAATGATGGTAAAAGTTGAATGAAAAATATCACACATTCAATAGAGACATTTAACTAAAGTCTTTATATGTCAACCTCATGATGATGCAAGAGGAGAGCTTAGTGAGTGCCCAAAGTCGTCCTTAGAAATTATAACCATGTAATATTTGTGAAAAAAGTTGTTCAAAAAATGTTTTTAGCAGGCCCCCGGGAAGCATGCCAGGTTTGATGCCCTGAGGCCCATAAAGACTTTTTCCCCATTTACTTACTACTGCAAAAAGAGATGTCTGTAAATCAGTGGATAATTTGTCACAACCCCTGCGAAATGACTCGTTTCACAATACAGATTTTAGTCCGATTTAGTCTGATAACATTTTTAAAGTGATTCACATGATTAAATGATTTTATTCCCAATCAAGTTAGCATAGCGTCAACCCGGAATTTAGCCGATAAAATATTCAGTAGCTTTACAGTCACAGTCCAGCGCAAGTGGTTATTACTGTGATTGATCTTATCACTACTTGAGCCATGTCTTAAGATTGAAGAAGTGTTGAAATGTATCATTTGGGGGGGGGGGGGGTTCAACAGCTGCAACTTGTATCAACAAGTATGTTGAAATTACAGGGAAGGAGATAAAGATTGAGTGTGGGAAGGGATAGAAGGATTTAGAGGACATGATGATGTGAACAAGTACGAGGGAAAAGCAAGAAATAAATGCACGGATCATTAGCTTGAGGTAAATTGACACCATATTGGACAAACAGCCTGAGCCAGAAAACAGCACTTCCTATTAAAAAAAAAGTCATTTTCCCAGAGATCAGCAATCACTTTCATCTGGAAACATTCTCGTCTTCTTTCCTGGGTAACATAACGGTCAGCAGCATACCTTTCCCAGAAGTCATTGATTTAGGGTTGCTGATTGAATGATCAAACTCTGTAACTGTCTGCCAGGTCCTTAGTCAGATAGACCATGCCATGAATCCTTGAATACCATAGAATGCCCCAGGAATGAGTCCTAAAATTCATAAATGTGTTTGCATTTTTTTTTTTAATTGGTTTTTTGGTTAGATGCCTGAAATAAGGTCTGTGGTTAACGCAAGCTTAAGAGACTTTCACGTTATGTTTTACGACATAAAATTCGTCAGTAATTACCCCACTCGTGAATTTGGAGGCTTTTATGTGTCTTCTAAAAGGCGATTGCCAAGAAGTGACAAGTTAAGCTACAGAACATCATCACACCGAGCATCATTGTGGTAAGGATGTCAAGTCATGCAACTGTAGTGTAGTTTGTTTAAAGCCTAATCTAATGCCAATCTAATAGCTTTTTACATGTGACAATTGCATTCAGGCTTCAAAAATCCTAAACGTGGTGGTCTTTTGTGAAGATTATCTTGCTGAACAAAACGTATGTTTCATTGTTTGCCACAGAGCTTATTTTCTGCAAAAATTCAAAATCAAATGGAAAATCCCATAGGCTTTTTGAGGAGAGAACCAGTGGGAAGCTAAGCTCCATGTTGGCACATGGAAAACCGTCATCCCTGTTGCACATTTGCCCTGATAACCAGTCAAGACATGAAAGGGAATGTATGTCCTAGATTTATGTGACACAGTAATAATGTGTAGGTAGGAAGTTATGTTCTGGAATGTACTGCTCAGATATATGATAAAACGGCAACTCATTTCTCCTGGTTCTTTACCTCTGTTTGTAGTTTGTTTATACAAACCATATCCGTGAGAAGTTCAATGATATCATGTGCGCTCATCAGGTGTCTGCTGATTTAACATAGATATTGCTAGTAAAATCATGCATAGGTTGCTGCAGAAAATAAAGCTGCTTGTTTATGATTACATTCTTGCAGAAATATTGGGGGGATATTTTCATGCATTCAAACACCAAATCAGATGACTGATTACAAGAAAACTCTTCTGCTCTTTGTCTTATCCATATAGAGGAACAAGTAGTGGCTTAAAAAAGTGCAAAGACCCAGTCTGAAGGTCCTTTTAGCAGTATGCATCAGTGCAGCTGAAGTGTCCTTGAGCAGGAAACCAAACATCCACTAACAAGCCTGCAGACATCTTTGACTCCTTGTGGAGGAAGACACATGAGAGCAAAGTGGTTCAAACTGTGCTCATGATCATATTTTAACAGTGGTATCATGTAACCACGTAATAATTCTCAGTTATAGTACTTAAGAAGTTTTTGGAAGTATCTGTACTTACTTATATTTCTTTGAACTTTCACCTAAAGAGACTGTAAATATCAAAAAAAGATAAATTAATAAAAATGTATAAATAAATCAAACAAAATAAAAAACATCAGTATGTATGTATGCATACATTTATCTATAGATACATACACACATATACACACTAACGTATACACATACATGCCCATGCACACATGCACACGCTCATATATATGCAGACACATACAGAAACATATGCACCTACATACACATCTACATACATGCACCCATACCCACATGTACCTGCACACATACATATACCTCTACTAAGAAAAAAAACAAAATAAAATAATACACTTTCACTTTTACTCCACTACATTTCCTAAATAAAATGTATACGTTTACTCCATGAGTTTTCCCCTAAGCATCGTAGTTACTTAATACAAAATAGGGAAGGAAAGGAGGAAGAGTTTGATGGACAAATAAAGGAATGGGAGGGAAGGATCAACTTGATCTTATTCTTTAAATCCTTCAAGTTGCAAAAAAAGACTTTGTTTTTCTTCCAGTGTAATGAATGCTCCATAGGTGCATGTTATAAAAAATAAACTTAATAATTCTCAGAAGTCTGACCACTAGCTAACTTTTAATACTTAAGTGCATTTAATATGATAAAATTACTTTTGATACTTAAGAACTGCAAATATCAAATACATTAAGACTTTTACTGAAGTAATATTCTAGTGGGTGACCAAAGTCTTTTTACGGTAACATATCTGTACTTTTACTTTTAGATATTACATTCACCACTGAATATTAACATTGTCAGATAATGATTTAAAAAGGGAATGCTTTAGTGGCTATATTTAGTTCTGAATGGAAATCAAATTGCCTTAATTTCAATAATTGTGAGACGAAAGACCTTTGCAGTCCGTGTTTTCAAAAATTCACAATCTGAGGCAAACCTCTAAAGATACATTTGATCTCTTGTTTCTTTCCATGGGGGGTACCTCCCCAACTATCCCTAAACCTGACCCATGTTTTAAATATGGCACCGCGGCTACCTGTTTAATGTAATGATCCTGTTCGGCTGTTAAATTGCACGCCACTATAATCGTTATCATCACTGCTGTGAATCCCTAGATAATAGAGAATAAAGGCTAATGTTACCAGGCTCCCAGGAACAGCAGCGAGTTTTGGAGCTTATTGTACATTGTGGCCAAAACATTATTTGCTACAGTTGGAGAGAGGTATCAATCTTCTCATTGAACTCTTGCCAGAAATTAAAAAAAAATTAAAACAGCATATGAGGGGGTGACATGTTACAGTATTTTTTGACTGGAAGCGGTGGCATATTATGCTGTCTTTTTGCACATAACTCACTGTAAGCAGTTGATTTTACGCATTGGTGTTTAAAACAAACTAAAAACAACATGCTAAATAGTGATCTTTAAAGGTGCTGGTAAGCTGATTCTGTTATTTTTGGACAGAGTCAGGCGACCAGTCTCCCTGTTTCCAATCTTTTTGCCAAGCTAAGCTTACTGTCTAATTCTCAGCAACAAAGCAAATAAGCACACCCCCACAAATGTCAAAAAAAGGTCATCATTGAATAATCTAGAAGTAGATTGTGTCGGCAATCTACTGAGCCACTGTTCCTCATTTCCGTGGGAAAGGAGTCAGAGCTACGCGGCACTTTGAATGACCCTGGCAAGACTACATCTGTGATCATGTGTCCCATCCTGACCGAGGACTTCAGGCCAAATTATTAGTGTGTGATCTGTTAAAGATAAATGCTTTCCCAGAGAAAGTGGGGACGTCTAATGCTTCTTTAATTCCACTGAGGGCATGTGTGACTTCTCTGAGTCCACATTTGTGTTTTCAGAATTTGCACCACTGCCCTACTCAGAGGAGTGAGAATCTGTGTGGTATTTCTTCTTCCAACTGTTGAGTGAGCATTTCGTTCCATCTCATCTCTGCAGTTGTCAAGAGCTTTTAAAGGCTCTTTGCGTAGTGGAGTGCCCCTGGAATGACAGATCAGTAGGCAGCTGTATTGTCACACTGGCACCTTTTTGAAAAACAACTCTTTGATACTGCGCACCCCCAAACTAATCCCAAAGTAGTATTTTTCCTTTGTTTATCACATCTGAAAATTTCATTTTCTTACAGCCTCAAACTTTTTTTGGGAAGTGCATGCAGCTTCTTCCAGGCATTGTTTCAAAACCTCTTGCGAGGAAGAGATCCAGAGATCTGCATGGCATTAATACACCATCAATGTGCTCATTGTTGATGCTAAACAGCAGTAGGATAAATTCACAAAAAAACTGAAATAATGGGGACTTTTTTTTTTTAAATACGAAAATTCACCAGCAAAGACAATACTGTTATGGTTTTTATTCTGTTTTTTCCCACCAAGGAATAATGGCTGTATCAGACATTTTCATCAAGTAACCCACGGATAAACTCTTGTTTATTATAATACCATTTGAAATTACAAGAGACTGTCTTTGTGGCTCTTCTCAGAGACTCGGATGTTAGATGAGAAGTGAGATTAGGCAATTTGCTGACTCGTTTTGGGGGTTAACTTGACAAACTTGCGCAGCTGCCAATGGGTCACATGTGACGTAATGTACATGTTTGATATGCCCTGACCATTTTCGAAAAACATTTCAAAAACATTCCCAAGGATGCTTCCCCCTTGGTCTTGGTCTACAGCTGGCTTTACTCGGTTTTGTAAACACTCTACCCCCAAAAATGCGGTTGGCTTGGATAGGAGATCAGTGCAGCAACAAACTGGCAGTCCTGTTGGCAGAAGACAGTAACACTGACCAGACCTGACCACTGCTGCCACAAAGGCCAGAATACACTCCTCAGACACGACGGCTCTGGCGCAGGTTTTATCAAGTCCATAGGAATGATGAGAGACAACGCAGACAGACAGAGATTGACCCTTGGCATTTAAAAGATTTGGATAAAACATTAAGAAAAACATTAAATATGCCTTAAGAACACCAGTTTAAAAATTAAATAAAAGGAAAGGCAGTTTTATTTGTGTAGCACATTTCATACAACAGGGCGATTCAAGGTGCTTTACAGAGCAATAAAATGTTAAACATAATATAGGATGCAGTTTACAATAAAAGAATAAAGAGATAAGATACTGAAGGACTGGATAGAAAAGTTCCCATTAATTTCTATATTTTTTAAAAAAAAATTCAAAATAAAAATCACCATTTAAAAAAAGCAAAAGCGCAGACAAAAGTTGCAGTAATAAAAAGATCATTTTAAATGATTTGAAATTTAAAGCTTATTAGTCATTACCAGGTGGAGTAAGCAGTGTAAAAAAAAAAAAGGAGCGTTTTTAGCTTTGACTTATAAGTGGTCAGAGTCAGGGCTTGTCTAACATCATCTGGGCTGTTATTCCAGGTTTGTGCTGCATGATAACAAAACGCTGCTTCACTATGTTTTGTCTAACTCTTTAAACGGTCAGCACCAGACCCCCCTAGACACATTTTGAAATCAGTTCTCTGAGTGACAGGTAGCCAGTGTAAGGATTTTAGAACTGTAGTAATGTGGTCATATTTACTAGTTTTTGTCAGCACCCCAGCAGTTTTGAAAGGCCTCCGAACAGACCATTGCAGTAATCGAATATGCTGGAAATGACGGTGTGAGTGAGCCTTTCAAGCTCTTGCTTTGATATTAGTCCTCTGACTCTGGCAGTGTTTTTTAAATGGTAGTTTGCAGATGAAGTTAATTTGATGCTTGAGCTTAACTGACAATGTGTAAAAAGACGTTTTCTCATGTCAGCTCTGGACATGGTCAGGCATTTCTCTATCTGGAGTAAACAACAAGAGAAGTGTTCTCACCTACTGAGAATATTCACTTTGGTTTGGGCAAGGGGTGGTAGAGCGTGCAAGAGAAACAACATGGTGTAACAATATCAGCTTTGGCCCTTACTGACAGAAGATCCTGAATCTTGTCATGTTTCAGTCAGGCCCGCAGTGGCTAATCTGGAAAACCAGAAACATTCCCAGTGGGCTGTGCTGGTTGTGGGGCTGTGTGGGCTGGTGTATAATCAGAGTTAATAAAGTAAATAAAATAAAAAATAAGCTCAGGAGGTTACAATAGATCACCTCGTTGATGGCATAATTATGGTCGATAGTTTACTGCAGGTAATCGCTCCGCCCCAAGAAAGTCCCTGCAGTGAGGGGATCAGGTGTTAAAAGGCGCGATTAAGATGCGAGACATAAAAAGTAGCTAAAGGTCAAAAAGCTGTCGCCGCCAAATGTGTCAAGCTTAACATGTTTTTAATAAAAACAAGCTTGTGGCTTGACATCGCAACAGTGCTAAGAAAGCACCAAATTGGGACGATGACACAGGTAAGCTCGCAGTGCAAGTTCAAGATGCCAGGTGTCCAAAAAAGACATAATGTTGCCTGGAAACCATCGTTCAAGTTTATGAGTCAAGTTAATGAATTGTGTGGTGATGTATAGCCTAACATATATGACTAAGTAAATAGTATATAATAGTATATACCAACAAAAACTGAGAGTGAAACACTGCCCCTCAGCAGAAATAGCCCCTCAACCAGTTAGCTGCTGACACTGAGAGCAAAGTAGGCCCACTATCAAGCACAAACCATGAGCCTGTCACTCCAGAATGGGCAGGTAGGATTCAGTCAGTGTTAATATTATAAAAAGAGTACAGTCTTAACCTGTTTTATATGAAAAGTGCTCAGAAAAAATGTGGCACTTTATAAATAAAACTGAATTGAGTTAAAGATGCTTTAAAAAAAACCCTTGTAAAGGGGAGAGACTTGATCTTATACTTATTTGCGTTGAATTGGAAATTTAATTAATGATAAAATACACCATAAATAACAAGGTTATAGAGAATAGTGCACTATTTCGGACTTACATACTAGTAGAGCTAAAATTATATATCTCTAGTATAAAAAGGTTGTGAACTAAAGTGGGCTGATCTGAGCCATGAAATTCCCGGGCTAAAAATGTCTTCGGTGAGACATTTTGGTTGCCGTCTTCATGTCATTGACTCTTCTTCTTCACCGCCAGATGTTTGTTTTCTTCCAGTTTCCAGCCTCATGATAGAAATGTTGTCAACGTCCCCACTGTGAATTCTCCAGGCAGTATTATCTTCAACTGAACGTTACATGGACTTCAGTAGGGAGCTGGCAGTATAAAGTCAGTTTAACCCTTTGAAACCTGAGAAAATTGACCTGATTCCTTCAAGAACATAAGAAGGCAATGAGTAATTTTACAAGAATTGACCAAAAATATTGCAGAGAAATAACATAAAAATTACCTAACTAAATAACAACAAGAAAATGACCTGACCCCTAAAGAATCACTAAAAAAAATATTTCTGAACGGTTACATCATTTTAAATACATAATTATGATAACTATAAATATTGTTTTCAGTAATTTTTTCTGTTTTTTTTCCCCTTTTTTTTAAATTTTCAAATAATTTTCTCTGTCTTTCTTACTTCTTTTTCAGGTCGTTTTTCTTGTCACCTTTAACTAATATCTTGCAATTTGGAGGACATTTCTTGCCAAGTGGCTCATTGCCTTTTTGCCGTATTTTCATAAATAAATCAAACCAATCTGCTCGGGTTTCAAAGGTTTTTTGCTCTTTTTTTTTAATAATAAATGACTATGTATATATTTTGCATTTTAACATGGCCACGCTTCTGTAAATACTTGTTTTTCAGTCCTGTTACTGTGATACGTGTGTGGGTGTACGATTATGTGTTTTCCCAGGTCTCTGGTTGAACCTTCCAAGGTAAACATTGCCGATTAAGGCCATTTCCACAGAAAATCCACAGCTATCAGTATCCCATCATAGCTGTGATGTGCGTTGCGTGCATCTGACCAGAAATTAGTCCTGTGTACACAAATGTGAACACGTTTGCAAAGTGAAATGTGCATTCAAAAGCCTGAGTAAGCTTCTGTAAATACAGCTTGTCCTTCCATGTTCCATGACTGGCTCACAGCTCTGTATAAACATAATGTTTCTGTGTAACCTGGACTATCAGGAAAATCCCGTGGGAAGTTTGATGACGTGATGGACGTGTGTCATTGTTTTAGTTCTCTATAATTTAAAAAAAATTATTATAAGTAAAAGTCCTGCATTAAAATGTTACTGAAGTAAAAGTGAGTAAATAAATATAATAAATAAATAAAATAAATAAATCTAAATCCAAATAATCTTTTGGGGAAAAAAGCACCTAAAAACTCTCAAAATTAATTTTAAAGTTTTTTTAAAAAAAAAAAAAAAGATCTAAAATTCTAAATCATTAGAAAAAATCTAAAATACCCCCAAACTCAAAATTAAAAAAAAAAAAAAATTCCAAAAAAAGGAAAAAGTATTATAATTATTATGATTTTAAAACAGTAGAAGATGGCCTTGGGGGAGTTTCCTTCGATTTGGCACAAATGACCACTTGGATTCAGGAATGAACTGATAAGAAACTAGTGGTTGAAGGTCAAAGGTCAAGGTCACCTCAGAAAACATGTTTTTGGACCTAACTTAAGAATCTCGGATGTCAGCCTTGAAGCTGTGCTGATTGTATAGATGTTCTGTGCTGCCGAAGGGAAAATTGTGTTGGATATGTTGCAAGGATATTGATTTTGACTACTTTTTTTTTTTTTTTTACCTTAATAATCGTGATGGAGTGTTCATTTACAAATTATCTTACAAATTAAAAAAACATTAAAAAACATCGGAATGTCATTAGCAAGAAGAGCAGCACATGTAGTATGTGAATGTTTATTTTATTTTGGTGACCTTAAGCTGTTACCACTGTAACAGCAGTGCAGAGTAAATGAAACAACCTACAAGTCCTATTAATACCATCTAAACAGTTTCATGGCAGGTCAAAATGAAGTCAGCCAAGGGAAAATGTGCGTGTGTGTGTGTGTGCGTGCGTGCGTGCGTGCGTGCGTGTGTGTGTGTGTGTGTTCATTTGTTCGTTCGTGTGTTTTTGGCAAGAGCTTTGGATGAACATCAGTGGACCGGTTGGTGGATAAGGTACAGTTAAAGGAGTCAGATAAGAAGTGATTGGGCTCTTTAAGCTGACAGGAACCAGAACAGTACAGTGTGAGTGTGTGAGAGTTTCCTCTGTACTGATCAGTACAGAACAACATGTTTTAACATTTTATACTGAGGTTGTGAATGTACAGAGCCTACCACTGGAAGGACTGGTCTGATAAAATGGGACCCCTTTGCTTTGCACTGGGAATGTGAGGTCTGTATGTAAACAAGATGTATCACTCCTGTAATAGGTTCTGTATTGGTTCCCAGCTTGGAGAACCAGTTAGTATATTTGCTGTCACTGTTATTCGGTCTAACGCTGCTTGTGAAAACAATATGACATGTTGTCTGTGTTTTCCCACAGTCTGCAGAGGGGAAAAGTATTCATTTATTTTTCATAAAATAGAAATCAACATTACATTTAGATCGTCATGCATTTCAGTGCTGATGTTTAGGTTTTGGCTCAGAAGGGGATTAATGTATTTGCATCAACATACACATTTACTCTGCTTTGTGTGCCAGCTGTTTCCATTTCAACAATGGTGTTAAGACAACAGTGGGTTACATTAAATCCACTAACACTTTCAGTGGAAATACTTGGCACCTGCAGCATAATATCCCACATGGCAGCACCCTGACTGACATCTCACAGTATGCTGGAGCCAACTCTGCTTAGTGTTAAGTAAACTGTTGGCAGTGGTGGACTTAGTACATTTACTTGAGTTCTGTGTTTATGTAACATTTTAAATGCAGGACTTTCACTCATAACAGAGTATTTTCACTGTGTGAAAGTACTTTTACTTAAGTAAAGGATCTGAATACTTTGTCCACCACTGCCGATGACTGCATCTTATTTGTGCAGTTGCAGTGATGTTTCAGTGAAGATTTTGTAACAGTTAATCTGACATTTTCACATCCTAAACTGTTACACTAAATATAATTTGACTGTGGAATCCACTTTCACTTTAAACAGGCATTTAGTACAATTAAATACAAACAGAGCGCTGTGGACCTGCCTCCTCAACCTGATCGGCAGCCAAATATTCTGTAGTCTCATCTTTTCTAAGATATGAAAAGGCTTCAAAGTTTGCAAGTGTGGTATTTACCGATGTATTTTATGTTTTAGAACAAAATGTGAAAGTCTCTTCAGCTTGTGTTAACCACAGACCTTATTAAAGGTTTTCTGAATGGACTTCTGAAATTTCTGACTCATTACAAGGGCTCTCTGTAGGTCATATTTGGTAACAATTGTAATATAAAGAAATTAATTAAATTAATCTGTTCAGTTTTACATCATACTGCATTTTGAAAATATTTGGTATATCTGTAAAGTAACTAAAACTATGAAATTTTCTAATGGAACAAAATGTACAATATTTCCCCCTGACATGTGGAGTCGAAGCATAAAGTAGCAGAAATGGAAATAGTCAGGTAAAGCACAAGTACCTCTAAATTGTACTTAAGGAAGGAAGTACCTAAGGCAGAAAGAGCTTAGAAACACTGAAAAATACAATAAATACAAACCCTTTAATTACCTTCAACCTTCAAAATTATTTTTAATGTTTTTATCCCCCAACCTACTCAAAATTAAAGGAAAAAAAAGTAAAAACATTAAAAAAAAAAAAAAAAGATTCAAAGATAAATAAATAAAAAGCATAGGAAAAAACAATACCCCAAAATAATTTTAAAAAGTGAAAAAAAAACACTAAGATTTTGAATTATAAAAAAAATAGAAGAAAAAGCCCTGAAACTTTAAATTATAAAAAAAAAATACAATACAGTTGTTTAAAAAAACGGGAAAAAACACTGCAAAAACCTTTAATTATTTTAAAAAATAAACGTATTTATCGAAACGGTTAGCAATTATTCTGTCAATCAGCCTATTTATCGACTAATGTTATAGCTGTACTACAACATCTGTTTGGTAATTAAATCTATTACAAAACAGCATAGTGTTTGAGCGCTTACATTTTTTATGCAAAAAACTGAACTTTTAAAGTAACTAAAGTTATCAGATAAGTGTTGTGAGGTAAAAGATACAATATTTCCCTCTTAAATGCAGTGGAGTAAAAGTGTAAAGTGACAAAAAGTGAGTAAGAAATTACTCAGGTTAAGTACAAGAACCTCAAATTTATATCCATAGTACTTGAGTAAATGTACTTGGTTCCATTCAAGCCCTGGTCATCAGTAACCAGGATACTGGTATTGTTATGTATACAAGGAACCCCATACTCTTCTGTCACTCCAAGCACAAACAAAATCTTGTTATTTCTAAAAATGTTCAGAATTCATGTTCATACCAACATTAGGTCTTCAACACTACCTGTTTGAAAATAAATCACTAAATAATAAAAAATAATGATATTATTGTTATTTTCTATTAATTATATAATAATATAATTAATTAAAAATCACTCAAATCTGAATACCACAGATAAGAGTACCCATTCTGCATTTGCAGTAAATAATAAATAAATGAAATAAACAATCTATGTTGGAGCTAATACTCAGTTCTGATGGAATAAATATATGATTTTTTACGGTAAAGTCTAGGGTACTGTAAAATTCTGGGTGTGTCTGAAGAAACCTTTAAGGAAATAAAGCACATGTGCATGTCATCTTTGTAGGTCACTCTGAGCAGTAGATATATTTGTCAGAATACTGACCACAAACAACAGCAGTCGCTTTAGTAGTTTACTCAGACAAATGTTATAGACTGCAGTCAAGCCAAAACAACAAAAAATCTTTAAAGTTCTCATCACAAAGATCTTGTGAGTGTTTGTTGTCAGCCTGCATACATCATGACATGTTGTCCCATTCAGAGCACTGGTCATCCAGATTTTGTAATCTTGAGAAGTTTGTAAATATTATATGTAATTTTTGAAAAACCATGTAGTATTTAAAATCTGTTTTCAGATATGTGATGCCTGGTGGATGTGGACAGACGGCCTGAATGTGGTTCTTTAGCTTTGTCACTGCATGACCACAAGATGGAGCTGTCTGTTTAATTATGGCAATCGCTCCCCTGAACTCTCATCTGCAGTGCACACAACTGCCCACATGCTTTGAACTAAAAGTCTCCTAAATATTGGGAACTGATGACAGTGTGAAACCAAACTCTTTTTTTCTGCTATGTCATCCTAGAATTTAACAGCAATTTTGGACCACTGCATTGCACTGCATTTACTTTGATGCTGTGAAACCTCTGTGGCATCTGCATATTGCTCTGCTCCTGAAATCAGCGTTAGTGCATCCTGGGATCATGACCAAAAGCCCCTTTCACCTCGTTCCAGCCAATAATACCTTTCACTTCTCAGTCTCAACAGGAGATCACGAAGCAAAGTGCAGATTAGAGGGTCATGGAAGGATTCTTTATACAATCCGGCGACCCCGTCTCTCCTCCCTTGTGAGTGGCGGTCTAAATATATGTCAAACCTGAACCAGAAGAATCTTGTGGATTTTAAAACAATCTGTTATTTTTATATGTATTGATTTTAAAGCTGAAAGTCAGCTTCCTTACTCTGGACCTTTTTCCTACTGGTATAATTAATACAAGATGATGTGTACAGCCATGCGAGCTGCTCTGTGAGGCTGTATTTAGGCACAGCAGTCCATTGATCTCACAGGCTCACAATGGCAATGCTAACATGCTCATGTTAACCATCTTAACTATATTTGGTAAGTGTGTTTGTGCCACTGAAACCTTGGTATTTTTTCGTGATGTGCCACTGTGTTTGCAGAGTTGTTTGTGCCACTGAACCTGTTGTTTTTTTTCAGCTACACATGGCTGTGTAGCATTTGTGCCATCAACTCTCAGTGGAGTTTTTACAGTGACACATCATGGCATTTCCAGTGACTTTTGTGCCACCAAACCTGGGTGTTTTTAGCAGCACATAGCCGCATTTCCTGAGGTGTTTGTGTCACTGCGTGAGTGTTTTATGCCAAAACATAATTTTTTTCTAAACATAACCAAGTAGTTTCATGGCTACACATGCCTAAATATGCCTAAACAAGCGCTGCAAGCAGCATGTGCAACTCAACTTGGTTTTTTTCAGCAACATATCGCAGCATTTCCAGTGGCATTAGTGCCACAGAATCCGGATGTTTTGGCGACACATCTGTGCCACACGTTTTTCATGACACATCGCAGCTTTTTTCTGAGTTGACACTGAAATAGAGTGTTTTAAGCGAAAACCAAATCTGAAAAACAGGACAGACACTTTCATTTTCTGTCTGTGATTTTCAGCAAATCTGATGTGGGGACACAGTAGAAAGGTAAATACCAGCCGTGATATAGTGAGTACTGACTGTATTCTGTACTGTCATGACTGAGTGTGTAATCTCTGTGAACTCATGTAAAATGATTGATTGAACTCTACATTTCTGTTTCTGTCAGGCAATTGTATGTTCAGACACTCACACACAGGCACAGACACACACACACACACACACACACACACACACACACACACGATGGGGTGACACATTGGTGTTGTCAGCTCAGCAGGGTGTAGGCTGACCCAGAGAAATACCACAGAGACACCAGGCAGGGCAGAGTGAGGGACTCTCAGTGATGGAGTCAGTCTGTGCACCTGTACTTTCCTCTCCAGGATAAGACTTAGTCCTTGTGTTTGCTTCAGCGCCTGTTTATTCAGATGCAGCATCTAGAAAGAGTTTTTCCTTTAGTTACTTTGTTTTTCACACAGTTTTGCAGAACTAGTGTTTGTGTGTGTGTTTTGATTCTGAATCCCAATCCTCCACACCATCCAAGACCTCTTTTAATCTCCCAAGATGCTCTTTGCTTTAATGCTCCTTTTTGCACACACACATACTAATTTACTGTTCTTTTTTAAAGTTTTGTAAGCACTTGTAAGTCATACAAATGAAAAAATAGCTGTTGTAATGATACTATCCTTTACTAAAATGGAAGTGCAATACCATAAAAATACTTGAATATGAGTAAATGTCTTGCATTTAAGTCTGACTTACATGTAAGTATTTTAGGAAAATTGAATAAATGTACGGAAAGTCAAAATATTCACTGCACAACAGAATGGCTTATTATTATTATTATTATTATTTTTATTTTTATTTTTATTTTTATTTTTATTTTTATTATTATGACTATTATTATTATTATTATTATTATTATTATTATGAGCAGCTTAGCAGAGCAGCTTTATACCCTGGCTGTCAGACTCCTAAACTCCCCCTTAAACTCCAAAAGGTTTAGCAAGCAAACATTGTTATTTAATTTTTAAACTACATTTTAAAATGACCGATAAATCTACCTTGTACCTTATGTTATTATTCTTAAATTTTTCTATCTTGTATTATCGATGCATTAACATGTAAGATGCATTTTGATGTCAAAGAGTAGCTTTATTAATCAGTATCAATGTATCATCTGTTATATTTAATGTAAAATGATCCTATTTTTAGTGTTTGAAATCTTAATCTGTAATGTAGATAGAAACACGTCTCTGCAGTGTAGGGGGGAGAATTACAAAGTAATGTAAAAATATACTTAAGTTATACTTCCTTACTTTCCTTCACTGGCCAGCTGATTGGACTATTAGCTGAACTATGAAAAATCAATAACAAATAATGAATGTTTTATAGGTTTAAGTTCAGGAAATTTCATTACAATGTGTTGAGTTTTAAGCCAATATATTTATGATATTACAAAATTTGCCATTTAGTTTTTTTTTAACATTTATTTGTATTTTTACCGTTTTCTTAAATGAACATCCTTTTACTTTATCTATGACACAGTAACAGATGTTGCTGTATGTATGTTGAGTGTGAGGGAATCAGTGACAGTTGTTAGAGATGATCGATAGAGTGAAATAATATCAGCCTCGTGTAGCTAAAACAATCAGCAGAACACCGCAGGGAATCGAACCCCATCCCAGTAACCAGGAGTACCATTACCATCCCAGTAAGCCAGGAGTACCATTACCAGTGCCTTTATCCTGCTACACAAGAGAGAGAGGAGAGAGGAGAGAGAGAGAGAGAGAGAGAGGAGAGAGAGAGAGAGGGAGAGAGAGAGAGAGAGAGGGAGGAGAGAGAGAGAGAGAGAGAGAGAGAGAGGAAGGAGAGGAGAGAGAGAGGGAGAGAGAGAGAGAGAGAGGAAGGAGAGGAGAGAGAGAGGGAGAGATAGATAGAGAGAGAGAGATAGAGAGAGATAGATAGATAGAGAGAGATAGATAGACAGATAGATAGATAAAAAGATAGATAGATAAAAAGATAGATAGATAGATAGATAGATAGATAGATACATACATAGATATACACCTCAATGAAACTGTCAAATTTCAGCTTGTAAAATGTCAGAACATGAGTTCAACAATCCAACAAGCTTTTACAGTTAATCATAAGAGGTGTGTACATTTGTTATATTACTAACTGATTAATGAATGAATTCATTAATCAGATCAGTGCCACCACAGTAGACTACACACAAACTCAGGAAGACTTAGGCCTGGAAATCAGACCTTCACCTTCGAGTTCTGAGGTCATGCTGTTGACCCCCGAGGTGGCCCTGAGAGCTCAAGTCCTGCCCCACATCGAGGTGACCTCCTGCTCCATTTGTTTCTCCTTCTATGTTGAAGGACGGAGCAGACGATATCCTCAATGAGAGGCAGGAGTGGAGCTCTTATTTGCAGTTATTTTAAAGGAAAACCAAAACCCCAGAAATGTTTTCCTTCAAAATAAATGCTACATTAAAGATAGTTTTTTTTCATCAGTTGGTAAATGTATATACTAACTGAATTTGGGAAAACCAGAGCACCTGGAGAAAACCCGTAATATAACACCACAGTTCACTTACCCAAATCTGCAGACGCTGGAGATCGCTCTGCCCACCGATGAGAAAAACCTGCAGATGGCACTACGCTTTTTAGGTGGTGACACCACTCGATTTTTCACATAGCTGGCAATGTAATCTTCCAGTTCTGTGTCTTGTAAATACATGAAGAGCAGCACATTTGATTTACTGCCACACTTCTCACATAAGTCCTGGTAAATGGCCTTATCAAGTTTTTTGAGCGTTTTGGTGGTGGCATCAAAGTCTAAACCCTCGACTTCTGCCCATAATCTTTCCACCAAACGCCTAATGATGGCCTCACACTTGGCAGGGATCACTGTCTGTTTTGCCTTACTAAATACGCGCGAAACCAGCTGGTCCACGGTATCGTAGATGAACTTCTTGCGCCATTCTACCTCTGCCGTGTTAACCAGCACTGGTTCAGCAACGGCCTCCTCAATGACGACGAGTTCTGGTATTTCAGACAGTGTCTCACCGCCCACAATAGCATGTGCCATCCTTTCACTGTGGCTGCCGGCCTGTGTATTCAGCCACCAACTCATAAGTCCAAGGAAACGCCACACTCGGTCCCTGATGTGTGCATACATTTCCGTATCAGAAGGAGGGACAGCAACCTTTCTGCAAGAATCCCTCCTCCTAAAGTGTCCTGCGACAAACTCAGCTGCCGTCCCATAAGTAATATGGCGGTACAGCAGGTCACTAAGTTCCTGTGTGAAAATCAGGACTTTTCCATGGGACATATTTTTAAACTTCTTATATACACAAACCTCCTTCACAGTCTGTGCCTTTTCATCGATCTCTTTTGTAATCAGATCATCGATGTCAGTAATTAATAACTGCACAGACTCTTTGCTTACAGTTTTGGAGTCTCGGTGGAATTTGCTCCTCAACTGTGCCATAAGTCTGTGAACAAGTGCGACAGCAAATCGCTTCGCAGAAAAAGACTGAATTTTTTTCTTTATCCCGTTCACAGACTTACGCTTTTCTGTGACTGGACTCTGGTCAGTGACAGCTGTCTCCTCAGAGCTCTCACTTTTAGAGACTGATTGAGCAATGTCTGCTGCGACAAGCTCAATTTCCAGTGACCTGTCAGAACTGAGCAGCTCGTACTCTGTGTCCGACACTTCCTCCAAAAGAGGGTCAATAATGTCACTGATCTCCCTGCTAAGCTCATTCTGGATAGATGTCGCTGAGTCAGTGTCAACTAGGGGAATGTCGGCTAGGAAGTCAGTATATGACTCTGGGGTTTCCTCAGCCAGTGAACAGCCCATCGTCACTTCTCGAGAGCTGTTCGCACTTCCCCTCTGCTTACGTGGTCGAGGTGTGAAGGCCTTTTTGGTTTTGCCTGCAAAAGCCTTAAGCATTTTGCAAGCATGCTTGATCATCAGATTAAGCCTGCGGGGAGGAGGGATGGGCTGATTCACTGCAGCCTCAGCGGTGGGTCCAGTAGAGGAGAGGGCAGATTTAACACTCTCCGCCACCTGTTTGCCTATCAAGGCTGTGAAGGACTCACCGCTGTCTGATTGAACTTGGCCCTCCACGCCAAGTCCCTCGGCAAAACCCTTAGAGAGCATGTCGCCTAGGCCAGACCTCACACTCTCTTCTGATAAAAGTGTCTGATTTTTCACAGACCCTAAAATGGCTTTTATCAAGGCCACCAGTATATCAAAAATTAAATCTGCCACCACAACTTTGGTGGCATCATCAGGGGTACCTGCTTTTAACAGTCCCCACTGTTCAGATGTTATCTTGTTGAGGTAAATCTCAACAAGATTTCTGATCGCAGATCTAACCTCTGATATGTCCAGTGCCTCCTCTTCCTCCTCAATCTCTACAGCCCCTGGCAATGGCGTTTTCATTGTAATTGTGCCGGAACCGAAAACTCCTAAAATCTTTAAACCTACCTGTCTCCTGCCAAAGCACCTACTGACAGATTCAGGGGCAGGTAATCCAAACGAGAACTTTCTGTGATGACACACATGACGACACAAAGGCAGAATGTCTTTATGAGCTAAGCACCTGTGAGTGTTCCACAAGCCCCGCCCCCATGTTCACGACGTTTGTACTGACATAAACGGCATGACGCGTTTCGTAAGCCACGCCCACAACAGTGCATTTTTTTTTTTGTTTGTTTGTTTTTTTGTTTGTTTTGTTTTTTACCTCAATAACAACAGTGATTATAATACAAAATAATTATGCTTGCAGTACATGGAGCATTGGTGTGGAGAACAAAAAATGACATCAGTATAACTAAATAAATAAATAAATAAATATAAAAATAAATAATTAAATACACAAATAAATGAAAAACCAAGGGCATTTTGGCAATAAAAAAGGCTATTTCTGTATTTTTACATTTATTTATTTATTTATATATTTATTTATTCTTTTATTTCTACATTTCCACTTTTATTTATTTATTTATTACAACATTTATTTTTTTATTTATTTCTATATTTATACATTAATTTATTTCTGTGTCAGTGTCACACAGAAATGTAAATATGCTAATTGGGTGAGCAGGACTACGTCAGTAGATGTGATTGGATCGGATCGACTAGTGCTGCCTTGATTTGGCTGGCTCTCACGTTAGCCTTTAGCTTGCTATTAGCAACGGATAGTTTTGTGCGGGCTATTGCTGCTGATTTAAGAGCATTAGCGGACAGTTTCGATAACAGCGAACCTACCGACTATCTTCAGTTTCGTTTCGAGAGATTACTCAAAGATTTAGTTCAGTTTAGAAACTGAAGAGTCACGTCGACGTAGGCCTGCCCACCTAATTAGCACATTTACATTTCTGTGTGACACTGACTCAGAAATAAATAAATGTAGAAATAAATAAATAAATATGGAAATAAATAAATGTGGAAATATATAAATAAATGAATGTAGAAATAAAAGAATAAATAAATATATGTATAAATAAATAAATGTAAAAATACAGAAATAGCCTTTTTTATTACCAAAATGCCCTTGGTTTTTCATTTATTCGTGTATTTAATTAATTATTTATACATTTAATTATTTATTTATATTTATGTCATTTCTTTGTTCTCCATACATTGGAGAAAAAATACAATGCAAATAACTACTACAAACAAGCCCAGAAAATCGTAAAATAGTTAAGAGGAAAAAGGCACCACTTAAAAATTGCTTTCATTATGATTTTAAACTAATTTCAAACTGTTTGAAATACTCTGCTAACTCTGCAGAATATCTTAATTTCAACATAAAACAAGTATTTGTTAAGAGGAAACTGAGGATATCTGCCTTTGAGAATGACATTTTCCCAAAAGAAACAGCAGTTTTATCAAGTTTTTATCAATTTCAGTTGCGTTTGTTAGACTGTACATTAAAAAATAAGGCCATAATTTCAGTAATAGAGACTGTGCCCTTATGACTCTTCCAGTTTTAGAAGGAAGTGTGAGTCCAAAAGTCATCTGAATGAGTAAAGACAAAAAAAAAGCGAAAAAAGTAAGAATAGGACTCAACCTCCTTTTTGCAATGAATGAATAAAACATAAAGGGAAAAAAGCATGTTTAAATTTGTAAATTCATTGCATGGATAGCATGTGTAAAATTTAATACAAGCTGAACTATGAAAAATCAATAACAAATAATGAATGTTTTATAGGTTTAAGTTCAGGAAATTTCATTACAATGTGTTGAGTTTTAAGCCAATATATTTATGATATTACAAAAGTTGCCATTTAGTTTTTTTAACATTTATTTGTATTTTTACCGTTTTCTTAAATGAACATCCTTTTACTTTATCTATGACACAGTAACAGATGTTGCTGTATGTATGTTGAGTGTGAGGGAATCAGTGACAGTTGTTAGAGATGATCGATAGAGTGAAATAATATCAGCCTCGTGTAGCTAAAACAATCAGCAGAACACCGCAGGGAATCGAACCCCATCCCAGTAACCAGGAGTACCATTACCATCCCAGTAACCAGGAGTACCATTACCAGTGCCTTTATCCTGCTACACAAGAGAGAGAGGAGAGAGGGAGGAGAGGAGGGAGAGAGAGAGAGAGAGGGATAGATAGATAGATAGATAGATAGATAGATAGATAGATGGATAGATAAATAGATGTTGTGCCATCAACTCTCAGTGGAGTTTTTACAGTGACACATCATGGCATTTCCAGTGACTTTTGTGCCACCAAACCTGGGTGTTTTTAGCAGCACAAAGCCGCATTTCCTGAGGCGTTGGTGCCACAGAACATGGGTGTTTTTTGTGGAACACATTGCAGCATTTCCAAAGGTGTTTGTGACACTGCGTATGAGTGTTTTATGCCAAAACATTATTTTTTTCGAAACATAACCAAGTAGTTTCATGGCTACACATGCCTAAATATGCCTAAACAAGCGCTGCAAGCAGCATGTGCAACTGAACTTGGTTTTTTTCAGCAACATATCGCAGCATTTCCAGTGGCATTAGTGCCACAGAATCTGGATGTTTTGGCGACACATCTGTGCCACACGTTTTTCATGACACATCGCAGCTTTTTTCTGAGTTGACACTGAAATTGAGTGTTTTAAGCGAAAACCAAATCTGAATAACAGGACAGACACTTTCATTTTCTGCCTGTGATTTTGAGCAAATCTGATGTGGGGACACAGTAGAAAGGTAAATACCAGCCGTGATATAGTGAGTACTGACTGTATTCTGTACTGTCATGACTGAGTGTGTAATCTCTGTGAACTCATGTAAAATGATTGATTGAACTCTACATTTCTGTTTCTGTCAGGCAATTGTATGTTCAGACACTCACACACAGGCACAGACACACACACACACACACACACACACGATGGGGTGACACATTGGTGTTGTCAGCTCAGCAGGGTGTAGGCTGACCCAGAGAAATACCACAGAGACACCAGGCAGGGCAGAGTGAGGGACTCTCAGTGATGGAGTCAGTCTGTGCACCTGTACTTTCCTCTCCAGGATAAGACTTAGTCCTTGTGTTTGCTTCAGCGCCTGTTTATTCAGATGCAGCATCTAGAAAGAGTTTTTCCTTTAGTTACTTTGTTTTTCACACAGTTTTGCAGAACTGGTGTTTGTGTGTGTGTTTTGATTCTGAATCCCAATCCTCCACACCATCCAAGACCTCTTTTAATCTCCAAAGATGCTCTTTGCTTTAATGCTCCTTTTTGCACACACACATACTAATTTACTGTTCTTTTTTAAAGTTTTGTAAGCACTTGTAAGTCATACAAATGAAAAAATAGCTGTTGTAATGATACTATCCTTTACTAAAATGGAAGTGCAATACCATAAAAATACTTGAATATGAGTAAATGTCTTGCATTTAAGTCTGACGTACATGTAAGTATTTTTAGGAAAATTGAATAAATGTACGGAAATTTAAAATATTCACTGCACAACAGAATGGCTTATTATTATTATTATTATTATTATTATTATTATTATTATTATTATTATTTTATTTTTATTATTATGACTATTATTATTATTATCATTATTATTATTATTATTATTATTATTATGAGCAGCTTAGCAGAGCAGCTTTATCTATGACACAGTAACAGATGTTGCTGTATGTATGTTGAGTGTGAGGGAATCAGTGACAGTTGTTAGAGATGATCGATAGAGTGAAATAATATCAGCCTCGTGTAGCTAAAACAATCAGCAGAACACCGCAGGGAATCGAACCCCATCCCAGTAACCAGGAGTACCATTACCATCCCAGTAAGCCAGGAGTACCATTACCAGTGCCTTTATCCTGCTACACAAGAGAGAGAGGAGAGAGGGAGGAGAGGAGAGAGAGAGAGAGAGAGGAGAGAGAGAGAAAGGAGAGAGAGAGGGAGAGAGAGAGATAGATAGACAGATAGATAGATAGATACATAGACAGATAGATAGACAGACAGATACATACATACATACATACATACATAGATATACACCTCAATGAAACTGTCAAATTTCAGCTTGTAAAATGTCAGAACATGAGTTCAACAATCCAACAAGCTTTTACAGTTAATCATAAGAGGTGTGTACATTTGTTATATTACTAACTGATTAATGAATGAATTCATTAATCAGATCAGTGCCACCACAGTAGACTACACACAAACTCAGGAAGACTTAGGCCTGGAAATCAGACCTTCACCTTCCAGTTCTGAGGTCATGCTGTTGACCCCCGAGGTGGCCCTGAGAGCTCAAGTCCTGCCCCACATCGAGGTGACCTCCTGCTCCATTTGTTTCTCCTTCTATGTTGAAGGACGGAGCAGACGATATCCTCAATGAGAGGCAGGAGTGGAGCTCTTATTTGCATTTATTTTGAAGGAAAACCAAAACCCCAGAAATGTTTTCCTTCAAAATAAATGCTATATTAAAGATAGTTTTTTTTCATCAGTTGGTAAATGTATATACTAACTGAATTTGGGAAAACCAGAGCACCTGGAGAAAACCCGTAATATAACACCACAGTTCACTTACCCAAATCTGCAGACGCTGGAGATCGCTCTGCCCACCGATGAGAAAAACCTGCAGATGGCACTACGCTTTTTAGGCGGTGACACCACTCGATTTTTCACATAGCTGGCAATGTAATCTTCCAGTTCTGTGTCTTGTAAATACATGAAGAGCAGCACATTTGATTTACTGCCACACTTCTCACATAAGTCCTGGTAAATGGCCTTATCCAGTTTTTTTGAGCGTTTTGGTGGTGGCATCTAAGTCTAAACCCTCGACTTCTGCCCATAATCTTTCCACCAAACGCCTAATGATGGCCTCACACTTGGCAGGGATCACTGTCTGTTTTGCCTTACTAAATACAGCGTGAAACCAGCTGGTCCACGGTATCGTAGATGAACTTCGTGCGCCATTCTACCTCTGCCGTGTTAACCATCACTGGTTCAGCAACGGCCTCCTCAATGACGACGAGTTCTGGTATTTCAGACAGTGTCTCACCGCCCACAATAGCATGTGCCATCCTTTCACTGTGGCTGCCGGCCTGTGTATTCAGCCACCAACTCATAAGTCCAAGGAAACGCCACACTCGGTCCCTGATGTGTGCATACATTTCCGTATCAGAAGGAGGGACAGCAACCTTTCTGCAAGAATCCCTCCTCCTAAAGTGTCCTGCGACAAACTCAGCTGCCGTCCCATAAGTAATATGGCGGTACAGCAGGTCACTAAGTTCCTGTGTGAAAATCAGGACTTTTCCATGGGACATATTTTTAAACTTCTTATATACACAAACCTCCTTCACAGTCTGTGCCTTTTCATCGATCTCTTTTGTAATCAGATCATCGATGTCAGTAATTAATAACTGCACAGACTCTTTGCTTACAGTTTTGGAGTCTCGGTGGAATTTGCTCCTCAACTGTGCCATAAGTCTGTGAACAAGTGCGAAAGCAAATCGCTTCGCAGAAAAAGACTGAATTTTTTTCTTTATCCCGTTCACAGACTTACGCTTTTCTGTGACTGGACTCTGGTCAGTGACAGCTGTCTCCTCAGAGCTCTCACTTTTAGAGACTGATTGAGCAATGTCTGCTGCGACAAGCTCAATTTCCAGTGACCTGTCGGAACTGAGCAGCTCGTACTCTGTGTCCGACACTTCCTCCAAAAGAGGGTCAATAATGTCACTGATCTCCCTGCTAAGCTCATTCTGGATAGATGTCGCTGAGTCAGTGTCAACTAGGGGAATGTCGGCTAGGAAGTCAGTATATGACTCTGGGGTTTCCTCAGCCAGTGAACAGCCCATCGTCACTTCTCGAGAGCTGTTCGCACTTCCCCTCTGCTTACGTGGTCGAGGTGTGAAGGCCTTTTTGGTTTTGCCTGCAAAAGCCTTAAGCATTTTGCAAGCATGCTTGATCATCAGATTAAGCCTGCGGGGAGGAGGGATGGGCTGATTCACTGCAGCCTCAGCGGTGGGTCCAGTAGAGGAGAGAGCAGATTTAACACTCTCCGCCACCTGTTTGCCTATCAAGGCTGTTAAGGACTCACCGCTGTCTGATTGAACTTGGCCCTCCACGCCAAGTCCCTCGGCAAAACCCTTAGAGAGCATGTCGCCAAGGCCAGACCTCACACTCTCTTCCGACACATATGTCTGATTTTTCACAGACCCTAAAATGGCTTTTATCAAGGCCACCAGTATATCAAAAATTAAATCTGCCACCACAACTTTGGTGGCATCATCAGGGGTACCTGCTTTTAACAGTCCCCACTGTTCAGATGTTATCTTGTTGAGGTAAATCTCAACAAGATTTCTGATCGCAGATCTAACCTCTGATATGTCCAGTGCCTCCTCTTCCTCCTCAATCTCTACAGCCCCTGGCAATGGCGTTTTCATTGTAATCGTGCAGGAACCGAAAACTCCTAAAATCTTTAAACCTACCTGTCTCCTGCCAAAGCACCTACTGACAGATTCAGGGGCAGGTAATCCAAACGAGAACTTTCTGTGATGACACACATGACGACACAAAGGCAGAATGTCTTTATGAGCTAAGCACCTCTGAGTGTTCCACAAGCCCCGCCCCCATGTTCACGACGTATGTACTGACCGAAACGGCATGACGCGTTCCGTAAGCCACGCCCACAATAGTGCTTTTTTTTTTTTTGTTTTTTTTTTTTTTGTTTTGTTTTGTTTTTTTTACCTCAATAACAACAGTGATTATAATACAAAATAATTATGCTTGCAGTACATGGAGCATTGGTATGGAGAACAAAAAATGACATCAGTATAACTAAATAAATAAATAAATAAATGTAATTTTGGCAATAAAAAAGGCTATTTCTGTATTTTTCCATGTATTTATTTACACATATATTTATTTATTCTTTTATTTCTATACTTATACATTTATTTATTTCTGTGTCAGTGTCACACAGAAATGTAAATATGCTAATTGGGTGAGCAGGACTACGTCAGTCGATGTGATTGGATCGGATCGACTAGTGCTGCCTTGATTTGGCTGGCTCTCACGTTAGCCTTTAGCTTGCTATTAGCAACGGATAGTTTTGTGCGGGCTATTGCTGCTGATTTAAGAGCATTAGCGGATAGTTTCGATAACAGTGAACCTACCGACTATCTTCAGTTTCGTTTCGAGAGATTACTCAAAGATTTAGTTCAGTTTAGAAACTGAAGAGTCACGTCGACTGACATAGGCCTGCCCACCTAATTAGCACATTTACATTTCTGTGTGACACTGACTCAGAAATAAATAAATGTAGAAATAAATAAATAAATATGGAAATAAATAAATGTGGAAATAAAAGAATAAATAAATAAATGTAGAAATAAAAGAATAACTAAATATATGTATAAATAAATAAATGTAAAAATACAGAAATAGCCTTTTTTATTACCAAAATGCCCTTGGTTTTTCATTTATTCGTGTATTTAATTATTTATTTATACATTTAATTATTTATTTATACATTTAAAGAATCACTAAAAAAAATATTTCTGAACGGTTACATCATTTTAAATACATAATTATGATAACTATAAATATTGTTTTCAGTAATTTTTTCTGGTTTTTTTCCCCTTTTTTTAAAATTTTCAAATAATTTTCTCTGTCTTTCTTACTTCTTTTTCAGGTCGTTTTTCTTGTCACCTTTAACTAATATCTTGCAATTTGGAGGACATTTCTTGCCAAGTGGCTCATTGCCTTTTTGCCGTATTTTCATAAATAAATCAAACCAATCTGCTCGGGTTTCAAAGGTTTTTTGCTCTTTTTTTTTAATAATAAATGACTATGTATATATTTTGCATTTTAACATGGCCACGCTTCTGTAAATACTTGTTTTTCAGTCCTGTTACTGTGATACGTGTGTGGGTGTACGATTATGTGTTTTCCCAGGTCTCTGGTTGAACCTTCCAAGGTAAACATTGCCGATTAAGGCCATTTCCACAGAAAATCCACAGCTATCAGTATCCCATCATAGCTGTGATGTGCGTTGCGTGCATCTGACCAGAAATTAGTCCTGTGTACACAAATGTGAACACGTTTGCAAAGTGAAATGTGCATTCAAAAGCCTGAGTAAGCTTCTGTAAATACAGCTTGTCCTTCCATGTTCCATGACTGGCTCACAGCTCTGTATAAACATAATGTTTCTGTGTAACCTGGACTATCAGGAAAATCCCGTGGGAAGTTTGATGACGTGATGGACGTGTGTCATTGTTTTAGTTCTCTATAATTTAAAAAAAATTATTATAAGTAAAAGTCCTGCATTAAAATGTTACTGAAGTAAAAGTGAGTAAATAAATATAATAAATAAATAAAATAAATAAATCTAAATCCAAATAATCTTTTGGGGAAAAAAGCACCTAAAAACTCTCAAAATTAATTTTAATTTTTTTTTTTAAAAAAAAGATCTAAAATTCTAAATCATTAGAAAAAATCTTAAATACCCCCAAACTCAAAATTCAAAAAATTCAAAAACATCCCAAAAACTTTACAACAAAAAAAGGAAAAAGAATTATAATTATTATGATTTTAAAACAGTAGAAGATGGCCTTGGGGGAGTTTCCTTCGATTTGGCACAAATGACCACTTGGATTCAGGAATGAACTGATAAGAAACTAGTGGTTGAAGGTTGAAGGTCAAAGGTCAAGGTCACATCAGAAAACATGTTTTTGGACCTAACTTAAGAATCTCGGATGTCAGCCTTGAAGCTGTGCTGATTGTATAGACGTTCTGTGCTGCCGAAGGGAAAATTGTGTTGGATATGTTGCAAGGATATTGATTTTGACTACTTTTTTTTTTTTTTTTACCTTAATAATCGGGATGGAGTGTTCATTTACAAATTATCTTACAAATTAAAAAAACATTAAAAAACATCGGAATGTCATTAGCAAGAAGAGCAGCACATGTAGTATGTGAATGTTTATTTTATTTTGGTGACCTTAAGCTGTTACCACTGTAACAGCAGTGCAGAGTAAATGAAACAACCTACAAGTCCTATTAATACCATCTAAACAGTTTCATGGCAGGTCAAAATGAAGTCAGCCAAGGGAAAATGTGCGTGTGTGTGTGTGTGCGTGCGTGCGTGCGTGCGTGCGTGCGTGTGTGTGTGTGTTCATTTGTTCGTTCGTGTGTTTTTGGCAAGAGCTTTGGATGAACATCAGTGGACCGGTTGGTGGATAAGGTACAGTTAAAGGAGTCAGATAAGAAGCGATTGGGCTCTTTAAGCTGACAGGAACCAGAACAGTACAGTGTGAGTGTGTGAGAGTTTCCTCTGTACTGATCAGTACAGAACAACATGTTTTAACATTTTATACTGAGGTTGTGAATGTACAGAGCCTACCACTGGAAGGACTGGTCTGATAAAATGGGACCCCTTTGCTTTGCACTGGGAATGTGAGGTCTGTATGTAAACAAGATGTATCACTCCTGTAATAGGTTCTGTATTGGTTCCCAGCTTGGAGAACCAGTTAGTATATTTGCTGTCACTGTTATTCGGTCTAACGCTGCTTGTGAAAACAATATGCCAATATTCCCACAGTCTGCAGAGGGGAAAAGTATTCATTTATTTTTCATAAAATAGAAATCAACATTACATTCAGATCGTCATGCATTTCAGTGCAGATGTTTAGGTTTTGGCTCAGAAGGGGATTAATGTATTTGCATCAACATACACATTTACTCTGCTTTGTGTGCCAGCTGTTTCCATTTCAACAATGGTGTTAAGACAACAGTGGGTTACATTAAATCCACTAACACTTTCAGTGGAAATACTTGGCACCTGCAGCATAATATCCCACATGGCAGCACCCTGACTGACATCTCACAGTATGCTGGAGCCAACTCTGCTTAGTGTTAAGTAAACTGTTGGCAGTGGTGGACTTAGTACATTTACTTGAGTTCTGTGTTTATGTAACATTTTAAATGCAGGACTTTCACTCATAACAGAGTATTTTCACTGTGTGAAAGTACTTTTACTTAAGTAAAGGATCTGAATACTTTGTCCACCACTGCCGATGACTGCATCCTATTTGTGCAGTTGCAGTGATGTTTCCAGTGAAGATTTTGTAACAGTTAATCTGACATTTTCACATCCTAAACTGTTACACTAAATATAATTTGACTGTGGAATCCACTTTCACTTTAAACAGGCATTTAGTACAATTAAATACAAACAGAGCGCTGTGGACCTGCCTCCTCAACCTGATCGGCAGCCAAATATTCTGTAGTCTCATCTTTTCTAAGATATGAAAAGGCTTCAAAGTTTGCAAGTGTGGTATTTACCGATGTATTTTATGTTTTAGAACAAAATGTGAAAGTCTCTTCAGCTTGTGTTAACCACAGACCTTATTAAAGGTTTTCTGAATGGACTTCTGAATTTTCTGACTCATTACAAGGGCTCTCTGTAGGTCATATTTGGTAACAATTGTAATATAAAGAAATTGATTAAATTAAATTAAAATGTAATCTGTTCAGTTTTATATCATACTGCATTTTGAAAATATTTGGTATATCTGTAAAGTAACTAAAACTATGAAATTTTCTAATGGAACAAAATGTACAATATTTCCCCCTGACATGTGGAGTCGAAGCATAAAGTAGCAGAAATGGAAATAGTCAGGTAAAGCACAAGTACCTCTAAATTGTACTTAAGGAAGGAAGTACCTAAGGCAGAAAAAGCTTAGAAACACTGAAAAATACAATAAATACAAACCCTTTAATTACCTTCAACCTTCAAAATTATTTTTAATGTTTTTATCCCCCCCAACCTACTCAAAATTAATGGAAGAAAAAGTAAAAACATTGAAAAAAAAAACAACAAAAGATTCAAAGATAAATAAATAAAAAGCATAGGAAAAAACAATACCCCAAAATAATTTCAAAAAGTGAAAAAAAAAAACACTAAGATTTTGAATTATAAAAAAAATAGAAGAAAAAGCCCTGAAACTTTAAATTATAAAAAAAAAAATACAATACAGTTGTTTAAAAAAAACGGGGAAAAAACACTGCAAAAACCTTTAATTATTTTAAAAAATAAACTTATTTATCGAAACGGTTAGCAATTATTCTGTCAATCAGCCTATTTATCGACTAATGTTATAGCTGTACTACAACATCTGTTTGGTAATTAAATCTGTTACAAAACAGCATAGTGTTTGAGCGCTTACATTTTTTATGCAAAAAACTGAACTTTTAAAGTAACTAAAGTTATCAGATAAGTGTTGTGAGGTAAAAGATACAATATTTCCCTCTTAAATGCAGTGGAGTAAAAGTGTAAAGTGACAAAAAGTGAGTAAGAAATTACTCAGGTTAAGTACAAGAACCTCAAATTTATATCCATAGTACTTGAGTAAATGTACTTGGTTCCATTCAAGCCCTGGTCATCAGTAACCAGGATACTGGTATTGTTATGTATACAAGGAACCCCATACTCTTCTGTCACTCCAAGCACAAACAAAATCTTGTTATTTCTAAAAATGTTCAGAATTCATGTTCATACCAACATTAGTTCTTCAACATTACCTGTTTGAAAATAAATCACTAAATAATAAAAAATAATGATATTATTGTTATTTTCTATTAATTATATAATAATATAATTAATTAAAAATCACTCAAATCTGAATACCACAGATAAGAGTACCCATTCTGCATTTGCAGTAAATAATAAATAAATGAAATAAACAATCTATGTTGGAGCTAATACTCAGTTCTGATGGAATAAATATATGATTTTTTTACGGTAAAGTCTAGGGTACTGTAAAATTCTGGGTGTGTCTGAAGAAAATTTTAAGGAAATAAAGCACATGTGCATGTCATCTTTGTAGGTCACTCTGAGCAGTAGATATATTTGTCAGAATACTGACCACAAACAACAGCAGTCGCTTTAGTAGTTTACTCAGACACATGTTATAGACTGCAGTCAAGCCAAAACAACAAAAAATCTTTAAAGTTCTCATCACAAAGATCTTGTGAGTGTTTGTTGTCAGCCTGCATACATCATGACATGTTGTCCCATTCAGAGCACTGGTCATCCAGATTTTGTAATCTTGAGAAGTTTGTAAATATTATATGTAATTTTTGAAAAACTATGTAGTATTTAAAATCTGTTTTCAGATATGTGATGCCTGGTGGATGTGGACAGACGGCCTGAATGTGGTTCTTTAGCTTTGTCACTGCATGACCACAAGATGGAGCTGTCTGTTTAATTATGGCAATCGCTCCCCTGAACTCTCATCTGCAGTGCACACAACTGCCCACATGCTTTGAACTAAAAGTCTCCTAAATATTGGGAACTGATGACAGTGTGAAACCTAACTCTTTTTTGCAGTGGTGCAATTTTGCAAGTAAATGCAGTGCAATGCAGTGGTGCAATTTTGGACCACTGCATTGCACTGCATTTACTTTGATGCTGTGAAACCTCTGTGGCATCTGCATATTGCTCTGCTCCTGAAATCAGCGTTAGTGCATCCTGGGATCATGACCAAAAGCCCCTTTCACCTCGTTCCAGCCAATAATACCTTTCACTTCTCAGTCTCAACAGGAGATCACGAAGCAAAGTGCAGATTAGAGGGTCATGGAAGGATTCTTTTTACAATCCGGCGACCCCGTCTCTCCTCCCTTGTGAGTGGCGGTCTAAATATATGTCAAACCTGAACCAGAAGAATCTTGTGGATTTTAAAACAATCTGTTATTTTTATATGTATTGATTTTAAAGCTGAAAGTCAGCTTCCTTACTCTGGACCTTTTTCCTACTGGTATAATTAATACAAGATGATGTGTACAGCCATGCGAGCTGCTCTGTGAGGCTGTATTTAGGCACAGCAGTCCATTGATCTCACAGGCTCACAATGGCAATGCTAACATGCTCATGTTAACCATCTTAACTATATTTGGTAAGTGTGTTTGTGCCACTGAAACCTTGGTATTTTTTCGTGATGTGCCACTGTGTTTGCAGAGTTGTTTGTGCCACTGAACCTGTTGTTTTTTTTCAGCTACACATGGCTGTGTAGCATTTGTGCCATCAACTCTCAGTGGAGTTTTTACAGTGACACATCATGGCATTTCCAGTGACTTTTGTGCCACCAAACCTGGGTGTTTTTAGCAGCACATAGCCGCATTTCCTGAGGTGTTTGTGTCACTGCGTGAGTGTTTTATGCCAAAACATAATTTTTTTCTAAACATAACCAAGTAGTTTCATGGCTACACATGCCTAAATATGCCTAAACAAGCGCTGCAAGCAGCACGTGCAACTGAACTTGGTTTTTTTCAGCAACATATCGCAGCATTTCCAGTGGCATTAGTGCCACAGAATCTGGATGTTTTGGCGACACATCTGTGCCACACGTTTTTCATGACACATCGCAGCTTTTTTCTGAGTTGACACTGAAATAGAGTGTTTTAAGCGAAAACCAAATCTGAAAAACAGGACAGACACCTTCATTTTCTGTCTGTGATTTTGAGCAAATCTGATGTGGGGACACAGTAGAAAGGTAAATACCAGCCGTGATATAGTGAGTACTGACTGTATTCTGTACTGTCATGACTGAGTGTGTAAACTCTGTGGACTCATGTAAAATGATTGATTGAACTCTACATTTCTGTTTCTGTCAGGCAATTGTATGTTCAGACACTCACACACAGGCACAGACACACACACACACACACACACACGATGGGGTGACACATTGGTGTTGTCAGCTCAGCAGGGTGTAGGCTGACCCAGAGAAATACCACAGAGACACCAGGCAGGGCAGAGTGAGGGACTCTCAGTGATGGAGTCAGTCTGTGCACCTGTACTTTCCTCTCCAGGATAAGACTTAGTCCTTGTGTTTGCTTCAGCGCCTGTTTATTCAGATGCAGCATCTAGAAAGAGTTTTTCCTTTAGTTACTTTGTTTTTCACACAGTTTTGCAGAACGAGTGTTTGTGTGTGTGTGTTTTGATTCTGAATCCCAATCCTCCACACCATCCAAGACCTCTTTTAATCTCCAAAGATGCTCTTTGCTTTAATGCTCCTTTTTGCACACACACATACTAATTTACTGTTCTTTTTTAAAGTTTTGTAAACACTTGTAAGTCATACAAATGAAAAAATAGCTGTTGTAATGATACTATCCTTTACTAAAATGGAAGTGCAATACCATAAAAATACTTGAATATGAGTAAATGTCTTACATTTAAGTCTGACGTACATGTAAGTATTTTTAGGAAAATTGAATAAATGTACGGAAAGTCAAAATATTCACTGCACAACAGAATGGCTTATTATTATTCTTCTTCTTCTTATTATTATTATTTTATTATTATTATTATGACTATTATTATTATTATCATTATTATTATTATTATTATTATTATTATTATTATTATTATTATTATTATTATTATTATTATTATTATGAGCAGCTTAGCAGAGCAGCTTTATCTATGACACAGTAACAGATGTTGCTGTATGTATGTTGAGTGTGAGGGAATCAGTGACAGTTGTTAGAGATGATCGATAGAGTGAAATAATATCAGCCTCGTGTAGCTAAAACAATCAGCAGAACACCGCAGGGAATCGAACCCCATCCCAGTAACCAGGAGTACCATTACCATCCCAGTAAGCCAGGAGTACCATTACCAGTGCCTTTATCCTGCTACACAAGAGAGAGAGAGAGAGAGGGAGGAGAGGAGAGAGAGAGAGAGAGAGAGAGAGAGAGAGAGAGAGAGGAGAGGGAGAGAGAGAGAGAGAGGAAGAGGAAGAGGGGAAAGACAGAGGGAGAGAGGGATAGCGAGATAGATAGAGAGAGAGAGAGAGATAGAGAGAGAGAGATAGACAGATAGATACATACATACATACATAGATATACACCTCAATGAAACTGTCAAATTTCAGCTTGTAAAATGTCAGAACATGAGTTCAACAATCCAACAAGCTTTTACAGTTAATCATAAGAGGTGTGTACATTTGTTATATTACTAACTGATTAATGAATGAATTCATTAATCAGATCAGTGCCACCACAGTAGACTACACACAAACTCAGGAAGATTTAGGCCTGGAAATCAGACCTTCACCTTCCAGTTCTGAGGTCATGCTGTTGACCCCCGAGGTGGCCCTGAGAGCTCAAGTCCTGCCCCACATCGAGGTGACCTCCTGCTCCATTTGTTTCTCCTTCTATGTTGAAGGACGGAGCAGACGATATCCTGAATGAGAGGCAGGAGTGGAGCTCTTATTTGCATTTATTTTGAAGGAAAACCAAAACCCCAGAAATGTTTTCCTTCAAAATAAATGCTATATTAAAGATAGTTTTTTTTCATCAGTTGGTAAATGTATATACTAACTGAATTTGGGAAAACCAGAGCACCTGGAGAAAACCCGTAATATAACACCACAGTTCACTTACCCAAATCTGCAGACGCTGGAGATCGCTCTGCCCACCGATGAGAAAAACCTGCAGATGGCACTACGCTTTTTAGGTGGTGACACCACTCGATTTTTCACATAGCTGGCAATGTAATCTTCCAGTTCTGTGTCTTGTAAATACATGAAGAGCAGCACATTTGATTTACTGCCACACTTCTCACATAAGTCCTGGTAAATGGCCTTATCAAGTTTTTTGAGCGTTTTGGTGGTGGCATCAAAGTCTAAACCCTCGACTTCTGCCCATAATCTTTCCACCAAACGCCTAATGATGGCCTCACACTTGGCAGGGATCACTGTCTGTTTTGCCTTACTAAATACGCGCGAAACCAGCTGGTCCACGGTATCGTAGATGAACTTCTTGCGCCATTCTACCTCTGCCGTGTTAACCATCACTGGTTCAGCAACGGCCTCCTCAATGACGACGAGTTCTGGTATTTCAGACAGTGTCTCACCGCCCACAATAGCATGTGCCATCCTTTCACTGTGGCTGCCGGCCTGTGTATTCAGCCACCAACTCATAAGTCCAAGGAAACGCCACACTCGGTCCCTGATGTGTGCATACATTTCCGTATCAGAAGGAGGGACAGCAACCTTCCTGCAAGAATCCCTCCTCCTAAAGTGTCCTGCGACAAACTCAGCTGCCGTCCCATAAGTAATATGGCGGTACAGCAGGTCACTAAGTTCCTGTGTGAAAATCAGGACTTTTCCATGGGACATATTTTTAAACTTCTTATATACACAAACCTCCTTCACAGTCTGTGCCTTTTCATCGATCTCTTTTGTAATCAGATCATCGATGTCAGTAATTAATAACTGCACAGACTCTTTGCTTACAGTTTTGGAGTCTCGTGGAATTTGCTCCTCAACTGTGCCATAAGTCTGTGAACAAGTGCGAAAGCAAATCGCTTCGCAGAAAAAGACTGAATTTTTTTCTTTATCCCGTTCACAGACTTACGCTTTTCTGTGACTGGACTCTGGTCAGTGACAGCTGTCTCCTCAGAGCTCTCACTTTTAGAGACTGATTGAGCAATGTCTGCTGCGACAAGCTCAATTTCCAGTGACCTGCCGGAACTGAGCAGCTCGTACTCTGTGTCCGACACTTCCTCCAAAAGAGGGTCAATAATGTCACTGATCTCCCTGCTAAGCTCATTCTGGATAGATGTCGCTGAGTCAGTGTCAACTAGGGGAATGTCGGCGAGGAAGTCAGTATATGACTCTGGGGTTTCCTCAGCCAGTGAACAGCCCATCGTCACTTCTCGAGAGCTGTTCGCACTTCCCCTCTGCTTACGTGGTCGAGGTGTGAAGGCCTTTTTGGTTTTGCCTGCAAAAGCCTTAAGCATTTTGCAAGCATGCTTGATCATCAGGTTAAGCCTGCGGGGAGGAGGGATGGGCTGATTCACTGCAGGCTCAGCGGTGGGTCCAGTAGAGGAGAGGGCAGATTTAACACTCTCCGCCACCTGTTTGCCTATCAAGGCTGTTAAGGACTCACCGCTGTCTGATTGAACTTGGCCCTCCACGCCAAGTCCCTCGGCAAAACCCTTAGAGAGCATGTCGCCAAGGCCAGACCTCACACTCTCTTCCGACACATATGTCTGATTTTTCACAGACCCTAAAATGGCTTTTATCAAGGCCACCAGTATATCAAAAATTAAATCTGCCACCACAACTTTGGTGGCATCATCAGGGGTACCTGCTTTTAACAGTCCCCACTGTTCAGATGTTATCTTGTTGAGGTAAATCTCAACAAGATTTCTGATCGCAGATCTAACCTCTGGTATGTCCAGTGCCTCCTCTTCTTCCTCAATCTCTACAGCCCCTGGCAATGGCGTTTTCATTGTAATCGTGCAGGAACCGAAAACTCCTAAAATCTTTAAACCTACCTGTCTCCTGCCAAAGCACCTACTGACAGATTCAGGGGCAGGTAATCCAAACAAGAACTTTCTGTGATGACACACATGACGACACAAAGGCAGAATGTCTTTATGAGCTAAGCACCTCTGAGTGTTCCACAAGCCCCGCCCCCATGTTCACGACGTATGTACTGACCGAAACGGCATGACGCGTTCCGTAAGCCACGCCCACAATAGTGCTTTTTTTTTGTTTGTTTGTTTTTTTTGTTTTTTTTGTTTTGTTTTTTTTACCTCAATAACAACAGTGATTATAATACAAAATAATTATGCTTGCAGTACATGGAGCATTGGTATGGAGAACAAAAAATGACATCAGTATAACTAAATAAATAAATAAATAAATAAATGTAATTTTGGCAATAAAAAAGGCTATTTCTGTATTTTTCCATGTATTTATTTACACATATATTTATTTATTCTTTTATTTCTATACTTATACATTTATTTATTTCTGTGTCAGTGTCACACAGAAATGTAAATATGCTAATTGGGTGAGCAGGACTACGTCAGTCGATGTGATTGGATCGGATCGACTAGTGCTGCCTTGATTTGGCTGGCTCTCACGTTAGCCTTTAGCTTGCTATTAGCAACGGATAGTTTTGTGCGGGCTATTGCTGCTGATTTAAGAGCATTAGCGGATAGTTTCGATAACAGTGAACCTACCGACTATCTTCAGTTTCGTTTCGAGAGATTACTCAAAGATTTAGTTCAGTTTAGAAACTGAAGAGTCACGTCGACTGACATAGGCCTGCCCACCTAATTAGCACATTTACATTTCTGTGTGACACTGACTCAGAAATAAATAAATGTAGAAATAAATAAATAAATATGGAAATAAATAAATGTGGAAATAAAAGAATAAATAAATAAATGTAGAAATAAAAGAATAACTAAATATATGTATAAATAAATAAATGTAAAAATACAGAAATAGCCTTTTTTATTACCAAAATGCCCTTGGTTTTTCATTTATTCGTGTATTTAATTATT
This sequence comes from Plectropomus leopardus, assembly GCF_026936395.1. Taxonomy (NCBI): domain Eukaryota; kingdom Metazoa; phylum Chordata; class Actinopteri; order Perciformes; family Serranidae; genus Plectropomus; species Plectropomus leopardus. The sequence goes on from NC_142195.1 coordinate 8,129,551, forward strand.
TATTTATACATTTAATTATTTATTTATACATTTAATTATTTATTTATACATTTAATTATTTATTCATATTTATGTCATTTCTTTTTTCTCCATACATTGGAGAAAAAATACAATGCAAATAACTACTACAAACAAGCCCAGAAAATCGTAAAATAGTTAAGTAAGAGGAAAAAGGCACCACCTAAAAATTGCTTTCATTATGATTTTAAACTAATTTCAAACTGTTTGAAGTACTCTGCTAACTCTGCAGAATATCTTAATTTCAACATAAAACAAGTATTTGTTAAGAGGAAACTGAGGATATCTGCCTTTGAGAATGACATTTTCCCAAAAGAAACAGCAGTTTTATCAAGTTTTTATCAATTTCAGTTGCGTTTGTTGTACATTAGACTGTACATTAAAAAATAAGGCCATAATTTCAGTAATAGAGACTGTGCCCTTATGACTCTTCCAGTTTTAGAAGGAAGTGTGAGTCCAAAAGTCATCTGAATGAGTAAAGACAAAAAAAAAGCGAAAAAAGTTAGAATAGGACTCAACCTCCTTTTTCCAAACGCCCAGTGATGGCCTCACACTTGGCAGGGATCACTGTCTGTTTTGCCTTTTTAAATAAGTGTAAAACCAGCTGCTCCCAGTATTGTACATGAACTTTTGGTTGCTTTCTACCTTTGCTGTGTTATCGAGCGCAGGTTCAGCAAGGGTCTCCATGTTAGAATAACATTTGCTAATAATACAGAGGTGGGGGCCTGAGTAACAAGACCTGAGTTGCCTCCATCATCTGGGCCCAGTTGCTCAAAAGTAATCTGATCAAACTTTGGTTATTGGATTGGATCAAATATTAAAAATGTGTGGTTCAGAGGAAAAAACAATATTCTTAAATCAGATTAGATCATGTAATCAAGGTTTTGATTTTGATCCAGATCAAACCCTAAGTGTGTAAGGTGTATGTCTGGGAAACATTTGATCCAAAAATATCAGGGTAATCTTGATCCCAGCAGAATTGGATTCAGGATGGATTTCAAGAACAATATGTAATAAAACTTTAAAATTAGTCAAATATGAATTACTGTCCTAGAAATATTTTGAACTTGATTTGTTTTAACCGTTGCAGAAAGTAGATAAAGTTAGACTATCTATTAGGCCTTTCATTCATGTAAATAGCATAGAAAATATTTTGTCTCCATAAAATAATGCATCAAATAGCAGTCAATATCAAACACATTTTTGTGTCAGATGTTTGTGAGTGTTTGTTGTCAGCCTGCATACATCGTGATATGTTGTCCCATTCAGAGCACTGGTCATCCAGATTTCGTAATCTTGAGAAGTTTGTAAATATTATATGTAAGATATTTTTGAAAAACCATGTAGTATTTAAAATCTGTTTTCAGATATGTGATGCCTGGTGGATGTGGACAGACAGCCTGAATGTGGTTCTTTATCTTTGTCACTGCATGACCACAAGATGGAGCTGTCTGTTTAATTATGGCAATCGCTCCCCTGAACTCTCATCTGCAGTGCACACAACTGCCCACATGCTTTGAACTAAAAGTCTCCTAAATATTGGGAACTGATGACAGTGTGAAACCTAACTCTTTTTTTCTGCTATGTCTTCCTAGAATTTAACAGCAGTTTTGTACCACTGCATTGCACTGCATTTTATTTATTATTATCTTTTTTTGTGTGTGTTGATTTGAAAGTATTAATTTCACAGGCTCACAATGGCAATGCTAACATGCTCATGTTAACCATCTTAACCATATTTGTTCAGTGTGTTTGTGCCACTGAAACCTTGGTATTTTTTAGTGACATGCAGCTGTGTTTGCAGAGGCGTTTGTGCCACTGAACCTTGTTGTTTTTTGGAGACAATTTGTGGCATTTCAAGCAGCATTTGTGCCACCAGACCTGGGTGTTTTTCACCAACACATCACAGTGTTTTCAGCTGTATTTGTGCCACTGAGACCTGGTGTTTTTGAGTGAGATGCTGCAGCATTTGCAGCTGCATGTGCGCCACAGAACCTGGGTGTTTTCAGCTGTACATGGCAGTGTAGAGTTTGTGCCATCAATTCTCAGTGAGGTTTTTTCAGTGACACATCATGGCATGTCCAGCTACGCTTGTGCCACCAAACCTGGTCGTTTTTCAGCAGCACATAGCACCATTTCCCAAGGTGTTGGTGTCACAGAACATGGTTTTTTTATGTCGACACATATTTCCAGAGGTACTTGTGACACTTCAAGTGAGTGTTTTATGCCACAACATGCTTCCCTGAACATAACCAAGTAGTTTCATGCCTAAATATGAGTTTTGCTGGCAGCGTTTGCAACTGAACTTGTTTTTTAGCAACATATCGCAGCATTTCCAATGGCAATAGTGCCACAGAATCTGGATATTTTTTTGCAACACATTGCAGCATTTGTGTCACGCATTTTTTAGCAACACAATGCTGCTTTTTCTCAGAGTTAACACTGAAATTGAGTGTTTTAAGCAAAAAACAAAATCTTTTCCGAACCAAACGTAACCACAACATAAACACAGCATTGCAGATACGTACAATATCAACATTTATCCTGGAGATAGGGTTGATGTTTCTCTGACATCAGTTAAAAGATACATAAGAGGGTTTAGCTATTTACTGAGGGTTTAGTGTGTGTATGTGTATGTGTGTGGTTCAGACACACACACACACACATGATGGGGTGACACATTGGTGTTGTCAGCTCAGCAGGGTGTAGGCTGACCCAGAGAAATACCACAGAGACACCAGGCAGGGCAGAGTGAGGGACTCTCAGTGATGGAGTCAGTCTGTGCACCTGTACTTTCCTCTCCAGGATAAGACTTAGTCCTTGTGTTTGCTTCAGCGCCTGTTTATTCAGATGCAGCATCTAGAAAGAGTTTTTCCTTTAGTTACTTTGTTTTTCACACAGTTTTGCAGAACTGGTGTTTGTGTGTGTGTTTTGATTCTGAATCCCAATCCTCCACACCATCCAAGACCTCTTTTAATCTCCCAAGATGCTCTTTGCTTTAATGCTCCTTTTTGCACACACACATACTAATTTACTGTTCTTTTTTTTTTTAAGGTTTTGTAAGCACTTGTAATTCATACAAATGAAAAAATAGCTGTTGTCATGATACTATCCTTTCCTAAAATGGAAGTGCAATACCATAAAAATACTTGAATATAAGTAAATGTCTTGCATTTAAGTCTGACTTACATGTAAGTATTTTTAGGAAAATTGAATTAACGTACAGAAAGTCAAAGTATTCACTGCACAACAGAATGGCTTATTATTATTATTATTATTATTATTATTATTATTATTATGATTATTATCATTATTATTACTGTTGTTATTATTATTATTATTATTATTACTATTATTATTATTGTTATTATTATTATTATGAGCAGCTTAGCAGAGCAGCTTTATACCCTGGCTGTCAGACTCCTAAACTCCCCCTTAAACTCCAAAAGGTTTAGCAAGCAAACATTGTTATTTAATTTTTAAACTATATTTTAAAATGACCGATAAATCTACCTTGTACCTTATGTTATTATTCTTAAATTTTTCTATCTTGTATTATCGATGCATTAACATGTAAGATGCATTTTGATGTCAAAGAGTAGCTTTATTAATCAGTATCAATGCATCATATGTTATATTTAATGTAAAATGATCCTATTTTTAGTGTTTGAAATCTTAATCTGTAATGTAGATAGAAACACGTCTCTGCAGTGTAGGGGGTAGAATTACAAAGTAATGTAAAAATATACTTAAGTTATACTTCCTTACTTTCCTTCACTGGCCAGCTGATTGGACTATTAGCTGAACTATGAAAAATCAATAACAAATAATGAATGTTTTATAGGTTTAAGTTCAGGAAATTTCATTACAATGTGTTGAGTTTTAAGCCAATATATTTATGATATTACAAAATTTGCCATTTAGTTTTTTTTTAACATTTATTTGTATTTTTAGCGTTTTCTTAAATGAACATCCTTTTACTTTATCTATGACACAGTAACAGATGTTGCTGTATGTATGTTGAGTGTGAGGGAATCAGTGACAGTTGTTAGAGATGATCGATAGAGTGAAATAATATCAGCCTCGTGTAGCTAAAACAATCAGCAGAACACCGCAGGGAATCGAACCCCATCCCAGTAACCAGGAGTACCATTACCATCCCAGTAAGCCAGGAGTACCATTACCAGTGCCTTTATCCTGCTACACAAGAGAGAGAGGAGAGAGGGAGGAGAGGAGAGAGAGAGAGAGAGAGAGAGAGAGAGGAGAGAGAGAGAGAGGGATAGATAGATAGAGAGAGAGAGAGAGAGATAGATAGAGTAAGAGAGAGAGAGAGAGATAGATAGATAGATAGATAGACAGATAGATAGATAGATACATAGACAGATAGATACATACATACATACATACATACATAGATATACACCTCAATGAAACTGTCAAATTTCAGCTTGTAAAATGTCAGAACATGAGTTCAACAATCCAACAAGCTTTTACAGTTAATCATAAGAGGTGTGTACATTTGTTATATTACTAACTGATTAATGAATGAATTCATTAATCAGATCAGTGCCACCACAGTAGACTACACACAAACTCAGGAAGACTTAGGCCTGGAAATCAGACCTTCACCTTCCAGTTCTGAGGTCATGCTGTTGACCCCCGAGGTGGCCCTGAGAGCTCAAGTCCTGCCCCACATCGAGGTGACCTCCTGCTCCATTTGTTTCTCCTTCTATGTTGAAGGACGGAGCAGACGATATCCTCAATGAGAGGCAGGAGTGGAGCTCTTATTTGCATTTATTTTGAAGGAAAACCAAAACCCCAGAAATGTTTTCCTTCAAAATAAATGCGATATTAAAGATAGTTTTTTTTCATCAGTTGGTAAATGTATATACTTACTGAATTTGGGAAAACCAGAGCACCTGGAGAAAACCCGTAATATAACACCACAGTTCACTTACCCAAATCTGCAGACGCTGGAGATCGCTCTGCCCACCGATGAGAAAAACCTGCAGATGGCACTACACTTTTTAGGTGGTGACACCACTCGATTTTTCACATAGCTGGCAATGTAATCTTCCAGTTCTGTGTCTTGTAAATACATGAAGAGCAGCACATTTGATTTACTGCCACACTTCTCACATAAGTCCTGGTAAATGGCCTTATCAAGTTTTTGAGCGTTTTGGTGGTGGCATCAAAGTCTAAACCCTCGACTTCTGCCCATAATCTTTCCACCAAATGCCTAATGATGGCCTCACACTTGGCAGGGATCACTGTCTGTTTTGCCTTACTAAATACGCGCGAAACCAGCTGGTCCACGGTATCGTAGATGAACTTCTTGCGCCATTCTACCTCTGCCGTGTTAACCATCACTGGTTCAGCAACGGCCTCCTCAATGACGATGAGTTCTGGTATTTCAGACAGTGTCTCACCGCCCACAATAGCATGTGCCATCCTTTCACTGTGGCTGCCGGCCTGTGTATTCAGCCACCAACTCATAAGTCCAAGGAAACGCCACACTCGGTCCCTGATGTGTGCATACATTTCCGTATCAGAAGGAGGGACAGCAACCTTTCTGCAAGAATCCCTCCTCCTAAAGTGTCCTGCGACAAACTCAGCTGCCGTCCCATAAGTAATATGGCGGTACAGCAGGTCACTAAGTTCCTGTGTGAAAATCAGGACTTTTCCATGGGACATATTTTTAAACTTCTTATATACACAAACCTCCTTCACAGTCTGTGCCTTTTCATCGATCTCTTTTGTAATCAGATCATCGATGTCAGTAATTAATAACTGCACAGACTCTTTGCTTACAGTTTTGGAGTCTCGGTGGAATTTGCTCCTCAACTGTGCCATAAGTCTGTGAACAAGTGCGACAGCAAATCGCTTCGCAGAAAAAGACTTAATTTTTTTCTTTATCCCGTTCACAGACTTACGCTTTTCTGTGACTGGACTCTGGTCAGTGACAGCTGTCTCCTCAGAGCTCTCACTTTTAGAGACTGATTGAGCAATGTCTGCTGCGACAAGCTCAATTTCCAGTGACCTGTCGGAACTGAGCAGCTCGTACTCTGTGTCCGACACTTCCTCCAAAAGAGGGTCAATAATGTCACTGATCTCCCTGCTAAGCTCATTCTGGATAGCTGTAGCTGAGTCAGTGTCAACTAGGGGAATGTCGGCTAGGAAGTCAGTATATGACTCTGGGGTTTCCTCAGCCAGTGAACAGCCCATCGTCACTTCTCGAGAGCTGTTCGCACTTCCCCTCTGCTTACGTGGTCGAGGTGTGAAGGCCTTTTTGGTTTTGCCTGCAAAAGCCTTAAGCATTTTGCAAGCATGCTCGATCATCAGGTTAAGCCTGCGGGGAGGAGGGATGGGCTGATTCACTGCAGGCTCAGCGGTGGGTCCAGTAGAGGAGAGGGCAGATTTAACACTCTCCGCCACCTGTTTGCCTATCAAGGCTGTTAAGGACTCACCGCTGTCTGATTGAACTTGGCCCTCCACGCCAAGTCCCTCGGCAAAACCCTTTAAGAGCATGTCGCCCAGGCCAGACCTCACACTCTCTTCCGATACGAGTGTCTGATTTTTCACAGACCCTAAAATGGCTTTTATCAAGGCCACCAGTATATCAAAAATTAAATCTGCCACCACAACTTTGGTGGCATCATCAGGGGTACCTGCTTTTAACAGTCCCCACTGTTCAGATGTTATCTTGTTGAGGTAAATCTCAACAAGATTTCTGATCGCAGATCTAACCTCTGATATGTCCAGTGCCTCCTCTTCCTCCTCAATCTCTACAGCCCCTGGCAATGGCGTTTTCATTGTAAATGTGTTGTAGCTATAACTATGGTTAAATAGGAGGTTTGTTGACTGGTCAGCGGGTAACCTACAGGCCTGTTAGTGTCACACTGACCGTTGAAATTCTGCTGTTTTTGAAATAACCGAAAACTCCTAAGATCTTTAAACCTACCTGTCTCCTGCCAAAGCACCTACTGACAAATTCAGGGGCAGGTAATCCAAACGAGAACTTTCTGTAATGACACACATGACGACACAAAGGCAGAATGTCTTTATGAGCTAAGCACCTGTGAGTGTTCCACAAGCCCCGCCCCTATGTTCACGACGTATGTACTGACCTAAACGGCATGACGCGTTCCGTAAGCCACGCCCACAATAGTGCATTTTTTTTTTGTTGTTTTTTTTTTTTTTTTGTTTTGTTTTTTTACCTCAATAACAACAGTGATTATAATACAAAATAATTATGCTTGCAGTACATGGAGCATTGGTATGGAGAACAAAAAATAACATAAGTATAACTAAATAAATGAATAAATAAATGTAAAAAATAAATAATTAAATACACGAATAAATGAAAAACCAAGGGCATTTTGGTAATAAAAAAGGCTATTTCTGTATTTTTCCATTTATTTATTTACACATATATTTATTTATTCTTTTATTTCTATACTTATACATTTATTTATTTCTGTGTCAGTGTCACACAGAAATGTAAATATGCTAATTGGGTGAGCAGGACTACGTCAGTCGATGTGATTGGATCGGATCGACTAGTGCTGCCTTGATTTGGCTGGCTCTCACGTTAGCCTTTAGCTTGCTATTAGCAACGGATAGTTTTGTGCGGGCTATTGCTGCTGATTTAAGAGCATTAGCGGATAGTTTCGATAACAGCGAACCTACCGACTATCTTCAGTTTCGTTTCGAGAGATTACTCAAAGATTTAGTTCAGTTTAGAAAATGAAGATAGTCACGTCGACTGACGTAGGCCTGCCCACCTAATTAGCACATTTACATTTCTGTGTGACACTGACTCAGAAATAAATAAATGTAGAAATAAATAAATAAATATGGAAATAAATAAATGTGGAAATAAATAAATGTAGAAATAAAAGAATAAATAAATATATGTATAAATAAATAAATGTAAAAATACAGAAATAGCCTTTTTTATTACCAAAATGCCCTTGGTTTTTCATTTATTCGTGTATTTAATTATTTATTTATACATTTAATTATTTATTTATATTTATGTCATTTCTTTGTTCTCCATACATTGGAGAAAAAATACAATGCAAATAACTACTGCAAACAAGCCCAGAAAATCGTAAAATAGTTAAGTAAGAGGAAAAAGGCACCACTTAAAAATTGCTTTCATTATGATTTTAAACTAATTTCAAACTGTTTGAAATACTCTGCTAACTCTGCAGAATATCTTAATTTCAACATAAAACAAGTATTTGTTAAGAGGAAACTGAGGATATCTGCCTTTGAGAATGACATTTTCCCAAAAGAAACAGCAGTTTTATCAAGTTTTTATCAATTTCAGTTGCGTTTGTTAGACTGTACATTAAAAAATAAGGCCATAATTTCAAGTAATAGAGACTGTACCCTTATGACTCTTCCAGTTTTAGAAGGAAGTGTGAGTCCAAAAGTCATCTGAATGAGTAAAGACAAAAAAAAAAGCGAAAAAAGTAAGAATAGGACTCAACCTCCTTTTTGCAATGAATGAATAAAACATAAAGGGAAAAAAGCATGTTTAAATTTGTAAATTCATTGCATGGATAGTATGTGTAAAATTTAATACAAATTTCTTTAATTTATTGGGGAAAGAAATTTCTGTTGAATTCAATCCAAACACTCCTGCAAATATTGATGGTGGCTCTGAGGTTTCAAGACAATAAGTCTGTTTCAAGTCTGAGGCGAACCACCACCCTCAGGCCTGTCAGTAATGAGGCACCTCATGTAAGTATTTTTAGGAAAATTGAATTAATGTACAGAAAGTCAAAGTATTCACTGCACAACAGAATGGCTTATTATTATTATTATTATTATTATCATTATTATTATTGTTATTATTATTATTATTATTATTATTATTATGAGCAGCTTAGCAGAGCAGCTTTATACCCTGGCTGTCAGACTCCTAAACTCCCCCTTAAACTCCAAAAGGTTTAGCAAGCAAACATTGTTATTTAATTTTTAAACTATATTTTAAAATGACCGATAAATCTACCTTGTACCTTATGTTATTATTCTTAAATTTTTCTATCTTGTATTATCGATGCATTAACATGTAAGATGCATTTTGATGTCAAAGAGTAGCTTTATTAATCAGTATCAATGTATCATCTGTTATATTTAATGTAAAATGATCCTATTTTTAGTGTTTGAAATCTTAATCTGTAATGTAGATAGAAACACGTCTCTGCAGTGTAGGGGGGAGAATTACAAAGTAATGTAAAAATATACTTAAGTTATACTTCCTTACTTTCCTTCACTGGTCAGCTGATTGGACTATTAGCTGAACTATGAAAAATCAATAACAAATAATGAATGTTTTATAGGTTTAAGTTCAGGAAATTTCATTACAATGTGTTGAGTTTTAAGCCAATATATTTATGATATTACAAAAGTTGCCATTTAGTTTTTTTTAACATTTATTTGTATTTTTAGCGTTTTCTTAAATGAACATCCTTTTACTTTATCTATGACACAGTAACAGATGTTGCTGTATGTATGTTGAGTGTGAGGGAATCAGTGACAGTTGTTAGAGATGATCGATAGAGTGAAATAATATCAGCCTCGTGTAGCTAAAACAATCAGCAGAACACCGCAGGGAATCGAACCCCATCCCAGTAACCAGGAGTACCATTACCATCCCAGTAAGCCAGGAGTACCATTACCAGTGCCTTTATCCTGCTACACAAGAGAGGGAGGAGAGAGGAAGAGAGGAGAGAGAGAGAGAGAGAGGGATAGATAGATAGATAGATGGATAGATAAATAGATGTTGTGCCATCAACTCTCCGTGGAGTTTTTACAGTGACACATCATGGCATTTCCAGTGACTTTTGTGCCACCAAACCTGGGTGTTTTTAGCAGCACAAAGCCGCATTTCCTGAGGCGTTGGTGCCACAGAACATGGGTGTTTTTTGTGGAACACATTGCAGCATTTCCAAAGGTGTTTGTGACACTGCGTATGAGTGTTTTATGCCAAAACATAATTTTTTTCGAAACATAACCAAGTAGTTTCATGGCTACACATGCCTAAATATGCCTAAACAAGCGCTGCAAGCAGCACGTGCAACTGAACTTGGTTTTTTTCAGCAACATATCGCAGCATTTCCAGTGGCATTAGTGCCACAGAATCTGGATGTTTTGGCGACACATCTGTGCCACACGTTTTTCATGACACATCGCAGCTTTTTTCTGAGTTGACACTGAAATTGAGTGTTTGAAGCGAAAACCAAATCTGAAAAACAGGTCAGACACTTTCATTTTCTGCCTGTGATTTTGAGCAAATCTGATGTGGGGACACAGTAGAAAGGTAAATACCAGCCGTGATATAGTGAGTACTGACTGTATTCTGTACTGTCATGACTGAGTGTGTAAACTCTGTGAACTCATGTAAAATGATTGATTGAACTCTACATTTCTGTTTCTGTCAGGCAATTGTATGTTCAGACACTCACACACAGGCACAGACACACACACACACACACACACACACACACGATGGGGTGACACATTGGTGTTGTCAGCTCAGCAGGGTGTAGGCTGACCCAGAGAAATACCACAGAGACACCAGGCAGGGCAGAGTGAGGGACTCTCAGTGATGGAGTCAGTCTGTGCACCTGTACTTTCCTCTCCAGGATAATACTTAGTCCTTGTGTTTGCTTCAGCGCCTGTTTATTCAGATGCAGCATCTAGAAAGAGTTTTTCCTTTAGTTACTTTGTTTTTCACACAGTTTTGCAGAACTGGTGTTTGTGTGTGTGTTTTGATTCTGAATCCCAATCCTCCACACCATCCAAGACCTCTTTTAATCTCCAAAGATGCTCTTTGCTTTCATGCTCCTTTTTGCACACACACATACTAATTTACTGTTCTTTTTTAAAGTTTTATAAGCACTTGTAAGTCATACAAATGAAAAAATAGCTGTTGTAATGATACTATCCTTTACTAAAATGGAAGTGCAATACCATAAAAATACTTGAATATGAGTAAATGTCTTGCATTTAAGTCTGACGTACATGTAAGTATTTTTAGGAAAATTGAATAAATGTACGGAAATTTAAAATATTCACTGCACAACAGAATGGCTTATTATCATTATTATTATTATTATTATTATTATTATTATTATTATTATTTTATTTTTATTATTATGACTATTATTATTATTATTATTATTATTATTATTATGAGCAGCTTAGCAGAGCAGCTTTATCTATGACACAGTAACAGATGTTGCTGTATGTATGTTGAGTGTGAGGGAATCAGTGACAGTTGTTAGAGATGATCGATAGAGTGAAATAATATCAGCCTCGTGTAGCTAAAACAATCAGCAGAACACCGCAGGGAATCGAACCCCATCCCAGTAACCAGGAGTACCATTACCATCCCAGTAAGCCAGGAGTACCATTACCAGTGCCTTTATCCTGCTACACAAGAGAGAGAGGAGAGAGGGAGGAGAGGAGAGAGAGAGAGAGAGAGAGAGAGAGAGGAGAGAGGGAGAGAGAGAGAGGGAGAGAGAGAGAGAGAGGAAGAGGGGAAAGACAGAGGGAGAGAGGGATAGCTAGATAGATAGAGAGAGAGATAGAGAGAGATAGATAGAGAGAGAGAGAGATAGAGAGAGAGAGATAGATAGAGAGAGATAGATAAAAAGATAGATAGATAGATAGATACATACATACATACATACATAGATATACACCTCAATGAAACTGTCAAATTTCAGCTTGTAAAATGTCAGAACATGAGTTCAACAATCCAACAAGCTTTTACAGTTAATCATAAGAGGTGTGTACATTTGTTATATTACTAACTGATTAATGAATGAATTCATTAATCAGATCAGTGCCACCACAGTAGACTACACACAAACTCAGGAAGACTTAGGCCTGGAAATCAGACCTTCACCTTCCAGTTCTGAGGTCATGCTGTTGACCCCCGAGGTGGCCCTGAGAGCTCAAGTCCTGCCCCACATCGAGGTGACCTCCTGCTCCATTTGTTTCTCCTTCTATGTTGAAGGACGAAGCAGACGATATCCTGAATGAGAGGCAGGAGTGGAGCTCTTATTTGCAGTTATTTTGAAGGAAAACCAAAACCCCAGAAATGTTTTCCTTCAAAATAAATGCTACATTAAAGATAGTTTTTTTTCATCAGTTGGTAAATGTTTATACTTACTGAATTTGGGAAAACCAGAGCACCTGGAGAAAACCCGTAATATAACACCACAGTTCACTTACCCAAATCTGCAGACGCTGGAGATCGCTCTGCCCACCGATGAGAAAAACCTGCAGATGGCACTACGCTTTTTAGGCGGTGACACCACTCGATTTTTCACATAGCTGGCAATGTAATCTTCCAGTTCTGTGTCTTGTAAATACATGAAGAGCAGCACATTTGATTTACTGCCACACTTCTCACATAAGTCCTGGTAAATGGCCTTATCAAGTTTTTTTAGAGTTTTGGTGGTGGCATCAAAGTCTAAACCCTCGACTTCTGCCCATAATCTTTCCACCAAACGCCTAATGATGGCCTCACACTTGGCAGGGATCACTGTCTGTTTTGCCTTACTAAATACGCTTGAAACCAGCTGGTCCACGGTATCGTAGATGAACTTCTTGCGCCATTCTACCTCTGCCGTGTTAACCATCACTGGTTCAGCAACGGCCTCCTCAATGACGACGAGTTCTGGTATTTCAGACAGTGTCTCACCGCCCACAATAGCATGTGCCATCCTTTCACTGTGGCTGCCGGCCTGTGTATTCAGCCACCAACTCATAAGTCCAAGGAAACGCCACACTCGGTCCCTGATGTGTGCATACATTTCCGTGTCAGAAGGAGGGACAGCAACCTTTCTGCAAGAATCCCTCCTCCTAAAGTGTCCTGCGACAAACTCAGCTGCCGTCCCATAAGTAATATGGCGGTACAGCAGGTCACTAAGTTCCTGTGTGAAAATCAGGACTTTTCCACAGGACATATTTTTAAACTTCTTATATACACAAACCTCCTTCACAGTCTGTGCCTTTTCATCGATCTCTTTTGTAATCAGATCATCGATGTCAGTAATTAATAACTGCACAGACTCTTTGCTTACAGTTTTGGAGTCTCGGTGGAATTTGCTCCTCAACTGTGCCATAAGTCTGTGAACAAGTGCGAAAGCAAATCGCTTCGCAGAAAAAGACTGAATTTTTTTCTTTATCCCGTTCACAGACTTACGCTTTTCTGTGACTGGACTCTGGTCAGTGACAGCTGTCTCCTCAGAGCTCTCACTTTTAGAGACTGATTGAGCAATGTCTGCTGCGACAAGCTCAATTTCCAGTGACCTGTCGGAACTGAGCAGCTCGTACTCTGTGTCCGACACTTCCTCCAAAAGAGGGTCAATAATGTCACTGATCTCCCTGCTAAGCTCATTCTGGATAGCTGTAGCTGAGTCAGTGTCAACTAGGGGAATGTCGGCTAGGAAGTCAGTATATGACTCTGGGGTTTCCTCAGCCAGTGAACAGCCCATCGTCACTTCTCGAGAGCTGTTCGCACTTCCCCTCTGCTTACGTGGTCGAGGTGTGAAGGCCTTTTTGGTTTTGCCTGCAAAAGCCTTAAGCATTTTGCAAGCATGCTCGATCATCAGGTTAAGCCTGCGGGGAGGAGGGATGGGCTGATTCACTGCAGGCTCAGCGGTGGGTCCAGTAGAGGAGAGGGCAGATTTAACACTCTCCGCCACCTGTTTGCCTATCAAGGCTGTTAAGGACTCACCGCTGTCTGATTGAACTTGGCCCTCCACGCCAAGTCCCTCGGCAAAACCCTTAGAGAGCATGTCGCCAAGGCCAGACCTCACACTCTCTTCCGACACATATGTCTGATTTTTCACAGACCCTAAAATGGCTTTTATCAAGGCCACCAGTATATCAAAAATTAAATCTGCCACCACAACTTTGGTGGCATCATCAGGGGTACCTGCTTTTAACAGTCCCCACTGTTCAGATGTTATCTTGTTGAGGTAAATCTCAACAAGATTTCTGATCGCAGATCTAACCTCTGATATGTCCAGTGCCTCCTCTTCCTCCTCAATCTCTACAGCCCCTGGCAATGGCGTTTTCATTGTAAATGTGTTGTAGCTATAACTATGGTTAAATAGGAGGTTTGTTGACTGGTCAGCGGGTAACCTACAGGCCTGTTAGTGTCACACTGACCGTTGAAATTCTGCTGTTTTTGAAATAACTGGAAACTCCTAAGATCTTTAAACCTACCTGTCTCCTGCCAAAGCACCTACTGACAGATTCAGGGGCAGGTAATCCAAACGAGAACTTTCTGTGATGACACACATGACGACACAAAGGCAGAATGTCTTTATGAGCTAAACACCTGTGAGTGTTCCACAAGCCCCGCCCCCATGTTCCTGACGTATGTACTGACCTAAACGGCATGACGCGTTCCGTAAGCCACGCCCACAATAGTGCAATTTTTTTTGTTTGTTTTGTTTTGTTTTGTTTTTTACCTCAATAACAACAGTGATTATAATACAAAATAATTATGCTTGCAGTACATGGAGCATTGGTATGGAGAACAAAAAATGACATAAGTATAACTAAATAAATAAATAAATAAATGTAAATGAATAACCAAGGGCATTTTGGTAATAAAAAAGGCTATTTCTGTATTTTTCCATTTATTTATTTACACACATATATTTATTTATTCTTTTATTTCTATACTTATACATTTATTTATTTTCAGAAATGTAAATATGCTAATTGGGTGAGCAGGACTACGTCAGTCGATGTGATTGGATCGGATCGACTAGTGCTGCCTTGATTTGGCTGGCTCTCATGTTAGCCTTTAGCTTGCTATTAGCAGTGGATAGTTTTGTGCGGGCTATTGCTGCTGATTTAAGAGCATTAGCGGACAGTTTCGTTAACAGCGAACCTACCGACTATCTTCAGTTTCGTTTTCGTTAGTTCAGTTTAGAAACTGAAAATAGTCACGTCGACTGACGTAGGCCTGCCCACCTAATTAGCATATTTACATTTCTGTGTGACACTGACTCAGAAATAAATAAATGTAGAAATAAATAAATAGATATGGAAATAAATAAATGTAGAAATAAATAAATAAATATGGAAATAAATAAATGTGGAAATAAATAAATAAATAAATGTAGAAATAAAAGAATAAATAAATATATGTATAAATAAATAAATATAAAAATACAGAAACAGCCTTTTTTATTACCAAAATGCCCTTGGTTTTTCATTTATTCGTGTATTTAATTATTTATTTATACATTTAATTATTTATTTATATTTATGTCATTTTTTGTTCTCCATACATTGGAGAAAAAATACAATGCAAATAACTACTACAAACAAGCCCAGAAAATCGTAAAATAGTTAAGTAAGAGGAAAAAGGCACCACTTAAAAATTGCTTTCATTATGATTTTAAACTAATTTCAAACTGTTTGAAATACTCTGCTAACTCTGCAGAATATCTTAATTTCAACATAAAACAAGTATTTAAGAGGAAACTGAGGATATCTGCCTTTGAGAATGACATTTTCCCAAAAGAAACAGCAGTTTTATCAAGTTTTTATCAATTTCAGTTGCGTTTGTTGTACATTAGACTGTACATTAAAAAATAAGGCCATAATTTCAGTAATAGAGACTGTGCCCTTATGACTCTTCCAGTTTTAGAAGGAAGTGTGAGTCCAAAAGTCATCTGAATGAGTAAAGACAAAAAAAAAGCGAAAAAAGTAAGAATAGGACTCAACCTCCTTTTTGCAATGAATGAATAAAACATAAAGGGAAAAAAGCATGTTTAAATTTGTAAATTCATTGCATGGATAGTATGTTTAAAATTTAATACAAATTTCTTTAGTTTATTGGGGAGAGAAATTTCTGTTGAATTCAATCCAAACACTCCTGCAAATATTGATGGTGGCTCTGAGGTTTCAAGACAATAAGTCTGTTTCAAGTCTGAGGCTAACCACCACCCTCAGGCCTGTAAGTAATGAGGCACCTCCAGCCTGTAGAGGGAGCTGTGGCCCACAGGTTCTGTCACATACAAGTCTGACACCCTGCAGATTGTCATATGACTTTTACCTGACAGCTGGTAAATGCTGAAATGTACTGTCATAACATTAACCTGAAAAATATTCATTTGCATAATGCTTTCCTAAGCATTTAAAATAAAACTAGCCTATACTATGCCACTCAGTTCAACTCTCATTTTCATCAAGTCAAAATGATTCAGGTTCGAGCACAGATTCAGCACTTTTGTTTCTGTTACAGTTTTAGTGGTGGGATCAAAGTCTACACCCTCGACTTCTGCCCATAATCTTTCTACCAAACGCCCAGTGATGGCCTCACACTTGGCAGGGATCACTGTCTGTTTTGCCTTTTTAAAGTGTGAAACCAGCTGCTCCCAGTATTGTAGATGAACTTTTGGTTGCTTTCTACCTTTGCTGTGTTATCGAGCGCAGGTTCAGCAAGGGTCTCCACGTTAGAATAACATTTGCTAATAATACAGAGGTGGGGGCCTGAGTAACAAGACCTGAGTTGCCTCCATCATCTGGGCCCAGTTGCTCAAAAGTAATCTGATCAAACTTTGGTTATTGGATTGGATCAAATATTAAAAATGTGTGGTTCAGAGGAAAAAACAATATTCTAAAATCAGATTAGATCATGTAATCGAGGTTTTGATTTTGATCCAGATCAAACCCTAAGTGTGTAAGGTGTATGTCTGGGATACATTTGATCCAAAAATATCAGGATAATCTTGATCCCGGCAGAATTGGATTCAGGATGGATTTCAAGAACAATATGTAATAAAACTTCAAAACTGGTCAAATATGAATTACTGTCTTAGAAATGTTTTGAACTTGATTTGTTTTAACTGCAGAAAGAAGATAAAGTTACACTATCTATTCGGCCTTTCATTCATGTAAATAGCATAGAAAATATTTTGTCTCCATAAAATAATGCATCAAATAGCAGTCAATATCAAACACATTTTTGTGTCAGATGTTTGTGAGTGTTTGTTGTCAGCCTGCATACATCGTGATATGTTGTCCCATTCAGAGCACTGGTCATCCAGATTTCATAATCTTGAGAAGTTTGTAAATATTATATGTAAGATATTTTTGAAAAACTATGTAGTATTTAAAATCTGTTTTCAGATATGTGATGCCTGGTGGATGTGGACGGACGGCCTGAATGTGGTTCTTTATCTTTGTCACTGCATGACCACAAGATGGAGCTGTCTGTTTAATTATGGCAATCGCTCCCCTGAACTCTCATCTGCAGTGCACACAACTGCCCACATACTTTGAACTAAAAGTCTCCTAAATATTGGGAACTGATGACAGTGTGAAACCTAACTCTTTTTTTCTGCTATGTCATCCTAGAATTTAACAGCAGTTTTGTACCACTGCATTGCACTGCATTTTATTTATTATTATCTTTTTTTGTGTGTGTTGATTTGAAAGTATTAATTTCACAGGCTCACAATGGCAATGCTAACATGCTCATGTTAACCATCTTAACCATATTTGTTCAGTGTGTTTGTGCCACTGAAACCTTGGTATTTTTTAGTGACATGCAGCTGTGTTTGCAGAGGCGTTTGTGCCACTGAACCTTGTTGTTTTTTGGAGACAATTTGTGGCATTTCAAGCAGCATTTGTGCCACCAGACCTGGGTGTTTTTCAGCAACACATCACAGTGTTTTCAGCTGTATTTGTGCCACTGAGACCTGGTGTTTTTGAGTGAGATGCTGCAGCATTTGCAGCTGCATGTGCGCCACAGAACCTGGGTGTTTTCAGCTGTACATGGCAGTGTAGAGTTTGTGCCATCAGTTCTCAGTGGGGTTTTTTCAGTGACACATCATGGCATGTCCAGCTACGCTTGTGCCACCAAACCTGGTCGTTTTTCAGCAGCACATAGCACCATTTCCCAAGGTGTTGGTGTCACAGAACATGGTTTTTTTATGTCGACACATATTTCCAGAGGTACTTGTGACACTTCAAGTGAGTGTTTTATGCCACAACATGCTTCCCTGAACATAACCAAGTAGTTTCATGCCTAAATATGAGTTTTGCTGGCAGCGTTTGCAACTGAACTTGTTTTTTAGCAACATATCGCAGCATTTCCAATGGCAATAGTGCCACAGAATCTGGATATTTTTTTGCAACACATTGCAGCATTTGTGTGTAGGCTGACCCAGAGAAATACCACAGAGACACCAGGCAGGGCAGAGTGAGGGACTCTCAGTGATGGAGTCAGTCTGTGCACCTGTACTTTCCTCTCAGCTTAGTGGAGCAGCTTCATTCCCTAGGCTGTGAAACTCTTAAACTTCTGCTTCAACTCCAAAAATATCATGGAGAAATATATATTTCATTTTTTAAACTATATTTAAAACAACATCTAAGCTGCATTTTGATGTCAAAGTGGAGCTTTATTTATCAGTATCAATGTATCATATGTTATATGTAATGTAATATAATCCTATGTTTAGTGTTTTAAATCCTAATCTGCAATGTAACCAATAACTATAGCTGTTACATCAATGTAGTGGATGTGAAAGTAACACGTCTCTGCAGTGTAGGGGGTTGAATTACAAAGTAATGTAAAAATGCACTTAAGTTACTCTCCTTCACTGGTCAGCTGATTGAACTATGAGTTTATGTAAACTGTTAATTTATTAATTAAAATACAAATCTTAATGTTGTTCAAGGTGAACAGTTTACATGTCAAACACATGGTGCCTGGTGGCTGTGTCACTGCTGGACCATCATCATGGATGTTGGCACTTAACCGTGACTCACAAGGACACCTAAATGGCGTGTTTGTAGTTACATCCATGTTGTTTTTGCTATGTTAAATGTCTGTAGTAATGTATAGCAATTAAAATGGATGACTGAATCAAATGTATATAATATTGTGATTCATGTAAACTGTGATAAGTGCTTTGCACATACCATTATGAGCCTGGTGTGCCAACTCTGCACAGGACGAGGCAGCGAGGTGCAGCACGTCGAGAAATGTTTTACTGTTTTAGCCACAAACCCACTCTGTCTCACCATGGCAATAAGGTCTTTATAGTGGCCCCATGCCAAGTCAGGGCAGATGGCTGTCACCATGCCAACAGATCATGAAAATAACCTCTGTCATATTAGATGATTGTCATTAACACATATGACTGTTAGATACCTTGTGCCTTTCTCATAGAAAGTTTAAGTCTAGTAAAACAAACAGAAAGCAAGAAAGTATGGTCAAATAATCAGTACACTTCAAAGCTAAAATACAGGAAAACATAAAACAGCAAAACAATACAAAAAGGCTGAACATGATATCAGATATGGGACAAAGTCATTGTTTTTCACGTCAAAAGTAAGTCTTCAGTCTTTGAACTCAATCCTAGAATCAAGGCAGGTGAGTCTCTAGTTAAAACTGGCAAGTCCTAAATCCTTAACTTTAAATTTTGAGTCCTTAACAAGTCATAATGTAATCTTCAACAAATAAACTACAAACATTAACATTTTATAGTATTATTAATGGTATTACCATTATACACTTAACGCTTGCTAGCTATGTCAATATTAGCCTCTAATTTTGAGTGCTTGTTGAAAATAAAAGACAATATTAAATTGATCCTTGGGGGAAACAAAGCCACAGTGAGGAGTGGAAGGGGTAAATCCAATGTCAACAGTATACAATTCTCTCACAAATATAGGAATTTTGTAAAATGTCACTCAAATCTAAGTGTCTGACAGGATTGGTTCTAACCAGAGTTGACAGAAAGCAGTCACTTCAGTTTGGGTTTTTAGCAGTACACAAAGGAAAGAAAATGACTTGCTCTGAAGTAATAGCAACATTATATTTTTACTTTACCAACAGTGAAGTAACTCAAAAACACTGCTACCAAAGTGTGTGACATTAGGCTGAATTTGGCAGCATTTGAGGGCTGAAAGAGGTGTGGCATGCAGGACTTTGATATGTGAATTTTCAAAGCAGCATGGGAGAACAAAGAGAGCTCGGACAGAGCAGGTGCATTTTTAAAAGCAGCAAAATTATTTCATATGAAAAGGATAACAATATTGAAAAGAATGACTTTGAAACATATAATTAACAGACATGCATAAACCGGTTAGACATATGAGTTTAATTCAACCTTTTTAAAATGAGTTATATCGTTATATTGTAAAAATAAAAAAAAAAAAGCATTGTTGTCTCTCCATGTATATTTATATTTCTTTTTCTTCTCTGAATACATCTCTTTGTTTTCCAGACTTGCCAGTGCATTATACAGGGTATCTCACTTCTTTGTTGTTTTTACAAGTGACCTGAGGCATCACTGATTTGATGTTCTGTAAGACCCAGAAGGGTTTAGGGTTTTTGAATTATTAAAATCCCTCCATTTTCATTTTTTTTAACTGCCTGTCTACACATGGACACAGGCACAAATGCACGTGCACCAACAAAATCCTATAGTGATCTTATCCATCAGTCCTCCTGCACACGTCTGTCCCATCCTCCCGCGTGTGTCTGGGAGACTTGGTGGCAGCCTGTTGTATTTTTAATGCCTTCCTTCTTTCCGAGCTGTGTATGATGAATGTTTGATTCGCGCTCCGATTGCCTTAGGAGAATATGACCGAGCCCAGCCCACCAGGTCACAAAGGCACTGAAATATTCACATCCAGGAGCTGCTGAGTGGACTCCTGTTCCTGGTAGCTTTGTTAATAAAGTCAATAATGCACCTGCAGTGACCCCTTCCATGAGACTGAATCACATCAGTGAGGCTATCCAGAGGGAAATCCAGCATGAAAGTCATGGTCTCTCTCTCTCTCTGTCTCTCTCTCTGTGTGTGTGTGTGTGTGTGTGTGTGTGTGTGTGTGTGTGTGTGTGTGTGTGTGTGTGTGTGTGTGTGTGTGTGTGTGTGTGTCCTATCCGTGCATCCTTTTGTATCTAGGCATCCCGTGCTGTCGAATTTGTGCCGTTTGTTCTCGCAGCAGTCGTCTGCAGTTCTGAAGTCTGCTCTCACAGAGTGCAAAATTTCAGCTGTTGCTTTAGATTATCCTCCCGGGAAGCATCTTTTATGTTTACATCAAAAGATAAAATAAGCTTTATTTGCTGCCAACTCCATTTAACATCTACACATATCATATGTACACATACACACAGTTTCCTTTCTGATAAAATATGACAGACCGAAATCCTGTTATCTTCTTTCTTTGTAGTTGCTGTTCATTTGTAGCTGTTTCTCTTTAACCCACCTCTGATCTGATATTCTTTAAAACTTGTTTTGTTTTTTCTGCAAATTCCCTGTTAGACTGCAAGGGACTAACCTGCGTGAGATCAAAGATGAATACTGTGATCAGACAACGGTGTCCATTATCTCCTTATATGAGGGGCACTGGTGGGGTCAGGAGCTAAACATAGTTTGCATATGGGGTTAAGTGAATAGAGACAGAAACATTAGGCTTCATGCTTGGATAATAGTAATTTTACTCTCAATTCATCCTAAACTAAATTAGATCAAATTAAGCTTGTTTTTATGTCTGAGTTTAAGATTTTGGCGCCGACTGCAAACTCTGTTTTATGTCCCTTTATTTTAATGCAGCTTTTTAATGCAGTGATTACTTTCTTTTAATCCACAGTTATACTGTATGTAGAAAATTGTGCCATTCAAGTGGATAAACAAAGAAAACATGACAGTATCAACCAAAATTAGATTAAACCTCTAATCCAAAGAACCTTTGGGTCCACCTCATTAAAACAAAGCAATCATCACTCCAGAACACAGAGAATAAACCGTTACAGGAGCGTCAAATCTGAAAAATATGTCCATAAAAAACTGACATTAAGTCCTTTTTAAATACTAAACAAACACCAAAAAAAACAGAGCACTCACAGAGGCGGATAATGAAAACATGGGCCCCTGGGCATAGATATGCAAAGGGACACCACCACCTCTGCTACAAAGGAGACTTTGAGGTGGTTTTTGTTGTTGTTTTGCATATTTTTATTTGTGCATCATTTTGTCATTTTGTTTCTTCTTGTGGTTGTGCATCTTTGTGGTCGCTTTGTCTCTTTGTGGTCATATTGTGAGTTTTTTGGGTCATTTGTGTCCCTTTGAGGTCAAATTGTTTCTCTTTGAGGTAATTTTGTGTCTCTGAGGTTTTGCCTACTGTTGTAGTTATTTTGTGCACCTTTGCCATTTATTTGCATCTTTTAGTATCCCTTGCTGGTCAGTATGTGCAGATTTAAGTGACATTTAGTAGATGAAGGCCAAGGGGGCCCTGACATCTTGAGCCCCTGGGCTGGGCTGCACAGTGCGGAGGTAGTGCCAGTCATCTCTGGATCACCAGGTGTTTTTTTTATGCAGCAGTTGAACTATTTTGCCTTTATATGCCACTGAGCTACTCTCACTGTATTGAGTGGAGCCCAGCATTTAATGCTGTATCCAGTTCTTATAATACATCCATGCTTGTAAGCAGGGGTGTTGCAGTGGTGGGAAAAGTGGGACTGATTACGCAGGGCCCCAGTAGAATGGAGGTCCTTGAAAAGCCTGCTGTGAAAAGTTTGGTTTTGTTTGTGGGTTTTTTTTATTTTATTTTTTATTATTTTTGTTCATAATTGGTCTATAGCTAAATTAAACTTGGTTGAATACACCAGTTAAAGATGTAACTTTAAAAAAAAATAAATAAATCAATAGCGGAAGCTCTCTGAGGCCCGTCTCACCCCTTAAAGGTGCAAAATGGTTTAGTCCACCCCTGCACTTAGATCAGGCCCCAGGAAAACTGTTCAGCCTTTACGCAGATTTTTCCCACTACTTGCGGTATAGCAGTGAAAAAATCCCCCGTGGCCCACAAAGCATTTTCCCACTGACCGCCATTATAAAAGAGATGTCTGTAAAACTCTAGACAGGACACCTCAAGCTGCAAACAATGTAAACGTAAATAAAGACTCTTTGTTCTCTCAATTTTTGTGCTATGGTGGCTTTACATTTATTACAATTTCCCGAGCCGAAAAAAGCCATTTAAAAATCCATGATGTCATCACAATGTAAAGTCTATAAGTCTCTGGTCAGCTGTCTAGGTATTATTAAAGTCAATGACTAGGATTCATCTCAAAACCCAGCTGCAGGCTGATTTTATAAATACTAATAATTATAATCATAATAATTGGAAGGTAAGTGAAAGAGATGTGAATCAAAAGAGTAAGGGCCCAAAAAGAATGCTTATGCATAGGACCCAGAATTTGGTGCTGCACCCCTGCCTGTAGGAGAAATTATAGATTACATATCACTCATTGCTTTATTTTGAGGTCATCCATACAATAATAACATGTCAACATTCACAGTTTTTGCATCTAGGATTAATGAGTCACAGTCTTGTTTAATGTGGTTTTCAGGTGTCAGCAGTCTCACAACCCTTCTGTCCCTCTTACAGTTTTTTTACAGCTCCTCTTAAAACCACAAAATGAATCTTTTCATCAACTCTTTTTTAAATACAGCTGGGTTAAAGTAGTTAAAGCACATTACACCATATCAAACTTGTATGTGTAATGAGTAACAAGTCCTACTAAGAAGTCCAGCACCGATGAATGTGTACAATAGAAAACCGTAAAATCTCAGTGACTTCCGGAGGCGTTTGATTCGTTGCGGATGACATCAGCTGTGGAGTGAGTGTGCGAAAAAAAAAAAACAACCGGCGCCCTCTTCTCTCCCCGGTTACCGAATATGACACAGTGTCTGCTGGTATAAAAAGCTAGGGCCACTCCTATCAAGGCTGCACTTGTATGTCTGGAGACCACTCCGGTGCTCTGCAGCGAATAAAGGGAGGAGGCTGCTGCTGGGATCCTGCGCGCGTGTACGGGAGATAGCTAGAGAGAGGGAGACAGAGGAGAGAGGATGGCCACCCTGGTACAATCTGCAGAAATGGAGACTTTAGGCGGCCAAAGCAACACCGGGACGTCTCCGACATCCTCCAGCCCCTCGCAGCACTTCAACGACAGTAAATTTTACCTGCTGGTGGTTATCGGGGAGATTGTAACGGAGGACCATCTGAAATGTGCCATTGCGGACATAGAGAAAGGTAAGGTGGAGCTTTATGAGGTGGGTGTAGGCCACCGGGAGCTTAACTTAAACTTAAAGCAATAATGCATAGCTTAGAAGTTCCGTGTTATAGCTGTAAAATTTATGGAGACTGCAGATATGCCTGTTTGTAAGAGACATTTACGCACGATATTACGCGTGAGCGAATTACGCACAATAATGGCTCATTAACGATATTTAAACCTTATTTATTGGGTAACTTTTTGACCTAGAGCTGTTTATAATTGGGGTATGTGAACAGCCCCTCCCTGTAACATCCCCATAACATGAAGCCAAATCTCCTCATCCTTTAATAACCCGCCATCCTTACCACCCACTGTCTGTGTTTAGGCGCATTTTGCTTCAGTGTGATTATCATATTAATGTCAGAAGGCCCAATTGTTGTCATCCACACACGTGGGCCGGGTCCCCTAATAAAGCTGCCAACAATGATTCAGCATTAAATCTGGACTATGCGTCAATAATGCAGCGTATCGCATTTCTTTGGCACCAGCGCAGCTGCGCTTTTTTCTCTCCCCGCAGCATCTTGCCAGGGCTTTTTTATTCAGGTGCGTCAGGCTTTTGTTTCAGTAGGGTCCCACGCATCAGTTTACAGTCAGGAAGAGACAACGGGGGTTGGAGCAGCAGCAGATTTCCCTCTGCTTGTGTTAAAACGTTAGAAAGCTGACAAAGCTGAGTAAATACGCCGCGTGATTTGACAATGAAGAGTCTGCTTGTTTAGAAAAAACCGAATAGTGATAGCTGTAATGACTCGCCCTTTCAGTCAGTAGGAACATTTCTCCATCCTCATCCTCCCGCATCCAGCTCTCTCATCTCTCACCGGCTGGTGGGCGTGTCTCGGTCCGCACTGCGGTCCCTACGGAAAGCCACAAGGAACGCTTTTCAAACTGAGCTGGGCGTTTTAGAAATGCCACAGCTGCTGTAGTGGTCTGGCCTGAGTGCACTGTTTGTGTGAGAGGAGGAGAATATGGCGCAGTTACTGTGTGGTTGTAAGTGAGGCAGGAAGAAAAAAAAGGAAATTATCTAGTGTTTACTTTTAGGATCACCCAATAACAGTCTAACCTGTGGGAGTCACAGTTTGTATTTATGTTGGCCTTATATGTCCTATCTTGAGACCAAAAGTTGAACATTGACCTTGGAAAGAATCAATACATGAGATCCTTTAGTAGGGCTTCTGGAGCTTTTGATTGAATAACATGGTCTTCCAAAGCAGATGGAGTTTGCCCATTTTTGTGCTTTTTATTTATACATTCTTCAAGCCTATTTTGTATTATCATTATTCGTAAGAAACTACGTTTTATCATTTGCATTCCTGTTGCTCATGTCAACTGTTTAACCCTTTGCAACCTGAGCAACTTAACAAGAAATAGCCTGTAAATTAGTCTGAAATTAGTTAAAAGTTACAAGAAAATGACCTGAAAATAAGAAAAAAGGGTTAAAAAAAAAAACCAAACAAACAATAAAAGAAGTAAGTACCAAAAATAATTTGAAAAGATTCTTAAACATAATTTTAAATATAGGATTACAACAATCATAGACATAGTTTTCTGGACTTTTCTTCCACATTTTTTTTTAATATTATCTAATAGTCCCAGTTAATATTAAGTTCATTTCACGTTTACTTATTTTTTTCCAATTTGTGAGACATTTCTTGCAAAATTGCTCATTTTCTTTTTGCCCATGTTTCAAAAGAAATAAAACAAATGTTCTCACGTTTCAGAGGTTTCAGTGCTCATCAAAGGTGTCTGAATGTAGTGCAGGAAAACCGATGTCAACATGGGTGTAAAAGGGTTAATGCTCTCCTAATATTGCCACGCCCTTTGTTTTCAGATTAAGCCTTATACCCGTTAAACAAGTAAATATTGTGAGTGAAATACACTTTTATGTCCACATTTTGTGTTTACTTGCTAGAAAAATACTTTAAAGTCCTTTTGTCTCATGTCGTCATGAGGCCTTCATCAGGCCTTCATCCTGCGTGATTACAGAGAGAGGATGATACCACCATGACTCAGCTCGGCTACCAGAGCGTCTGGCCCATGGCAAAACAGCAACAGGGCTATAGATATTTCCTATTATAGATTTCTTCTCCGATGCCAAATCAGTAACAAGTCTATACATGTTCCCTCTAAGATTTTCCGATGAACTGGAGGCAAAGGATGAGTGAAATAGATGTGTGGGTGAGACTTTGCACATTTGTTACAGACCTGTTGCCAAGATCTCTGTGTGTTGTCTGCAGTGTGCATTGATTCATTGTCAGACAGTGGAGCTAACATATGGTTTTCCCCGCAAGCGTCTTTTCCTCTCATCACTGCTTTGCTATTTTCTTGGTGATTTGTATGTGTGTGCCTATCTTGCAGGTATCCGCTCATGGGACACCAACCTTATCGACTGCAACCTGGACCAGGAACTGAAGCTGTTTGTCTCCAGACACTCGGCTCGTTTCTCTGCAGATGTCAGAGGTAAACTGGGAATAAAAGACTTTTTTTTTTTTTAACTGATAATTTAATATGTTTCTAGTAGCCTCCATTGCATTATAAACAAATCTGAGACACATTTTCCAGATCCATGCGGATCATTTACTAAAGTAAAGGTAATAGTACAACCATGTAAAAAATACTCTCTGTAAGTTTTTAATTATAAAAGTGAAAGTACATGATTGACTTAAATAAACTTAAACATATTATAAAGTAAAAGTACTCTTCATATAGAATATGTTATGCATACTGTAGTGTTGTCAAAAATATTGATTTATCAATCCATATTGATTCTGAATATTTGAAATGGTTTCAATGCTCATTTTCCGCAATATCAATAAGTTTGGACCAGATGTGCTTTCTTGTTCTTTGTTTTTGTCAGTCAGCTACTATCTATCTGGACAAATTACTGGTTCATGATAATGTAGGATATGTAAACATTTTGGTGCATTAATAAGAAAGTGAACATTGCCTGAGAATGACCTGAGTAGTATCACCTCAAAGCTACATTGTAAATATATACGTGGTTACATTCCACAATGCACCTTTTAGCAGTGTACACTGCCAGCTATAACATTCATGCAGTACACTAAGCAGCAGGCTTTTATTACCCGTCCCTGGATATACCCTCTCAGCATTTTCTTGCATGGTGCTTTTATAGCGAAATTATGTGCAAGGTGAGGGATGGGCTGTAAAGACAGAAGAGCTCCAGTGTGGCAGGACATGTGGTCTGTCAGTGGGCAGTATGGCCTTGACAGTCAGCAGCAGTTCGAGCCTCTGCCTGGCACTGTTCCATATTGGATATGACCAGCAGGGCTTTATACTCCACAATAGATTGATCGGGCCAACAACTGCTGCTGCTGCAGTCTAAATCAGGTGATTTACTTTAATGCAGTGATATCAAATCTCCAAATTAGACTTACAGAGGTGAAATACAATAGGTTGAGAGGGAGATAAAACATGGAGATGAATCTACAATAGCATTCAAAGAGACTCCAAACCCCCCACTCCCTTTCATCCAACCTTGTTTTTACCCTCCTCCAGTCTTCTCTCCTTCTTCCTCCATGTCTGCTGTTGCCTTGCAACCCAGTGCTAGATGCGCAGTTGATTCGGGAGTAATTAGCAGCATAGAATCCCCAGTGGCAAGTGTCTGTCCGCGAAAAATAAAGAAGGGAGGGGAACAGAGAGGGTGAGGGGAACGACTGAAGAGAAAGAGGATGAGAGAAAAGCAAAGAAGGGAGTAAAGGAGGGAGTGGCACAATGTAGCAAAGCCAAAAACATAAGAGTAGGCTGCAACACAGAGACGTAAATGCAGCTCTGATCAGTGAATTAATGAAGCCAAGACTACGAGATGTAACGCTGCATAAGCAGTAAAATTGGAATAATATTGTTCTCGTATATTCTGTGCCTTAGGCTACTTTTCTGGTCTTATTTCTCAAGGGGAGAATTTTCTCCGTCGTTTGAACTTTTAATACATGAACTGTTTTATGAAGAACTTCCTAGAAACATTTACAACACTTTTATATTAATAGGGGAAATTTCCCTGCATAAAAGTGTGATTTCTTTCATTAATAGTAATGTACTTTATATCAAAACTTGTGAATTACGCTTGAATCACAATGCTTTGATATTTGGGACACTGAATATATATATACTTATATTCTTATCTTATCTTAGCTCACTTATCAAAACATTAAGTCTCATTTGATTAATCCAAGCAAAAACACTGCCACAAAAAGGTTAAGTTTAAAAACAATATTGTGGTTTTATGAAGGGTTATACGCTGTGGTATTCATATTTCTCGACCAAAGGCATTAATATCCCAAAGCTCTTATAATAATTTTATAACTCTAGTTGGTAAGCTAAAAGGCTGCTGGCCGTAGCTTTGTGTTTACTGGAAAGATATGAGTTTGGTTTCTATCCTCTCACCAAGAAACTGAATAAGTGGTTTTCTCAAAATGTCAAGCTATTCCTTTGAAGCTGGGACATGCAATTGTCTTGAAAAGGCATAAAATTGCAGAATCTGGAAAAAACATCTCCCCTCTCTGTCCTCAGCCCATTCCACCAGGCAAACATGGACACATGCATTTTACCCATACATTGATGTGTTTAATCCTATTTCATTGTAGAGCTCTCTCTCTGTTTCTTACTCCAAAAATGACACAAGAATTAGCCACCTACCACACCTGACAGTCCCTCCACCTCACTTCTGAGTTTGAGTTACTGCAGCAGCTGACTGGGGCGGAGGACACACTGCGATTCGAGGCTCTGGCTAGCTACATAAACAAGAACTTGAATTAGCTTTCGACGTTACAACAAGGATAAACTATTAGCAGCATATTCTCTCCATCTCTAAATTGTCTCGCCAATTTGACACGTGTTTTTTTCCATTTATTGTCAGACTCTTTGTTAGACTTCTTTTTTGATAGGTCAATCCTTTTTTGGTTTGCAGTGAGGGCAGTTGTTGCACACGTTAGAGGAGCAACTATCTGCTGGATTTTCTGCCATTGAGTCAGGTTTTAACCATCCGAAGGGACGTGCATTTGCATTTGTCGAACACCCAGTAGGAATGCCCTCTTGCTTAAATGACCTGTGATTGGCCAAAGTCTCCTGTCAATGGCTAGATTGACTAAAGCCTAGAAACAGAGCTGAGAGGGGGTACAGGAATTAGATTTTCTCTTAGACCACTTGAATTACAATGTTCTCTAAAGTTATTATGGATTTTTTGCTCAATGAAGCCATAATAAACCTGCCTACCCCAATTAAACAATAAGTGCATTTTTCAGGATAAAGGTGCTTAATCAGGCCGCTGATTTAATATAAATTCAGGTATAATTTATATTAGTTGTATAAAAGTAATAAATATATATTTTAATGTTTAACCTCTAGCTTGTAGTGCATTCATTGTTTAGGGCTCTCTGCTTATGGGAAAACACAAACTAGCAGATGGTATCGTGCGGAGGAAGACGAATGCGATTATCTGTCTGCTTGACGGATGATATGTCATCCATCACACTACGTTAGTGCACAGGAAGGCTGGACCCAACAATGAGGAAGAGGAAAAGAGAAGAAAACAGGGATGAGACAGGAGACCAGAGAGTGTCCCTGATGGATATGTGATACCTCTGGTTACATATAGATTTCCCAGCACTCTGCCTTCACGGCAAGTCTAAAAAGGCTCTCTCTAAACCACAAATCCACTCAAAACCCTCCTTGTGAGATTGTTGAAGACAACATTGCAGCTTGAGATCAATAGTAATTAAGAATTGTGTTGACTTTCACGAATGAATTTGTCTGAGATAAAGATCCTCCTGGCGTTTTTCCGCAATACGATCCTGTGTTCTCTCAACGTCTACTTAAACCGTTGATCCGGGCCGGTCGATTCTGTATCGGTAAATCAACAGGCTGATTGATCAGTCATGCATTTATCAGGCAGCATTACCCTTTATATTCATAGCTGGAGGAATTGGGAGAAACACAGCTGGTGGGAAGACAAAATAGCGTAATAATTATTGTCTTTCTCCTACCAGGTTTATTTTGACGAGTTTAAAGATTAGGGTTGTAAAGGAGCTTAAAACTGAGTGTTATTTCGAGGTGTCAACACTACGATACAGGTGATTGACTGTTCTGTGATTCAACCGGCTTAGTAGCAGTGTCATTAGGTCCATGCCCAGACATATTACGTGTACCAGTTCCCTTTTTAATCCTGTTGTGTGGGGACACGGGAACAAGTGACATTGAAAACCTTGCTCAGGGGGCCCCCCATCTTTGCAGCCGAAAGTCACCGTGGTCAATTATTCCGTTGCGATGAAAAAAGGAAATGACAGGAAGGGGAAAGGCCCTGACACATACAGGGCATGCACTAGAGGAGATACATTTATAATTCGTACGTTGGAGGTCTTTTTCTTTTTATGTAAAGGGAAGGAGGCACTGAATTTAGTTGTTCCACTGATCTATTTTTGGTGCGGTGCCATCCACATTGATGTATCCCTGTCTGGTTCAGTCTGTGGCACACAGGCTATACCAGTCTTGCACTTTCTATTCAGCCAGAAGGCAAATGCTCAGTGATGCATGTCACATTACCTCGCCTCCCGCTGAGACAGAGACACACTGGGCATCGAGGATTTTTATATCGATCAAGGTAATTGTCAGGGTCAAACAAGCCCCAGTGCACAATCTGTCATTTTTTGACGAGCTGGCCTAGACACACTGCAATTTGGCATCGTAATGGTAATGGTGGTGGTGATGGTGGTGGCATTGTGCTTCACTGGTTCTTAACATGTATTGTATTTTCTGTTTCATCACATAAAATGCTGGTAAGCTGGGCGTGACCCACTGAGAGACAAACAAAGAAAAATGCGCTTTTGTTACGTTAGCGACGGCTTGTGTACAGTAGCATGACAGGATGAACGATAGACTTCCGTGATTGATTGTTCTCTCATTTCACACACCACTGAAAACTGTTTCCTCAGTCACTTGTTCTTAGGGAGGCGCTTCGGTCATCAGTTTAAGACTGCTGCCTCTACAGCACAAAGCTGAGTGAAGCTGGTTTCCCCCACAGCAAACTGGGATTTTGATGATCGTGGTTATTAGACTGACGCAAATCTCAGGATCAAAGGATCAGAAATCAAAGACGTGACATCTTGGTCTTAGGACGTTCATCAGGTGGAGGACTGATTGTACAATCCCTTGTTAAATCACAAGCAGTATATTTACATTTCAAGAACATATCTTACATCTTGAGGCTCATTTATACTCCCTGTAAATTCGAGAATATATGCTCAGGTCATAAGCTATGACAATCATAACGCACACACTTCCATGCACCTTCCATGTTGGTATGAGAGGGCAGCGTCAAAAGTTTCTGACGACTACAAACATGGCAATGGTTGAGGAGTTTATTATGATATACCTTTTAACTCAGGCATTGTTGTAAATTGGTATGTGGATGGAGAAATCTTTTCACTATATTACCGATTCATTGCATCTTTTTTAACCTATCTTATGCATGTCATGCTGTCGCGTCTGGCTTGCACTACGCTACACTGCCCCAACGACCTCCTGTGGTAAAATGTGCACAAATACATATAAAATGAACGCAGGTAGAGAGAGAGAAGGCTCTGTCCATATTCATATCTAAGGTGTTTCCATGTAAGAGGCAGTCATGCCAAAGCATGCACTGCTGCATTTTACAAAACCTCACCTGTCCGGGTGAAATTTCAAGTTTTTAGGCAGTCCCTTTTGGCACTGCAACATTTCGAGCTAAGTGTTAATGCTAGAATGCAATTTGCTGACAATGACAATGCTATCATTCTGATGCTTTGCAGGTGTTTTGTTAAATATCTTCATAGTCTTGGTTTTGCATGTTAGCATGCCAGCATTAACTAATTAGCACTAAACACAAAATACAGCTGAATGCTAATGGGAAGGTTTTAAAAGTATTTGGTTAAAAAAACGGTTTCAGACTGATTTTGACCTGCCAATGGTGCTAGTGGAGAAGTCTGGGGATCACTAAAGTAATTGAACTTTATCCTCTGGGAACCATGAATGTTTATACCAGATTTCGTAATCCATTCAACAGACCTACAGTTTAATTTGAAAACAAAGAAAGTAGGGTATACCATACAGTCATTTCCCCTGACTGTGTTTTTTGATGGAAAAATATGTAAACTCACAGGCTAAATTAAACATAGATATTTTCTATCTCATTCTATAAAATTCTTGAACCATATATTTGGCTTTTCATTACACTAGCAAAACACCAGCCATCCCTGGAATAATCAATAACACTGTAATTGATTTGAAAGGAAGCATCATCAAGAAATTTCAATGTAAAATTTACAGAAATCACTCCTCCAATCCAAAATTGAAAACAAAAAGAGGATGTTTTTGTGCATTGCACATCTGTCATGATACTGAATTTGTATTAAAGCTCAAAATCAAAGTCATACTGTGATATTATATATATTATTAATATTATTCCCTCCAGACAACTGACTCCATAAAACAAATGGAGTGCAGTATTGGAACTGCTTAAGGGTTGACCAGCAGAAAGACTCATTATTTCTAACATCCCAGAATATTAGAAGCTAATAGTGATCTACAGTACTGGAGCCAGTTCACTATTAACAGCAGTGAATGAAAGAGCTCCTCCATGTGGAGTGACAGCCCTCTGGGACGAGGCGGCAGGGTTAATGGCCTGTGCTCCATAATGAGAATCTGCTGTATGAAATATATATATATGGAGGAATCGGCCCAGCAGCCTGATAGCTGCTGCAGTATCATGTCTCAGGGGACGAGGCACACTCTGTCCTCTGAATTTGAAGCTTCAAGCAACACCTCACTGCCCTCTGGACCTAACAGGGAACATATTCATGTTTGTCTTATTCTCAGGATGTTGGCATTTCCTTTGGTTTTACCAGAAGAAATTATTTTAAATTAACAAAATAAAGACACAGTGTTTGTCAGTTGGCTCACGGGGAATTCATTAATTTAAATATTAAAGAAGAAATAAAGAGGAGAAACAAAGACAGATTGAGTTAGTGTAGACTGATGTGTTGGGATGAATAATGATGGTAGAGATACCCAGTCTCGTCAGCTGGACCGGAGGATAACCCCCCCAATACACACACACACACACACACACACACACACACACACACACACACACACAGCAGGATCAAAGTCATTATCATAATCAATCATCCGAAAGCTCGGATGATTGATTATGAGCCTGTCACACCCCACTGTTCATTTTCTATGTTAAAGCTCTGTCTTCTGAGGAGATAATGTTACCAGAGAAAACAAATAATAATTGTGTCTTGTCAGTATTGTTTGTCAGAAGCATGGGTGGTTTCAGCGTTGGGGGCTACCGACATGAAACAGAGGTTTTGGGGTCCTCCAGCTGTACTTTTAGGCACCAGTTTGTGCATTTTCTACTCCAGTTTGGTGTAAATGTCAAGTTTTATCAAAATTAATGACCACTGCTACTTTATGTTTTTGTTAGGGGCTACAAAAGGACATGTTCTAAATATTGCTTCCTCCTGAAATCTATACCTATGATCTGAAGTCAAGTAGAGCTGAAACAATTAGTTAGCTGATCATCAGAAAATGAATTGATGAAAAATGAGTACATTTTTTTGAAACAAAACTGCTAGAAACTCCCTCCCTCCAGCTTGAAAAATGTAAATATATGCTGGTTTTCTTCCACTTGTGCGGCACTAAATGGAATAGGTTCTGGACAGTTTTTCATTTCTTACTATTTTCTTCTTTGTTTTGCAGGACAGAGAATTCTTCACCACAAAAGTAATGTCCTGGAGACAGTGGTGCTCATCAACCCTTCAGATGATGCAGTCAGTACAGAGGTGATATGAACTATATTCGTTGTTGACAATCTATTATATTGCAGCATATCCTCATACAACGGTTGGTATGATGTTCTACAAAAATGTACAAACAACGGTTAGTATGATAATCTTTGAATTAGCATCCCACAAATGAAGCTGAATTTGGATGAAATATTCCCACAATTTTGCCCTTTTCACCAGATAACAAAACTGAAATTCCAAAATAAAAAGAATTTTGTAAGATAAAGATTTTTTTTTCACCAAACAATGAGTATAATTTTAAAAGCTAAATTTGTGTGATATGAAAAATAATCTACAAAATATGCAAAGTAATGAGTATCATCAGCTGTCAACACAATGTAGTGTAGTCAAGAGTACCATGTTTAGTAGAGGAAAAAAATTGAAAATACTCAATTATAATACAAGAATGTTTCCTCATACAACAGTTCGTATGATATGCTACAAATTACAAATATTCAACCCCACAAGTAATGTTATGTACTTAACATAAAGTTACATAGATTAGGTTAAGGCAAGTTAAGTAATTGTGGTTATTAAGGAAAAGAAACATGGTGACGACATATCTTAAAATAAGTTAAAATTCTCATGGTTCTGAAAAACAACCACCACCCCAACAAATACTGGCTCATAAAATTTAAACAACGTCTGAAAAACTTAAAAACAGTGCATGAGAACAGCCTGTAGATTATTATAACCGATTTTGTAAGTATTGTATTTTACTTCCTCATATCAAGAAGAGATGATTCCAAAGTATATTAAATAAATACACATTTACAAAGCAATTACAGCTAGAAAAGGATTATTATTCAGCTTTGTGTGTCCACCAATTTTGGCCAATTATCCACCTTCCAAATATAAACTGCTGACGTTACTGCTGGTTGGAAAAAAAGGAGCAATTAGGAGCTCCAGGGACAAAACTGTGAGGATAACAAGTGCAGCCTTTTACCTTTTGTAACTGCAGTACGGCTTTTGCTTCATTTTGATGGGAAGAAAGACGTAGGAGGGTCAGTAGAACAGATGACATGAGATTTTCTCTTGTCACTGCTCCTTTTCAGCATTGCCTCCACCCCCCAGCTATGTCTGCAGTCAACTGTGCATTAATAATATCTCACAACACAGCAGGATTGACCTGGCCAGCTGCCCAGAACAGCTGATGTTGCTGAAGTAGAAAAAAAAGGAACAACGAAAAAGAATGGGAGAGGCAAGAGACAGAGGGATGAAAGAAACTTAGCAGAGTGAACAGTCAGCTAATTAGCTAATGGATTTGAGTGACGTGTAACTGGTGATATTTCAAATGCACTAAATCATTAAGGTAATTGCTGCAGCAGTAGCCAGTTATATTATTATTGTAATGTTTTCTTAAACAGTTTCCATAAATAAATTATTTTTTTCAAGTGTCATACATACAATTTCCTCAGTGTTTCTTGTCCGTTGATTCTCCAGGTTCGTTTGATGATCTCAGACACTGCCAGACACAAGCTCCTGGTTCTCTCGGGGCAATGCTCTGAAAACAGCGGAGAGCTGATTCTTCAGACTGGATCTTTCTCATTCTTCAACTTCATAGACATATTCACCGACCAAGAGGTGAGCCAACATGATAATTCTATTTTCAGCACCCAAATTTGATCTATGACATTATAATATAATAGTTTCCTACATATTCCCACACACATCTTGTTGCTGTGAAAAAGCTGTTTCTGTTCATTTTAACATTTTATATTAGTGGATAGGCTTCAATAGTTAACAGAAAATAAAAAAAATAAATAAAAAAGTCCCCAGTGCATAGGCGTTGCAAATTGGCGTTTTGATACAAACAGTGCTTCTGGTTCTTGTGCATGATTGTACAGTTCTAATGCTACTGTGATGCCCTTTTTAACTGGTGGTTAGAATCACCAGAGGCCTCATTATATGATATTATTTTAATGATACTTCATTATCAATATAATATTGTGATTTCAAACGTTTTGCAATATACTGGGTGTTGCAATATATTGTGATTTATTGCCTTTTCTTAACTGCAAATGATGTCCCCAAAGCAAACTTTGTCAAAATGTTTTTTTCTAATAAGAAAAAGTTTTCAGTCTGCTCAATGTTACTACAGTCATTTTTACTGCAACACATTGTATCTAGTGGACTTAAAAAGGATGTGATTCTATAACTGTAGGTTTTATTTGTGATGTAAATTTGTACTTGATAAAAGTATTGATACCTCGTGGTGTATCAAAGCATTATTGGCAGGCAAAATATCATAATACCGTGCTGTATCTCATTTTTCCTCCACCCCTTATATCAACTAAACTAAACTAAACTGAACTAAACATTCATATAGTACAGGTATGTGCATACACGTACTGAAACTGTGATTTTCTTTAAAGCACAATTCATTTAATTCTGTCTCGGATATATTAAAATCACGTCTTTTCTTGTGCACAGATTGGTGAATTGCTGAGTACTATTCATCCAGCAAACAAAGCCAACCTCACTCTCTCCTGCCCTGAACAAGGCGAATGGAAGAACTCCAACTTGGACAAACACAACCTGCAGGACTTCATTAACATGAAACTAAACTCCACTCTTATACTCCCTGAAATGGAGGGCCTCTCAGAGTTCACAGAGTACTTATCCGAATCAGTAGAGATCCCATCTCCTTTCGACATGTTAGAACCACCAACCTCTGGCGGATTCCTTAAACTCTCCAAACCATGCTGTTACATTTTCCCTGCTGGTTGCGGTGACTCTGCTTTGTTTGCGGTCAATGGCTTCAACATGCTCATCAATGGTGGCTCGGACAGGAAGTCGTGCTTCTGGAAGCTGGTAAGACATCTGGACCGGGTGGATTCCATCCTCATGACCCATATTGGTGACGACAACCTGCCAGGCATAAATAGCATGCTGCAGAGGAAGGTGGCAGAACTTGAGGAGGAACAGTCACAGGGTTCAACAGCCAACAGCGACTGGGTGAAGAACATGATTTCTCCAGATATTGGTGTTGTATTTGTGAATTTTCCTGAAAACCTGGAAAGCCCAGAACCAAACTACAGGGTGCGGAGGAATGTTGAGGAGGCGGCGTTCACTAAGCAGTTTCTCACCAAGCTAAATTTGAGGTTAGAGCCTTTGCAGAGGCCTGTTGGAAACGCTATCGAACCACTCATACTTTTTCAGAAAATGGGCGTTGGAAAGCTTGAGATGTATGTGCTTAATCCATCA
Source organism: Plectropomus leopardus (assembly GCF_026936395.1). Taxonomy (NCBI): domain Eukaryota; kingdom Metazoa; phylum Chordata; class Actinopteri; order Perciformes; family Serranidae; genus Plectropomus; species Plectropomus leopardus. The sequence continues at coordinate 8,166,736 of NC_142195.1, forward strand.
AAGAACAGCAAGGAAATGCAGCACTTTATGAAGCAGTGGACTGGCAGTGAAAAGGACACCACCTCAATTTTGCTGCCAAATGGAAAGGAATCTGAGTTCCCCATCTCTTACTTGACATCTATCTCTTCACTCATTGTGTGGCACCCTGCAAATCCTTCAGATAAGGTTGTGCGTGTTCTCTTTCCTGGAAATGCCACCCAGCATCATGTCTTTGAAGGTTTAGAAAAGCTAAAGCACTTGGACTTCCTGAAGCAGCCAGTTGTCACTCAGAAAACAATGTCTTCTAATATGCCGTCAACACCAACCCTAAAGCAAGCTAAGATGAAACACAGAACAGACAGCAAAGAGAGCCTGAAGTCTACCCCAAAGCCATCACCTAGCAAAAGCATCAGAAAGGATTCAAAGGAAGACGCACCAGAAAAGGCAAAGGCTGATGTAGAAGTATCTCATGAAAAAACACAAAAGACTGAGAAAAAGGAAAAGGCCCCACTGAAAAAAGACAAGGCAAAAGCAGCTGAGAAAGAATCAAAAGCAACGGCTCAAAATGAGACTCCAGAAAAAAAGAAGTCTGAAATAAAGCCCAAAGTTGAAAAGATTGTTAAAAAGGAGACCAGAGTGTCTGCTGATAAGAAAAAAGAGGCTAAGAAAGAAGTAACAAAAAAAGATGATACACCAAAACATGACATTAAAAAGGATGAAAAAGTAAAGAAAGAGGAGGCAAAGAAAGTTGTAAAAAAGGATATCAGAAGAGATTCGCCTATGAAGGAGAAGAAGGAAGAAAAGAAAGATGTCAAAAGGCCTCCTAAAGACATAAAAAAGACATCTGCCAGTGAAGAAAAGAGTCTAGCACCAAAACCAAAGCCCCTGAAAAAAGACAGTGCTTCAAAGAAAGAAGCAGGAGTCCCGTCAAAGTTAAAAGAGAAAGGAAAGCCAAAAGTGACAAAGAAAGAGACAAAGGTGGAGAGTGCTGAACCTGCAGCTAGTGCATTAGCTGTTGCAGAGGATGCAGAAGCAGTAAGATCACTGATGTCCACACCAGAGGACCTCACAAAGGACTTTGAGGAGCTTAGAGCTGAAGAGTTGGTGGAGGATGATGCAACTGTTCAACAAATTAAGGAGGAAGAGGCTGTCATGATCCATCATGAAGAAATATTACAAACCAAAGAGTCACCTGAGACATTAGAGTCTGTGGATGAAGGCATAACAACAACGGAGGCTGAAGGTGACAATGGGGAGACTCCAGAAGAGCAAGTCCTTAAAGGAAAACTCAATGGCAGTGTAAGTGAGAAGTTTGAGGATGAGGGCACAGTCATGGAGGAGACTTCAGAGGGAGGTGATTATGAAGAGAAGGGAGAGACAGAAGAAGTTTATGAAGCACAGACAGTGGAACCAGATAAAGATAAGCTTACACCAACTGAGGATGATCACCAGGAGAGACATGATGAAGTCAAGCCAGGAGACAGAGTTCAAGACAATGATGATATAACTAATAGAAATGTAGGAAGTCCACATTTAAGTGAGGGAGAAACAGAGAAACGTATTTTGTTTGTGTCAGCATCACCCAAAGTGTCCTCACCTGTTTCCCCGGCAGCCTCTATCCATGACGAAATGGTTCCAGTTGGATTTGAGAGCTCAACAGCTTCAGATGACGAGAACAGAGATGAACCCCCTGAGGATTACACGGTCACCTCTGGTCACACTCAGTCCACCATGGAGATCTCCAGTGTCCCTACTCCCATGGATGAGATGTTGACTCCTAGGGACATTATGAGTGACGAAACCACCAATGATGAATCTCCTTCACCGGATGTTGGCAAGTTTGGGACATCAGGATCTGGAGAGTTTGATAGAAAGAAGCTGTCTCCACTTCAGGATATGCCAGGGTTAGATCACTCTCATAGTGATGCAACAGAAGGCCAGGACTACAACCACTCCGCCTCTACAATATCTCCGCCTTCATCACTAGAAGAGGATAAATTTGGTAAGGGGTTCCCCTCTGCAGGGAATGCTGAAGGGTTTGCAGCAGCAAAAGAGTTAGGTGACCCATATGACTCAGCTAGACTCAGTGCAGCATCCACCACACCACCCCTTGTGCGTTCTCCTTCAGTGGACCGCAAGGACAAGTTTGATTCTACATCATTGTTCCCTGCTCCAATAGAACTGTCCACCACACTGGCAGGGTGCACCAAAGCAACAGCTGATTCCTCCATCAGCCCAGATGACAAGACATTGGAAGGAGCTAATTCACCTCAGTCCTCTGGTCACACACCTTACTATCAGTCACCAGTGGATGAAAGAGCAGGAGTTCTACCACCTGTGTCAGAAGACGAAGCACAGGGTCCAGTGATTGTGGAGATTACAAGTGATAAAGAGGAATCCTCCAATAGAGTTACTCCAGAACCTAATGAGCAAGAACCAGAGAGTCCCTCCCCTGTTGAGAGGGTTATGTCCTCTCCGAAAAGCCCACCTCCAACTGAACCTGATTCTCCAACAAAGAAGGAAGAGTCACTCTTTGATATAGATCATAAGAAAACTGGAGATTCAGTCTTGTCCTCAGCACCAGTGACCAAACTTGAATCAGACACTAATCCTTTCACAGCTTTCAAAGAGGAGAGTAAAATGTCCATTTCAGAGGGTACCACATCAGACAAATCAGGAACCCCTCTGGAGGAGGTGGTAGCAGAGGACACATTTTCGCATTTAGCTTCAGCATCCACTGCCTCACTGGCCACCAGCTCCTTGCCAGAACCCACCACTGACTCTCCTTCCCTTCATGCTGAGGTCGGGTCTCCTCACTCAACAGAAGTAGATGACTCTTTGTCTGTTTCCGTGGTTCAGACCCCAACCACTTTCCATGAGGCTGAGGGATCTCCATCCAAGGAAGATAGCCCGAGGCCCATGTCTATCTCTCCAGACATCTCACCAAAGACAAAAAGCAGAACACAGGACACAAAGTCCCCAGAGCAGTCCACCATGTCAATTGAGTTTGGCCAGGAGTCCCCTGACCACTCCTTAGCCCTGGACTTTAGTAAGCAATCTCCAGAGCACCCATCTTTGGGAGGCAGCTCACGTGCTACGGAGAATGGCCCAACTGAGGTTGACTACAGCCCCTCAGATGGAAAGAATGGTGGACAACTTGAAGACCATAGTTTAACAGTTGAGAAGCCTTTTCTTTGTGAAGAGAGCGATTCAGTCCTTGCCACTTCCGCAACCCCATCGGATGCATCACAATCCACTCCCTCTGTCACAACCCCATGCCAGATGACAGAGATACTAAATGCCGTGACTGAGCCGACAGATAAGTCTCCAGTCACCCCAAAGGCATCTTCTCTCACCCACTCACCTCATTCCAATGAGCCATCCCCAGTTCTAGGAGATCCTCCAGCTAAAGACAGTATCAGCCCAATTTCACCTTCTGTGGAGAGCATTACGACTGAATCTGGCACACAGCAGAAATACGACAAGTCACCCTCACCTCCGAAAGCTCCTTCACCATCATCATCTTTCACCTTTTCAAAAGAGGAGACCATTTCCCCGGCAAAGGAAACTAATCCCTTTAAATGTGAGGATTCTACACCTGAGGCAAAATCTCCTGTGAGCCCCAAAGTTTCCCTTCCATCATATCTACCTCTCTCCTCTGATCCATCTAATTACATTTCTGCCTGTGGCTCCAGGGACCCAGACTCCACTAAGAAGAGCCCCTCTGCTCCATCTAAGACAGATGTCGATCTCTGCCTAGTCACTTCATGTGAGTATCGTCACCCCAAGACAGAACTGTCCCCATCTTTCATTAACCCTAACCCTCTAGAGTACTTCATCAATGAAGAGAATGCAATGGATGAGGAGAAGCCTCTGACCAAGTCAGGAGGAGGGCCTCCACCTCCAGGAGGTAAGCTTTCTGCCAAGCAGTGTGAGGAGACCCCACCCACATCCATCAGTGAATCTGCCCCCTCCCAGACAGATTCTGATGTTCCACCAGGGACAGAGGAGTGCCCCTCCATTACAGCAGATGCCAACATTGACTCAGAGGATGACTCTGAGACTCTGCCTACTGACAGAACGCTGACCTACAGGCATGCCGATCCTCCTCCGGTGGCACTCAGGGATGCTGCTCCATCTTCAGGCCACCATGATGTCTGCATGGTCGACCCAGAGGCCCTCAAGGCTGAAGAAAACCTCAACAATGCTAACACAGATGGAGGAGAAAAGGCTAAGAAGAAAAAGCTCTTGAAAAAGTCCTCCTCACCAGCCAGGAAGAGTGCTCTATCGAAAGTAAAGGAATCAAAGACTTCCTCTCCAAAGAAGAGTGTCGGAGAAGGGAAAGATGCCAAAAATGCAACCAATACCTCTGCATCCCGAGGTGTAAAAAGTGCCACATCAGGTGATTATTATGTGGGCTACTTATTGTCACTATTGTATCACTTTAGCACATTTTTGACAATTTTTTGACAACTTATCAAAGGCTAAGGTCATTTTTGCCTCTTTCAGGTACTGGTGGTGGAAAGGTATCAGGTGGGGCATCTCTGCCCAACTGTCCCCCCATGTACATGGATTTGGTTTACATCCCTAATCACTGCAATGCCAAGAATGTCGATGCTGAGTTCTTTAAGCGGGTGCGCTCCTCTTACTATGTGGTCAGTGGCAATGATCAGACAGCCCAGGAGCCCAGTAGGGCTGTCCTTGACGCTCTGCTGGAAGGAAAAGCCCAGTGGGGAAACAATATGCAGGTAAGTTTTAAGTATTAATATTAAATTGATATGTTAGGATGTGATTCGACCATACGTAATGTGTTTTTGACATGAAGACAGAAAAGTAACAATTTTGAGTTTGAATTGAAGATATTGTAGGGTCCATTTTATTGATGCCCCCTACTTCAGGGTGCCAGAATGTTTGGAATATATGCCAATTAGATTGAATAGATTTATTCAAAGGACTGACATAAATAACCTTACATATTTTACTTTGTACTGCTGAATTCTGTGTGCAAACATCATGAGGGAAGAACTGACAGAAAGGCAAAGATCTTTTTTGGTTGTAAAGATGAATCTTAAATTATCTGAATGCTTGAGCTTAGAAACCTCCTCCTCTCTGGTAACAGGTCACTCTGATTCCAACCCATGACACTGACGTGATGAGGGAGTGGTACCAGGAGACCCACGACAAGCAGCAGGAGCTCAACATCATGGTCCTGGCCAGCAGCAGCACTGTCGTCATGCAGGATGAGTCCTTCCCGGCATGTAAGATAGAGATGTAGGTCTGTTTGGCAAAACATCAGGAGGCCTAGTAAGTGATAATGAGAGAGATCATTATTGGTGGAAGACATCCACGTAGCATAAAACCCAAGCAGACACTTAAACACTTATATGCTAAGAAGCTACTTCCTGTGTTCTAAACCCTGAAAAAATAAATATCTATAATGAGGACTAATACTTATACAAATTAGCTTTGAGGGGCTCCGTGCAAAGGTCAATATTTTCTGCATAAAGTAAGACATCCTCGACATTGTCAAGATGTTCTCTGACTTTTAGAAAAGGATTGTGTTGGGAGGAAATTGGGAACCCAAAACTAGCCAAGTCATTATTTTCAAATTAAGCTAACTCTTGTTCAAATCAAATAATGATGTTGAAGTATGAGTTTCTTCTGCATCCCCAGATCAAAATACACAAGAGATTTGAATCAGTTTAACTGCTGTAATGGAACAAAACATCCTTGCATATGGTATATCATTGATTAATGGCTGTTATCCACACCAAAGGATAAAACAACATGGTTTCTGTTTATGCCTTAGGGAGTCTGAATGAATGTATAAGAAGTGGTTCAACTAGCAGAAGAGTGGTCAGGTACAGGTCAAACCCATAAAGGACTGTTAAATGGTTACATAGTTGAATAATGGTAGATATGAAATAACTCGAAAGGATACTTAACGCTGATTTGCATGATGTCTGACTTCATATTCATAAAGGGCAAGACAAAGTGCCCGTACCATACTTATACCTTGCGTTTTTAAGTCGGCTGGGTTTTATTGGTTTAAAATCGAAGTTTTAAATCTGGTTTATGTTGCTGCTGATGTATAAATATTAATTTATTTTGTTAATTTATTGTGCTTGATTGTCCAGATAGCCTTTTACACATGCACAACAGGAAGTTGCTTCAGAATGCATTGCCTTTTGTCACATGTGTGAAATCTGATCAGTCTCCACGCTTTTTTTTTTAGAGGATCCCATTTTATTTCAGAATGTCTGTTTTATTTACAAATTTAACTAATAAGTTAAGGTATTTAAAAAGAGAAAATAAAATCTTATTTATTATTTATTATTACTTGAACTTGAACTTGAACTAATACCCGTTTTTTATGTAATCATGGAGCTATGGGGGAGCTAGCCTTTTCCCACTGTAAAGCTGGTGAGGCAGGATATTTTCATAAACCTTAAAATGTCTTGTTTTTCTAAAGCATTGTACTATAATTATAAATAGCTTTGTGGCCAATGGAGTGGTTGAACGACATGCATGATACCTTTGGTTTTTTTTCGCTTTTTTTATGGGGATTTTGCTCAGATTTGCATCAACAGGGCTAGGCTAGATAAATAAATGTAAGGAGCATTTTAAATGATTTTTGCAAGTCGTGCCATGACATAGTATACTACAATAACTTCAGCGATCGCCAACGGCACTGTATTGATATTGAAGTTGATTTTCAGGCTCGTGAGCATTTTCAGAGACTGAAAAAGAGTTTTTCAACACAAGCCAGGATGAAAAGGTAACCGCAGAAGCGTAGTCTTGAGAGGGCTAGCACAGAGGTGAGATTGAGTGATTTGTGTGTTTTAGATGAAAGTATGTAAAACGAAAAACTGGACACTTTAAACACATACACGACACAAACGAAGAAAACGGTACATAGGCAACAGATCAACACTGACATCAACAAATCACAACTTGACAATAACAGGCTTTGGTTTTTTGGGTTATTCAATCCACTCAACAATCTCACCAGATATTTCTGAAATGACATCAGGTGTTCATGAAACCACTACAGACCAGTTTCCTGCAGGGGAACCTCAGACCAACACCGTGACCAACAACAAGCCTACAAACTCTGAAGTGACATTTTTCTCTTGAACCGACATTTCTCTTTTCTCTGTCTTCTATCTCCGCACCTCCTCTCTTTCTCTCTGTCTATTTATCTCTGCCTTTTTCTCCTTATCTTTCTCTCGGGAGAACTTTAATAATGTTTGTCTGCAGCTGTGTGGTATATTTGTCTTGTGAACTTGCATCTTCTCTGCCCCTTCCCGAACTCATATGTAACTTATAGCAATTAGTTTGAAGTGAAAGTATTCCTTAGTGCTTTCTGATGTATGTGTGCAATATTTCCTCGACCCATACGGCAAATCTCATGTAAGAGGAACCACTACTAAAGAACAAACATTCAAAAACAACCACAGTAAAATCTGTTGTGAAAAACAAGGATTTGTGTTTTTTTTTAATCTATTTATAGAGCCCAGTTGGGTTATGCATTATGAAGGAAGTGTGTTATTTCTTAAAATGTGATATTCAGACTTGTTTTATTTCAGTGTTTTTTTATAAACAGCTTCATCCACTAAGATATCAAAAGTCCAAAGCTTTCAATAGTTTTAATAGTGAGCAATGACAAAAAAAAGCATTTTTACATGCATAACGAAGTCACACATTTATTTTACTCACAGGGAAAACTAATGCTTTGTTCACACTACGAGTGACAGCAACAGTATGACCAGCTACATGTTCACCAAGTTGCAGTGAAAGTTGTTCATATGCTCATTACCGTAAATCTAGGCGGGTTTCCATTAACCCTCAAATTGTGGAAATTGAAATCGCGAATAGAAAATACGCCTAATGGATTCTTTCTAGAAGTCTATTTTTTACCAAAATTGTATTTGCTGCGGTTAGCTGTTGTTGGGCAAATATGTCCAAGTTATACAGATCATCCTGAGGGAGACATGAATGTTTGTACCTAATTTCATTGCAATCCATTCAATATCTGCCAAGATATTTTACTCAAAACAACATATATGAACCAGCCTGTCAGGGGATCATCAGCGTCAGACGGCTTTTCTCTTTGGGAACCATAAATGTCTATATGAAATTTTATAGTAATCCATCCTCTAGTTGAGAAAATTCAGTCCAGAACAAACTGTGGGGCCGACTGGCATTAAAAACTCCCCTGCCATGATGATCGAGAACACAACATGCCAAGCTAAAGTCCTGCACACACAGATGATTGGCTTTAAGTGACAATGCAGCCCAGGAGAGAAGCCATTTCTTTTGGCATCCTTGGTGACAAGTGTCCCTGAGAGCCAGACAGGATAGATGAGGGACTGAGATACAATGTCTCACTTGTGGAGACTTAGTTTAATCTTAATGTGACAAAGCTAAGAGCTGTGAGAGTGTTTTGACAGTGTTCTCTACTTTAAGTAAATGTATTTGCCTAAATGGAAATAATTTGAATGTTTTAGCCCTGCTTGCAGCATAACACAAGCTGTGCCACCTCTACTTATTCTAATTCAAAGGAAAATTGATAAAAACAAATTGAAAACCTGGATCTACATCACATCTCTTGTGCAGCTTTCAGATCCTTTTCACAAGCACATAAACTCTTGAAATGTGAGCAAATTCCCTCCAAAACATGGAAAAAAGGCAATGTGCATCTTAGCATGAAATGACCCAAAAAGTTTACAAGAAATAAATAAAAGTTACAAGAAAAATGTCCTGAATAGAGATAAATTTTATAAAATTGCTTTTAAAGAAGTTAAAATTTCAAGAGAACTGCATATATATATTTTTGTTAAAATTGTCATTTTCTTCTTTTTTTACCTTTTTTTTTGGAAATTTTGCTGCAACTTTTGTTAATTTCTTGCTAATTTGGGGGGTTTGATAAAGAGTCAATATATGCAGTTTATTAGAAATTTAATCTTAAAAATTAGATAGAACATTGAACTTGTCATGATTAAAATAACATTAGATTGGAGTGTATTTAGCTTCTCCAGTATGCAGTGAACTGAAGGACCTCTTAGATCAGATGCCCCAGGGACACTGACTGAAAAAGCAGAGCAGAATGAGAGGACATGTCTCCACAGTTCAACATCCATTTGCTGTACAGTGAGAGTACAAGAGTCCACATGTCTGATGTCAGTCTCTCAGAGCTATTTCAGCAAATATACTGCACACCAGCGAGAGTACAGCTTTTGTCTTTCCTTCCATAGTACACACAAGTTATGCAAATAAGAGATCATCCCCACTTTTTATCCCAAACCAGCATGCAACTGCGGGTGTTTATGATTTAGTGCAAAATCAGTCAGTGTCTGCACATAAATGCATATCATAATCCCGGCTATAGATGGAAGCTAGCCTATTTAATTGTCTTTCAAGGACAGTAACTTTAGTGGCACACTGTGTGACACAGTAATCAGCAGCAGCTGTTTTTCTTTTTTCTTCTGTGCCAAAACTGTTTCAGTGGGGACATTTATTAATGATGATGGGACACCCCAGGCACTTTCCAAAACCAAAGGGAAGTGCACGCCGGGATAAATCAAAGAAGATGTAAGAGCTACGATCAGTCGGCAGAACCTGGCTGACTGGGAAATCAAAGCCTGTGTGCTAAAATAGACCTCCCTTACAAACAGCACATTTCCCTGTTAGTTACTGCATTATCTGAGCAACTCAACAGGAGCTGCCACCACACTTAAACCTGTGGCTTTAGATGAACTATATGTCGGATAACCTGTTTTTAAATTCATGCAAACATACATATGCACAGAGAGAAACCCACTGAGAGGCACACACCTTGCAGGATACCATAAATTATCCAAAGCCCTGTGTCTGATTGGCTGAGCAAGCAATCTTAGCTGGATGGGCTGAGATGTTGTTGCCAAGGCAACAGTGGGGAACACCCTGTCCCAGCCCTCTTTCCTCTGTGCGAGGTGGTCTATTCAAGGAGTTAGTCTCCGAAACAGTTTAATCATGAAGTGAATCCTCAACGGCTGCAGGCTTAGCAATTATGTTTCCTGCAGTGGAAAATCACATCTTAAACATGAAATCGTATATAAGGAAACATAAAAAGAGTATTGGATTATGTGATGAAATTTTAAATCGAGAAATTGAATCTAATATTTCGATTTAATTTGAAACGTATGCACACAATATGGCCCATCTCAGAGAAAATGCAGCAGAGCTCCCGTGTGAGGACTTCGTTATGTAACGCTGTGCAGGTCAATGGGTACACTGACTGGTTGCAGGGTTTGGTGTTCACCGAGGCCTAAAGAGAGAGCATAGGTGAATGTAAATCGCTTTTAATAAAACAAGAAGCTGATTTGGATCTTACATATTTTACAACATAATATTTGAACTAAAAATAATCATTCTGTAAGCAAGTTCAAAGTGTAATTCAACTTAAAATGTTCTGCAAAACCACAGCTTTGGCATTGATAACCATAATGTTTTGAATGTGCTGTTTGATTCTCTGATATGGAGTTTGTTGTGTTAAATATTTCAAGCCCAGGGCGCAAAGTGTGAAAATGCAGGGGTTTTTTTGCCAAGTTTAGAACAGACTCTGGGTGCTCTGATGCATAGAGCATCTGGTTTGAGAGTTGTTTGAAACAGGAACATTTTGTTTACAGAGACACAGATTACATATAACCAGGATGTATATTAATCTTCCTTTGTATCCTTCAGAATCCTCATCTTAAAGGTTACAAGTAGTTTCATTTAAAAATGTTAAGCTTAAATAATGACGTCATTTGAATGCATGGGGTCTTTCCCTGACGTTGCTTTATTTGCCACAGAAGAGTAACAATGCAACACTCCAATGGTTTATCTTTAATTGCAGCAGAAATTAGAAACAATAAAAATTCAAAAAATCTAAAACAGAACTGCAGCCTTTAGAATTCTTTTTTTATTTGATTAGATTCAAATGATTGCACAGAGTAGACTATACGTGGAAGAGTTGTGTGTTTTTTTTTTAAGAAAGCTTCCTGTAAATAATTATAATGATGAACATTCATGAAATAATTTGTTCTTAATTATTTCTTTTAGTATCTCAAAATATCTCATTACTTTGAGAGAATGAGTCATTATTTTAAGAAAGCTTATATTAAGTCATTATTTTCAGATGCCTAATCATTATTTTGAGATACTGAGTCATTATTTTAAGAAAGTTTCTTTTTAGACTTTTAGATACTTAGTCATTATTTTTGTGTTTTTCCAGTAACAATGGCTTTCAGGATGTTTTTGGTGGAAATGGGCTTCCATACAGTTCTCATCTAACATTCGGTATGTGTAGTGATAATATAGATAAGATAGATATGACATAAATACTATATATATATGTATATATGCTCGGCTATTGATGGCAATGACAACCAATACAGCCAAAACACCCAGACTGTATGTATGTGCATCATGGTCTGCATTACATATTATCATTATGCATTATATTTTTACATTTTATACATTAGTGAGCCCCAAACTTCCTGACAGCAGCAAACTCATCAGACATGTTTAAAAAAGCAGTGCAACAGCACCACCTGTAGGTTAAACGATACATTTTTGATAATAAAATACTTCTCCCTATAGTTTAAACATGCACCACAGAAATTAAAAGCGATTTGTGTGACAGAGTAGAAATGAGTATCGATAATATAAAAGAGATACAATTTAAAAAAAACACTGTACTCCGCGTATTTTCACTGCGCGCTGCCATGTTGGATGATACCAACTAGGTAATGTCTATTACAAAATTAAAACAAAGAGCTACACTCACTGTTTTACTCGAATTAATAAATATTATTGGTATAATTGGTTACAGTACGTTTTTTAAAATATTTTTTTCAAAATACGGGCAGTTATCGAGGTGTTAAACTCCATAATATCTCACATAACACCCCCTTTGTTTTTTTAGTTAAATGGTACAGTCAGTGGGCAACATGGCGCTGACGAGGGTCGCTAAATGTTGTCGGTCGTTGGTTCGTGAACCTTCAAAAGGGCTTTTCTGTGGTGTTTTGCAGCCAGGCTGGACTGAAAGCTGCTCCGGAGGTAAGACATATAAAACCCGACAATAAGTCCTCTGTCTAATACCCAGGTGACAGTTTAAACTGGCTGCTTTAGCAGACAGAAGCTACATTAGCAGCTCGTCAATAGTAACGCAGAGGTGCAGAAATGCTATTCAACTTTACAGTAACTGACTCTAAATGTATGTAACTGTTCATAAAAATCCCCCAAAACTCGCTTTACCGGAGGTTTAATTGTCAGGGTTTGTAGCAATAGTATCTTTTTTTTATTTATTTGTAAATGTAAGGCATATGGGAACTTCAGTTTTAGTGCTGCAGCGAGGCTACATTACAGAGGCTGGACGAAGTTGTTGTTCTGTTTGTCTCAAGTCAACATTACAAACATGAATTCAAACAGCTACATTCACGTCTTTTGTTTTGTTCTGTGGTTGTTGTCTGGTTTAACTTGTCTAATTTGGTTTGATTTTGTTTTATTTTTGTTGTTTCTTCTGCCTAACTGTGGATCCGTTTATTTTTATATTATTTATATTTGTGTATAAAGTATAAAAGCCATTATATTTAAAATAATGCCAAAATTAATTTTTTAAAAACTGACAAAAAAAGTCCGTAACTTTGAGTTTTCAACAACAGAGTAACATACTCAATGTATACAAATCATTGATGCTTCTAACAACAGAGTAACCTATAAGATTAATAAAATCACTGATGCTTTTAACAAAAGAGTATTTATGCTTTTAACAGAGTAAATGATGAAGTCATAAGTCAGTGGTGTTAATAATCAAGTCCAGATAGAAGTCTTTCTTTGATTTTGACAAGTGAACTCTAAAGTCATCAGGATTGCGACTCTTGTCTGACTTGAATCATGTGTATGGAGTCCACACCTCTGCTAAATAATAATAAGATGTCAAGGGAGCAGGGTTTTTTAAAGTGAAGTTTATTTTTCCCCCAGCGACATTAACTGTTTTAAAAATTAAACCACCCTTATTTTTACATCACAACATGACTGCATTGTTGTTCTTATCTGCTTCTTGTTCTCTACCCAGCTAAGAGGCACCTGTTGACAGAAGATGTCATCAAACTACAAAACTTCCAGCAAAGGAAGCTGGCGGTGGCTCACCTCGTCAGTGGATCGCAAGGTGAGGTAGTCTTTGTCGCTGCCTCTAAAGCTGCAGTTATGTGTTATGATCCATAGAGTAAGGCTCATACTTTTACCTCCACTTTACAGTTAATATCATTGAGCAATTCAGTGAGAAGCTACAGAGGAAAGAGCTGATACTGCGAGATGAGCTGAAGCTTCTCCTTCACTTGTGCCAGTCTACAGACGACATGATGATAGCCAGAGATGCCATTTATAGGTATAGTACATCTTTATGTACAATTTTGTAAAGCAAAAATAAAGTAAACCATGTTCAGCACCAAAATATTGTGTTCTCTGCTCTTTATCTGCATTATCTTTCACAATAGACTCTACCTTCTTTACAGAGTGAAACAAATACATCTCTAATATTGCTATGTCATGTATCCAGTATTTCAAGTAAGTTTATGTTATGATCCCTTAATTTGCACTCACTAGGTATCATGCAGAGAACCGGAACATGGCGTACGGAGACTTCAAGTTTGGCCCTCTCTTCATGAGACTGTGCTATGAGCTGGGCCTGGAGGGCTTGGCTGCATCTTCAATCACAGATCAGGTCAAAAATTGCATTGATTAAAACCCTTTCTATTGGCAAAAGTGTTAAAATGCAGTACTTGTCTTAGAGCCTGCTTGGACTATTAACATTTCCTCTCACTTGTCTGAACAGAACATGAAGGGATTTTTCAACGACTCGACTTCCTTTAACATCGCCATTGACATGCTATTCACAAAAGGATATTTTGAAAGTAAGTGACAAAACAACTAGCCCTTGTTTTTCCTCCATGTGTAATTATTAACACGTGCATAACAAACTTTGGCTATTGCAGATGCCATGGAGGTACTAAAAACCATGAGGAATCAAGGGGTAACATTCAACAAAGACACAGTGATACTGGCATCTGGCACCTGCTATAAATTGGTAATGTTTCTCTGAATTGTTTGATTAACTGATTGAAGAACACTTTGTTAGTGGTTAGTGGCATCTTGTGAAGATTGCAAATTGCAACCAGCTTGAAGGTTCTCCCGGCTAGAATTCCCTCAGTGTCGATTGTTCGGGTTTTTACCAGGAGCCAAATTCTCAGCTGAGGTCTCTTCTTCTCCATAACAAACAGACGCGGTGATATTAACCAGTAAAAACAATGAATAAAGCAGTTTCAAGGTAAAAATCAATGTTTTTTCAATGCTGTTTGGCACGTTGCAGACGTGCCGTTCACCCAGCACCTGCAAATGTGAACTCACCTTTTATCTAATCCAGACGCTCAGGAGGTTTTCCCTGTGAGCCCAATTATCCTAAGAGGAATGCTCTACTCCAAAACAAACAGACCAGCAGATTTAAACTGGTAAAAACCCTGGGAAAAAAGCAGTTTCTAATGGCAAATTAAAGTTTCTTCAACACCGTCCGACATCACGCCAGCCCAGCACCTACTGATGAGTGCACTCCCTTCTTCTCTGATAACTTATTTTGCAGTGATTATACACTGAAGAAAACATTCATACTTTATTATATCCAATTCCTTCCAGTATATCCCTCTAAATCCTACACACTGGACCTTAAAATGATAACATCTATTTCAGCCTTACAAATATATTTGTTTTAAGATGTAAAAACTTCGCAGCAGTTAATATTGTGTTTTTATATCGTCAGAACACGGCTGAGTCCTTCAGCATCTGCACTGCTCTGATAGAGGAGGAACAGACCAAAGGGAACTTTATCCCAAGACACGCTTACTGCTTCGCTGTGGCATTAGCACTTAAACAGGTATGGTATATTTATGTCTTTTTCCTTTCAGCCATGCAGAAAGATGTGGAAAATGTTACATAATCAGTAATCTGTTTTGTCGTTTTTTTCTGTTTCAGGATGACATAGAAAAGGCCCAGTCATTGTTCTCACAAATAATGAGCACTGACAGCAGATTATGCCAAAATTTAAAGGTAAGTGTTAGTCGTATAACTATACTATGCATTATTCCTTGCCGTTGTTGTTAAATGATTAACATATTCTTCTTTACTGTGATTTAGGTTATGATTCAAGCAATGTCGGGAGCAGTGACAGATGCCATAAACACCCTGTCTGCAGCCATGGGACCTCGAGGTCCATCTTTTGTGAGGAAAACTGAATTTTCTCAGGAGGTGGTGAGTCAAACATCCATCTGTTTTGTTGTACAATGACACAGATGCTACTTTTACTCTTAAATTTGTAACTAAGGATGCAGTAATTGTATGTGAAAACATATAATAACAAACAGTCCTACAAGAGATGTTCATCTAAAAGGGCCAGAGTTTAGGATTTAGGGAGATGTGTTGGCAGAAATTTAATATGATAAAATAAGTACTATTTCTTTAGTGTATAATCACCTTAAAATAAGAATAATTTTGCATGTGTTACTGTAGAAAGAGCAGTTTATATCTACATAGGGAGCGGGTCCTTATCCAACGAGCCCGCCATGTTGCATCACCATGTTTTTACAGAAGCTCAGAATGGACAAACCAAAGATGGGATCATTCATGTTTCAACATAGGCCATCATCGCGGTGAAGCAGTGTTATGTTATAATGCAGCAAAAATCTGAAAAAAACCTCTGACTCTGAGTACTTTTAAGTCAAACCTCAAAATGTTTTTGTTTTTTTTTAAACACTGCCCACTGTACCCTGTAATGACACTAAACTCATTTTTAAGTTTGATTTGAAATCACTTTAAATAATCTTTTTATCTTTGCACCTCTTGGCTGCACTTTTTCTATTTTTAATGGCGATTTTTTTATTTTAAATTGTAAACAATTTAATAATGAATTGCTTCTTTTTTTTACTCTTTTATTTTAAGTCTCTATCCTTTTAATACAATTGTTATTTATTACTTAATTATTTTTAATCAATTACTGTAAAGCACCTTGAATTACCCTGTTGTATGAATTGTGCTCAACAGATAAAACTGCCCTGCCTTGCTTTGCCTAATTCAGTAACCCAGTAAAAACCTCCTCAACAATAAAAACTAAAGGATTCTCAATGGGAACATTTTTAGCTGGTTGCAATATGCAGTCCTCACCACTAGATGCCACTAAATCCTCCTAAATCTCTCACACCGTTCCAAACTAGAGATGTCTGTAAATCACTGAAAAACTGCGTGCTGGCTCAGTGGCTTCTCGTGACCTGTTTCAGGTGGATTTGCTGCGCATGCAGAGTGAGGGCGGCCCACACACGATGAAAGTGCAGCAGGTAGTGACTGGTCTTGAGCAAGCCAGTCAGGTGACCCAGTACACCATCGACAGCATGCTGTGCCAAACACCCACAGGGAAGAGGAAACCGGTGCCAGTACTGGAGGAGAGGAGGATGAGCCGAAGGACTCTGCAGCCGCTGCAGTCCACTCTGCTGTCAGAGTGAGAGACGCTCCAGTCCTGCTCTATCTACAGACTCTGAAACTGTTTTACCCCAATCTGACAAAAAACACAAACTCTGACCAGATTGGATTTACTAATCTGGTGTAAGTGTATATTTGGTCACAATTACTAAATCTACCTCTCCGTAAACACAGACACAGTCATCCCTCTGCTGACTGGACTTTTGGCCCTTTTTTTGTCAGCCCTATTCAAAATTTGAGGTCACAGTTCATGTTTGCGCAGCAGGCACTTTAACAAAAAGCTGCTGAGAGAAAATACAGAAGCAACACCATCTAAATGGGTATGGATTTCCATGCAAGGGTATCATAAATAACTAGTGATTTGGGAAGAAGGTGTTGTGTATAAGTGTGTGTGAGTCATTAAAGGTTAATCAGATATTTACTAATTAAAAGAAGATTCTTTGTCTTGCTTTTAAAGTGTAGGGATGCTGGTGAAATCATGCTTGTTTTGCCATCTTTGTTGGCTCACACTGTATTCAAGTCTGTGTAAACAACAGCCAGGTGCTCATGTGTTCATTGCAGTAGGTTTTGCAAAGGTGTAGTCACACCTCCTGTTCATAATGGCCACTTAGAGATTTCCCACAAAAATATATTCCAAATTATATCTGAAATCAGTATGAGGCTTCAAAGTCAAAGTTACTGCCTTTTCCAAACGAAATTCCCATTTTTTATTATAACCCTTCCAGAGACAGACAAAGACGGCGTTCTGTACAACAAAGAAACTTTGGAACATGATTTGATTAACTCAAACAGCCGAGCCTCACATTTGCTTCTGATAAATCTTTGAACACGTTTTTACACAAAAGAAGCACTGTGACAATTTTACTCACCGTCACTTACACCAAAAGTACTGTAGGTACTCATAGAGAGCAAAACCTGTTTAATACGGATACCTGACTATTTTTTAGGACGGTTTTGAATGTTGTGAACCTATTCTTTAATGCTTTTTACCCATTCTATCCTAAAATGACAACAGTTTAGTTGTCAACAGTTGAATTAATCTGCAACTAATTGGATAATCAGTTTGAGCTTTTTTTTCAAAGAAAAAAAGTAAAAATTCACTGATTCCAGCATTAAATGTGAACATATTCTGCTTTTTTTATTTACTCCATTTAAGAAACCAGAAAAAAAACAGAATATCTTGGGGTTGTGGACAAAATCTTGGACTTTCAGAAACAATGATTTCATTGATTTTTATTTTATAGACCAAACAACTAATCTCACAATCACAGAGATAACCATCAGTTTCTCTCAAAGATGATAAACTGCCAATGTTTGAAAAATGCATTAAAAAACATTTAATCCTGTCTTAGAAACAAGTCCAGAATCCACAAAGACTCTTTTAACCATCTGAATGAAAATATTCTGTCTGCTTAATGATGAAAAACATTTAGAACCAGTTTCCCAAGATGCGCCTTTGGTTTCCAAATCGTTGAACCTTGGCAGGCTGTCAGCTGTCTGGTTAGGAAACAGTCACAAATGATTTTTTTGTATTAATTTTTCATCCAGATGTTATGAGGAGTCTTGGGATTCCCCATCGAGGGTGCATTTGGGAGTGAACTCCTAAAGGTGCAGCATTCAAAAGTGGTTTCAGTGTTCATATGTTCACCTGACTGATGTTTCAAGACTGACTTGTGAAACTGTGAACCTATCCTTAAAATAATCTTTTTGAAGGCTATGCATTTTATGGAAAGAAAAAATGAATGCACAATGCAACTTGCGATAAAATTGCTTTATAAAAATAATAATAATAATGAGACTATTATCTCTATCTAAATCTAAGAAAATAAATGAATGAATTAGCATCGAATTTTTTTCAGACTTATAAAAGTATTTATGATAAAATTATTTGAATTAATTCAGAAACTTGATATTTTGAATCTTGATAATTAAACAGTGGAAAAAAAGGAATGTTTTTTTCTCCACGAAAACCTTCCTCACAACTCTGAGATAATGATCTCGTAAATTTAGAAAAACGGGGCTTTTTTGTTTGTTTGGGTTGTTTTTTTAGTCGTCCATACTTTTCTATATGACTCAAATGTAATGGTAAAGCACAAACTTGGGACCTAGAACAACATTTGGGGCTCATAATTTCCATGTATTTTGAACATTAAAATCCCCAAAGGTTCCGGCTCCAAGCCTTTCATCTCAATAATTTTAGAATCGTTAAAATAATAGTAGTTAAAATAAAATATATTCTTTACAACCTCAAACCTGCTGATCGGAACACATGTAAACAAACCATGACGCACTTCAGCTCCCTCCCACAATGCACCGCTTACATCGGCTGAGGCAGCCACGGAGGAGAACAACGGAGCCGCGACTCGAAGCCAAACAAACCGGGTGGAAAGTGTACATTTATAAAATAGTACAAAGGGAGTAGTTTTGGCTCATTTCTAGGATTACTATAAGGAGTTAAGGACGGGTGCAGCGGTGATATCCACTCCTCACGGCAGCTGGGTAGCGGTGCTCTTTAGCATCAGCTAGCCGGTTAGCTGGTGGTGACTGACGGGGAAGCTGTTTGTAACATCAGCCCGGCTGGCCACCACACGGACAGACAAAGGAGAGAAAAGACAAAAAAAAAAGAACTTAAAAGTTGAAATTACGTGACATATTACTGATAGGGAGCGTTGTTTTGTTATTAACAAGTTAGCCGTTAGTTTTCAGACTAGCTTTAGCTAACTGAACTTAGCTATCGTTGGGTCGTCTCCGGCTTTGACATCTGTAAATACTGGATTTGGGAGCTTTAGCTAACATCGCAGGGAAGACACAATGAGCACCGAGGCGGAGACCGCAGCGTCCACTAAACCCACTCAGGAGGATGACGGCATGACATGGTGGTACCGATGGCTCTGCAAAATAGCTGGAGTTTTGGGAGGAATATGTAAGTAGTTATTAAAGTCCATTTCTTGTCTCGCTTGATCAGTAAATAAACGATACGCCGAGATAAACCTAAATCCTACCATAGCTCCGTTTACAGTGAATACAGCTGCTGAGTGTGATGTTAATACCATCACACACGTTTGTGCACTTTTCTGTGACAACCAAGTGACTTTATTGTCATGTCAGCATACTTTCACACAGTGTATATACTATTACGCATTATCTATACTAATGTGGGGCTTAGAGGTGGATCGGGACAGAAAAGGCATCAGATTACTATTTGGAAATTTTCGTTCAAACCTTACTTCACTTACAGCCATGACAGACAAAAGCTTTGTCACAGCCCATTGTCCCCTCTCTGCAGCAGCCTCTGTTGGGCACCGCCTGTTTGCATGGCTTGCTCATTACATTACAGCTTGTTATTGCTAAATGAAAACTATATTATTGGAGCACACATAGTCCTCAGAGGGTGCTCTCTCTCTCTCTCTGTACTTCATTGTGAGATTGAAGTGTTTTTTTTACTGCTGAATTTGCAGTTTTCCCGCAGCATTGCAGCCCTCCTGTCTCTCCCTCTATCCTTCTCTCCTTCACAGTGACACCAGAGTCACAGTGCCTGTATCACATTAACCACCTGGGGCACTGCATATTCAATGGGCTCTGTATTATTAAGGAGGCTGGACGGTCCAAAGGAGCAGGATATGCTGTGTCGTTCTTCCACTGGTTGTGGCAGCGTGGGCTTGTCTGGCCTGAGAGCTCTCACAGACACTAGATATTTACCCTCTCTTCTCTCTGAGTCTCAGCCCAAAGTTGATGGATGGTGTTAAGTCTCAAATACAAATGTCAGACTCAGCACTTACTTGGTGTTGCTGTGTGAACTGCGAGTCAGAAGTTTAAAATACTCAGTGTTTTAGGGTTTGATGTGTGCCATTCATAAATACCACAGAATTAAAGATATGAAATAATACACATAGTTAAATTAGGAAATGAAAGAGAGGGATCTCATTGGTTGTTTTTCTTCTGCATCTTTCCTTCTCATTAGTGAAAGAAATACACTTATGTGTCTTAACTGAAACTATGTGACCACCTTTAACCCTTTAAAACCTGTATCAACATCAGTTTTCTTGTGCTGCATTCATGTTTTTTTCACAAGTACTTGGAAACATGGGGGAGGGGGCAATAAGCAATATGAGGTGATTTCCCCAGTTTAAAAATACTAGGGAAAATGTTAAGAAAACTTTATTTATAATGATCATGATTGCATATTTATAATTAAATTACATATTTTTTTCCAGGTTATTTTGTGAACTTTCATTTTTGTGATAATTTTCAGATAATTTTCTTGTGCTTTTTACAAATTTCTTGCTTTTTTTTCAAAAGTTTTGGACTTTAGGTTCCACAAAATAAACCATCAGAAAATTTTACTTGGGGCTGCAAGACCGTCACTGTTTTCAGATGCTTAACTGTGTGAACAGTTAATTTAGAAAGGTATTGCCAAATTAATTGCCAGATTAAAGGTTAACAATTAACCCCAAAAGCTCATATCCTTATTTTTATTTATATATTTACATTTGAACCATAAAGACAAGGCGCTACAGCAGATTCACTTCACATGTTTCAGGGTTTAATGCTTTATGTCAGTGTGAATAGAACTGATAATTGGATTTAAAAAAAAATATATTTACACTATCTACTGCTGCTGTGTTAATTTCTTTGGCTGACACACTTGTACAGTATGTGATGTTGCCGTATCACACATTATCTCAGGGCCTGACACTAATTACCACATTTAGAACAGTGACATGAATTTTTCACAGCTTTTGCAAAACTAATGAACACACCTCCAAATATCTACTTACCAGTGAATTTGTGCATGTTAATACACCTCAAGCTCATCTCATATTGCAGTTTACACGTATTTCAGACAGTGGATAGTCAGACACTGGATTTAAGCAGGTCCCATTGGACCTGTGTGTGTGTGTGTGTGTGTGTGTGTGTGTGTGTGTGTGTGTGTGTGTGTGTGTGTGTGTGGTACAGTGGAAAAAGTGATGGAACACAAAGCACAGTCACGGCAAAAGCTAAAAAAAGGCCAATATTGAAAATGCTCAGATTATCATGAAATAAATCCTGTGCATGAATAATGCAACTTGCTTTGATTTTAACGGAGTTGTTTAAAATTTGATATGGGTGATTAATTTTAAGCCCAGACATGTTTCATAATAGCTTTTACATCTAGATATGAGGGCTGGGGTCCATTCTGTTTTATTTCCGATGTTTCAGAATTGCTTTAGGATATAAGGCAGTCATAGGCTGCTTTGACAGACATCTCTGTGTGTTTGTTGCATATTTTCATGGCTGTGCATGCTCCATTTGTTCTGCATTGCCGATTTTCATGTGTTTTTTATTGCGCACAGACTGTACTAACCAAACAGAGCATACATGAAAACTTAGTATGTAATAATCATGGCTTTTAAAACAGGAGCAGCTGAACTCTTAATAGCCACATCTGTAATTCTGAGATCCATTCTGACATCTGAAATATTTCACATGTAAAATTCCAACAGCTAATGGTCAGGCCTAATATTTTTTTGTACAATCTGTCATATGTTTTATCTTAACAACAGCCCTTTTGCTTTGTCTTTTCTCCTGTCCAAATCACGCAGCCTGTGCCATCTCAGGAGTGTGGAACTGTGTCACTGTGAACCCTTTAAACATCGCAGCTGGAGTCTGGATGGTGTAAGTCTTTAATGCTTGTTATGCTTACTTAAATGTAGCATGCATAAATGAGCTCCTTCACATTCTGTAGGCAGAGATATTTTTATATGCTGTTTGTAGACAGAAATAACACGTAGCTGTTATATGAATTGGTTTACTTATGTACTGAACATCCATAACCCAAGCCTGGTTACCTCCATTTATCTGGTTTGTTTAATTACTTTTTTCTTTTTTTTTCCTGTCTTCTTATTTTGGTTATTTGTGTAAACCTGGATGGGAGGGTGTGTGTGGGCATCTGTGTAAATGGCAATCAATTAAATACATGTATTCACATGTCAAATGGTCATATTTTGAAAGCATAAATAAAGTTGGAAAAAAAGCAAGATGCAGAAAAAGGTTTAAATTAGATTCTTTTTCCCAACAGTTTTGTGTGTATGGAATTAAAAGCCTGTCCCAAATACAAGCCTGTTCAGTTATTCAAGCAAATAACAGACCAGGCTATTAATTGAAGTTTTATGGTAAATAAAAAACGATCTGTGACAGCTTTCCTGTGCAGATTTACAGTTTTTGTTATTTATATATCTCATGCATTATGCACTTGTATTAACTTTTCATTTTCATTCTTCTGTTTGTATGTGCAGTATGATCTTACACTGTGACTGAGCAATAGTCTCTTGAAGATATAGCACATCCAACAGGAAAGACACCTTTAGTTTTTATCCTTCTGCACTGCATCGATCACTGAGTGAAAGTCCTGCCTAGGAAAAAAAAAGACTGATTAGTTTTTTTGGTCATTTCAATTTCAATTTAAAACATTGAAATCAGTCAGCCATTTGTGTTCTTTACACAGATCACACCAGAGTGAGTTGTTCAATAGTAAATTCATCAGAAACCATAATAGGTGATGATAAATTAGTGATTTTTTTTAAAGCAGCAATCTTAAAAATGCACCAGACTCGCTACTGGTCTTTGTTATATATGATATGTATAATGTTTTGGACAGTTGGGTCAGGCATAAAAACAACAACATTTGAATACTCACCTTGAGTTCTGGGAAATGGTGACAGGAGGTGGGCAATTTGCACTATTTTTTGCCATTTTCTAGATAATCCAATTAATCAGTAATTGAATTAATAGATAACAAAAGTATTGTTGGTTGCAGCCCTAGAGCCTTTTCAGTTTTCCCAGAAATAACATTTAGTGCAACAACAGGGATGAAAATGTCATAAACAAACACTGTCTCCCTTCGACTGTCAACACCTGAGCAGATTAATAAAAAAGACTAAGATTTAAATGACGTTGGCTGTGTCCTGACTGGCAGCCAAACTGACATCATCCCAGTTTTTTACCACGTGGACATGAAATATTTATTTTAGCTGGTAAACAGAATATGAATCAGCAACTATTTTGAATTGAATGAATTATTTTAGTCAATTTTCTTGGAAATTTCCCAATTATTCCCTGGTTCCAGCTTCTCCATTATGAGGATTTGCTGCTTTTTGTTGTCCGAGGTGTGAGTAAACTGAATATACTTGTGTTTTCAACTGTCGGTCAGACAAAACATGACATTTTAAGATGTTACCTCAGTGAATTCATCAAAAAATATTTTTCAGATCAATCCTTTATTAACATAATAGTAAGCTACAGTCCAAACTCCACTAACCAGCTCCCTGCTGTTTCTGTGACAGTAAACATGTGAGCATAGGCCCAAATTGAAAACCTTGAACAATGACAATGACATGCATGATGGTTCTTTTCGATCCAGCTGCTGTATTCAGACTCCACCAGACTTGAGTTGTACAGTGTTTGAGATGGAAAAGATAACTCGCTGCTGTGTTTGTGTCCTCCCCTCCTGTCTCAAGGTTGAACGCCTTTGTGCTGTTCCTATGTGAAGTCCCATTCTGCTGCCAGTTCATAGAGTTTGCCAACGCAGTAGCAGCCCGTGCCGACAAACTCAAACCTTGGCAGAAAGCCTTCTTCTACTGTGGGTGAGAACAGCTGTGCATTGTATTCAGTCTATCTGAGACTGTACTTTACTGTATGAAAAGTAACATTTTTGGAATTTGAATATTCTGATGTTATTAATATTACATAAACCACTGGACACACTCGAATACGGTTCTTTTATTTCCAGCATGTTTTCTAGTCCACATGACACAAGCCAGGATACATCGAGTATATTCAATATATCGTCCACTCCTTGTTGAAAACAGTAGAGTCAAAACCGGCCCAACAACTGGAGCAAACTGTCTCATTTTATAGCTAAACAGTACACTAAAACATGTAACACAATCTTGGTTAGCGCTTCCTACTTTTGATTGGTGGTTTTCCTTCAGCCATGGTAGATTCTAGCAAAGGCACATCTGTCTCATAAGCTACTGTGTGGATATAATGACAATGTCAGCAAATATGACAAAAATTTGTTGTTATAAAAGTAACCAACCGAAGCATTCATACGATTTACTGACTTTTGTTTTTTCCCTCCGGCTGCTCATTTTCAGGATGGCTCTGTTTCCCATATTCTTGAGTTTCTCCTTTACAACCTTGTTCGGAAACGCCATCGCCTTTGCCACAGGAGTTCTGTACGGCCTTGCATCTTTAGGCAAAAAGTAAGATGTCTTTTTAGTATTCAGTCACATGGAATGACGTTATGACGCATCAGAAAAGATGTCAGCTATTTTACATAACATCATTTACTATCAGTATCTGTTTGAATGAAGATGTACAATACAGACATTTTGTAATTACTCATATCTCTTCATGTGTCACTCATAAAAACGCTCCTCTAAAAGGTTACATTAAAACAGGCTCCCATTAAAATCAGTTTTCCACATTCTAATCAGTTAATAGGGATTTTATTTTATGTTTCTAACAACCTTAATGAGCCTCTTTTATTCATGCAAATTAACTTCTGACAAGGTGAGTCGTGTAATAACCTCGCAATTAACACTTGTTCTCCCGTCTTACCCGCTTCTCCTTTGTTTCTACCCGCCTCTCCCTCGTCATAACCTTTTATTACCCTCCTCTCTTGCTTCCCGTCTTCCTTTTCTTTCTTTTCTCAGGGGAGACGCGGTGACTTACGCCAGACTGCAGCATCAGAAACAGGGCGATGAAGAGAGGATGACAGAAACAGCAAACGGGGCTCCGGAGTGAGGCGTTTCCACCCTCCTCTTCCCCTCTATTCTTCAGTTCTTATATCCCTCCATCCATCCTGCACCTCCCTCCATGCCTTCTTTCCTTTTGCCCCCATTTCTATCACTACATCATTATGGTACTGAGTTAATTTATTGACTCAAACTGCTGCATTCTTGTTGTTTTGACCTAAAAGTATCCAAACAGATTAACGTTGGATTCAGGCCATTATTTGGTACCTGGTGTGTGAATGGGATGTCTCGTTATGACTCGATACTTTAGATCGTACGTTTTGTTTTCATGGTTTTGAACCTTCTTCTGAGTTGTATTTATTACTTGTATCCCTTTGTTGTTTGTGGATGCTGTCAGTTGTAAACCCTGTTTTTGAAGGAAACGCGAGGTACATTTTTTTTAAGCCCAGAAAGAGCCTTTTAGGAAATCTGAAAAAATAATGTGATTGTAAAATGTATATAATTCAGGTTTTTCACCACCTTCTCTTCTCATTTCTCCATTTTTACATTCCTCCTCCCCTCACGTCTTATTCTCTCCCACCTGAGATGCGAGCTGAGGAGGCAAAGATTAGACATGTGGTGAGAGGAAAACAAGAGGCATTTAACAAAATGAGACATGCAAGCTTCAGAGCCGTCTGTTAGGCAGCGTCTGTTAAATGAGGTGTTATACAGCTGCATCATCAGCTGTGCCTCTCATATGCGTCATGGGTACTTTTGCAAAGGATACATCTGTGCATCCTCGCTCACAGCTCCTCCTCTTTCCTCGAGATCCATTTTAGAAATTGAGTCATCCTTCAAGATACTGAGACCTTTTTGGTTGCAGGCAGGGGTACGGAGGAGAGAGGAGGCACTAAATACAGAAATGAGAAGAGCTGTATGACCTTTAGGCTGTGATTCAGAGTTGTCTGATTGAAGGGGTGCAGTGGGTAAGGATAAGTTAATAACATGGGGCTTAGACCTGTTTTATCAGCACACCCAAATATTGATATCATCTCTTTTGCAGCCCTAACTTTGTTATCATGGGAACGTTTTGGGCAAAGCTTGTTGGGTGAACTCTGCTTTTAAATCAAAGAATCTACTTTAAAGGTCCAGTGTGTAGGATTTAGGGGGATATATCTGGCAGTAATGGAATCTAATTTACTAAGTATGTTTTATTTAGTGTATAATCACCTGAAAATAAGAATAGTCTTGTTTTCATTAGCTGAGAATGTTAGCTACGTAGGGAGCTGGTCCGCAGAGTCTACCGTGTTGCACCCCCGTGTTTCTACAGAAGTCCAGAACGCACAAACCAAACACTGGCTCAAGAAAGGGCCATTCACATTTTCTCAATGCCCATCGTAGTTAGCAGCCCCTCTGCAACAAGCAGTGTCCAAAAAAAAACGCTGATTTTTAAAGGGAAACTGCTTTATTTATTATTCTTATATGGGGCAACATATCATGTAGGTGGAACTGTGTGGGTTTTTTACCTGCTACACAGACTCCTGCGGCGTTTTTCCAATTGATAATACAGTTGGCTATGCAGCATTTTGAAGAGTATAGGCTATCTGCATTTGAACTGAATTTCTCAATTGGATCGTTTTAACAACGTGATGCATTAAGTGGATTAATTTATTTTAATGTGAAATGTAAAAAAAAAAAAACACTAGGCTGCTCAACTGCTTTGCATCTCCTGTAGGACAAAGACAAAGAAATTTTCATCATTTTTTAAACCGATTGGGCTAATTTTTTACACACTTCTGTTTTACCAGTTGGTTTGTACACACAAAACTGCTGTGTTATGTGTTTTTGCCAGTTTAAATCACTGGGTCCACTGGTTTTTGAGAGGTAGACATTTGCGGATAATTTTGTTCCCGGTAAAAACCTCCTGAATAATAAAAAAACAAAAGGAATCTCAACCAGGGGTTCATGCATGGCCCATTAGAAAAGTTTTATCTGGTTGTAATTTGCAGTTCTCACCACTAGATGCCACTAAATCCAACACACTGCTCTTTTAAGCAGCTAATGAAAGATTACTAAGGTAAAAACTAGTGCAACAAAAACTCTATTTCCATGTGATTATATTAAACTTAATCATTATATTTATTGAAAGTAACTGCCTGATTTTTAAGAAATCATTTGGACTGGGCAGAAACCTACACAGATCCGTGAATATCCGCGTTTCCATAAGTTTCTTCTGTGTATTTAAGTCCTAAAATGTACCTTCACTGGACTACTTTTGATGAAAGATGCGGTTTTGGTTTTACAGTATTAAACCGATTGTGCAGACAAACTCTGACTTGCAGCCTGAATGCATTTTTAAACATACATAGGCATTAGAGATACTTCAAACATTGGGGAATGTATCTGTTTACCCAAAGATAAAGACAGTTTATGCTTTCATGTATTTATATTTAAGGTGATTTAAGCTCAGCAGAGACATTCCTGCACTATTTTTTTGGTAGCATGGACTCTGGTTTCGAGGGAATGTCATTAAAAGCTTTCACTGTACCTGTCAGCTTGTTTACGTACGGGTCCTCATGATCAAGCAGCCGGTGGCCAAGTTGTGGCTGCAGATGTTGTGGCACATTGTCATGGAAAAAACTGGAATGTGCACTTACATGTTGCACCTTTTTTTGTTTGAGAGTCTGTAACTGAATATGTGTTTATCATGAGTCTTAAGTAGTACACATAACAAATTCAAAGAGGGGAAGTGTCTTGATTCAGGGACTAATTGGTCTGTATCCCACACAATCACCAGAGCCATGGTTTGCCTTTGTCACTCAAAATGAGGTATGCAGTGGTCAGAAATGTACAATTTGTTTTTGTGCTGTTTTGTTGCCTTGTCTCTGTTGTGTCATCAGTAATAAGGATGCTTTTGGGAATAATTGTTTACACGTACCTCTTACAGCTGTTTCCATCCTAAGTCTCTTACTGGCTGCTCAGTGACTGAGTGGATTATTCACACGTTACCACCAGCTCTCAGGTATCATACCAAACAATGCACAGACACAAAGTATGCGTAGATTGTAGATGTATGGTAGCATGACTTTATCATTTGAGCTGACTGAAAAGCATTTGGGTCACATTAAAAACGTGCACAACCAGTGTTCACGAGTGATTAAACACTACATACAAACCAGCAGTATGCTACAGTCTGACACTACACACTCTTACTGTTTTAACAAGATGTGAAAACAAAAAACACTACTTTCCTTGTCCACAGCCATCCATCCCTCCATCCATCCAGTTTTGTTTTATTGCAGTAACATGTATCCAAGACTATAACTTGATTGATTTTAAATCTGCAGGTGATGAGTGCATATGTTTGCTGTAAGGGATATGTGTATAATGTGTGTTGTGCTGTGAATCCTGATCCTGTGAATTAAACAAACTTGCTACTACGATGGGGCTGGCTTTTTATTTTGCCTTCATGCCAGCAAAAGCCATGGTCTCTTGTTTTTGGGTTGTCTGTCTATCTGTCTGTCTGTCCCATCCTGGTGAGCACAATATCTTAAGAACCCCTTTGTTCTTTGACTTTGGCACAAACGTTCACTCAGACCCAAAAGTTAACTGATTAGATATTGGTGGTCAAAGGTCAAGGTCAGTTTGATGTTATATTGCAGGAATGCCTTCAGGGAGTTTCCTCAAAATTAGCACAAACGTCCAGTAAAAAATTAAATAATTCACACAAATGTCTAATATAATAAAATACTGAAGGTCTGACATTTAATATTTTTAAGGTCAAAGGTCAGCTTCACTGTATATCATTATGTTCTGTAAAACATTTCATTCAACACCATAACTCGCAAACAACCATGAAGCCATAATTGTAACTCTCTTTATGTTTTTATTTTCATTGAGTGGTGACCAATGCACCAAATTTATGATGTGTCCTGTTAAAAGCTGGCACTGCCATAAGGTTCTGTGTTAACAAAAGCATATTTAGCAACCACAGAGTTCGACACGAAAACACAGATGGCCCTATGTAGCGTAACTTTTATTCTTTTTCCCATATTGATAAATTCCAAATCTATGAATATACTACAGTGTCTACTACTTCTGCTACAAAAACACTAAACACTTGATTGGAAAGACGCCTTAAATAATGTTTGTTATTTTAAATAAATGCACCTGTTATTTAAGCACTAATTTGGTCCCTTTGGAAAACTGTGTTGCTTTGAAAACTTGCATATCAAAGCAATGATTGTTACATCCCTGTTATAGCCATAAACAGCACTAATTGGCATTCAACCTTTGTGACCCACAGTGTTTGTGATGAAGCTCCTCCAGAGATAATCCTCATTAATGAGAAGCTTTCATTACTTTGTCTTCGCTCTGTAAGTGAAGCATTGTTTGTGGCATGAATGGCCCTTGAAAGCAGACCTGTGATGATTGGAACCAGATTGCTATTGGAGCAAAGATCCTTGAGGATTCAAATAAAGCATTTCATTTATCTGAGTTTGTTCAGGGGACACCACTAGTACCGCCACTTGAATTCATTGAATCATTTAATTTATGTTTTTAGAGGATGTTTTGGCTGATTATGTCTACAAAACTAATGTAAGATCTTTCTTCTTCAGCATTTAAAGCCTGCTTGACTGCATTTGAATCGAGATTACCTGATATTATAGTAAATCCCTTATTTATGTCACGCATAAGATTGATTCTAATTATGTATGAATCAGTACAGTTTGGTTTTATGTACAGGTAAATACTTGCTGCGGTACATGTATTCATTAAAAATGCTTATTTGTTTTTTGTGCAGAGGATCAAGCACTCATAGAAGTGACAGTATATATTATTCAGAGCACACCACCAGGCATGCCCAAAATACTTTAAAGTAAGTGTAACATTTCTCAAGTCTGAGTACCATCACAATCTTCTTAGAGGTTTATACTTTTGGGTGTTGAGGATTCTCTTTCATTTTTTTTCTTTATTAATGATCAAAGAACAACATCTGAAAGAGGATTTCAGGTCGGGTGTGCTGAAGAATTCTTCATAACGTGTCAGGCTCATCCCACAAATCCAGGTTTCCCTAGCGTTGCCAGTTTCTGTATTTTATTTATAGGCTGTCTTGCATCTTTTTGTTTTGTTTGTTATTTATATGTAAGGGGAGACTCATTCTTTTAGTGATAAAAGTGTTCGAAATCAATCTGACTTGACATTCCAGCAACCCTTTTTTATTATTTATTTATTTGTTTATTTTGTGCATTTTTCCCTAAGGTACAATGTAGTGCCAGCTGAGGAAACAATCTTCATGTTTTATTTGCAACTGGATAGTCACTTTTCAATTTTTCAGTTTTATTTATAAAGCCCATTTAAGTGACTTTTTCTTTTACATGTTATAGTACTTTTATGATCAGCTATTCTTTGACGTCTCTCAGTGTCTTTCTTATATATCCTTTTCCGCGTGAACGTGTTAACAAATGCACCACAACCTTTGTGTTCCTCTGACTTAGGTTTTTTTTATATGGATTGCTTAAATTTCTTTTATTGTTGGATACAATGCACACAAGGTGTATACACTGAACAGAAATTTAAATGCGATACTTGCTGTTTTTTGTTGGTTTTGCTCCAATTTTTCACAGGTTTCTCTTAAGGACTATTTTAAATTCACACAAAAGGCTTATTTCTGAAAAATTTGGTTGCAAATTTGTTAAAATCGGTGTCGGTGAGCACTGCTCTAAAATATTCCATCCACCTGACAGGTGTGTTGTATTGAGGTGCTGAATAAGCTGCATCGTTAGTGCACAGGTGTGCCCTGGAATGGCACGGCCGCTCTAAACTGTGCAGTTTTATCTTGGAATAAAAGACATTTATTGGGATTTCAGATCAGAATTTGTTTTGTTTTTTGTTCATAGATACCCCAAAGAATCAGTCAGTATGTGGAGGGACACACTTTGTCTCATGTAGTGTGACACCTCTCCTTCACACAGAGTTGATCAGGTTGTTGACTCCCTCGATGGCTGTGCAAAGCTGCTGGATAATGGCAAGAACTGAGCATGATGTTGTACACACAGATTCTGTCTGGTGAGTATGCAGGCCATGCAACAACTGTGATGTTTTCAGCTTCCAGGAATAGCGCACAGATTATTGCAACATGGGGCGGTGCATTATCAAACTGCATGACAATTGACCTCAGGATCTTGCCACGGTATCTGTGCATTCAATCTGACGTCAAGGAAATGCACCTGTTGTTCATAGTTTATATTAGCCCATACCATAACCTCACCGCCGCCATGGGACATTCTGTTCTCGATGTTGGCATAAACAAACCCCCTCGCCCACACCGTACATGCTGTCTGTCAGCTGCCCGGTACATTGTAAACCATGATTCATCTGTGAAGTGTTCACTTCTCCAAAGTGACACCTTTAAAGGTGAGCCCACTCAAGTGGGTTACCACGATAAACAGCTGTCAGGTCAAGACCCTGGTGAGGATGATGAGCATGCAGATGAGCCCTGAGACAGTTTCTGACAGTTTGTGCAGAAATTCTTTAGTTGTGCAGAGAAACTGTTGCGTGAGCTGTTCGGGTGGCTGATTTCAAATGATCTCGCAGTCATTGGTAATAGCCACTCAGGTGATGACAGTGTTTGCCCTAAGTCTTGTTTACGTTTTTTGTTACTGTTGTGGTATTAAACCACTTTATGTCTATGTAAGTATGCTGACTAAAGATGTGCTTCCGTAGCCTATGTAACTTTATTTTATACATAATTATGAGAGGGGTGCCCTATTTTTTTATAGCTTGAGCACTGGCCCCCCAAAATGTCAATGCACGGCATTGTGTCTTATTGCAGTGAAGTGACCATTCAGTTGACAAACAACAGCTGTGGTGGACATTCCTGCAGTCAGCAGACTTGTAACATCAGTGGCATTGTGTTGTGTCATAAAACTGCACGTTTTAGAGTGGTCTTTTATTGTGACCCTCCTGAGGCCCACCTGTGCACTAATGATAATTTCTGATCAGCATCTTGATATGCCACACTCGTCAGCTGGATGGATTATTTCGGGAAAGGAGAAGTGCTCACTAACATGGTTTTTGAGAGAAATTAGCCTTTTGTGAACTGAAGTCTAAGATCTTGGGAGCAAAAAACAGTGTTGCATTTAAATTTGTGTTCAGTGTAAATTGTAAACAATACATTAAGCATCATTAAACCAATGCCTGTCTGTGAGGCTGACCTTACATGAGGGTTGGATATTTTGAGGTTAAAGGTTATTTTAAAGGTTTTTATTGTTGGTTTCTGTTTGATTAATTAATCAAATTAATGATCACCACATGTCAACATTTATTTCCAACTGCATTGTGTCAGCATTATCCTTCCCTTGTGAGGCAAGCTTCCAGTTTTAAGATCTTGCCATTAAGTGCCGATTGTGGGGATGTAGTTGCAATTTAAGTCTATTTGCGGCTTTTAAACTGCAATGTTACTTTTCTTTTTATATGCATAATTAATCTTTTGAAAATGTCTGCAAAAATGTAAAAATGGCATTCTAACTGATACTTTAAGTTATAGTGAGTAATCAACAGAGGGCGCCATTGCATTATTTCAGTACTATGTCTTTGTTTTAATTAAGTATTTCACCTATAGTATTTAATTATGTAATATCCTACTACTACTAGAAGTACAAATAGAAGATACTATTTTAATGGGTATTGAGCCTGTGCACTTGAAGGGTTATTATTGTCCTGCACATGCATGAAAGGTTTAATGTTGTGGCAGCAATAACAAGACAACATGTTAAGAGGTGGAAGCTTTATAAAAGCTGAGCGTCATGACCATCAACACTCCATCGTTTCCACTCTATATCAAACAGCCATTTATTGCCTAAAGCGAGATGTCATTTTGCGGTCACCAAAACAATTTGTCCTGCAGGTAACAATGGCTGCTTAGTGACTGAACTCTTGTTATCTACTAATAGGCTCATTGGGCTCCTGTGGGGGGAAACTCAAAGGACGATGAAAAGAACTAAATGAGGTTTGTGCGATGAATCGTAGCCATCTGATCAGCAGTGTCCCGACTCTGTAATGCAGTTACGAAGAGCTAAATGCAACTTGAAAGATTCCTTTTATATTGTGGGAAATACCCCGAGGCTCATGGCCTGCAGTTGAATCAATGCATGATGCAATAAGACAAAATGTAGCCTCGATCTGACAAGGGAAAATAAGTTGTCTAATTCAGGAAATCTCATATGACATAACCAAATATTCCTTTTTTTCAGAAATACTAAAGGAAAAATAATTCATTTACAGCCATTTTCCCAAAAATAGTGAGTAACGCCACAGTGCATGATAGCCTACTTATTTACAAGTAAAAGTACAAAATAAAGACATACTGATGACAAAATGTAAAAGTATCAAAGCAAAGGTGCTTATTATGCAGAAAGGCCCATGTGAGCATTTTATAATTAAATCATTGAAATATTTTCAAAGCTTTGACATGTAAGCAGTCGTTTGATGTTGCGGTTGCCCAGTGCATATGTTAATTTGTACTGCTTTGTGTACATTTGGGATGCTAAATCAACAGCAATACATTACATTTTCAAAATAAATGAGTAAAAAGTTCAAATATTTACCCCTGGAGGGTTGGGTGCCATATATTGAAAATGGTCCCCCTAAAAGGTGACTACGGCCCTGCCTCCTACTTGGTCACATTTCACCACTGGACTTTGATTCAGTGACCAGTGAGGATATTTTAAAGTATAGCATTGTACTGTTGAAACTACCAGGCTAAGTGAATCAAATGTTAATCTCCTGAAGGGAGGACTAACGAACTTGTCTGCCTGCTTTCCTCCCAGCGCGGGGTTGCATCACGCCTGGGAACTTTGCTCCAATGAGGGGCTCGCTTTGTGCTTTGTTGTGGAGGAAGAGAGAGAGACGGGTGCAGCGTTGCCACCAACAGGACGGGCTTAAAAAATATACACACACACACACACACACACACACACACATACTGCGAGCAACATCACCTGCGGAGAGAAAACACCGCGTGTCACACTGGATTTCCCCCGTGGCTTTGGACACACACATCCTCCAGGTTGCTGTGTGTGTGTTTTCGTAGGAGCGTAGGTTATATAGAAGGACATTTTTGAAGTGTGTCTTCGGTGTATTGTCACAGGGGGGAAAGGGGCGCCTAAATCTGTCCCTCTTGAGGACGGGACCCTGTTTGGAGCTCAGAGCAACAACAATGGACTGCGTTTCCACCGGGAACTCTCTGCTGGAGCCGTGCTGTTCACACACATGGGACTGTAGCGTTTCACACGCGGACGACATTTGTCTGTTTGGTTGTTAAACAGTGTTTACGGTGTCGGCGGGTCGTCGGTTGGAGCCCGCGATGCCCGCGAGGAACAGGTACAACCTGGTGGACGATGTGGCGGACTCGAGGGTGCCGCTGCACAATGAGGAGGCGTACCAGCATGGGATTTCTTTCCAAGCCAAGGTGAAATTGAAATAGTTTTTCTCATTTTGACACCGTTTAGCCTCGCGGGCAGTCCAGAGTCAGTTGTTGTGGAGCGGAGTGGCAGGTGCACGAGAGCCTCTCAGCTCCCATGAAGTTTGAACACATGGCAGCAACTACACATGTGGCTTAATGCTGCCAGTCTGATGGGCAAATGCATGTTATCCTTAAAAACTGAGGTAGAGGTCCTTATTTTTGGTGCTCGAAAGTGAACTCAACTGAGTGTATTTTCAGGTTTCCCCAAGTCATTGAATTATTAACCTCTTAGAGAAGCAGCTTGGCAGTTTTTACTGGCTCTGTTCGCACACACTCACAAAATGTTTAACATCAGGGGTGCTTCCAGATTTGATGACACTGGGGGCTCAGCCCGGACCTTAGTAAAGAGGATCTGGGGGGGGGGTCCTTCCCTGTGACGTTTTTTAACGCATATAAACTGTTTTTTTTCTTAAACTTTCCACATAAGTTATGAATTTTGATTTGCAAAATATTAGTAGTATTTAGGACATATAAAGTGTCTCAGGAATGAGTCCTAAAGCACTCCTGGTTTCGACGTCTTAAAATTAAGTGTTTATTTTTAATGTTTTTTTTTTTGGTTAGATGCCTGAAATAAGGTTCAGGGTTGGCACATGTTTAGAGACTTTCAAGTTTTGTTCTATGACATAAAATGCGTCATTAAATACCCCCTCGTGAACTTTTAAGCCTTTATGCATCTTGAAGAAGGGGGTTGCTAACAAGTAGCTTATGAGACTCATCATCATGCCATGCTGAACACAGCTTTACAGCCTTGTTGTGGTAGTGATCTTAAGTCATGTGACTGTACTGTAGTTTGTTTATAACCTAATGTTAGCTTCCCTCCTGCTGGTGATTGTATTTAGGCTTAAAAATTCATAATATAATCAAGATAATCATTTGTGAAGATTATTCTGCTGAACGAAACGTTTAAGTATAATAAATGTTTGTTTGCTACAGAGTTTATTTTCTGAAATAATCCAAAATCCCTTGGGCTTTTTGACGAGGGAGCCAGGGCAACGCTAACTTCTGCGTTGGCATTCAGAAAAACATCATCTCTGGAGCACTCCATTGAGCACAGATAACTTAACAAATGCTATCATTACAATTTGTTTTTACAAGACGTGGAAAAGTGGTTTAATGTATTTATGTCAACAGTGGTGGGATGTAACCAAGTAGATTTACTCAAGTATGAACAGTGACAGAACATTAGATCTGGCTTTTTTTATTACAAGGCCTCTTCTTATTTTTGAAAAATATATATAGCCTATATATTTAGATCCAGGGTTATTTATAACACAATCTAGGGTGAAGCTGCGGTCTAAAAAACACCACTACTTACTTTATTTTGGACTGTTTGAGTTGATTTGCAGGGCAGGAAATAGGGAGCACAGTGTTAGAAAGGGTTAAAACATGGAAAACTTACACTGGTCCAAAGTTCAATAACGATGCTGATTGTATCTTTTGTGTTATGACAACTGTTTATCAAGCAGCTTTCTCATCTCAGTTTGTCTGTCTTTCTCAATATGTCTTCTTTTCCACTGAGGGTTGTGAAACA
Organism: Plectropomus leopardus; assembly: GCF_026936395.1. Classification (NCBI taxonomy): domain Eukaryota; kingdom Metazoa; phylum Chordata; class Actinopteri; order Perciformes; family Serranidae; genus Plectropomus; species Plectropomus leopardus. Next base: position 8,203,037 of record NC_142195.1, read on the forward strand.
GTCACATAAAACATCCATGACATAAATCTCAAGGGTGTACGAAGAAAATACTGAGCATCGGACACTTAATTTTCTGCATTCTGGTAATTTTTTTGTTTACCAGTTTGTGCCAGTGATAGTGTGATGTCTTTAATTTTGTAAAAAAAATAAAAGCTAGAAAAGTATGAAATCAAAAATCGAACATAATATCTAATCTTATATCACAATATCAATATATAATATTGTTTTATTGCCTAGCCCCATTACAGAGTTTTATGTATGATGCCAGATGGGACCAGGAACACACAGAGACATCCATTCATCCTCATATCTTTACATTTTATAGAAACTATATCTATACACCGTGCCCTGCTAAATCAATGCAATCAAATAACAATGATAGTAATATAATATAAATAATATAAATTACAGATAAATAAAAAAATCCTTCTTCCAAAGATTACAATAGATCAGTGTCAGTGTTAATTGCATAATTTAGGCCCTCCAACTATTTACACCAGTCATAATAATACTAACAACAAAAGCAACACGGTCCCCAGAGGAGCTTAATTAATTACCCAGCCACAGAAATATTTGAAAGCCACAAAGATGTTATTAAGAAGGCAAACATAGTCTTTTATACAGCATATAAAACACATTTGGTCTAAAATAGAGAAAAAAGTATTTGCAGTGTTTTGAAAAGTATTTGGTTTAACATGTTTTTGGTAAGTTTATCAGGGTTGGAAAATAGCTTTTTTGTCCAGCTACCATTGTGGCATTCCAGAATCTAACAGCCGCTCAACAGATTACCATTGTTTTGTTATTTTTTGGCTGGGGCATGAAAATCCAGCATCCCCTTGCATATTTTAGCAGCATTTGGACGCTCCTAATTTCCAACCCTGGTTAATCTCACCAGTGGGGGAAAAAAAAACATTTTTTCACCAATGCATGAATTTAGATACTTCGGTTTACAAAAAAAACACATCTTATCTTATACAGGATCCCTAATTTTGCTGCTTTGGACTCCACTTTGGGAGCCATTGAAGTTAATTGTGCAGCTGTAGTGTGTGTGTGTGTGAGATAACATCTTTTACTCTCTTCTTCACTACAGTATGTGGGGAGTCTGGACGTGCCCAGGCCCAACAGTCGGATGGAGATCGTGGCAGCCATGAGGAGAATCAGGGTAAGATGAAACATAACACACACACTCACTCATCATCAGTTCGGATGATGGAGGATGGAAAACTATCTTTACACTCACCCAGTAGACACACACATAGCATTGCGTCTGTCAGATGAGATTTGTCCTGAGAGTGTAGTGACGCACGCGCTGGCCGGACAGCAGATCACGACTTCTGAAAGCAATGCAGGGATGAATTCTGCAGAAAGAAAAAGCAATGAGACAGAGCTGGAAGGGCTCCTTTTGCTGAATTGCCCTTTCTAGATTTTGTTTGTGAAAGTTCAAGGACACGGTGCGTGTGGGCATGTTATCACACTCTGATTAAAGTCAGACTGTGGCTATTATTATTGCATTCTGTTGAGCTCATAATAGTTTCTTAGAATTTCATAAATCAACCTTTTTTGGACTTATGAGTTTTTTCTCTCTCTGTCACCCCTGCATTCACTCTTCTGTCATGTGATTCATCATATCGTAGTCTGGCTTTTTTTTTTTCTACAGAGCTATCAGTAGTGTTACTATGGGGATCACTGAGTCATTTTTTCCCTCTCATTGTCCCAGCGGGCTGGTGTTTCTCTCTGAGTCGCTAACACAGAGTCCTATCAGAGAGTCGGGGTGGCTCTGTAATTTCAGTGTGACTCACTGATCTCGCTTGGTTCAGACATGACAAAGCTCTTAACCCTAGAAGAGTGAATATTTGCACAAAAAAAGGCGTGATGTCTTTGTTTTTCAGCTACCTGAAAGCCATAATGTGCATTTATCATCTGTAAAATGCATGAGTTGTTAGGTGTCACATTTAACTTTTTTTTTGGGGGGGGGGGGCAGTGAGGTCCTCCTTTTGTTCTTTCTCAATACTTTGTTTTGGATCCTCTAGTGTAAAATTGGGTTTGTAGGTGGCTGCTGTGCTACTTCAAGTGTGAAACTGTCTGTGCGTGTGTATATAATGAGAGGAAGCCCGCTGTTTAAAAAAAAAAAAGGTATTTTAGGCAAACCCATCGACAAAAGTAGGTCTACAGAACAGAGACAGAGCCAGACTGTTTATGAGTCTGTGTGTGAATGGGGCTGAGTGTGCAGATAGTGCCTGTTATTTCCTGCGATTTCCCAAACTAACAAATCAATAAGGTAGTAAAGTAAACATGATAATCTGGGTGATGCGCTGCAGGCTGAGGCAGATCATAACACAGCAGCAGAGCAGGTATAGGCAGGCAGGGGAGATGCTTTTGATTGCTATAAGAAAAAAAGATGATCCGTCTGGAAAAAAATACATAAGACCTAGTTTTTACATCAAATTAAGATCTTTCTATAAAAATCTATTTTTGTGATGTTGTTATTCTAAGACACAGTGCATCATTAGTGCTTATTTATGTCCGAGTGTGTGGATGCATACATATTGCATTTGTGTATATTAAGTTCCCTTGAGGTCCAAAGAAAGCCTTGAATCAATAATGAATGAGTGTATTTAGGTCGTAACTCTCAGCCTATTGTAAAGAATATCTTTGTGTCTGAGCGACTAATGAACAAAGCTGAACGCTGCTGATATGAACAGGAGATAGATAGATAGGAGGCGGTTTATAAAGAAACAACCTCTCATTTATTGATGTGTCATGTGTGTTTAATGTAATCTCTGCTGACAGTGACTAGAGAAGTTACTATTCATAGACTTGTATTAGTACAGTGAACGTTGGATGACTCTTTACTTATGTCATGTCATCTCTGCAGCTGAAGCTTTAAAGCGAGACAACAAAACTGAATAGCGGCCACTGTGGCCACAAGCGGCAATCACAAGATAATGGAGAGGGAATTTTCCTTTACTGAGTGCATTCAGGCAGTCGAGCAAGATGAACTGATCTGTGGTACACTTTATTAATAAAATAATTTTAAATCTGTGAACTCGGGGAAAGTATTTTCAAGTGAAAAGGCTCAAATCCAAGTGAAGTCACAAGTCAGTGGTGTTAAAGTCCAAGTCTTCTCTGATTTTGTCAAGTCAAAGTTGTCAAATGTACGACTTGTGTCTGAATTGAGTCCAACTCGTGACTTGAGTCCACACATCTGACTGCTGTGAGGCTGTAGAAGCAAAGCCCCTGAGTGTGCTAATGAGTGAGGCTGAGTTTCATTGCTAATGAATGAAGGGGTAGACTGTGTTTTTTCTTCTTTCTTAGTTACTAAGTCTCATTTTTAAGTCGGTTTATGTCTTATGGAGCTGCTGTTGTGCCTGGTGTGTATGTGTGGCCCCTGATTTCAAACACATGGGAAGTACGGTTTGTATTTTTGTGCGAACTGCCTCTTTTTTTTGGATGAACCCTCTCACCCTGTGCTACACCAAGTGAATGCAAACACACGAGTGTTTCAGGGAGCGCGCGCGCTTTTAGGGTTGGTTGCCAACTCAAATGTAATTAGCTTTGTGTAGCTGAAAATTGACTGCCCTTTCTGACTTTCTCCTCGTCTCTTTTCACAAAAAGCAAAAGCCCTGTCTTTAATTTAAAAGCGAAACCCTTTAGCCGTGAGACTGCGCAGAGGAGTGTGATTAAAGAGAGTGAGGAATGAACTGATGGCAGCGAGGAGAAAGACTCAGAGGAAGTCCTGGAACTGAGAGGGGCTGCGTGGTGGCTGGCAGAGCCGTAGTCGTTTCATCTCCCTCGGCTAATCTCTTTCGTCTCAGTCGATGTGAGAAAACAGGAGCAAACATGAGGGGGGGGGGCACACAACACAGCCTGATCGTCTCTGAACAAACAGAGAATCTGGGTTTGACAGAGCAGAGGAGCTGTGCTAGTTGAGTCAAGTCCTCATACACACCTGCCATTCCCACAGAGAGGAAGTGAAAAGACACAATTTTGTATCCTGTGGATCTTTTCAGAGTTGTGTTTTGTTAAACCTTCCCCCCAGTATGGCTGACTGGTCCTACTGTGGCGGTTTATAAGAATTTGTTTCATTCAGTTTGACCAGTGGCACAGAAACTACCCCAGAGCGGTGTGCGAGTGCGTTCACACACGTGTTTTGTAAGTATGAGTGTGTGAATGAGTGTGTGTGTGTGTGTGTGTGTGTGTGTGTGTCCCGTTCTAACAGCCTCCGCAATTGATTAACAAAGCTGAATGACAAAGGAAGCATCCCACATGGAGAGGTTTGGTGTAGTCGTCCACAGCTCACTGCCTCTGAAAAGGGACGTGTGTATTTACTGGAACTTCCTTGGGAAACAAGCATGGGCTATTTACAGAAGGCCGCTGTCTCTCTACAAAAGAAACAAGTTTAAGGCTATTCTCTCCTCTTCACCCCTGTCTTATGTTTCTGTCTTCCCCCTCTCTCTTATTCACCCTCCACCTCCCACTCCATCCACCGCTGTTTTCTTTCCATCCCCTCACTCTTCTCCGACCAAAATAGACTATCTCAATTTAGCCCATCTCTGCTATCTACTCAGTGCCGACAGGAATAGATTTTAGGCTGAGGCCAGGCTATGCATGCTTCCCTTTGAATTTTGATCGGCTCTAATGGGATTTTAAGCCTCCCTCACATGTCCGTCAGGATGCAGCCGCCTTTCCTCAGACTGCCAAGAGTCTCGCTGGAAAATGACGCGGCTCCCTTCTGTCTGTACTTGTCCCTGTGTCTGTCAGGAACATCTCACGAGAGGGGATCTCTGTCTGCCGTGTGAGAAAGAAGCAAACCTTATGTTGTGTTTTTTTTTTCTCTTTTGTTTCCTCCATTTCTGCCTGGGTCCGCTGAGCCTGTGTCAGTTTGAAGAGAGCACGCTGAACTGTCATGACTCAGTCAGGAGCAGATGTTTGGCTGTCAGGGGGGATGTAGTGGGGAAACACACACTCCGGACCTGTCAGAGTGCAACAGAAATTTCTACTCTGCCTAAGTTTTACTTTGTGTGTCTTTGCCTCAGATTTTACTCAAACTGTGGACTGAAAAACAGTTTTAGATTTTGAGAAGCAGTGAAGGTTATATAATGGTAAATGAGTAAATATTGGTGTATGAATATTGGCATGAAGGATTTCAGAGTCTGATTTTCTCTGTTGTCATTTTCATTCACTTCAACACATAAAGAAAAATGCGATTACATTTCCACTAAAAGACAAACACATTGCAAGTCAATAATAAATAGCAGAATACAAATAAGTAGTTAAAGATCTTAAATAAGTAGATAAAAGTCATTTGGATCTATGAAGTTCGTCGTTACAGAGACATGAATGGCCCCTTCAAGTGTCAGTTCATGTGTGCTGCTGTTTTTACAGTAATATAACGTAGATATTAGAGAGGGCATTGTGATATTGTGATATATAATATATATAGTGAAAATGGTTTTGAAGCAGTTATTTAAAAAAAATGCTTTTCATGTGAAAGAAGGTTATTTTAAAGCTTGTTTCTTAATTTGTACTAACAAATGTAGTATTCTTATTAAGGGCTTTAGTACTGTAAAACAGTTGTTATTTTTATATAGTGTAGATTTCTGTTCTTCCCGGGCACAAAGGGGAATACCCAACGACAAAACCAAAAGACCCATTGCTATTGGTGTCGGCTATTGGACAGTTTATTATTTTAAACATTCATTTCGGTATTGGCTCCGAATTTCACAATTCGAGTAGGATTTTGTCAAAACCCTAACACCTAAAATACCAAACACCTAAAGCGTGTTTGGTATTAACCATCTTGTTTCTGCTGTCTATACTCATGTGACCACCTGTCACGCACTCAATCAACACTGTGGCAGCAGGAAGCGTATTTGCCTGCAGCCAAAATAAATAACTTCCACCAGAAAAACAGAAAAATATCCATAATTCTCTTCCTCTACCTATCCTTTCTGTGTTTCTTTCCCTTCATCTTTATGGTCAGATGTTGGAAGTTAGCCGTAACGAATGCTCCCCCCGTGCCTGAAGGCTGCAGAGCACACAAAACACGCACAGATTAGAGATAACATGATATGACTATGCATAAATGTGAGATGAGGCACTTCAGACCACACATACAGGAGAACTTAAGTTAGACAGAGATCAAGTGACACGACCCAACATAAACAATCCCCAAATATCACTGAATCCCCTTTTTGCATAACAATAACACACTCCGCATGTCCCAGAAAACTGTAGAAGAAATGAGAGCGTAGCTTAACTCCGGGGGGGGGTTACAGATCTATAGCAAAGTGGGGGCGGTGGGACGGGTGCTCTGTGTGAGCATATGTGAATGTGGGATATTTAGAGAGGCATGACACATATTGGGGGGCATTGTTTTCACTTTTTATTCATGCTAGCTTAATGGCAGATGTACAAGAGCATAGTGGGTGACCTATATGTGTACTGGATTAGATGTGATTTCAGATTTGAAAGGGCGCTGTTTCCCTTTGTTTATCCAAACCCCCCAGAGGAGGCGGGTCCCTTTCTTCTTGATTAACAGTAAGTCACAACCAGAAATCAGCGTTTCAAGTAAAATGCCGCATGATCTGCTCTGTTAAGACCCCCAGAAAGTGGCACAGTGAAATTCATCCAGGCGTAGTCCTGAACATAGTGACTACATGCAGGGTTAGTTGGTAGACATGTTACGATACCAGAAATTTAGTAGTTGATACCAGTATCTGTGAAATTCCACAATTCTAGATGCCCATTTTGATGGTATGAGGATGAAAAAAAGGGAATCCAACGTGCTTTAACATAGACTAATTTATTAAAAACATACTTCGAAGCTTTGATCATTGCCATGGTAATCAATGTCCAAACTACTGCCTGAGTGCTCCATTTCTCTAAATTGTTACCCCCAAAATCCCAAGTAGCTAATAAATTAAGAAATAGTAATTCACTTTAATTCATAAACCAACAATGATTAGTAGTCACTCAGCAAACTATATTTTTTAATGCCTGTGTGTCACTTTGTGTCATTTTGTGTCCCGTCTGTAAACTTGAGGGATTTTGCGGGTCTGTGAACGCAGCGCAGGCAGAGCTTTCCATGAGCTCTTTTTTTCTTCAGCAGCAGTTTGTGGCTCTCTCTGTGGATAATTGTTCTCCTAATCCGTTTAGAGTAAATCAGATCAGATCCATGGATGAAAGTAGCAGCTGATGTGAATAAACACAAACTTTTAGACAGAGCACAATAAATGGTAAAAGTTTAACTTTCAATATGCGCCTGGTGTTCTGCTGCTCCATCTGTGCCAAGAGTACACTCTGCACTCAGAGAATGTAGTGCAGTGGTTAACGGAACGCAATATATATTCCAATAGCATTCCTACTGTCAGTCCAGCTCCAAAAATATAGTATTTGTGGCAGCAGATGTTTTAATTGTGGCAGGCCGCCACAAATAAATGAACATGTTGGAAACCCCGTTCTTCTTTTGGCATTTAATGGCAGACCAGAGCTTTTGTAAGTGTATGTTACGTTGTCATTGCATCCCTTGTACCTACAGCACTGAAGAAAAATGAGTACTGACAAGTGTTGAGAATTATGGCATCAACTTTGTATTGAAGTTTTGGTTCCTTTGACATCCCTACATGTTGAGCTAACTGCTATCACGCTTGTTAGCTGGGAACATGTTAGTATATCTTTTCAAACAACAAAGAACTTCATTAAGGCTGTGCAACTTTTTCCCTGTGAGTGCACCACTCACTGTGATTCAGTTGAAATTATCATTTTTTCCCTAAAACATATCAATTTTTAGATGCTGGTGTGATCAAGCTTTTGTAACTTTTTTTTTTTTTTTTTTTGCAAAACCCAATGCTCCACACTGGAGGCGAGTTGCTACTCAGACTCTGAGAAACTATTAGATGATATTTTACCAGACCACAAGGATATTTTTGCTGAAAATATTTATTTTAACCTTAAAAGTGCATATGGTCATTGTCATGAGTACAAGTGTTTTCCTTTTTTTTTGCGGTATTTTATTTTTTCAAATGTGCTGTGTGCAGTGGAAAAATATACCGAAGGGACAGCAGGTCTTTGCTCACATGGATGGACAGACAGGTGGTGAGTGGTCCCTGCCTCAGCTACCAGCACCATGTCGCACGCATACACAAACACAGGCTTCTGCTTTCATCATCCGCCCCGAGGGGATGCCGTGTCTTTCAGCGCCACAATTAGTCGAGTCTTATATACTCTTGTCTCTCCCCGTGCTCACCCAAAACAAGCCCCATGCTGAAAAAAGGACATAAAGCCATGAACTCAATCCTGCTGCAGAGCCTGAAGGCACATTTTCTTCAGACGATCTCTGACCATCACTCTCCGCAGCATCAGCACGCAAAGTTGGGCCATGTGCTGTTTTTTGGTTTTCTGTATGTATTGCATACATGAATTTAGTGTTTGTGGTATTTTGAGACTAGGAAATCATATTGTTTTAAAGATTACACGACACAGATGTTGGTAGACTTTCGTTATATATATAAAAAAAAAAAAGCCTGAAATTCAAATGTCACACAAACTGATTAGGGTTGGCATTTTTGACCTGGTCAGCTGTATAAAGGCAGTGTTATTTTTTTACTCTATATGGGGATATTGCAATATGTCAGCAAGTCCAAGCTTATAGCTACATTACAGTGAAAAGGTCCCCGAGCTCATAGCCGAAAGTCATGAACAGTCATTTGTTACTGCCTGCTGCAAAGCCTTCAGTCGCTAATCTCAAGTACAAACACAATTTAAGCCAACAGACCTGGACACGTGTGTGTGGGTGTATGGCGGCGTTATTGTTTGTGTGTGTGTGTGTGTGTGTGTGTGTGTTTGCTGATATGCAGGTGCAGGCACACACCCACAGTCATGTGAGTGTATTTGCATCAGGGTGCTCATATGTTCTCAGGTTTGCTTAGGATATTGAGAGTTGTGTAGGCCTGCAAAAAGTCCTGTAAATTTACAAATGGAGGATAAAATAAAAGGAGCATTTTAAAATGTCATTTTCTCCAAATGTACAACATTTTCTTATTCCTTTTGCCGCCTATCAAATGTTGGGAGCTTCTCAGATTTGCAAAATTGTAGCAGCAATTTTCTCGCAAGCAGTGTGGACAGAGAGATGATCTGAGCTTCATGCTTATTCACTCTGCCTGACTCAACCACCCCAAATAACGCAGTAAGAGGGGCCGGAGGAAACTCTTTCTTAAAAGCCTCGGAAAAAAAGTCAGAAAGATGACCCTAAAAAAAATGCAACTTTTGGCATTGAAAGAGTTGATGAGACAATGTACCCTGATCTTTTGAACATTTCACACAGAGGAGTTAAGTATCTTTGAATATTTTTTTGTAATCTAGTGGCCGTGGTACTTTTTTTAGAAGAAAGTTAGAAATCTTCAACTTCTGAGTTGCCTGGAGCGCAGCATAAGACCCAAAGCTATTTGTGTCTTTCTCTTTTCCTTTTGCTGCTCGCTGTGTCTATTTTTGGTAATTCTCTCCTCCATAAATGTCCAAATTCACTTCGGTCATCCTGATTGCCCCAATAAAACGATTGGATTTGAATTAGTTGTGAATTTCAATTGCATGGGTTGCTTCAGTACGCGTTTCGATGAATGGTGCTGTTGAGCTCTTACTCCCTCTCGCTATTATTCTGCAGATCTGAATTAACCACAAATGTCGGGCTGCTCCTCAGGTCTCCCTGGCAACCAGCTCTGCCGCCAAAACATGTCTTTCTCAACTCCTCTCCAGGTTTGGGATGGGCTCAAAGTTTGGTGAGCATGAGGAAACCCAGGCTGTCATGAATAAATGTGACGTAGCTGCAGAGGAAATGCATACAGAAGCAGGACATACAAGGTTAAAGTGTTTTTTATTCATATTTATGCAAATTAAACTCCACATTTTACCAGAAACTTCCTCTCCATATTACTTAAAATAAACACGTGTTAGTTTTGCAAGCTTCTCTGCCTGGAAGCATTCTTTCTTAGCATGAGTAGGCAGATAAACTAGGCCTATTGTATTATGGTTATCGTTTGTTGGATAATGATTGAAAAAAGTGCTGCAGGCTTTGGAGTTGGCAGATAGGCTGCCCTACTTCTAAATGTTATTTGGAGTCGTGTGCGTCCGCGTGTGTATATATGTGTGTGCGTGCACATTCATCTCACTTCTCTCATCTTGTTCCAGCGTGCTACATAGAAAGCCTCAAGGTCTCATTCTCCCGCTCCTGTATCGTCGAACCTCCTCCCTGTACTCCCTCTAGTTTCTCTTTTTGTTTCGCTACCTTCAACTCGCTTTCACTGTAGCTGCATTTAGTTCTTCTTCTCTTGTCTCAGGTCTGTGTTTGTTTAACGCAGTGAGCAGCCGGGCTTTAAAAGCCCTGAGCTCTAGGTGAATCATTACTTTTTTCTCCCCTTCACACAGTTACCTGCACCATGCCTTAATATCTTTATAATTTTCTTACTGTCTATTTGGAATGAGGTCATACCTTTTAATGAAGCAGTTTTATGTTTCCTGTATGGACACTAATGGTAGGCGATATGGCCTTAAAATAATATCACAATATTTTTTAGGCTGTATGGCAATACACAATGTATATCTCGATATTCTGAAATCTCTAAACTACTAAAATACGAAATTATTAAATGAACTACAGTTACAAATAAAGTACTGCCATAAAATTAAGTTACATAAACAACTGTTATAATAAAGTCTAAAAAAATCTTTTAAATAAAGTTAAAGTGCTGTTATAGTAAAGTTTAAATAAAGTATTGTTATAGTTGAATAAATTAAAGCGGAACCCGTGGTGCTTTTATTTTGAAGGACCTGGATCGTATTTGGCTGGAGGTGTCGACGTTTGTGCTGTGGACTTGGAAGTTTCCGGGCAACAGTTGGATGTTAGCGTTAGCAGGAAGTTTAACTGTAACAGCGGTATGAGGATTCATCTGCTGCAAGCCGGAAACAAACCAACAGCTCCCCAGTTCATATACTGCAAGGATTTTAATGATGGTGTATCGGGGTTTCTTGCAAAGCATGCAGAATCCCTTCAAGTACTTTATTATACTATACAGTTATTTTGCGGGGATCTGTAGAATTGTAGACATGATTATGATACTGGGGGTAAAAAAGATGCTTTGGACGAAAAAATAATCCTATAGAAATGTTTTATTGCATTAAATTATTTAATACACTGTTTATCTAAGCATGCTGCTTCAGTAAGGGACAGGTTTACTGTATATAGTAAATATGTATAGGGTTCCTGCGGCTCCTTAAAAAGCCTTAAAGGGCATTGAATTCATTGACTTAAAAATGAGGCCGTAATAGGTATTAAATTGACTTAAATTCATCTTTCGAAAATCTTAAAAATGTTCAGACAATTACAAATAGGTTTTTGGGACTAGTTTTTTTTCTGACATTGTGAAGTAAAATCTCAAAATAGTCAGTAACATATGTTTTTATTCCTCTTCCTAAACTCGTCATGATGGGAATCCAAGCAGTGAAATCTCAGACGGAAAGTGAGACACACAAATTTATCAAGAAATCCATCAAGAAATGCCAGAAATTTCCCAAGGGTAGATACCTTTATGGTAATATTATATGTTCATCGTCTTCTATGTGCTCAACTCTAAAAAAGGGTTGTTTTATTCAACATCTGATGTAGATAATAGATGAATCGGGTTTTATATAACTATAAACATTTGGGCAAAATAAAAATGTTTTGAGTCAAGTTTGGTTATTAGAAAACTGGTTCCACGCTTCATTCCAAGTTGCATTAAAAAGACCTTAAAAGTCTTAAATCAAACTTGCCTTCAGCTGCAGGATCCCTGATGCAGATCATACCATATATTGGGTGCACTCCACATCTACAATTTCCCATTTTGTCTTTGCGTCGTCACTTAAAAACCCTCCCTTTATCCGTGGAGTTTGACTGACGTTTGGTTCATAGATGCTTTAGGGAATCCAAGACTTGTCAGTAGGATTGTGTTTTTGGCTTTTGTCCGTTGGGGACACAATTGTTGCTCCCTGTTCTACTCTAATTGGATAAATGATGTGAGCAAACTGCTGCTGCTCACCCTACGGACTCTCCTTCAAACCGCTCTCCACACAGCCGCTAACAAGATAACGTATTCTCTGCAGTCCAGATGACGGGGCTAATGTGACTGTCACTCAGATTAACAGCATCTCGGTCTCACAGAGGACCTTGTCCCTGCCTGTCAAACTCTGTCCATTCATCGATGCCTGTCATTTCCTTTAGGCAGCATAGGTTTTCAGTCAAACCGTTTTTTTCAGTTGGTGTTGGGATGGAGAATAAATCATGGGGTGCAAGTTTATTTTGTTTATGTAACAGAGTTCTGCAGTGAAAGTTTGAGAAACTGTTTTGCTGCATTCATTGTTATCTTATTGTTGCATCAACCTATCAGGGCAGAAAAACTGAATGTATAATGAGGGAGGAGACAGCCCATAAGCCGTCTAATCATATGCACTGGAGGCATTAGCATATTTTTGGAGCAGAATCTCAATTTCCCAAACTCTGTACTTTTTTTTTTTTCATGCTTTCTTGGGCTCCCTTTGAATAATATGATCCCAATTGGATTTCATTATAATCTTTGCCTTTGACTGGTCGGGTTTCTCACTTTCTGTGTGTGTTTATGATAAAGCCTGTACTCCTCAGATCTTTTTCCTTATTTTTTCTGTCTGGTTGTCTTTCTCTTTTCTTGCCATCACCTACACTAGGTACATCAAACAAGCATCAGGAGTGCGTTGTGACTTCCCAACATTATCCCGATCCCATTATCTAAAAGTATCACTGTGCTGACAACATGTGTTTTCAGTTCCAGTGAAATGAGACAAAGAGATCTGTCACCAAACCTCAGTCACTTTTGGATGGTTTTACAGTAGCCAAACACCTCTGAAGGGTCTACAGCTGCTGGTGCAGTAATCTAGTTTTTGGGGTAATATCACAAAGATAGCACAGCGATCATCACGGTTATCACACTGCATACTGAGCACAGCTCATCTCCAAGTCCTTTGATTCTGCACAAAGGCATTCAGTGCTTTTGATCCATTTGATTGCCTCTAATCTGCTGCATTGCATTAATGATGGTGAATCACAGGGCCTCGGCTATACAGAGCCACGTGAAAACGCCAACTTTGCTGGATTCATTTTATTCCATATTTTGTGATTTGTACCATCATTTATTCATCTCGCTCAAGTGGGTCGATGGCCAAAAATTTTACCATGATAAGAATTATCATATCAGCCGCTAAAGACGATTGTCACTGTAACCGTCAAATCAATACGTCTTTTAAGTTTAAAGGCGGATTTTTGCTCCTGAGTGAAGTTTAAGAAACCGTATGGATAAATGTCATTTAAAATCTTTCTTAACTGGTGGAAAATGTCAAACACTTGCCAATCAGTGGAAGACATCACAAATATTAGGTAGATTTAAAATAATTATAAATCAAAATACAGAAATCTTAATTCTCATTGAGGACGTTAGCAGCATGTCAGACCCTTTGTACAGATGGTTAAAAAATTGTCGGGGTTTTAGCTGACAATGGAAACAAGTAGGGGCTGGAATCACCAGAGGACCCCTGATAAGATATCATCACAATACCTTTTTGTTTAAACTGCAAGTTAAGAAAGAACTTTGTCAACATCTGTTTTTTTTCTAATGAGATAAAATTTCAGTCTTAGTAGGCTACCAAAAGTTAAACTTGTATTTAGAATATTAATAAAAATAAAAAAAGATACTTGATGTCTGTCTATTGATACAGTATTGCCACACAAAATATCTCAATGCTATGCTTTAATCAATTTCTCCCAATCCCCTATAAAAGGGGTGACAAGAAAAATCTCAATTGTTATTTTTATATGAATTTTTAGAGGCACAGACTTTCTGATGTTTCTCAATCAAAACAATAACAGAAAAATTTGCTTTGGTGCTATCGTGAAGTAACAGTAGTGTGGGATCATTCCATGAACATAGATCTTTGCAGAGGAACACTGGATAGATGCTCCTCTGCAAAGATCTATGTTCATGGACGAGGGAATATATTAAAGTTTTATTAAGGCTACGTTTAACAGTTAGTTTTGTTCATTCACGTTATTTTATTATTATTTTATAATGAAGTAGCTGTAACTTACCATTTGCATTAGATAAATCGATGAAACAGATACAGTAGCCAAAGTTGTTTTGCGTATTTAAGCATAATATAGCCCAGTGCTGTTACTCATGGTCAAAACAATCGCACCAAAAATAACTTAATGCGTGTTTTGAATGTTGTTGTAGCTTTATTACATTACCCTACGCATTAGCTTGGTGGCTGCTCTCTTTCTATTCTATCACTACCTCTCTTCTTCTTGCCCTCCAAAGATGTAGCAGGATCAAGGAGAAATTGTAATTTAATTTCTTTTTAAATGTTGTTTAAAAAATGACAAATAAATCTACCTTGGACCTTGTACCATGTTCATTAGGGCTCCCTTCTACTGGCGTACGGGTGGTTTGAATGATATCAACTTTTGTCACATTCCTATAGAAAAAGCTTACATCGAGATAGTTATCATTGTGTCACGCAGCCCTGCTCTTAGGTACGAATCCATTCAATCATATTCACATTGACAAGTAGAAGGAAGCAGTCAGGGACAGAAAACAGGTGCAGACAGCAATAAGTACAGAGGAGCTCACTGTCATCAATCAGTGCCGTGTGGCGGCACACTCTGCCCAACCTTGTGTTGTCAGACAGGTTGTTGCCGGTGTGGTGGGCTCCGTGAGGAGCTGTCTACATCCCGTCAGACACAGATTTAAGCTACTCATGATTGAGCTTTATGAAAGCTCTCACACACTCTTAAAGCCTCTTCCAAGGGGATTTTGGGGGACATGTTTGCATGTAAGGCACAGATGGCGCCCCTGATTCACACACCCCACGTTTACCCCCGAAAACAGGGTTAAACATGTGGTTAATCAGACAGTTGGCCCCAAACCTGACATTGTTTTATTTGACGCTGTCACCTACTTTCTTGTCCTCTCTGGTTTCCTTTCATCACGTACCTCCTTCACATCAGCTGTGGTCTCCGTTAGTGTTCCTTCTGTGATGGCGGACATGTAAAGTTCGACAGTTTGACAACAAATATGTGTGCCAACATATATCAATATGTTAATTATAACAGCCAAGTTAATCATGAAAGATTCAAAGTTACCATCAGTCTCTTTTGCACTGGAAGAATTAAATGCTTAATTCTTCTAATTACATCCATTGCAAGAATATAATGTCTCTATTCAAAGTGCAGTATCTGCTGCAGCTTTAAGTACGGGTCATCATGTCGACTGTATAGTGGCATCAGTGTGTGTTTTTACAGTATGTGGATGTATATAGTTGATGGTTGCCCCCCTGTTCTGGGTGCTAAGGGGATTTTAGGGCCTGTGATCTGACAGCGTTCGTCCTGGTAATCCTATTACTCTGACTGCTGCTTTGCCAGACTACTGCATCGGACAGAGCCACGCTCAGCATCTCTATCTCTGTGGTCCCTGTATTCACAGATTGCTGCAGGATGCTCTGCGCACCACTGCTTAACCCCATCCCTTAACCTGCCAGCCTGTCTACATCCAGACAGTTTGTTCCAGTTGATCAGTGAAAAAAATCTCCCGATCAGTATTGATACACTTGCTAGAGCCAAAAAGACTTCTGTACTTTTAGCTGAATGAATCCTCAAAGACACCCAGACAGCCTCGCTTGCTGAGCCAGTGAGGCACTTTATAAATGATGAGCATATTTACAAGTTTTGGAAAGCAGTGGCATGAGTCACTGTTGCGGGGCAAGATTCTCCAGCACTAGTCTTGTGTTACAGTGTAGTTTGCTCATGTTGAGTTAAATTATTATTGTCATTAAGATTCATTTCACAGAACTACAGATACTTTGGTCATGATGCAATATTAATGTGATAGTAAATGTTTTGCATCATGCTGAGTATTGCGATAACATAAATTGCAATTTATTTATTTATTTATTTATTTATTTTTAAAAACTGCAAGTTGAGGAAAAGCTTTGAAACTTTATCTCATTAGAAAAAAAAACAGATGTTGACAGCCTTTTCATCTCACTTCAATCATTTTTATTCCAGCAACATGTCTCTAGTGGATTAAAAAAGCAAATGATTCAATTAATAAAGTAGGCTACCAAAAGTTTAATGTGTATTTAGAATATTAATAAATTATATAATTTTAAACAAAGATACTTGGTGTCTGTGTATCTACACAGTATTGCCACACAAAATATCTCAGTGCTATACTTTAATTGATTCTTTCCCAAACCCCCATAAATAAACAGAACTACAAACCCTGAAACAGTACTTGTACATTTTTATATGAGGAATCAAAGTAGATGCCTGTTGTTAAAAGTTCAGTGAACAAATTCTTAATATTTTCATGACTTGGTTTACATTACCACATCAAACTTGTCTAACTTATGCACTGAACCATGATTGGCTTTGAACTTTGTTTTGATGTCCAAATACCTGTTTCTATGTTCACACGTTAAACTCTGATTTAAGTGAACTGAGAAACAAAACCCCCTTTAGTAGGTGGTTTTGTAAACCGCTTTCTAGTGTGAAACTACACAAACACCATTCTGCTCAGCAAAGGTCAAACATTCAAGCTAAGAACAATAAGCAAACATTTACATTTGCTCTTTTTAGTTTAGGTGTCAGATTCTTGCAGGGCAGAATCTGCAGCTGTTCCATCATTACCAAGTCTATGTAGTCCTTTAAATGATTGTCCAGAAAAAAGTAACTTACTTACTTTCACCTGGGCCACACTGCCTGCGTGAGCGGCCTGTGTGCGTTGCAAAACATTTTGGATTTCTTCGCCCCTGTTAATGGGTGAGAGCAGGCAGACTACTGATGCAAGCAGTGCTGCTCAGGCGCTGCTCAGTTGCTGCTCAGCTGTGGCTCTAGAGAGTCTTGTGTATTTTTTCCTTCTGATGATTGAGTTTTCAGCAAAAATACATCATGGAAATGGTGTCTTGATATTCAAACTAAGATCATACCATCTTTTACTGCAGTTTTAACTACAATATTTTTATCTGTTACAGACATGAAAGATTTTAAAATAAAAGACCACTGACCATCTCTACAGACAGAATCCCTTCATTTGTTAACACAAGACTTTGTATTGTGAAATATTTGCTGGACTGTGTTTTTGACAAAGCAGTGGTTTGCATGGCTCCATAAATTAGTGGAATAACAGCTTTTAATTGTGGGAATAAAATACTCATGTCATGGACTTCAGTATAAACAACACGTGTATGAGCCACAGCAGTTCAGCAAGGTAGCTGTCACGCTCTGCTTCTGCATGCGTGTAGCCTGGGTGTAAGAAAAGCTCAAGCTTATACTGGCACACCACTGGACAAATCACAATACTTACACTTACCTTAAATCTTCTTACTTTACGGAAGCACCACAGAAGATGTAAAGGTCCTTTTACCACAACTACACCAACAGTGATATGTTGTCTCTTGTGACCCGGATTTGCATTTAAAAGAGACACTGCCGCTCTCTCTTAATGTAATAAATTGAAGGATTAAGAAGAGGTTTTCTGTGTCAGACTGTCTGCAGGTGTAGTTCTGCTTCTCCTCCCTCCTTCCGGACATTAGGACATTCTGCTTGATACCACCTTTAACAAAACATGTCAACGCACATCTGAGTTCTTTTTTCTGAGGCTCAGAAGAGATTAAAACTCAGTGTTACATCACCTTGGATTTGGGTTTTTGTAAATTATGAAATAATGTGAATCATTACTTTAAGCCAATCTGTTTATTGTAGTGTGTGCATCCGTGTGCAGCTTCCGCCCGTGTCTCATTGAGAGTGAGTGTTTGGCATGCTCAGACCGTTCTTTTGTATTTTCTCCACGTCCCATGTGACTAACCCTGAGTAGCCGCCGTCAGCGCTCTGGGACTGGCTGTCCTTTCACCGTGCCTGTCAGCAAGTCACTCAGGCGTGGGTCCATTCTCACTGCAAGGGCGCTGTGCTCGAGGAGTGTCTGCCTGGGCTCACACTGGGGCTTTGCTGCCTCCTCTGACAAGTGTAGCTGATTCCCCTCCAAAGGTACGAGCTGACTCATGCTGCATCACGTTTTGATCCGTGGCCGCTCTTCGTCCCGACCTTGCTGCTTTAATCTGAGATGGAAGGGCATAATGATGATCAATTAAGTGTACCACATGATCTGTTGTATTGGCTGCCCAGAGTTCAGGGGCTTTGATTCCTTGCGTGCCTCCGTCCAGACGTATTAACACGGGCCACAGGATTGATCAATTCTGTCTGTCAGCCTCTATAAACACACTTGCAGTGTAAGTAATGAAAGTCATTTATCTACAGAAGTCACAGCTGTAGCTCCCAGATGGAGCCGGTGCTGTGTCAGTGACAGCTGCGGTTGCTTATCTGTCTTCCAGAATTGTAGCACTGAAAACAAGAATAAATATGCTGAAAAAGACCAAAACAAAGGAAGAAAATGAATCAACGAACTTCAGTCAAAAGTGTTTCAAACTCTAATTGATTTTTATTCCTCCACGCTGGAAATAGCCACGGCCAGGAGCATTATGTTTTTGGGGTTGTCTGTCCTTACGTTCATACGTCCATCGGTACCATTCTGGTGACTCGTTATCTCAAGAATAATTGGAGGAAATGTATTTAAACTTGGCACAAATATTCACTTGAATTTAACAATGAATTTATTTGATGTTGAAGGTCACTATGACCTCATCTGTCTCAGTCTATCTAAAGAGCACTTTGTCTGATTTTTTTTTCAGATTTGGCACAAACATTCACTTGGACTTAATGATGAACTGATTAGATTTTGGTGGTCAAAGATCAAGATTAGGGCGATCTTGCATTCATCTCATTCTTGTGAGTGCAATTTCTCAAGAGGGCCTTAAGGGAGTTTCTTCAGGTTGGCACAAACATCCACTTAGACTCAACAATGAGCTCAGTAGAATTTGATGGTCATAGGTCAAATGTCACTGTGATCTTGTTGGTCTCAAATTCTTGCAAACACAATATCTTAAGAGGAACTTCAGGGATTTTTTTTCGAATTTGGCACAAATGTTCACTTTGACTCAGCAATTAACTGTTTAGATTTTGGTAGTTCAAAGATCAAGGTCACTGTGACCTTGCCTCTGTCTCATTCTCGTGAATGCAACATCTTAAGAAGTCCTGGAGGGAGTGCCCTCAAATTTGGCATAGACATCAACTTGGATTCAAAAATGAATTAGAATGTGGTGGTCAAGGTCAAGGTCACTGTGACCTGACAAAACATGTTAAGAATTTATAAGCTAATTATGACAAAATCTCACATAAATGTCTAATAGGATAGTAAAAATAAAGTGCTGACATTTTATATCCAGAAGGTCAAAGGTCAACTTCACGGCGATATCATAATCTTTAAAAAGACTTTTATGACCATTACTTAAAAGTCATATGTCAGGAACAGAAGGGGGGATATTTGGTCAAATACTGAATTGGTCTTATAATTAACTATAGTATTTAAAAATTTCAGAATAAAAGCCTCTGCTATTCAAAGCCTGAGCAGTAAATTCCAGTCTGGCGTGTGACCCCCGCTGTCATGGAGAAGCCCCCGTTTAGCAGCCCTTTAAGCGGGCTGTTTTCTGTTAGCACCATCTCTCCCACAGGACCAGACTGCTGCTGCTCACTGGAGGCTGCCAACAGACTGGAGCCCAGGAGTCCAATCCATAATATGTGCACTCAGGCGGAAACCACTCACGTAGGCACAGACAGGCACCAGCAAGCATCCAAACGCACACAGACACACACTTTGAATATGTCGTCAGCCTGCATATCTCTTATGTCTTTATTGTTTTTCTTTCTTTTTGACACATTAAACTGCCAGCGTACACAAACACAAACTCTAGTCCACTTCTGGTCCAAGCCAAGGTCGTCGTCCATGGCGACCGTCGAGGTAATTGCTCCCTTATCACACGCCTGCTGACTAACGATGGACCGTGTCAGTTAACTCTGGAGGTTTGGGCCGCTGCGGCATCATGGGAGTCACTCCGTCGTCCCTGTTTGGCCGTGAGGCTGAGAGGCCTGTCTGAATATACCACTCACACAGGAGAGGGACGAGTTGAGCAGCGGTGATTAAAGCCCCAATTCTTTGTTTGACTAATGGGACATTGTGAGCAGCAGCTGCTCGATCGCCAAACCACGTGATTTCCTTCCCAGAAAAATTAGCACTCACAGTTGGAGTTTAACAGAAAAAGTGCCAATTTTATTTCAAACTGTTTCCCGCCATTTCGACTTCCAGGAAGCCCTTTTTAAAGTTAAATGCCAGGCTGTTGGGCAGCTGTTGTGTTTCTCCCCTCAGTTCAGCTCTCAACAGTCATCTCTTTGTGTACAGAACTGGGAAAAAAACAGTGAAATTCCTTGGAACTCCCCAAATCCTGGGAATTGTAATGAAGGGGTTGCTAGGTTGCATTCTATAGAGCCTATTGTGGACTTGTGTATGGATTCAGTGGTACTACAGCGAGCATCAATGACCCACAATACACCCCACATTCCACTGCTTTTCAGGGTCAAGGAAAAGGAGTGGGGGTTGCCTATAATTTCTTATTCCATGATTTGAACCTTGATCCTGCTCATTTATTGATTTGAAAAGTATCCCTGAACAGCAGGAGGAAAAAAAAGTGTCCTTTTCCAACTTTTCCTCTAAGATTTCACAGAAGCAAATAACATTAGCTGAAGGAATCAGTGGCCATTCATTAAGAGATTGCTGACAGGTACTTTTTGGAGCCAGGAGGTTTATTTACAGTATCTGCAGCACAACTACTTTTCCATAATGACTAGGAGCACTGTTCTCAGAACTGCCGCCTCTCTGGAAGAAAGGACATGAACGCTGGAGTTCACAGTCCCTCGTGTCCTCTGGGGCGTCCTCTACAGTTTGCTCTGAGAATCAAGCCTCCTTATCCCTTGTGGTATGTGGACAAGATTAGATCTTGATCTGTGATTTGGGATCATGAGATCCAAAATATTTGGTCTGTGTGCAGTTTGATCAGTTGTCCAGGGTCCAACAGAGAGATTACCGACAATACCCATAATCATAATTGTTACTTTTAACAATAAAAAGTTTCTTTAAATACTTTATAGTTTATAGTTATAGTACTTTTTGAAATATTCATCAGGTCCTTTTTTTCAATAAGGTAATAGCAGTGCTATTAGCAGCTAAGCTGACTGTCCTGCTGTTATCACAGATGTAAACTAACCACAGACACTTTTTTTTGCATTAAATATGATTTATTTGGCACTGTAGGGGTTCCTGTTGGCTTTGCGGTCCACAAGGCCTGTGCAATTGCAGGGGGGACACTGCCTGTTAAATACACCGGAAGTGGGAAATAATAATTATTTAGATCAATGGTAAATATTTCCACAAAAGCGGGTGTTCTGATTTCACATAGTCTGCCTCTTATTGCTCACTCATCTTTATACTTGAAAGAATATTTGAACAGTCGTTGAAATATGCTTATTCACTGTCTGTCCAAGAGTTAT
The DNA here is from genome assembly GCF_026936395.1 of Plectropomus leopardus. Classification (NCBI taxonomy): domain Eukaryota; kingdom Metazoa; phylum Chordata; class Actinopteri; order Perciformes; family Serranidae; genus Plectropomus; species Plectropomus leopardus. The sequence continues at coordinate 8,224,587 of NC_142195.1, forward strand.
GATGAGAAGATCAATATCCGTCTCATCTCAGCATAAAGACTGGAGGCAGGGGGGAAACAGTGCCGCCCAAAGATAAAACCCTCCAAAAGCTTATGTAACTCCCTTTAAAAACCACCTCTTGTCATTTTTACATTTCATTTGATGTACACTCACCCAGTGCTCATATCAAAGTGCGTCTGCAGTGTCTAATATATGTTGACAGAATATATTACACACAGAGTACAGTTTCAGAGGAAGGTGCTCTGAAACTGTCACACCAATTTTTGTTGTCTCGGCTTTCTCGGATATTACTAATAAAAAGTGAGTGGCCTCTTGTCTCCTCCGGTTTTGATCTTATAATATGTGTGTCTCTGTTTTAAAGCAGCTCACCCAAAATTTATAACACTGGGATCACAACAAAAATCTACAGAGAGCCAGCTTCCTCTTGCACATAGCAACAGCCATCACTATTCTGTCTGACACTTTCATAATAGATTGCAGAGAGAAACGCTGGCTCAAATTTGTTACGCTGTCTGAGAAGACTGATGAGTCTGACGGCTTAAATGCACACAACCAGACTGAGAGAGGTTTGAAATAAATGCTCTCACTCTTAAGCTTGAACAGAGCAGTAGCACTGCAGCACTCACAGTCAGCGTTGGAGGCATGGTTTTAAAGCGACAAGACATCTTTGAAGTGTGCATCTTAGAACTATGTCCTTCATGCGTTTTCAATCCACGTTAGTCATACGCTTTTCTTTACAGCTCGTGTTATTCCTCAAGTCTCTGAATTCGTAAAAGCGGACCAAAATAAACTAAGCTGTTCTCTGGAGTATTCCTATGCCCTGCTGAAAGTTTTCTAACGTGACGTGCCGAGGCTTCGGGGAACTCGTTTCATGAAATTTTCGAGTGTTTGTTCCGCCGTTGATAACATGAAAACCATAACAATGCAAGTGCATTAAAAGCTTGAATATTTCAGAACACATGGCACTTAAGCAAAGAAAATATAAAAATTTCATAATTTGAATGAAGTTGCAAAATCCCACTTTGCTTCGCCAGAATGCCGGCATAAACTGTGAATTATGAAAGAGCCGTGTGTGAATGTTTTGACACTGATGCGGTGGCAAGTTTCCTGGCTTCGCAGGTGTGTGTTCGACTTTGTAACGTGTAGGTCATCTCTCCATAGAATTAGGGCTGGGTGTCATGTAGAAAATCAAATATTACAATATTTTTGACTAAATACTTCCAAATCAATATTGCAACAATATTTTAGGGTTGACTATTGGTGCTTTTTAAAAATATTTACACAGTGAGACTTTTGATAGAAAATCATCAGTAATGTAGATATAATGACTGTGGGTAAAGGCAAATATCCAGAATCTAAGACCATATCTAGTCGCATATAACAATATCACTGAAACATTGACATACTGCCCAGCTCTTTATGGAAAGTTTTGTTTCTTTTCGCCCACTCTCACCCCACTTGCTTTTGTCAGTTTATTCTTGTCTCCAGATCCTGCTCAACTTTGGAGCCCTAAGACTTCAAAAACGTTTGGACTCCATAGCTTGCTAACTTTGTTGGTGTTAACATGCGTTGACTGGTGCAGTTAATGTTAGCTAACTGAAAAGACCGTTGCTTATGATGTTTTCACCAGCGTTTTCAGGTAAGCTGACTTGTCTTGATGCACACACACACCTTGGAAGAGTCATTTCCCTAGATATATGTATATAGATTATAAGAAAAAGCTGCAAATAATGATTATTTTTGTCATTGAAAAGGTAGGAGTCACCAGGGGCCCCACAATAGGCCCCACCAAGCAATGTTATTGTGATGTTAAACATTTTGTAACATGCTGAGAATTGTGATAACATATATTGCGATTTAATACCTTTTATGCAACGGCAAATTATATCCTGAAGGGGGTTGTTTTGACAGATTTTGACCAGCTTTGTCAATATCTATTTTCTCTAATTAGAAGTTTTCACTTTGTCCATTTCTCTGCAGTGTTTTTATTGCAAAATGTGTCTAGTGGACTGAAAAATGAATTAATTTCATTATTCTGGTTAGGATACTGAAAGTTTAATTTGTATTTGTGATATTAATAATCTTTTTAATAGAAAATTTAATATGTGTGTATCGATTCAAAAATTACCACACAAAATATTATTATTGATTATTGATGTAACAAAATGGTGAAAAAAAAGTTACACATTTCACCAAAGTCCTTGTCAATGTCAGAAAAAGGCTTGTTTTGTGCAACTAATGGTCGAAAACCCAACAATACTGAGTTTGCAAATGTATAAAACAGAGAATATCGGCAAATTCTAACTATCTTACTCGCAGCATTTATGCTTAAAATTTGGTCAAATGTGCAGTTCCCATCTCTAATACTTTATCTTGAGTATTCAAAAAGGGTTGTATAAAAGGTTTTTCCCCCAACATTAATCTTTCTGAGTGCCCAGGTCTTAACAGACGTTGTGTCTTTGGTTTTCCACATTTGTGAAGACTTTTTTTTATGATAGTTACAGTTATGATAATAATGACAGTGATTAACAAAGATCTGTTTGTGGTTGCAGAATATAAAAAGTTCATCAGACACATTAAAAATAACTATTTAACAGTGTTTTTATATAATAAATGAATAAATAAATAAATGTGTAAAATAAAGTTAGAATCTATATTATCAACTTATTTAAGGGGGGGGGGGGGTCCCCTTTTATGTCTTTTACATTTTCTGATTAAAGGGTAAATGTTTAAAGATTTATATTTGTTTCCTTGCTCCATTTTAACTATTTAACAAAGAGCGCTGTTAATTAATGCATGCAGTTCTGTTCTTGTCTTGTCTCATCACCTTTAACCACCTTTTGTCTTCCTTAGGGTTGAGTTTTTTGCAGTTTGATGCCCAAAAATCATCAAATTCTGCTCTGTCGCCTTAAGATGAATTTCCCCAGAGCAAATATTAGATCCTCAGTATCAGTGGATTTTGCTCAGAGTTTACGAGCACACTGCAATTAAGATAAATGAAACTCAGCACCTGGTTTTTGGTTTGGCGCTTTCCTTTCATCTCACCACTTCACTCTGCAGTACGAGCACTTCCCCGTTCCTCGTCTTTAAAGCCCGGCTATTCGTCTCTCTGCGTCTCCGTGGTGTGTTTCCTCCTTTCCCTCTCTGAACCTATTCTCCATTTAATCAGCTCTCTCAGGACTCGGTTCTGTATAATTAGAGACTGAAACTTTAATCACCATGGATCCAGGGCAGGGGAGAGCAAGGCATTTCAAATACACACAAGCAGGAAATTAGCATGAAACAAAGTATGGAAAACGTGGAAACGGATGTGACCAAAAAAAAAAGCTTAATTTTAAGTCGTGACATTTATTTGCCGTCAGTCTGCGCGCACGCTCACACAGGCAGCGAGGACAAATTTCAGGTTCTCACAAGACAAATAAAAGCCGAACTATCTGATAATCATGTCCGGTAGGTCTTGACCTGTTCATAATGCTCAGCTAATTGTTCGGCGGCAGCGAGGTGGAGCTGGATTAAAAGGTCACAGTTTGCAGGATGTCCTTACATAACAACAGCTGTCTCCTCACCTCCTCTCCTTCTGTCTCCTCCTATCTGCTCATCTTCTGTTTTTCTGTCGTCTTGTCCTTGCCTTTCCCCCACACTGGCATTCCTTTCCTTTTCAAAAAGCAAATTTCCTCCTCTCACCCCTTTATGTATTCATCTGAAGACCATTCACTTTTGCTGTATATTAACATTTTGGCAGGATGTGGTAAACAGCAAACTGGAAAATTATTGTTTTCTGGGAAACTGCCAGCTACATTTGGAAACTGGCAGCTGATTTTGTCCATAGGAGATTTAGGGGGGAAAGAAAGAGCTTTTTTTTTTTTTTTTTTAAATGTAATGTTTTTTTTTAGATATCTACAGCATCCAAATTTACATTTACATTTTTTTTTTAATCCAAAAACACTAAGTCAAGCAAAGGAGAAAAAGAAGAGCATTTTTAAAAGTTTTGATTAATGATGTGATAAGAGGAGAATAATGCAAAGTTCATGTGGACTTTGGCCACTGACCTTTGGTTTTTATTTATTTTAAGTACAAAATATGGAGACATTTGGAAATAAAATCAAATTTCAAAGCAGCTATAATCAAAATGTTTGTAATATTGAAAATCAAAAGCACTCTGTATGTTAAATGTGAACAGCCTGGAGACGGAGCATAACATTTAGTGTAGCATAACGACTCTTCGCAAGACAACCAATCAGCTCCTTTTCCAAAAATATCAAACCATCGCTTTTTGTGTGCGTTTGCCAGTGAATCCAGTAAACTGTTTTCCACGTTGCATATATATTTAACCTTGCATAAGCCGCTGAATGGAACCAGTTCCACGGCTCAAAAAGTCAAATGCAAGAATTTCGTATCATGATAGATTTCGGTGGCCTGAGAGACGCCACTGTAGGCCTCGATAGCTGGTAGCTAACAAGAGTTTACCCCGCCTCATGTTTGAAAGTGACGCTGATCAGAGTCGACGGGCCAGACTTGCTAAGTTCCTCGGCAGAAAGCCTGGCCAGCTGACGAGGTGGAAACACGCTAGTCACTCAGTGCAGACACAGCTGTTGTACCGCTCAGCAAAGAGTGAAACCAGCCTACATCCTGGCCCTTTTTACTTAAATGTTGCTGTTGGATTTAGCCCGTGCAGTTTATGTTCTGCACCCCTGAGGAGCAGAGATGGGGTTCAGCTGTACGTGGCCACATGATTAATCCTTGTCGCTTCCCATTTACAGCATTATACTAATCAGCCATGAGGCAGGGTCCTGAGAAATCGTCCAGAATATTTCACAGGATTAATGAGCTAAAACTGCCAACTTTTTAATGCCGTTAGCTACAATCAATCCGAATACACCTGAACATTAAGTCAAGGTGAAGTTAGGCAATCTATCTCTCTTATCCAGCTGTCCCTTCTCTATTCTCTGGCGTCAGAGAGCTGCAGAAGGTTTTTTTAATCGGCTTGGCGACCAATATTCAACAGACTTAATCAGTGCTCCTTTTGTGAGCTGCCAAGCTATTAAAGATGCTGATATATTAAAGTGCACCGCAGATCATGTTTTAATGCTGACAGATTGTTCCCAATTATGTCCTTAATTCTGTAAGATTGCCAAATGTGCAGCGGGACATGCACTCTCTGGGACACCCTCACTGCGATGAAGAGGTCGAGTGGGTTTTTTTCGGACACTAAACTGACTTTATTTGGCTTAAGGACTGTTCTGTGGACAAAAGACGCATGTTGAATAAGTCATCTTGGGCTCTGGGAGCTTGTGGTGGGCATGTGATCAGCAAAATATTCAGCGGAGGAATTGATGATGAAAATAATTGTTGTGGCAGGGAGAGTTAATGGTTTGCAAGCTCTTGACTGATTTTGAATGTGTTTTTGTTCAGTTATGTGTAATCAGCTGCAGCTAAATCTTCAACAGGAAACCAACAAACAAATAGTATAAAAAATCACAATAAAAGCACTAGTGGTTCCACTTTGATTTATTTCATTATAACAATAATTTATTTTAATTTAATTTATTTTTTTATTTTAACTTTATTTAAACAGTGTATTATCTGACTTCAGTATAACAGTGCTTTTATATAACCTTATTGTAATGGTACTTTGCTTAAATTTATGATAACAATATTTAATTTAACATTAACAGTACTTTATCTAACATTTTGTAACAGTGCTTTATTTGGCTTTCCTAAAACAGTACCTTAATTAACCTTATTACAATAGTTCTTGTCAAACGTTATTATAATAGTATGTTATTTAACTTTAGCTATAACAGTACTTTGTTTAAGTTTAACTGTAACAGTGCTTTATTTTACTTTATTAAAACTGAACTTTATTGTATTTTAACTATAACAGCACTTTATTTAAGGTTAATTGTAACAGTGCTTTATTTTACTTTATTATAACTGAACTTTATTGTAATTCAGCTATAACAGTACTTTCTTTAACTTTATTGTAACAGTAGCTTTAATTTTGCATTTTAGTAGTTTGCTGTAGTTTAGAGGTAATTTCAAATTATCAAGCTATATCGTGTATTGTGATATATAGCCAAAATATATTGCAGTAATATTTGTCATATTTATACAGAAAAGATAAGATTCCTTCGATATATATGTACTACTATTCTGATGTGCTGTTTTTTTGTCGTTTTCTTAGTATGAATTCAAGGCTAAGAGCATCAAGAAGAAGAAAGTCAGCATCGTGGTGTCTGTGGACGGAGTGAAGGTGATGCTGAGGAAGAAACAGAAGGTAAGTCAGAAGTGACAGACTCCTAAAAGTAATATGACATAACCAAGGAATTCAATTTAATCTGCAGACTGAATGAAAAAATAAAAAAAATCAGCATTAAATGAGATTTAAGTAAGTAAGTTTTATCACAATTATAATAACTTTGCTACAAGGTGTTTTATCAGTGCTTAATCACACTCATCTGTCTCACACGCAGAGGAAAGAATGGACATGGGATGAGAGCAAGATGCTGATCATGCATGATCCCATATACAGGTCAGTCACGTCTCTCTCTGGCAATTTCATAGTTTCAAACTAAAACACACAGTTTGTATTATACAAATATAAAATCCTTTGCCAATATCTTGTTACACTCACTGGATGAAACTGTCTGATATTCAGTGCAACACAAACTCTACGTCTCCCAGCTCGACCTCTGTGGATGAAGCTTCCATGTACTTTAACATGCACGACTAATGTGCTAAAATGTACTATACCGCATATGCCAAACGCACTTACATCCATAAGATAATGAATAATCTATAGCTTGTGCATGTAGTTAGTAGGTCATATGTTTTTCAGTGTGTATTTTTTTTCCAGGGGAGGCATCCTACTCTCTCATTATATTTACAGTAATCTAGTATTTAAACCATCTTTGCAAGAATATTTGGGGAAATATTTCAACAGGCATGGCTGAAAAAAAAAAGCATTTATTAAGGCCACAACATCCCATCAGCTGCCTCTCCTGTTTACATAGCGATGGAGCCTGTCAGCCAATCATCAGTGGGCCTGTGAAGCTGTCAGTCACTGCTAAGCAACTCACAGCGAATCAACCGTAAAGTGTCAAAATATAATACAGCCTGTCAAAGTGCTGAGGCGAGAAGGGAAATTTAGAATTGAAAGTGCAGGCAAAAATTGAAGGTAGGGTTTTTGTTCAGGAGAACTAAGTGTCTTTTTGTTCTTTTTGGCTGACTTAAAACAAGCAATTATAGCTAATAAGGCATCTTCTTCATGGAAATGGAAAAGGAAAGAAATAGGCAGGCACTTAAAAGTGTCTTAACCAACTTGTGTGTGATGTGTGTGTGTGTGTGTTTGTAAATTATGTATAAATCTGTGGGAGGATCTCATTTGGCAAAGCCACACCTCGTCATGGGGCCATGTGTGTTAGATACAATTTTTCTTGCTTGTGTCTTTGTGGGTGTGTTTGTGCAGTGGGGATACAATACAAAGTGCACTCCGTGTCATGTGATGCTCAGTAGTAGATGGTCATAATTCGTTTGCCCATTTCCCGGTGGAGTTGTTTTATAGCAGTGAGTGAAGCTGCAGATTGGGATGCAGAGCTGACCTGCGGCTCTGCCACTTTACTGCAGAGTGTGTGCAGGGTTGCTGGCAAGGACAGAGGATGGGACAGTTTGCTTGTAGGCTACAATATAAGACCCTACAAGACTGCAGGAGTATATTCTTGTGTATTAATACAAAGTGATACACCACCAATATTCCTCTTTCATTTGATTTATATCTGCATTAGGTCAGTTCTTTCTCCCAGATCACAGTATTGGGTTTTAATATAATTTGTTATTAAAGGGTAAGTTCTGTATTTTTTCAATTTTAGACCCAATTTTGCAATGTTTTTGTGTCAAAGTGACATATGGGGACAGTATTTTTTTGAGATTTGGTCCAGTATTGAGCGAGAGTGCTGCAGCAGGCTAAACCGGTTGCAATGTAAACACTCAGGGCAATTACACACCATTAATTTGCTAAAAATGCTTGTTGTTGCCACCGACAGACTCAGATTGGTATTTTGTCTGACAACATTATGGAAAGGATCCCCGCAGACACAGAACCTTTTGTTAAAGAGTAAAATTATTGTTGTTTAACCAGAAACGGCCCTGAAATCACTATCAAACCCACAAGACTCCATTTAAATAAATAGTAATTTTATAATCGAAAAACAAACTTCATTTAAAGATAACAGAAACCAAATAAAAAAATCATGTTGGTTTGTCTTTACATTGTTCCAACAATTACCAACTCTGATTTTGTTTAAATTAACCCTAAATTTACCCAGTAAGATGTGAAAATTTGCTGGTTTTAAGCACGCTAAAATTACTGTTTATTTAAATGGATTTTGGTGAGGTTGTTGGTTTTGTTTCTGGTTAAGGACAAGGATGCTAGTCTTTAACAAAAAGGGATATTTCAGTCATGATTCTTTGTACACATTGTTAGACACTTCAAAAAATCACCACCCGTCAGTGGCAAAAAAGTACTTTGGTGGATGTAACTCGACGGTGCGGATATACTGAGTGGTTACAGCTGTTGCCTCGCCTCAATACTGGACCACATTGTAAAATTGTTTTTCCCATCAGCCACTTAGACACAATAACATGGGGATATGGGGTCCAGATTGAAAGAAATACCAAAGTCATTCTTAAAGAGGATTGTGACTCTGAAGAAAGGGGTGGATCATGCAAAAAAAAAAAATCTTATGTATTTAAATTTGTTGTCATGTTTTTTAGGATTTTCTACGTATCTCACGACTCCCAGGACCTAAAGATCTTCAGCTACATCGCAAGAGACGGCTCCAATAATTCCTTCAGATGTAATGTCTTCAAGTCAAAGAAGAAGGTATAACAAAAGAGGACTAACTTCCAACTCGACTGCCGACATGCACAGACGATCACAGACACCTTTCTGGGGAATAGGCTTCATGCACAGCTACACTGCTGCTCTTATGTTTCATCACCCCTGAGATTTCCAGTTTAAATAACTGAAAATGAAACCGACAATCATACAGGGAGAAAGCCATTAGAGAGTGAGAAGGGATACAATTTTTATCAGCTGCAGTAACATCAGACAGTCTTAAAGGGACAGTTCACCCCAAAATGAAAAGCACATATTTTTACTCTTACCTGTTGTGCTCTTATCAATCTAGATTGTTTTGGTGTGAGTTGCAGACTGTTGGAGATATCTGCAGTTAAAGATGTCTGCCTTCTCTCCAATATAATGAAACTAGGAGGCTCTTGTAGCTCAAAGTGCCAAAAAAATTCATTTGAAAAACTCGACAGTTTTTTTTTTTTGTTGTTTTTTTCAGAAATCATGACCCTGTTACTCAAGATAATCCGCAGACCTTGCAGTGAGCAGTTTCTATTACGGTCTATAGGGTCTATTTTCTTTCTACCGAACTACACCCGCCAACTGTATCACTGTGCAGAAGGAAGAGGATTGTTTGTATTTAATGTTACTGAATTTGTGTTTTTAATTGAAGAATGCATTTTGATTATTATGTCAGCTCAGTGAATCAATATTGATTTTGAATTTGATTTTCTGTGGTTTGGTTGACGACCTGGGGCTCACCACTGCAGATCCATAGCCTGCAGTGAATACAGAATAGATGCACTGCAAGACAAGATTTACAGCTGCACATTTCAGACAAGTACCTCTTTACCTTTCCTCCAGTTTAAGCTGTTTTTTATATGTTGCAGTTATTGCAAGTTACTGCAGTCTTGGCTCACAGGTCTGGTGTTATCAGTCAGTCGTAATGAGAATTGTACCAAAGAAGCAGTGGTATTAGTCTCTGATCAGAGGTATTCAGCTGCGTGCCAAGAATGACTCAGAGAGTTAACTCTCCTTATATCAGAAATGGGGGACTGCTCTGTGAAATGACTTGTTGTGGGCTTTACGTATGTTGAATCCTCTTGCTCAAAACACAGATAATTCATCTCAAACTCTCCACTCTGTTCTCTCTGTCCATCTGTCTCTCTCCTCTCTTTCCCAGACGCAGGCCATGCGTATTGTGCGCACAGTAGGTCAGGCCTTTGAAGTGTGCCATAAGCTCAGCCTGCAGCATGCGGAGCAGGATGCAGACGGACAGGCGGATGGAGAGAGTGACAAGTCTGCAGAGGAATCCAGCAGTCATGGTGAGGCCTACCTAAAAGGATGTACTGTTATCTGCTATGCACAGTGTTGCCTTTGCAGAGTACCGTTAAACACACATATGAACACATATTTTGCACTATATTGCGGGTAATTTTAAACACTAATAACAACATCTTAAAATAAGGTATTTAAAGTTTGCAATAAAGTCCTGAAAACTAAAAACACTACATGCATATCTTGGCTGTGTTTGCAGCTAACTTTGTGAGCCCAGAGGCTGTTTGTGCTGTTTAGTTTCTGTTTAGCAATGTGCAAACACCTGCTGCTTCTCTGAGCCCTCCAACTGTTCAGGAGCCAGCAACTCTTTGTGGGTCAAACTGAAGAAAAAGTGCAAGACTAACTTTTTCTTTTCTTGGACTGTAAAAAAAAAATCTGGATTATTTTTTACTGACATGATGCATTACATATCCCCAGCTATGTTATTAGATAATTAATTGATTTTTTTTTTGGATGCTAAAGCATGCATAGACATTTTAGTGCTTTCTAATGGAAGAAAAACAAGATAAAACAATCACGATAACTGCACACTGACCAAAAACATCTTATCCTGTTACATGGATGGCTGGATTGTGAAATCAGGGATGGCAGAGGTGGCACAAAGTCATTGCTTTGCAAGTCATAAGTAAGTCTGAAGTCTTTGCCAGGAGGTTTCACATCACATCCCATGTTATATACAACATTTATGGCAGGGAAAACCCAAAATGATTTCCTGATTCCAGGGTTGGGTTAGGGTTTTGAATGGCTTGAATCAGTTTGTCTTGAGGGTTTCCGGCACAATCATTTATTTGTGGTGGCCTGCTGTGATTAAAAACATCTGCCACCATGTATTGATTTGTACACAAATACACAGTAAGCTTCGTGGTTACTGGGGTGTGTTCCTTACAAAGACATAAAGGCAACCATTTTTCACAGACAAGCATGCAGGTTTATTAAAACACATTTTACCTCTGACATCTGGTCTGAACAATGTTTTTCTGTGGAAACTGGTATTTATGAGCCGTTATTGGTCACTTGTGTCACATGTTTGCGGACTCTCTCTCTCTCTCTCTCTCCTGGCTAAAACTTGACCTTGGTTTGATTACACGCCGCTTTACGACCTAAATGGAGCCATCAAACCTCACCAGCCCATTAATTCAACACAGCGGTCAAACAGAAACATCTCAGATGCCCAGTTACACTGGAATGTAAACAGATTTAAGAAACAACATCGAGCTAATCTGGATTTGGGTGTTCTGTGATGTTCATTTCACGTGGGATGGAGGATTGCAATTCACACGTCCTTTTGGACAACAAAAGAGATTGCCAGTTTTACAGTAATTAGTGTAATTTGCTCAGTGAATGAATGGTTGTCTGGCACTGAGCTGCAGTTGTGTGACAGGCTGCGTTGATCACGTGGGGGCAAAATACCGTGTATGTGCTCAAAATAGCATTAATTTAAGGGTTAATTATCTAAACGCAGGCATCCCTGTTCATATGTTTTTATGGAGTTTTATAGGTTGTTTTTCTTACTGTCTTTGCGTATTCTTTCACAGGTCGTAAGCTGACGGGGGCCGAACGAGGGGAGGCAGAGGAGGACAGCAAACTCGGAGGAAGACGAGGAGGAGAAGATCCTTCAGCTGGCACCTCACTGTGTGAAAAGGCAGTCAGTGAAATTCTGCAGAGCCTGGCTGAACTGAACGTGGTCAAACCCGGACAGACCATCATAGTAAGATGCTGCAGCACATACAGACTCTCACATACATTGCATTGCTTGAGGCAAGAGGGTTATGATACGCACACTGTATTCTGCTTGATGTATTACAGGTGTCTACAGTCCTGCCCAACAGTATAAAGGCAAACAGCCTGACATTTTTACATTTTAAAGGCCACGAATGACATTTAGATTTAATGGAGACAAATAATGGAGATGCTTTAAAGCCCAAAATAAACATTAGATTTCCCCCCACTTTTTGTGCTTGATAAATCAAAATTTTAGTGATAGTACAGCTATAATTTATTTATTTATTTCATTTCCCAAAAGAAAAAAAAAGCTTTTTTTTTTTTACTTTCTTGTGAAAACAGCATCTAAGATCCGAGCCTTTACATTTGCATTGGCCGTGCACGTCTGTTTTGGAAGATTTTTCTGTCTCTTTGTGGTTATTTTGTATCTCCGTATGGTTGTTTTGTATCTCCTTATGGTTGTTTTGTATCCCTCTGTGGTTGTTGCATGACTCTTTGTATTCACTTTATGTCTCATTGTGGTTGTTTAGAGTCTCTTTGTAGTCCTTTTATCGCTCTTTACAGTTGTTTTGTGTTTCCTTGTAGTTGTTTTGTGTCTCTTTTACGTATTTTAGTGTTTGTTTTCATTACTGTCAAGTAGGCAAGGCTTTCTGTTGGAACTGATGTGATATTTCACACTATTTTTAGTCGTGGTTATTGGACAGCTAAACCTTACCACAGTGGAAAGTAAGGACAGCCTCACATTCATAAACTCACCTTGTGACAGTTGAAGTGAAGGTTCCCCTTTAGTAGCAGCCGAAGCATCCACATTTTAATGATTGCAGTTTTTTTTTTTTTTTGCTCCAGACTGCTTCTGTCTCTGTAGCTACAGGATGTTACCTCTGCTGTGATTCATTGATTTGGCTTTAGTGGTGTTTTGATGCTATTATCCAGGCACAGCGCTGCCAAATGGCTCATTAAACTAAGGAAGTAAGTACAGTATAGTGCTTTGTCATGTACTCCAGTACCTGACCAGATCATTGACTGCAGCTCTCCATGACTAACCACAGTTGGCAGCAGATACTGTAGGTGTGAAATAACCCCGTCACGCTTGCATGAGTTAGAAAAGACGACATTTTTGTTTCCCTGTGTTTGAGATTTAGCGCACTTTAAATCCTTACAAAGTTTGGCACTGGCGATTATCTTTCACGAACATTTTCACTGTGACAGGATGAAAAGATGCGCCACACGCAGGCTCTGGTGTGTCACGATGCCTTTTGCTTTTGGATTTGTCACCATAGCGAGTGTGGTAGGCACCGCTGTTATCAAACTGCTGAAAGAGAGAGAGAGTTGGATTGGAGTGGGGAACCTGAATATTCCTGCTGGCTGTGAAAGGGGGACACTTAATCCCAAAAACCCCAGTCTGTTCCCTTTGATTTCTGAGAAACGCCACCATAATCCCATTGAGGGGTTCACGAACATCTGCTCCATGGAGATAAGGAAGGAGAGAGGGAAGGAGTAAGAGGAGGAGGAGGAGGAGGAAAGAAAGAGATGGAGGGAGGGATAATGAGAGATCAGGATAATGAAAAAAGACTGGCCCTAAGATACAGACTACACAAGATGCTGGGTGTGTTGGTGGTTGCAAACAGGCAACACCAGGGTGGACAAAATAACAGAAACACCTTTAAGACTATCTGGCGTTAAACTGACTTGTCTTTTGTGGGATGCTACAAATAATTATTTTCATTATCAAATTAAAGCCCCAAAAGCACAGTCTGTCAGTCGGAGACACATGAGAACAAAACATTCTGCCAGAGTTTCAAAATACATCACATTTCTTGTGTTTTGTCTCCCCTGACTAGCGGACCTCAGTTTGAAAAAAAAAGGAAGGTGACAACACATTACTGTGTTCACCAATCATAACTGAGCAACATTTGAGTCAAAGTCTGATAACAATTGTGGGATAGTTTGCATTTGATTCAAGCTGCTGTTAATCAAATCTGATCAAACGACACGAAGAATGTTTTATTTACTCCAACATAAACTTGAATTGGTGCTTATTTATCCACGGATATTTAATGTTACAGAGGAAAGCTGCTCATTAGTTTGTATAATTGTTTTTGTCCTTAACACAGAAAGACCCATCGCAATTTCCAAGAGTCTAAAAATTGTTGTTGTTTTTCCCAAACAATGATCTGAAACACAAATATGTCCAATATACTTTGATACAAAACAAAAAAGGAACTTAATCCTTAAATTGAGAAGTTTGTACCTGTCTTTTTTTAGCTTGAAAAATAACTTTGTATTGATCATTAAAATCGTAGTCAAATAATTATCATACAGCTGAATAATCCTTAATCACTTTTTCCAGCTCTAATAGTTTGTAGTGCTGTTAAAGCTGCTGGAAATTTGGTTTTAAAAAATCTCAATAACAATGAATATACAGTGCTAACTATTAGGGCTGTAAAGATATATTGATCTGGAATAATATATCAATTCAGTCATTAAAAATCTGATATCAGCAATGCAAAATGAAAACATCCAAACAAATTGTAAGATACACCTTTATTTTGAAAATACTACGACACATACAGTATGTGTCACCATTTCAATCCAAGCGCAGCTCTTTCAGCAGATGATAATGAGCAGACAATAAAAAGACAATGAGGATATTTACTGATATAGTCTCATTTGGATCGCAGGCCCCTAAATGAATCAAATCGAAACTTTGTGATATCAGCCTATATGCTATCCTTGACCAAAGAATCGACATAATATGGTATCACGAGGAAAAACTTGTGATTTACACCTGTGGTAAGCACAGTGTCCTCAAAGCAAGAGTGTTTGGATTTTAAAGCTTGTGTTTAGAGTTTGCATGTTCTCCCCACATCTGTTTCACTTTTCCCCACGTTCTCCAGCCTCCTCCCACGATCCAAACACGTGCAGGTTAATTGGTGCCTCCAAACTGACCTTAGGTGTGAATTTGAGTATGGCTGGTCTTGTCTCTGTATGTCAGCACTGTGATAGTCTGGCAACCTGTCCAGGATGTGCAGAGTCTTTCCAGTGTCAGCTGGGATCAGCTTCAGCCCCTGGCAACCCGTAAGAGGATCAGCGGTCACAGAAAACAAATGAATGAATAAATGTGCAACAAGTTAAGTTAAAGAAAACATTGTTATTTATTATTCAAGAATAGTTTAACACTTACAAACTCAGATAATCTGCTTAATCGTGAGTTTGTGGTAGTGGTCCTATCAGATTTGATTGACAGTGGCAGCCCCTGTTATGGTGTGATGGTAGAGGTGACAGTTGGTACTTTTTGATTTGCATACGTCTTGCAGTGTTTTTAACTGACAGCAGTTGAAGACATTGATGAGTCACAATGTAACTGAAAGATTAGATTGTAAAAATCTCTCAGTATTGCCCTGTTATGGTGCCATATTAATGGATGCATTTCAAATTATTTAGAGAACCTGATGATATTATGAGGTGAAGCCTTTCTCACTGATCTGCAGGACCTGAAAACTGCTGAGCTTTATAATGTGCTCTTTCGCTCTCTAGTGGTGGGATGTGGGAGTTACACAGTTTCTGTGTTTCACTGTACCAAAAGAAGTAGCTTTACATGACAGCAGTTACAGTTTGTGTCATTTGCAGACATGAATCATATTAAACATTCTTAGAGTAAATGAGTGCTGATGTCCGTGTTGACAGAAAAAACACAATTGCTCCTTTCTTGCTATGTGTGAGAAGAGGCTGAAGTAAAAGTTTTTTAGAGAATGGCCTCTCAGGATGTGTGATACCAGAGATCATCTGAAAAATCAGTTAAAAATCCAGGGAGGTAGGAGACTAAGAGAAATAAATGGAGACAGATGAGAAGAGAGTGTATGGTAATGAGCAGAGATTATTAGTTCTGGTGAGGGGTTACAGTCGGGCTCCAGGGGGCTCCAGATCAGTGGGTCCAGTCCTGCTCTCAGGGACTCTAGAGGACCGGGCGGTTTCTCTCCCACTGGTTCATTAATTGCATTCATAGGGTGTCCAAGGTCTAAAAATAGCTCCTATTATGTGGTGAGGATGAAAAACTGGCAGCACTGTGGGTCCTGAGGGCCAACACTGAAGTCCATTGTGTCTTTGATGCTTTTTCGTTCCTGCAGTGTGTGTCAGGGAGCCCGATGTCAGAGAGGAATGTTTTTACAACCATTTTACTCCCATCAATAAAATGTATTGTGTGTGTTTGCCTGTGGTCAGGACTTTGATCGAAGGTCCCTCTTCACTGTGACGTCCCAAGGCATCACTCCCAGCAGCCCTTGCTCTCGCTCTCTAACTCCGCTGGCATCACAGCACTACCTGCAGCTTCTTCAGCAGCAGCTGCAGCAGCAACAGCAGCACACGCAGGTGGCCGTCGCACAGGTAAGACATGCATGATAGACCAGCGGTCATCAACTGCAATTGTCAGGCTGACACTGTGAGGGCTGAAAAAATTCATAATAATTAATAATAATAATTTAAAAAAATATATTTATATATGTGTGTGTGTGTGTGTGTGTGTGTGTGTGTGTGTGTGTGTGTGTGTGTAAAAAATATTTAGACCTGCTATGCACACAATTGCATAACATGTTTTTGTCAATAATTGTAAGCAATATTAAAAATATTTAATTTAAAATGGAATAAAAATAAATTATAAGTACAAAAGCTGTGAGTTTCTCCCTAGTCCTGCATGAAAATATTTGCCAGGGTTCACACTGTTTAATCTGTCTGTGAGAGAGAGAGAAAGAAAGGTGAAAGGTGGACTATTGCACGCAGTGTTTCTGTAAGCTAGACCATTGAAAACATACTTAAAATGCTGCTTTGTCACTTTTTGATGCATCACTACAACTCCCTCATCATATGAATTTGTAGTATGTCTTTAGTATGCAAAGGTGGAACACACATTCATGGGGTTGGTAAATAATTCCTCATGGAATTTATTTCCATCTCAGTGTTTCTGGGCTTGCCTTATAGGTTAAAAAAAATCTAGATTTTTTTTTAATACCAGAAAACAAGATGTTCCTCTCCTCATTTTCTGTACTCATTAATATTCTGCAGGCTGTTGTGGCTCTCAGGCTGCACATTGACAACAACTGTCACACACAGTGTGCAGGTTGTGTGAAACATTGCAGTAGGACATTTAGGACAAACTGTAAAATATCTTTGAACCTTCCGCTGTATTACACCAGCAATACAAGCTCAAAATTATGGCTGCAAGTTACAGTTACTTTATCATAGATGATTTTGACATTTACTGTGTTATTTGATAAATCATGAAAAAAAGGATCCTGTCACATCCTCCTAGAGCCCAAGATGACATCTTCAAATGTCTTGTTTAGTTTGACCATAATGCAGAAACATAAAGATATTTGATTTCCAGTGATGTCTGGTAAAAAAAAGCAGCAAATCCTCTCATTTGGAGCCACAGAACATTTTTTGTCCCGCTGACTTTGCTTTAAAAAATTCTGAAACAGATCATTGATTACCAAAACAGCTGATTACTTTTCTGTCAACTAACCATTTCATTTTCGCTCAGATGGGTTCTTCTATAGGCACACAAACACTTTAATCAATGAGATTACCATTCCTCATTGTCTTTGCCCTTTGTTTAATCTTTCATTGACAGGTTAATTTGAAATCAAGAGGGGAACCCAGAGATCAATATGGAATTCATTAAACTTGATACTCACCTGTTTTCAGTGAAAGCCAGTGGCTGGCATGTACCATTTCCCCCCTATTTACTGTCTTCACTTTTCAAAGGTCCAGGCTGGACCCGACAGATTGATCCAGACTCATGTTGAGGATTATGTCATGAATTATTCACCATCATTTGGCTTATTCAGTGACACTGATGTCATGTTTTTTCATAACAAAACTTATAAAAACTAATTATTTTGTGAACTAGACCTGGGATGCTTTTCCTTTTTAATGTTATTTGGTCACAAGATTGAAATTTATTCCACCTATACCTCCTCAGGCGCGCTTTTACTGTGCTGGAGGCTTGACACGAAATATACACACTATCGGACATCCAGGAGGAATTTTTAGTAAAAACCTTAAGCACAGTTGAGCAGAATTAAGACTTTTTGGAGGTAATCTTCATATAGAGATCTCTATGTACTGAATGGCTTTTACTAATACTTTGCCACTAGGGGGCAGCATCAACACAGTTATAGAGGACAGTCAGTGCAGCATCATAAAACTGAAGCAAGTCTCAACAGTCAGCAACACAAATGAATATTTACTTTAGTGTTTAATGTCTGGTCGATTTCACTGCTACAGGAAAACTGACCCACAAGTTAATGATCCACCCAAATAGGGGATTATAGATATGAACAGGATTATGAATTTGCTTTTATTCCCATAATATCATCAAAAACACATGATGTGAGTTAAGTTGGAGGTGAGTGGAACTGAGAAATGAAATGACAGGAAAAAATAACCATTTTGATGTATAATTCATCTAGTTTGTTTTATTTTTTATTTATTTTTTTAATGAAAGGGGGCACAGCATATTAATGAACATCAGTATAAAATACAAATGTAAATATGCTGGAGTTAGCAGGACTGCTAATTTACATCCATAGTCCCTCGGCAGATAATAGACAATAGAAATAGAGAAAGAAAGAATAAAAAACAAAACAAGTTCATAAAGCGGCCAAAAGTGCAGTAACAGTAGCGATGTAAACTGTATGGTATAAGGTGCATGGTGCAAAGTGCAAAATTCAACACGTGTTGGTTGCTCACATGTACCATGTATCACTGGCTAAACGGACAAGGAGCTTTATTGCAGATACAGTGCATAAGAAGAATCCACATGAATTCATCCTCTCTTGCCGCCTGCAGTGCATAAGGACATTGAAGACTGAAGAAAGTTTTGCATTTAAATCACATCACATGTAACAAACACACCTCGGCCTTTGTCTCCACTACAGGTGCAGCTGTTGAAGGATCAGATGGCGGCAGAGACGGCTGCTCGCATGGAGGCTCAGGCCCGCGTCCACCAGCTGCTGCTGCAGAACAGAGACTTGCTGCAGCACCTGGCGCTGCTCGTGCAGCAGCTGAAAGAGCTGGAGGCCCGCACCTCGAAAACACAACCAGGCCAGCCACAACAGGAGCCTCAGGCGAACGGACACAGTAAGTGACGGGTGGGAACAGTGTAATCCCTCAGACAAACTCATGTCAGGTCAGGTTCTCCGTGTGCAGCCGTCCTTGTCATTGTTCACTCCTCTGTTGGTGTAGTCATACATGACACAAACTGTGACCCCGCACTGACCTCCTGCCTGCAGACATCCCTGTGTGTGTGTGTGTGTGTGTGTGTGTGTGATGGGCAGAAGCACAGCTGTCAGGTATTAAACCCCGCTATGTAGGTGAACATGAATGCTTTTCCCTTTGTGGCACCTAGATAAATTGAGCGTTTTGATTTTATATGTACTCAAGACAAATGTCCTCCAGGTGCAAGAACAAACAAATGAAATCTTTGTTTTAGATTTTAGTGAGGTCTTTTTAAATCCTGAAGATATCTTGATTACAGTATCAAAGGAGGCACTTAAGTCAGGGTTAATGAGGACTAATGAAAAGCCCCAGTCAATGTTAATGATAAAGAATGAGGAGCAAAGGGAAAGAGAGTGGGTTTGTACTCTTGTGTTGACAACTTGTGTTGTCTAGTCATTTAATGAGGATCTTAAATTTTGAAGTTAGATGTAACATTTCACTATCGTCAGATATAATTCTGAAATTTGTCTTACATCTCAGGACATTTCACTTAAATACACATAAATACAAAAATACAAACAGCACTTAACCAAACAACAAATCATACACAACACTACAAATCACCACAGACATTACGAAAACTGGATGCAGTGCAACAAAGTACTCATTACCAATCGCATTCAGTGTTCAGGTACACTGAGGCTTCTTAGAAGCCAAACTCTGATTTAATGGATTGACAAACTGAGTAACAAAAGAACTTCTCAACCTGTTCAGTCGACGTAATATTACCAGCCAGAGACAACATTCTTTAATGCGCAGTTTGGAAACTTGACTCAAGTGCTTTTTCTAATAAGCCAATGTTTCATGTTTAATACTTAAATTCTTCTTGCAGCTGCAATTGTATCCCCTACTCAAGATATTTCAAGATGGCATGGTCGATCTCACTAAAATGATTGTTGAGAGTTTACCTAAGCCTGATAATTAAAATGGAGAGATTTGCCTCTACACCACACTGTGGTAAACACCGTGGTTACTCTGTGTCACACACATTGTATAAAAAGCATATTTTTACACACAATAACATCTTTATATCAAACTAATAACAGATTATGTAATCACAGAGGATTTAAAACCACACTCTGTCAACATTATCTTACACTCACAGACTGTGTTCTCACCAAAAGTTGATTGTGTTAACAACCTTAACCTATTACACACAAACACACAAATTCATAAACACACTTTGTCCCAAAGGAGGATTTCTGGAGGAGGAATGTATTTACAGGAGCTAAAAGAATGGTCAGTCCTGCCAAAATAATTATGAATAACCACACACACACACACACACACACACACACACATACACATACACACACACAGTCCAGTGGGCAGAGCAGTGTGTGTGTTTGTTTATGTATAAATTATCTGTACATGTGTTGAATTGAATTTGATAATGACTAAAAAGAAAATCAGCACCCGTCTTGCTTAAAGACCCAATGAGATGTAGTTAATTTGTTTGAGGTATTATACTTTTTACTAGTCCTGTAACGTTATCCCAACCGCTTGCGGTCGCCGTCTTTTGCAGCTCAGCTGCCTGCTCCACCAGTAGTGACCGACCTGTGGTGGTGCATGCTGTGCACTACTTTGCCTCAATACAGCATCTCTGTATCAGTTGAGATGGAAGTCGAGCATCTATATTTAATAGATTATATAATGTTATAATGCCCAAGATTTTTAAGAATGTGAGTCTACAATTATTGTGATTCAATATTACAATTAATTGTGATTTTACTTAGATTTTTACTTTTTTTAACACAAGACCAAGGGAAAAAAAGTTAAATAGCTAAGTTAAATCAAACACTTTTTAGAAACAGTTTATCATGAGGAATAATTCCAAAAACAATGTGCATTACATATGGGTCAGTTTCTGACTTTTATACCAGAAGCATCATTTACTGCATGAAAAAAAGTAGTGTTTAAATAAAATGTACATGTACAATAGAATGCATGACAAATATATATTGAAATAATGAGAAGAGCAGAAAGACTTGCAGGACCTGAAGCTGTCACCATCTCTGGATGGTTTTGAGTAAGACAGGAACTCGTGTCACCATATGATACCTGTCCATGACAGAGTTTGTATGTAGATTAAGCGATGTCTGGCCTTGGTTTTATGTCATTTTGTCAAAGTGTTGTCATTCTTCGGATTTCAAATTTGAGGGGGAAAGATTGTTCCTCCCTGGAAATTTCTTGCCATGGCCTTTTTTCCCCCTTTTTTAAGTGGATATGATGGCATGTTACTCATAGATTGTCATTACTAAAAGTGGTAATGTCTTTCCACCTTTGCAGAGGCTAAATTTAAGTTATTGAATTACAATAATAGCAATTTATGCATTAAAAACTCACTCTAAGAAAAAAAACAAACATTTTAAAACATCACGATGAATTGATTTTTTTCTCCCCAACTCGTACTTTTGTGTGTATGTCTACATTTTGAGAAGGGCACATCATGTTTCATGCTTGTATTAATTATGTAAGTCCCTCTGATGGAAAATGCTAATCAGAGACATGGCTGGCCTGAGTGCTCCCAGTGGCACAGTGCCAACTCCTCCTCTCTCTGAGAGTCAGCACTCAGAGATCTTTAGAAAAATAATAAAAAGCCAACAAGTCTGTTGTGGTTAACTCTTAACTTGTTTTCCCAACATTTTATGAAATTGTCTTCTGTCTGTTCCAGATGGTCAGCAGTCACCATGCAGCTCAGTGTCGACATCAACAAAAGCTCTGTCTCTGAATCTGAAGAACCTCTACAGCCAGACCCTCGACCAACTCATCACCTCCACACCTGCATGGCCACTCCAAACCTCACCCCTCTCCCCGAACCAAGTGGACTGTGCTGAGTCCTACCTGAACCTGCTTAACCTGGAGAACAGCACTGAACCAGTCACATCAGTCAACGGAGACCTGGACCCCTTTATCAGGGCCAACGGGACAGCGGACAACAAGGAGAGCCCGTGCAATGAGATCGTCCCCTTGACCTTGAGGAACTCCGCTAGCATGGATGAAAAGTAAGACCACCGTCCTTATGTTCATCAGTAAATCGTGTTTGCAAGCACTCTACCAACACACAAAAATAACCATCAGTCAACTGGCAGTGTGTAGTGCAAGCAGATAATGTACGCAAACATTGCATGCAATAGTCCACCTTCCACCTTCTCTTCCCCTACCTCTTTGTCACTCTCTAACACATACACAAGATCAACAGACTGAATACTGCTTACCTGAGCCGCACAACACCATGGGTGACGTTGAATCATAACTGCGGGAAAAAAATCGGAGAAATAGGCTACATTTATCCGCTAAGATCAAGATAAAAGTCGCAAGTAACAAGCCCGTTCAAATTTTAGTAGTTGTAAATATTAAAAATATACATACATTGCTAGTTACGAGTTAAGCAGTGGAATTACAGTAACACGTACCAACAATCATAGACAACAATCTTTTTTTCCATGATTTCTGAGCAGATTTATGGACCTTAATTTGTTTTGAACATGGAGGTAATGATATTTTTGCAAAGTGTAAAATGAACAATCTAAATTAATATGTGTATCATCTAGATGTTCTGCAGTGGATCAAACACAATATCACATTGTTTTCGTCGTAAATTAGTAAGCTGTAGTGTTGCTGGTAGCGCAGATGTTGTAAACTGCAGACAGAGTCGTGCTAGCTGTTTCCCTCTGATTTAAGTCTTTGTGCTAAGCTAAGAGCCTGCTGGCTAATGGGCACATATATGAGAGTGGCATCGATCTTCTCATCCAACTCTTGGCAAGAAAGCACATATTTCCCAAAATGTGGGAACTATTCCTGTAATGTGCATACACACACGCTCCTTTATGGTAGCAGTCAGTTTGTGTTTGAGCGAGCCGGGCCACACAGTGACATGTGCAGCCTGTAGCTTTTAGTGTTATTAGTGGAGAACAGCTCAACTCAGCAGAAATGGCCCGCAGCTAATGAAAGTGTGACTGTAATCAGGGGATTACAGAACACGGGGAGAAAAGGGTTGGGGTTAGACAAACAAAGAGGGGATCAGGTTTGAGGTTGTGAGAGAGAATGAGATTTAAGGGAAACACAGAAACTCCATCAGCTTTGACTCCGTGCCAGTGTTTCTATTTCATGAAATAACTCGTTTTGAAAAGCTATTAAAAGGCGCGTCGAAAGAGCAAAGAGTGTAAATGGAATCATTTTCTTTGGAATAATTCATGATGAATGTGTTTTCAGGGATGTTTTAGGTTGTATTTCTCGCTGTCTGGCACATTTTATCTCGTGAAGAGCTTCCCCATACTGTACTTGTGACTTAATGTCTGTATGCAGCTCTCTGAAACATAAGCAGCTCTTACGTTGAATGCATATATGGAGCCACAGCATCTAATGACTTTTTAATGAGCTTTTTAATGAGCTTTTAATCTCCATCACAAAGAGCAGCTATGGTAAAAAAAAACACATTTATTTCATGAGATCAGGCAGAGCTCTCAAGCAAGACAAACTCTTCAGTCCTTTTCCTTTTATCCCCCTCCTCTTTCTCTCATCCTCACACTTAATTTGTCTCTCCTCTTGCTCTTCACTACCTCGCTGAAAGCAATCCACGACGCACTCTCCAAGGAGAGCGTGTTAAAGTTGATTTCAAAACAGGCGAGGAGAAAAATACAGAGTTGGAATTGACTCTGCGGTGGAGTGTGTATTTGGCGTGCTTGCACATGTTGTAATTTTGTGTGTCTTCTATTTGTGTGTGCATGTGTGTTTGTGTGTGTGAGAGGCTGCAGCGTAGCTCCCCACAGCCACACTCACGTCCTGTGGTTTCCTGCTGCACAAACTCCCAGCCAATCCCAGCTTCCCGTCGCTTCACAACCTGAAACTCTACCCCACTACATATGTCGGAATATTTTTTTCTTTTGCACGAGTGCGGGGGGAAAAAAAATAAAAGGCAAGACAAAAGGGAACTTCAAATCTCCTCCAAAGAAAGGCATCTTGTTACTGTACATTTCCATCTTAAAATTAGTTTCATCTGGGAATGTGTGCCAGCTGAAACCCCTTCCTTTTTTCCCCTTTCTTTGTAATTATGTAACAACTAACTTCTCTTTTCTGTCTGCCATTCTTCCGTCTGAGCGTCTCTGTCTCACATCGTTTTCTGTTTCCTGTCTCAAAGGCTTAAAGAAAATATACCACCGAGGCGTTTTACGTCCTTTTTCTAAAGTGATTTTCCCCTTTCTGCCAGTCTCCCCCTCTTTTATTGGCTATTGTTTGCGTCCTCTCTTGGGTGACATCCTCTGTAAATAGTCTGTAAATTCCGTAAATAGTAATCATTAAACTTTACGCTGGATTTATACACAAATGGCACATAAAAATAATGAAAAGTCAGGTTATTGCTGCACAGGAAAAACATATTTTCCTTCTGAGCAGGAAAATGTGCAGCACAGAAACTTTAAGATACGACCTTTCAGATTTGTAACTGGGAGCGTTATGCTTCTTATGTGGCTCAACTATATCTTTTAATCTCACTAAATCTTAGGAAAAATATGACAAAATGAGGGTTGGGAAAATGGAAACTTCACCGCCAATCTTCTTTGCATTACCTTTGGCACAGTCAGACCCCCGTTACCCCCCCCTGCACGGCACATTTTATTGCTTCCATTTGCTTTTGTTTTCTGGATTTCCCCAGCGAATCAATGTTTACAGCCTGAGTGGCCTTATTTTATGTTCTGCGATCTAGCTCACAGACACTGCTCTGCCATCCCCTCTC
The DNA here is from genome assembly GCF_026936395.1 of Plectropomus leopardus. Classification (NCBI taxonomy): domain Eukaryota; kingdom Metazoa; phylum Chordata; class Actinopteri; order Perciformes; family Serranidae; genus Plectropomus; species Plectropomus leopardus. The sequence goes on from NC_142195.1 coordinate 8,249,504, forward strand.
ATGTCTCTCCTCATTCACTTCCTGCCTTTCTTCATCCTGCCTTCTCTGACCTCCCGTCCCTTGGGTCCAGCGCTGGTCATGGACTGCATTCACTTCACACTATTGGTGCAATTTAGCTTTAAATCACGCAGGCATTATCGCCCAACATGGAGCCTATCCATTTGTGCTCTCCAGCTGGCCCACAGACTGGAGCGCTATATGATCACTGCATATGGTATGTTGGCATGCCACACCAGCAACACCATATTCAGCCGTGTAGTGAGTCACACTTTACACAACAAACAGAACAATTAAAGGAGGATCAAAACAGGATGTAATAGTAGACTTAAAATACACCTTGTGGGCAGAACATTGATCTGTGTTGTTCGGAAACTTTTTGAGTCATCAACCTCTGTATCTGACACACATGAAAACAAGACACGGCAGCAGTGCTAGTCTTGTGAGTATTTGGCAGGACCCCAGGAGCAGCATAGGGCTTTGGAGCAATTTGGACGGAGTGGCTAAACCGTGGAATTACAACTCACGGGTCTGTCATGTAATGCTATTGGACGCAAAAAGACTTTTTCCTTTGGACTTACATCATGAAAAAGATCTCTGTAAATTAGCAGGAAAAACCAACATAACAAGAAAGGACTCAGAAATTACAAAGAAATTAGTAAAATCATATAAGAAAATTAGTTTAAAATAAGTTAAAAAAAAAAAAAAAAAAGTCAAGACAAGAAGGTTTGACTTTTTCAAAAAGATTCTGTAACAGTTTTTTGAATAAGTTCTCCCCAGATAATGTTCAAATCATTTACTTTTTACCCCTTTTTTCAGTTTGCATGACATTCTTGCCAATCAGACTATCGATTTCTCAGGTTTTAGGGGTTTGAATGCATGTGAAAGCCATCAATCCATGTGTTAAAGGGTTAAGTCATTTTTTTCTCCATTCAAGTAAATGATCTGGAAGATCTGGGTAACTTAATACCCTAGAAATCGAACTTTTCAGGGGGCTTTGTGCGGCTCCAATGCTGAATCCGGTCCTCTTTGTATGTTATTTGGTCATGAACAAAAGTATTAGACAATTGAAAATGTTGTCTAGGTGATGGCGCTACAGGAAAGTCAGGGGATTACCAAAATATTCATCCCGAGGGGGATCTGAATATGAAATTTCATGGAAATCCATTAACATTTAAGGAAAGTCACCTAAAATCACAAATTTCAAACCTCATGGTGGCGCTAGAGTAAAAGTCAAAGTCAGTAGGATGCATGGTTTGGGAAACATGAATATCTGTACAAAAGTTCATAGTGATATACTGAGTAAATGTAGAGAGGCTTCCCTGGAGCTGTGCAGCTAAAAACGGCAGCATGCCCACGCAGAGCAAAAACAAACATATATGGTGACCAGCAGCTTATATGAGCACCCAGCTGTATATTATTCACAAGTGAGTCATGCTTCCTCTGGCATGGTATAGACTGCACTCCATGCACTCTTTCTCTCTGACAGTATTGTATATTGTATAATCACATTTCCTGACCTATCTCATGATCTTCTTCCTCCCCCTCTATCCTTTTTTTTTTTGGTTTCCCCTCTTCATCATTAACATCTTCGCCTGTGCGTCAGAGCTGCACCGGCAGCCACCTCGGCCAGTAATTTAATTGCAGCGGTATGATGAGAGTATAATAGATGGTGTTTACAGACATTTTGGGTGGAGCCGGTTTGGGCCAGCTAGATTTACACGCTGCTACATGTTCAAAGATAGAAAGTTGTTTTTAAAATTCATCTCAGACTCGTGTTGAAGTGAGTGTGATATCTGGAGAGCTGGAAGGTCGGCCTGTCAGTCACCAGATCATGTTTGACGGGGACTCTGTCAGGCAGGGTTACTCTTTAGGATACATTTTCTCCAGTTTCTAAGTATTTCAGACACTTAACCACTGCGGTTATACTCTTGAAGACTCTCACGTTCATCCACCTACGTGCTTCATCATCCCACACAGACATCTCACTCTGATTGCTGTTTTGTGTTAATTTCTTTACAAAAGCAAGATGCTTTCACAAAGACCCAGTGTCCCTTCTCTCTTTAAACCTCCTACTTGTTATTTCAGTTGCTTTGTGCATGTCTGTTTGATTCTGTCTCAAAGGCTCAAGTTTTCTTTTCAGAGGCATGACTAAATATAAAGACATAGACGTTTTACTGATTTCTCCACCTGTTGATCTGCAGAGCTCCTACGGCTTGTTTTTGACATAACAAAGTGTTGCAGTTTTTTCATGCTATCCTTCTGATTGCCTGTAATATTAGTTTATTGAATGCTGAAGTAACTAAGCATGCTGTGCTTATGAGTCATGTATCGCAGACACAGACGGGGGTTCGCTTGAACTTCTAAAACACTTTTGCTGCGTCGCTCTCAATATTGATTCTCATGTAACACTGAACAAGTCTTGGCAGCGAATAGCCTGACACACATCTCTAACACTAAAAAGTGGCATTTTTAATAACCACTAACTACAAAATACCATCTACTGATGATTCCCAAAGACTTGCGTCACTTGTCTGGTCCCTTACAAAGATCCCGGATCCTCTGTAGTCTAACTGTTGCCTCTCTTTGGTACAGGTGCGAGGACCCTCTCCTGCTCTTCCTCTTCCTCCTTTAAGCGCCCCTCATTTCCCCGTCAGTCTGCTCAAACAAACAAACTGAGCCCCAGAATAACACCCAACAAGCAGACCTTAAACCCACAGATCATTCGTTCCATCGTCCCGTCCCCATCCCATCCCTCTCATGGTTTGCTGCACCAGCCTGCCTCTCCCTGGGAGCCTGGGGAGCTCTCTGCCACTGCCTAAGCCCCCTTCCTCTCCTCCTCCTCCTCTTCTCTCTGCCCCTTCTTCTCCCTTTATGTGAGTATTATTCATGACAACCAGCATGTGGATCCAATGTCTGTGGCACAAGCATGGTCGTGGGCATGTGGTGGATGAACAGTGTGGGTGTTTGCTGGCTCATGTTTAGGTCTCACCAGGGATTTCTCTGCTAATGGCTGCATAATAACCTCTATTTACATGCGGATGTGGCTCTGTAAGTTCATAACCACATTTGCATGAAAGTAATGAGTGAGCCACACATGTGGTATGCACTGTAGCACCGGCTTGTCCTTTGCACACTTTGCTGGACTGTTTTGTCTCGCATACTTGGGTCAAAATGGAAGAAACGCTCTTGTCAGGTTTTGGTTTTATCTTGTCAGCGGAGGTTCCACCTGAACAGTGAAGCTGTCAGAGCAGAGGCTGAGGAGAAGCACCTCTTGATGCACCTGTCTTAGACTCACTGTGTCACAGTGTAGTTTGTTAATGCTAGTGTGTGTGTGCGCGTGTGTGTGTGTGTGTAACTCAGCCTTTTAAAATGTTCTGCACAATTAAGAGCATGTTCACTTTGAGTAACCGGTGGGTGCAATCATTTCACAAGTTGCTACTTTGGTGACAGTGTTGATTGGGTAATGTAACCTTGGTATAGGTGCAGCCATGGCCATCACGATTTCAGTGTGTTTTCAGTTCATGAAAGTCAATGCAACATTTTGATTGACAATTGGTTCTACTAAAAGACCGGTACATTTTGTTTTAATGGTTTTAAATTTGTTTCTCACCAGCAAAAAGTGAGCGTTTACATTAGTTTTATCACAGTTAACCATAGCTGCAAATGCCTGGTGCTAACTAGGCTAACAGCAAGCATTTGTTAGGTTTTTTTATTTGGTTAGCTCCTCCTCTTTTCCAAATATGGTCACTGCTGGCTCTAAAAAATTTAAAGATGGCAATGGCCAAAGTGCCAAACACAAAGCACCAAAACAGGTGGTCCACAAACCAGTGAGTGACGTTACTTGTGCTGTGTCGATTAGTTATACAGTTTATGGTTTTGATGTATCCTTTTTAATAGCAAATTAAAAACCAAAGACAAATATCTGCCTTTTGTATGCAGTAGTCTTGGATGATTAATTACTTAAAAAAATGCTTGAAATCTTGCACCTGACTAAAACAGAATTGTGATCAATAAACCTGAATGACAAACAATCAGTAAATCAGAATCATGTAAAAAGGATCATGTATGCAAGGCAAAGCTCATTTCTCATTGAATAATTATGTTTTGACAGAAGATCTGTCGTCTGTACATCTGTAATATTGTACAGCTCTTAAGAGTGTATACAAAAAAAAAACATTGTTTGTCATATCTGTGTGACAGAGATTCCAAGTAAAATCGACAAAGAAAAGAAAGGCAAAAGGAAAAGGACACCAGCAGCTGAGATGCCTGGCAGGTAGGCTGAATGAGACAACAGCGAGATGAATGGAGAGACAAAAATGGAGTAATAAAGAGAGAGGTAGAAAAATGTAGAGAGCAGACAGAGCAGAGGGAGATAGGGCAGTGAGGTGGAGAGAGGTGTCAGTGTGACTGAAAAGAGGAGTGCTGAGTCAAAGTTATGATAATGAGACCGGCCTGCTCTTTGATCCAGCTGCAAATTCATCCCCACAACTTGGCAGTGCATACATTCAAAAATAACAGCGGAGGAAACCAAACCTGAATCAAGCGTCAAAGTGGACTGTTTATCTTTATGAGCCGCAAAGAGACGTTCACCCCTGTCAAGAAAATAATATTCAAGAGTTTCATTTTCTTTTTGGTGCATTAAAAGGGATATTCTATCACCAGTGTTCACATATGTAATGTAATCTATTTGTATGAAACTAAAGTTTGTTTCCAGACAAAGATTTTGCTAATTAGCACTAAATGCAAAGTACAGCTGAGGCTGATGGGAATTCTTTTTTAGTTTTGCTGGTATTTTGTCAAAAAACAAAGTTTTGGACAAACAAATGAACAAAAACAGACCTGATCATGGTGCTCTGTGAAACTTAAAAATGATTTACCAAAGTTAACACAGTTTATCCTGAGGGGAGCATGACTGCCAGTACTAAAATTTAATAGCAGTGTATCTAAAAAAATCTGCAACTTTACACTTAAAACCATATATGTGAGCCTCAGGATTGCACTGGAGGAAAACCCAGGTTGTCAAGAAGGTATTTAAGGTTCATCCTCTAGGGACCTGAATGCTAAATTTTGTGCCAGTCCATCGTGTAGATGTAAAGATATTTAACGGGAAAAGGAAAACTCTGACCTATAGTGGCACTAGAGAGAAAATCAGGGCAATCCCCCAAAATATTAGGGCTCATCCTCTGGAAACCATGAATATCTGTGTCACTCCATTCAGTAGATGTTTCGATATTTGGCAGGGTAAGGGAAAACTTTGGCCTGATGGCATTAGAGGGAAAATCAGAGGAATCATCAAAAACACAAGGGTTCATCCTCTGAGGACCCTTGATATATACAAATTTCATGTCAATCCATCAAGCAGTTTTTGAAACATTTTCTTAAAAATAGAAAATGAAACATCAGCCTCATGGTGTCGCTGAAGGAAAAGTCAGTAGTATTCATCCAGTGGCGACCATGAATGTCTGTACAAAATTTAATGACAGTACATTCGGTGGTTGTTGAGCTATTTCTGTTTGGACGATAGTTGTGGCCCCTCAGACAGACACACTGTCATCCCTAGAGCCATGCTGCTACAGTGAATCCAATCATGCAGTTGGCTGACAGTGGAGTCAGTAGAGTTCAACTCGACTTTCACCCCACAGTACTGTGTGTGCTTCTCTGTTTGTTAGCGGGGGGAAACAGCGGCTGATTATCTCTGGAAATGATGTCCCTGCTCCATTACAACAAGTCTGTCGTTACCATAGCTGTAAACACCAATCAGGTACAGAAGCAGAGACGGTAAATACATCAGCAAGTCGCATAAGTTCGTTACTGAGACCAGGATTCAGCTAAAGACCGGATTTCAAGGGGGAACAAAGTTAGCAGCTACCAGCACAATGTGGACGGGAGGAGTCTGAGAGGAAGCGAGGCTTGTTAGCGGGTGTTTGTCAGGGCTCATTTTCCGAGAGAATGGCTGTGATTGTGTGTTGTTGTGTGCACCGGTGCTTGTCGTGGCATTTCTGTGGCACAATCAGAGAGACTGCAGTGGAGCTATTTCTGGTGCGCGCATGAGGAGGGGGAAAGCCTGCAGCTCTTGCTCTTTTTTTTTTTCTTTGGCTCCTTTTCTTTCCTTCGTCTCTTTATTTTCTCAACAGAGGGGAGCTGTGGGATGCAGATAAAGTCCCTAGACACGTGAAACAGCAGGGAGCCAGAGAGAAAGAGTGTTTTTGTCTTGTGTAGTAACAGCTTACGTCACAGTACGTGTCGGGTTAATGAGGTACAGTGTGACTGATGGAGAGGAAAACGGGCTCGGGGCTTATTCTCATGCACCTGCTTCATAGAGAGAAATGATTACGCTGAATTTAAATTAGCAAAAGGAGGACAATGAAAGCGTGTTAATGGATCTACTCTCAACATGTTCACCAATTAAAGGCTTTTTGTCTGACTTCACTAAGCAGTACCTCTGTTCTCTCCTCTGCAGGTACAAACAGACGATCCCCAAACTTGACCCTCCGCCCTCCATGAACCGAAAGCGGGCCAGCAGGACCTTGTCTCCGGGGTCCGAGGTCGCACCTGTGCCCACGATCGGTGAGGTCACCGCTAACGACGGGGCCCCCAGCCGCAGCAGCAGCCTGTCATTCCCGGACATGACCCCCAGCTCTTTGTCGTCTGCTGATTTTCACTCGCTCAGCAACGGAGAGAGCAGCTCCTGTTCGGCCAGCGAGGATTCGGGCGTCCGCTCTGAGACCAAGTCCCTGCTGTCGCCACTGCGCGATGACGACGACCTCTTTGGGGACCGTGGGACCTTTCTAACAGCCTCCAGTGGCTGTGACAGTCCCCTGGAGGACAAAAGTGAAGTGATTCTTTCTCCCTCTGAGTCCGCCGAGCCCCCGACTTCTCATCCGGACACCTGTGAGCACCCGCCGCCCTTCTCCTCTCCCATGAATGATACCTGCCTTCACATCAGTTTCTCTGAGGACGAGCTGCTCGAAAGCAACCAGGAAGACCCCAATGTCCCACAGCGGAGTTAGGAAGATGAGCCGAGGGGCCCCTGGAGAACTCCCACTGTCCTCAAATCAGCTTTTAATGCAATACTTCCCGTCAGACCCTCTTTTGTTTGCTCTGGGCTCCAGTTCAGGACCTTTTAATTATTTTGTCCAGACATAGCATATACCAGTTACTGATAAATAATCTATTGTATAAATTATTAGTCAATGGACAGATTTAGTATTTTTGTAATGAAATGATTTACTTTTTAGTGACTAGAAAGTTAAGCAGAATACATGTAGCAATTCGTGCACTGTTAAGATCACACACACCGTAGAATTCAAAGAAAACGAGGGAACACGTTTTATTTTTGCTAGTAGTCAACCTTAAAATGTTATTTTGTACGAGGCTTCGCTGTGGTGCAAACTGTTGTGGGAAATACTATTTTCTGCAGATCACACGGGGTGATCGTGAGGATCACGCACATGTTGGCGATGTTGGGAAGGGCCTCGCTTTCTGTGAAGCACCTGAGCAGGACGATGGTCCGAGAGAAAAGAACAGGAAAGTCAGATAAAGGAAAAAGAGAGGATAGAAGCGAGCAGATGTAGTTGTGTTTTGGTTCATGCACACACATTTGTGGTTGTGTGGTTTGTTTTTTTTATTATCAGAGTTGAGTTGGTTTTTAGAATGTTTTGTGCTACTTGTACTTTGGGTTTTTCAGACCTGCAGGCTGTGAAGCAGCACTGGAAAAAGTTAGTAGAATATCCAGATGGATTCTTCTGACTCTGTATGCAGCATGGGTGTAATCCTACAAGAACATAGTATGAGATGTGTTGAGGAACAGCACAGGGAGAAAGCAATTGAGCTGACGGCTATTAAAGCTTTGAATCGCACCTGTCTGGGTGGGGACTGCGATATACAGAATGAACCCTCAGACTCAATGCGAAGGTTATTAGAGAATCACAGAGGATATTGGAAAAAGAGAGCTGGGCAGGTGGAGTTTCTGTGTTCTGCCTTAGCAAATCTGTTTCATTTGCAGCTGTCAGGATAATTTAAGCTGACATTGTGAATATATTTAACATTGAGAACAATGTTTTGCCTTCATTGGTGCACATCAATGTACAGTTTCAGCAATTAGTCAATTAATCGATGAGACGATCAACAGATGATCTGAACAATTTCTATAATCAGTGAATAGTTTAAATCCTACTTTGGCAAAAACAAGCCAAAAAATTTACTGATTCTAGTTTCTCGATTTCTCTGATATTTTTGGGAATATTTTGCTGTTTTTTAAAAAAAGATATTTAGACTGAGATTTCTGACATTGTGTAGATTAAGCAAAAAAATAATCCTAGAAAATGATCGGCAGATAATAAGAATTATCATCATCATTCAATCATTTATTGGAGCTGTTTTTATTTGTTTTATTTTTTTTAAATGCATGTGGCAAGATTTTATTGTGTATTAGTTACGGGTGTCCCTGACTAAATATGTATATAGTCAAATCTGATTCTTCAAATGTAGCCAATCGTCGACTGATAGTCCCATCATGTCATTTTTTAATTAATTTATTTATGATAATTTCTGCTCATATACTCATTTTCAATGTTAATTCACATTTTTTACACACTAAACAAAAGAGCTGAAACACCCAATTAAACAATGTTTTCTTTACTTTAATTTACTTTATGATAGGACATGTTCCATCCAGCGGGTGTGTTGTGTGTCGGTGCAGCGCTGTGCTTAATACTGAAAGGGAGTGTGAGAGATCAGTAGACACAACATGTCACTTAGTTTGGTTTCTGCTTGCTTTTCGTTATCTTTAACAGAACTTTCAAGTTTCTCTTAGAAGAAAAAAGAGAGATACAAGCCGTAAACAGCTAAATCTACCGTCCTCTTCCCGCTGGTTTGACAGAGCCATCCATAAGTAATTTATTGCTCTGCAGGAGCCATGCTCTTAAGTGAGTGCCCTCATTAATACATTTGTACCAAAATAGGTTATATATCCTGATTTATTTGGAGAAAGCAAGAATTTCTATGTAAAATCAGACATTCAGCACCTCCATGTACCACAAATGGAACACAATTTTGTTTTTATAACCACATTTTCCTGCAAATGCGATGATTGGACTCTGAGACTGGCATTGGCTCCTTTGATCAAATCCTTAAAAAGTCGACTATCCGGGGTCACTCCTAGTTATAGTGTAAGTGTTTTATTCTACTGAGTACAGGTGTAACCTTTAACAGGTAGCAGTGATAATAAACGGACGCGGGAGGGAAAGAAGCTGAGGTGAGAGTAGAGAGGTGGTGTAAAGGTGCCGGTGTAAAATGCCCACAGGCCAAGCTTTTTACACCCTGAAACGAGGCTGTTCTCAACATCACATGTGGCAGGAAGCTATATCAGCAATAATACATGGAAGAAAAAAAATAATAAAGACGAATAGTTGAGGAACTTCAGCTCTCACTTGTGTTTTTTTCCCCCCACATTATTTTCTATCCAGAGTATGCTTGTAATATGTTCAGAAAATGCTTTTTGTGTGATCTGGCACACAAGAAAAAGAGAAAATAGTGTAGGTTCAGTATTTCAAGGAACAGCTGCTCATTTTTCTGCTGTTGTTTTTATGCCTCTGCACCAGCGATAACTGTGGAGGAATTATGTTTTCAGGTTGTCCGCCCATTCTTGTAAACGCGATATCTCAAGAACACCTCGAGGGAATTCCTTCAAATGTGGCACAAACACCCACTTGGACTTAATGATGAACTGATTTCATTTTGGTGTTCAAAGGTCAAGGTCATTGTGACTTTGCGTCCGTGTCATTCTCCTGAGTGCAATATTTCAAGAAGGCCGTGAGGGAATTCCCTCAAATTTGGCACAAACATCTACTTGGACTAAATGATAAACTGATTACAAATTGGTGGCAAAAGGTCAAGGTCACTGTGACCTTGACCTTTTGCCACCAATTTCTCCATCTAATTCTCTCAAAATATATCTAAGATATCTTAGAGAGCCTTAAGGGAATTTCCCGAAATTTGGCACTTAGCAGTGATCTAATGATCCAGTGGCTCAAAAAACATGCTTTTGGCCATAACTCAAAAATGTATACTCTACTCGTGACCAAATTTCAGATATCTTAATGGGTGAAACGATAAATTGATGACATTTTGTATCCAGAGGGTCAAAGGTCAGCTTTACCGCGATATCATAATGTTCTGGGAAAATACTTTTTCTCATTCAACTGAGATGGTCACACTAATCTTTGTTGTTTAATCTAAACTGTGCTGGATGTGTAGATCTTCTGAGCTACCAGGCTGAAGATGTGTGTGAAGCATCCACGTGTTAGAATATTTAGCATCTTTGCAGCAAAACTTAAAGCACTGTCAACTGTCATGTCTACATGTGAGTCTGGGCAGACATGGATGTATAATGTAACTGCAACTTGCCTGGTTCGTTGAGGCATACAGCCGTGAGGTACTTCTAGTTTCCCTGCTGGATTCTATGTTTCTACGCGTCTTTTATATAATTTTCCATAACTGCGGCGTGTAAACATAATTCCTTGTGCTGACAGAGGTGAATGCACTGTGTGAAGATGATGCTTTCAGCTGTAAAGGACTCATGCATGGTATTCAAACAGGTGCAGCGGAGGAAATGATAACAAGCAGCACACAGCTGGATTCAAACCTTTAGGTAATGATGCAACCACAAGCCCATTAAAAAGAGAAACGCTGTTCCTTTCATCTCTGTGATTGGGAACAAGCGCTCCTCCTCGGCCCTTTTACTCTGAATTCATTACAGCTCCTAACAGTCACATTTGGCATCAGAAACTCACGTCTCTCAAACGTTTTCCCACATGCAGAGTACTCTCAAGGCTCGTACAGACTTTCTCTAAGTTGTTATGCTCTTGAGCTGCCGTTCTCAGACGAGCTGTTTCTACTTTGTTGTCCCCGAGCCTGCAAAGCTCGCCTCTGCAGTGCACGCTGTCGCTGCGAGGCAATGAAAAGGTGACTGACAGGTTTAATGTCTTCAGTGCATCAGTGGAAAGCTGTAATGAGAATGGAGGCAAATCCTTCTGCTCCAAGGTGTTCACTGTGATTTCCCCGCAGCGCTCTGATCTCAGGAATGTAAACATGCTACGATCTCAACAGGAGAATTTGTGTGTGTGTTTGTGTGTGTGTGTGTGTGTTGTGTGCCTTTATATATGGCACATGAACCTCCATGCCCTCCTTCAACTTGGAATTCCCCAACTGTCTGATCAATAATGCAAGATGTCTGTGCAGCTCAGTATAGCTGAAGCTTCTCCCTTCTCTCTTGTTCTTTCTCTCCGGAGAGGTGGCCTCCATCTGAGCCAGTTCAATACCAGACTGCGTCTGATCTACGATCAATCCCGACATACCTGCAAAAAGCCAGATCGCAGCTTGGTGCAGACTGTTAACCTTGGCTCGGTGGCTGTAAAGTAGCTGCTTAAAGTAGATGGCCGTCGTCCCTTTATGTGCCCATTAATGCTGCTGAAGAGTCATTAGTCTTTGTACAGACAGGAGCAAGCCTGACAGTGATCAAAGCTTTGTGTGTGTGAGGCTGGTGATCACACACACACACACACACGGCTGCTCACTTTAACAGCTGCCAGTGGAAGTGCAGATAAGACGGCAGATTCTGCTTAATTGTTTCTGAAAGAGTTTCTAAATCATTCAAAAATTACCCGAGCAATCTCATTCTGATAGACGGAGAAAATGCACAGTGCAGGAACATAATTAATGGGAAATGTTTTAATTTTATACATTTTTAAATGATACATATTGATAATATCTGTTGCACATTTGTTAGTTGGATTTGCTGATTTTAGAACCTGGATCAGCATCAGTTTTTCTGTGTTGCGTTCAGATGCCTTTTACAAGCATATAAACCTTTAGAACCTCTAAAAAATTGGTTTTGATTTCTTCTGAGAAGATTGGAAAAAGGCAAAAAATGAGCTGTGGGGCAATTTTTTTTAAAGAAAAATATGTCCAGAATACAAATTTACATGTATCTATTAAAAAATATTACAGGGGAAATATATATATATGTATATTTGCACTTGCTTCATTTTCTCATTTCATCCATTTTCTTGGCTCTTTTCTTTTTTTTAAAATTATTTTCACATAATTTTCTTGTAACATTTAACCAATTGTTGTAAGATTGCCGCCTTCCCACGTTTTTGAAAAAAAATAATAAAAATCAAGCCAATTTTTTTTGGTTTCAAAGGGTTAAACACAAAGTTGAGAATCCCTCTGTGGCTCTGCAGAGCTACAGTCCTGCCTCACATTGCCATGGCTTTATTAGGAAGACAGCCTTCTCAGAGATGTAAACACTGGTGTCAGGCAGACGGATGGAGCTGGCGAATAGGAGGAAACAATGGTGGGACTGTAGGGACATGCAGCAGGTAGCCGGAGCATGAATGTCATGCTTTGTCTTTCTCTTTGCTCTTTAAGAAGAATAAACAAGCTCTTACATCTTTAGTGTGACATTTAAATTTTGCTGGCATTTATCTTGAGTCCTTTTAAAACACATACTTGGAGCGGTAAATGCTGCATTTATCCTTTCCCTCCCACAAACGGGATAGACGGGTACAAAGTGTTGTTTTGTGTCACTGTGTTGCTTGTAGAAGCTTTGAGGCACCTCTGAGTGAGAGCTTTAGGTGAGAGATGTCTGAAGTCGGGCCCTTGAGGAAACACAATAACCCCCGGGGTTCAAACCATTTCCTTTCCACAGAAATGTTTTCCTCTGAAGTCAAGTGGAGGAGAAGTAATACCACTTTTACACTGTGCCCAAAAAGGTCAGTCCCAGTCTGAAAGCCAAAAAGAGCGCTTGTTTGCACTTTGAGATCTAATACACCCGGCCTTTTCTGAGAGTTAAATATAGCCTGTGACGACTACACTGAAAAGTGATGTTTGCTTCTTCTTTTTTTTTTTTTTTTTTTTAGGTAACACGAGTTGTCCAAAGAAAGAAACACTTCTTGAGTTGCTCAACAGGAGCTCTGCAGGAGATTGTTTGAGATCCGCTGCTGAGACAGTCCATCACATGGAGGGGGTCACGGCTGAGGACGACAGGAAGCTGAGGAGGTGGGTTTTTAGTGTGTGGTGTCTCTGTTGGCTCTAAGAGTGCAGCTATATTGTGTTCAGCGGTGCAAAGTAACACACTACATTTACTTAAGTACAAATTTGACATTCTTGCACCTGAGCGTTTCCATTATTTAGAGTACATTTGTCTGACAGCTTTAGTTACTAGTTACTTTTCGGATTACCATGTTTACCATGTGTCTCTGAATCTGAATACTTATGAGGGATAATCCTTTATGTTGTCGGGTTTTCTTGTACTTTACTTCAGATGCCTTTTTTACTTTTCTTTTAAAAATATGTCTGAAAAAGGAGCTGAGCGACTTGGCAAAATATGTTCCACAAATTGCAAGAAATTAGGAAAGTGATATGACATAAAAAATGAATTGTTAGAGAGCAAGAATTTATCAGAAGATAATAACAAAAAAGGGTAAATGTCCAGAGAAATTTATTTATGTTATGCTGTTTTTACATTTTTCAGTATGTAATTTTTTTTATTGCTAAATTTAATTAATTGAACTTGTTCCAATGATTTTAAAAGAAATCAATTTGCTCAGGTTTCAAGATGTTAAACAAGATACTTTAAACATCTACAGCAGTAAAATGCCACATTCAAATTCATCTCACAGCGATATCAATTTTTAAAAAACACCCAAAGGCATATAATAGTAAAACACTGTCGGAACATTTTACTGCACAAAGAGTGATTTTACCTTTGATACTTTCAGTGATTATGCTCATGATTCATTGAATGCAGGACTTTTTCTTGTAGTGGAGTATTTTCACGGTGAAGTTTGAATACTTAAACCTAAAATCTATTCAGATCCCCTGACTGCTGCAATAGATATAAGTGTTTAGGATGTTCAGAACTATGGTTGCTGTCATCTGACTTATTTGATTGGATGTCTATGATGAAGCCAATCACAGTGTGCCACATCATCTAAAGTGGACTGCAGTGGAGCTGTGCCACTTTTTGACCAAGCATGGCTCACTGTGAGGGCAGGAGGAAGAGCCAGGCACATTTAAAGTCTACTAACCAAAGGTAAAGTACATAATTTGTGTTTGAACAAACATTAGGTGTTGCAGTATTTGTACATGTTGAAATATCATAAGATTTATAGCTTTTAGTCAGGATTTTAAACAAATGGTCTGAGGATCTGAGTGTCACTTGGATTTGACTTGGGAATACTACTGTGATTTATTTTTAATCTTGCAATTTGATTTTTCTAATGATACAATCACCTTATTGATTATGTTCTCAGAATATTAATCTCTGGAGATTTTTAACAAGTTATCTCGAGATACTTAATGAGACATTGTGAGTAGTGATGAAAAAATACGATACAAAATATGCAGTATATACAATGCATTTTTAAGCATGACTTTATTCATTGATAAGTATACATTCATGGAAAATAAAGTTTACATTCATGGAAAATTAACTTAATTTTTTTTTAAACTTTTAAAAAAAAAAATATTTTTTTTTTTAACTTTTCAGCAGATTCTCGCGTTCAGTTTCCATTTGAATGAACAAAGAAAAAATAAAGTATTTTAAGTATTGCTGCTAATGATTTATGAGTTCTAAGTCCCAGGATTACAATATTTTTCTTTTTGAAACATGATTTGGTTCTGTAATGGTAAAGAGCAGGAATACTTCTTCCACACTACACCTGCAACATAGGTCAGTTTATCTTACTCCTAAAGGACTAATCTTTTAGGAAATACATTTATTTGCTTTCTTGCTGAGAGTCAGATAAGAAGATGGATACCATTCTCATATTTTTCTGTTGAATACCGTGGTGTTGTTGGGCCCGGGTGCCTGAGGATTCAGCCCCGGATGTCTTATAAATAGACCAGGATCTAAATAAGTTGCATATTAGGAGAAAAAAAGAGTACACCTAAGCATAATGTTTAAAAAAGCCCCAGATCTAACAATGTGTAATTTTGTTCATGCACTAAAACCCTCAAAGACAATATGATATAATTGTGTGATCGCTCACAAGAGAGAAAGCATTAGTAATCACTTTTATGTTGCAGCTGTTAAAAGTGAGCTCATTTTAGATGCTTTTTATTGATGGTTAGTTTAAACTAAGTTACAATTACACAGCCTTGTTTATTTGTTAATTACATGTTCTTTTATTAATCTAAGATTTCAAAGTAACAAAAGCAGAAAAAAGTGTAATGTAATGGAGTACAATGTTGCCCTTTGAGATGTAGATTATTTGAAGTATAAAGCAGCATTAAATGGAAATACTCAAGTACAAGCTCCTCAAAATATTCAAAATTTTAATAATAGCAGTTGCAAAATATTCTGTTTCTACTCATTATAAATTGCTATTTGAAACCTTGGCACACTGGCTTGTGAAATCAATCAAACAAACAAACAAACAAACCAGAATGACCTGAAAATTAGCAGAAAAAAACCAAAAACAAAACAAGAATTTGACCTGAAAAAAATCATTTAAAATATATATTTAGGATCATTTTAAATGTATAGTTCTCTGGACATTTTCCTCCCTTTTGAAAAAATAATTTATAATTTACTAATTTCTTGCAATTTGTGTGACATTTCTTGCCATGTTGCTCTTTGCCTTTTTTCTCTTGGCGAAAAAGTGAATACATGTGTCTCTCCAAACTATTCCTTTAACCAATAACACGCTCAATTCGTCACTGTCAACAAAAGGCACAGGTGGATGTAATGCATGTTCAGAAAATACACAGCAACAGCAATAAACACCCACTCACAGGCTTTTCATATAGAGCAGCATATTGGAAGAAATAGTAATAAAGGGGATGAAGTCGTGATGCGTTATGAGGACAAATAAACTGTGCAGATAAAAACAGCAGAGAATTACTGCACTTATATTGAGAATAACAATGTCAACATCGTTGTGTTGAAAGCGAAATGTCCAGAGGGAGTCTCGGGAATATGATAATCGATGGTTTTACACAGAAAGAGAGGAATATGGAATAACAGCACAATATTATCTCTGGCAGCTTTGACTAAAATGCACTGTGGTTTTTTTCCCCCCTGACTGCTGCAGGCGATTAACAGCAGCTCCCCACAAGAGATCAGAGGACAGGAGGAGGAGATTACTTCATGTCATCGAGGAGTTAACATGGGGTCGAAGGTTTGGCACCCTTTGGTGTTTGTGAGCATGGATGTGGGGTGGTGCAGAATAGTAATGTGTTGGGATTTTATTTAAAATGTGTGTTTAAAAGCCTTGAGCTGCCGGGGAGATTTAATGTCTGTGTGATTGGAATAAGCACAGTGTTTAACTGTGATTATTTTTTGTTTGTGTTTTCACAACCTTTTAACCATCACCAAGGCATGAGATGATTAAGCGAGATGGAAACTTTAATTAATCAGAGAGGAAAAAAACAATCTCAGTTATTTGCTTTTACACGATTTCAAAAAACATATAAATAATACAATCCACAGCCACCAAACATTCATACCTCTCATTACACAGTCCTAATGTGATAACGCCGCCAGCATATGGAGGTTATCGCTGTCCGTTGTCACATGACCTACAGTGTATCCTTGACTTTGTTCCTTGATAATTAAAGTGTTTGCCTTGTAAACAGTCCTCTGCCTGTCATCCAACACATTCAACAGTTTTAGAAACACACAGGCTTAGTGAATGTAAAAAATATAAGGGCTGTTTTTAAATCGCCATTAATCACAGAATTTCAATAGTTAATCTCAATGAATCGCATTTTTAAATCACGTATTTTCAAGTCAATTATTTTCCTGTTAAAAAGCGTTATATGTATGGGATGCTGATTGTAAAGCTGTTCAGTCTGTAAGTAACAGCAACAGTTTTCAACATTTAGCTCTACAACATAATTAGAAAGATTAAAATGTTGGCTGGCGATTAACGCCATAAAACGCCACCATCTGCGTCCTTCTTGATGTCTTTAGATTTATCCAGTGAAATCATTAAAAGATCAAAACATTTTTAGCATTTTATTAGCGTACTTCCAAAGAATGTCTCTACAATTTTGGACATTAAGTGATTCAGTTATTCTCCACCAATCCCAACAAGTCTAAGAGTCTAAAGCCGTATTCAGCCGTGCTAGCTTCTTTTCTGCTGTATGGCACGGTACAGTGCTTTGAGCTAAATGCTAATGTCAGCACACTCGAAGTGATCTTGTGGAAATGTTGTAAAAGTTATAACCAAACCCTTCAGGATTTTGCGACGTCGTGATCACAGCAATCAACGTTAATTTGTCCAGTCTCTGAGAATAAAGACCGTGTTGATGTCCTTCACCAAATAGGTGTTAGCTTTTTTTTTGCAACATTTTGGCGAAACACAAAGAAAAGTCAACAACTGACAAATAATTTTCTCCCGCAGAGCAAACCCGGAACATGGCTGAAAAATGAGGAAAACAGACTGGACAAACCACCATGAAAGAGGCTGCTGCACATGCTGAAAGAATCAGGGTAAGATAGTTTAAATATACATAGTTATATTTGTGGTAACGTTGTATAAATAGCAAGAACAGTGCCGTTGTTTTTGATTTTCATTAAATAATACAAATAGTATATATTCTTCTAGTATATTCTTTGTTCACCAGGTTCACTATCTAAGTATAGTATGTTAGCATGTCAACATTTGCTAACTAGCGCTAAACATGAAGTACAGAATGTATTTTGTCATAAACCAGAGAAGTAGTCAAATTAAACTAGTGCTAGTTGTAAAGACATTTCACTAAAAACCCCAAATATCAACCTCATACTCGCGTTAGAGGAAAAGTCAAGGCAAATTTCAGTCTGGATTAAAGTGGTGGACATTGCCACCCCTAGCATGCTAGCATGGATGAAATCGAAAAGATTATTTTCAAATGTAGCTTCATCTAATCTTGTAAGCCTGTTAGCTGTCTTGATGAGCTGTTCTCTAAAATATTACAACTCTTATGACTTGAATATCTATCTATCTATCACTCAGCCCACTGCACATTATCTACAGTCACTCAGACAATATTAATTTTCTCTTTTTATTACCCACCGGCTTTATTATCAGGCAGCTCATTTCCAATTTTCACATGATCACAAAAGCCAAATGAATGACCATCATGCCCATTTTAGGAGTCTCTGTTACATAAGGCCAGGGGAATTATATCTGTGTTTTTTTAGGTTCCTTATTTGCCTTATTATGAATGCTGAAGTGTTGTAGTCAGATAATCCAAGCACAGCAAGATGTTTTTTTTTAATTTAGCAATTTCCCTCATTGTTTTGTTTCAGCTCGTATTTAGATTTTAAATGATTCGAATATTATTTTGTTGCCGCTCGCACTACATTTCCAGTCTTATGGCATTCATAAATTTGACTTATGTGTCTTTGAACAGTTTGAAACCATGCTGATATAATGTTGACAAAAGAGATATCCTTGTGTCAGATCACAAATTAATTTCATTTGATGCTGTTTTTGTCACCATCTTTGGCATGGCTGCAGCCAGGCTCTCAGTGCGCCCTCCGCCACCCGTGTAATTGTATCATCTCTATGCAACAATGAAGATCCATTCAGTCATTCATGACATATATTTACTTTTCCCCCGTAACAGAAAAAAAGTGTGCAATATTAAAGCCAAATCCGTGGTGTAATGATTCACCACATATAAGAAGGGATTGGTTGGAAGGCAGAATTCTGTACAAGAAATATTATTCAGGGATTCAAGATGCGAGAACTAAATACTAATAATTGCCATTAATCAATTATTGTCATTTAAAAATAAAAACAGAGAGGAAGCTTTCTAGCTCATGTGAGAATCTTGTCCTTAATATTTTCCACCAGGAGCAGGATGGGGAATAATCTCAAAAGCAATCTAGCTGTATGCCTGTAAATAGTGACCCAGCCTTTGCAAATAATTTACTTTAAATATCGGAGGTTTTCAGACTTTCAGCCTGTTGAAAGGCTCACAGCTACTGTGGTGATGAGTGATGATTAAATTTAGGTGTGCATCATGTTCTTTAAGCAGTGATCATCTGGACATTGTCACATTATGAAAGGAAGGGTGACTATGTTAAGTTATGTTCAATAATATTCTTTGAAAGTTTGAGCACTCGTGTGTGATCATGTGTGTTCACAGCTGACATAGTTGTACATCAATATCTGTCTAATTGCTATTTTGTTTTTTGTTTTTTGTCTTCTTTGAATGCATGCACCTGCCAGTTTGCTGAGAGGCTATGGGTTATTTGTGTTACTCTGCATCACTTTAAACTTGTTTTTGTGGAACTTTGTAGGGTCATTTTTGGCCTCTGTTTTGTTATCATTTTTGTGAATCAGTAAACTCCAGCTTTTTTCCTTTAGTAATTGTTCTGCTCCCTGAGCTCTCTCATCCGAAACCTAACCAAGCCTGTTCATAGGCCCCTCATTCTCTGCCAGTGCCAAACAACATATGTTATATGATCTTTCATAGTCATCGTTGTTACACACTAAATAGGTCTTTATCCCAACATGACATAAAATGCTGGCTAGCAAACACATTTTCCGAGTGAACTAAAATTTTATAATTCCGACCTCTTTCAGTGCGAGAATACTCTCAGAAATCCATTTTGAAAGTTTGAAAGTTGCTTTACATTTGCATCCATGCATGCACTCAAAAACTACAAATGTGAGGAGCAGTTCAAGACGCTTCAAAAATGATCACATAATGAGAATTTGGAATAATCTGTCTGACCTCAGAGATTTGAAAAGTTGCAAAAAAAAATGCTCATCTTTTTAGTGTGGATGCAATGCAAAGACAATCGTTTAGATTGTGCAACTTGAAAATTTACACTTTTTGCAGTCGCTGTTCCCTAAATATACTGTTTCTGTCATCCACACCCATGGACCCAAAATGAGTCTCCACCCCAATTCTGTCTTGAGTAAAGAGAGTTTCACTTCCTCTTGGCGCTGACATAGTCCCACAGTTAACAGTAGATACCACATGCAAACCTCTCAAACACCCATCTCATCCTGTTTTAAGTGCGTATGAAGCTAGAGAGTACTGCCTTTCAGTAAAAATACCCTCAGAGATAGAATGTTATCATATCACTTGCAAAAAATACTATAAGCTCTAAAAAGCCACAGTGTTCTACCTACTCAGCACCAAACAACAGTTCCTTGCTGGTGAACATTTTGGAGCATTTTCACACTGAAGAGACAGATAGTAGAGAGCAAAACAGAGCTAAAATTTGAGTAAATTTGTCTGTTTGCATCTTTGTATCTTTGCTTTAAATTGTCCTCCATTTCTGATTCTTGGAAATATCAGATTCTCAAATAGATCTCAATGTTGAGCAGTTTTTGCGACAAAGCGTTTGACAGATTGCTCATATTTCTCAAATTTCGTCTTTACATCGTTTGCGTCACCAATTTAGATCTCTATTTAGATTTTTGTAATCATGCAACGTGAAACACTCATTTTGTGTTAGTTTTGCAGGCATTGGATCTGGCGGTTTTGTTGCTTCTCTGACTTGTTTACCAATACAGCAATGTCATTTTGGTACACTGAGTGCAAAAAAACAAACATTATAAAATTCAATATTTTCATTTGTTTTGACTGCATACAAATAAAACTGTGTGTAAATCTGTAAATGGTGGTTGACATTTCCTCATCCAAGCCTCCCATTCCTCACACATCCTCTTACAGCCCCGAGGGGCCAAAAGTACAATTTCCGCTTACCTTGCTCCATTTCCATCAGCTTTCCTTCAGCAGCCGCCTCTCTCCTGCCTCCCTGCCTCGGCACAAGTGTGAACACCCCTAGTCTTTTTTATTTAGTGTTTGTGGCTTTGTGGTTAATGTGTTTCAGAAACTTGTGGTCTTGGTTATCAACATAATAATAAATACTAGAGCAGCGTCCCCTCATTGATTTCCCTGCAGTGAACAATCATTTCATTAAGATTCCTCTTGTTTATCTGTGTGTGTGACCTTGCTTGTAATCTGCCATCTGGACAAAATGCTGAGCACAGTCTTCGTACAAATGGACAGCAAGAGAGAATTACTCGCTGTTCTCTGCAAAGAAAAATTGTGTTTATAAAATGCTTCACTCACACTCACCAAATTCCCCTTCATTCAACAGCTGAACTTAGATTTCTACATCATGTTTTAGAACAAAAGTAGGTGTGTTATAATCTTTGCTGGGTGATATTTGATATTACAGGTGATTTTCTATCTGTTAAGTTATATGTTGTACTTCTATATGGTCAATATTTGGTCAGGAATTAACCGTGGTGCGGACCAAACACCACTACCAAATGGATTCTGGTGCAGTTCATTTGTGGTGTTAAACAAAATGAACCAACCACAGGATTTTATGATAGCGGATACGATTTAAGCTTGATTTCTAACAGCTAAATCAGCAATAAATCCATCTACTGATGATGAAACCTGTCTGTGATCTCATAATCGATCCTGATAAAGGCCAACCGCTGCTATAGGCATGCACATTTAACGATATTATTAGAGTCATTAATACAGTTAGTTGCCTCAGCTGAGAAAGGTTTTTGCAGAAGTTGAAACATACACGCATTCAGCTATAGCACAGTGATGTCTTAATGGTTTTGCTGTCGTTAGTATCAGTGCAGAACTGGTTCAGAAGCTGTCATATAATGAGCTAATTAACGAGCTTGCAGCAGGTAATGCAGACGTGCGTCTCTGTAGAGCCTCCGGCAGCTGCTGAAAAATGCCTGTTCTGTAGTTCTTCTGTAGCGGACCATATACTCTGTATATTATGCAGAGTTGATTAAGTTTTGTGATTTTTCTTGAGCATGAGGGCACCCACATGGCCAGCAGCAGCCCTGATAACATAGTCCATTTGCAGTCTAATAATAGCCTAACAATAAATCTGGCGGTCACTTATTTTACAGAGCTCTTTTTGATACGAAAGGGCATAAACTCCTGCTGCATAAAATTCTATCAGTCACCTGAGTTTCATTTTCCCATGTGGTCCTGATGATGCACCGATGATGCAGGATGACAAAACCATCCAATCAAAGAGTTACCTGTCAGTCAGTAGAGCCTCATGTTTTCTCTTCTGGATCTTTTGTCAGTGTGTATCATTTCCCCCTGGTCCAGACTGAAGTATAGGTGCAATAGCACACTTAAGGAAGCATAACTGTTGATATATCTTGTGACGTGGTTGTCAATATACTTTGCAGAACCTGTGATGGTCAAAGAGTACTCATGCAGTCCAAAAGCCGGTGTGAGGTTCCACTAATGCATTTTTGTAGTCCTCCTGGATATGAGAAATGCATGCAAATAACATAAAAAGACACAAGGAAAGACTGTCTTTTGTCATGGTACTTGCTGCCGTATAAAAAACATAAAGTAGTTCTGTTCTGTAAGTTCTGTATTTTGGAATCCACAGCTAGTCTGGCCAGAGAGATGAAAAACTAGCTGGCACTAATGAGGTTTGGCAATATACCATAGACGTTTGATGTACCTTTTGTCTGCTGGTCGTAGGCATAGTAGTAGTCATTCATTTCAATTTTTTTTCAATCACGAGTGTAATCCTCCAAATCTAGGCGAACTACCGTCCTGTTTTCTTTGCAAACGTGTGAGCCTGTAAAGCCCTTTGAGATGATAATGTGATTGAAGTTATTGAGATGATCGAGCTAGCAACATAAACATGAGCTTGCATTAGCAGTGTGACCCTTTGGCTACGGTTAGCAGAAGGCTAAATGATAGGCAACATTTTCTATTAACATATATAACAGATTAACAAAAAGCAACAAAGATTTTACATTTTAATGTCCAAAAAGGAGTAGAAAGATGCAAATGCTTGTCTGGTCTTACCCCTGTCTTACATTGTCCTAGTTTTGTTGCTCGCACTGCAGTGTTGGCAGTTGCTGTCAATGCTGTAATAGTGATTTTTTTTGCAGGATTCTCTGCCAGTGAATCAGGCTTTCACCATCTAAAGGGATGTAGGCACAAATCTGCATTTGTAGAAGCCAATAGGAACACCCTCTCTATGAAACAACTTGTGATTGGCCAAAGTCTTCCATCACAAGCTAGATTTTTTAATGCCTAAAAACAGAGCCAAGAGGAGGTGCAGAGATTTTCTCTCAGACCAGTTAAATTAAATTAAATATTTTAGCGGGTTTTTGTGGAAATTTTGCTCAATGAAACTGGAATAAAACTGTCTACCCCAGCTTTAAGTAAAGGATCTGAAAACTTCTTTCACCTTTGCAAAGCTTTAATTGACAGTTATGGACTAGCGTTAGGCAAGTCGACGTTGGTCAGAGTCAATCACATATATCTTCACTTTCCAGACAGACACTGAACAATACGACAAGGCTGTTAACGCTGATTGATGTAGTATTTGAGGGTTGCAAGTTCAAGCCGTCTTTATTACATTATGCTAAAGCATGAGTCAGCATTTTAAGCCCATCCTCTGTCCCTCTGCCTCCCCGTTCATTGAATGAGATACCTGTCACCTCTTATCAGACCCCATGTGCCTGGTTTTAATTTGTGTGTGTGTGTCTGACAGTAATAACAGCAGTGACACACGGAGCGGTGAGTCAGTTGGTGGAAGCTCACTCAGCTGTTTCAGCTCACTGCAAATCTGATATGTTTTCACACCCAATTTATTTCATCACATCCTGAGGAGAGATCGCATTGACTGCAGCATGAGGGGCATCCTTGGAAGAGAATTTTTGTAAAAAAAAGAGAAAAATTCAAAAACAAAAAATAATTTAAAATTTTTTTTTAATTAAACTTTAGCTTTCCGGTGTTTGTTCACCCTTGTGTGTCAAGATTAGTCTTTTCTGTTCTGTTTATAACCTTATCACCCTTCAACAAACAGCAGAGTGAAATAATCAAGGAGTCAAAATTTGTCCCAGTGTCAGATGCATTGCTTTACCAATGCAAAGCTGGGTTAACTCTAAGAAACCACTGAGTCACCAAGAAAACCCCAGACTTTTTTTATGGATATTTACCTAAACTAAAAAATGGTATGATTTTGAACTGCCATTATCTAATATAGCTCTTTTTTAACCCATTTGTCACAGATTTCCAGCTTACATTCATATGTGGGGCCCATGTGGATCATAAATGGGCTAAAAAATGGGCCCTTGTCCATAGGTTCCATAATGGTGTTATGCTAGGGCTACCTGGGTACCAAGTGGGTATGGGCCCAAAATGGGCATCTTATCTGGGGCCCATTTGGGTAAACCGCCACTCATGTGGGCAATTGGCATGGTGTCATTATGGAATCCGTGGAGCTTATTACTATATGGGCCCCACATACTGTATGTGCATTTCTTTGTAGTTTTGACAAGGGCTGAGTATTACAAGTACCATTACCAGTACCCTTAAATGGATAGATCAATAGAATACATCATGATGTGAATAAGGTGGCATATAGTACAGCCATACGTATTCATTTTGGTAGTATTTTGGTAAGGCAAACTGCACTGCCAAATACAAAGTGCTTAACTTCACCACATCACAGATTGTACGGGTTGTAGCTGCTGCTGCTGCAGGAGTGTGAGCTCTGAAAAGTTGTGAGAGTTTGCCTGGCTGCACACACATAGTGACAGGGCTAATTGTTAGCACAGTTAATGTTATCTAATGGTTATTAACAACAGACTTGAGCTGTTTTGGTGTCATTGTGAGTTTGTTGGAAATGTTAAAAGGCTCTGTGTTGGATGTTAGCCACTGCTGCTGTGTTAGTTTGTGCCAATTTTGCAGATGATGTGCTAGAGAAATAGAGAGCATACAAATGAATAAATGAGACTTGATTACACCCCATAAGTTGTGTGAAAAGATGTTTTGGTATAGTTTTGCTCCTCATGCCCCTCAGTCAGTAAATCAGTAAATTCATTGTTTTTCATGGAGGCATGTGAGAAAAGGTATTCCTTTTAGGTAAAACTTGAGCATGTAACTTCTAACACTGCTTAAAAAGAACATCATGATAATGATAATAATAAAAACTTGGAATTGTTTAAATAATCCCGCTGTAGCAACAAACAAACAAACAAACAAAAAAAAAATCAGTGGTGCAAACTTGCATTGATATTGGGTGAAGTTAACCCAGTATTGTGTCAGTAACCAAACTGGGTCAAATTTAATGTAATTATTATCTTCGTTTCTATTCCCCACCATTTAAAATTGCTGTCACTTGTTCATCCTTCACCTTCTGACCATACTCTGCTGCCCCACCAAAAACTTCCACTTATAGAGACTTTTGGAGGATATTCAATGCTTTTTCAAATCCAAAGGGCTCTCTCCGGTCACTGTTTTTTTTAAATGAATTCCTCCCTCGTGGAGATGAATCAGATTATTCAGGGTGTAGTGACAAATTGATTGGAGGGATGCTGAAGCAGCATGTGCACCACTCTCTGGAGAGACGCGTAGTGGGAAACCATCCCCTCTCATTTGCGGCACTAAATCTTGTACTTGTCACAAAGGAAAGTGTGTGTATATGCAAGGACACACACACACGCACACATCATGCCACAAACACATACACAAGCTTAAGCCAAGGAGCATTGATTTATCTATTCCTCCTAGACTGATTTATGTCTTTTAATCTGTCCTCTCCTCTTTTTATAGGAGGGGCTGTCTGTATCATTGGAGCAACTCCGTCATGCTGCCAGGCAGCAGCCACACAAAGCCCCATTCATTCACTATCACCACATCAAACTCAGCATCAGAAGATAATTCTCTTGAGTTGGTTTCTCGAAGCAGCAATGAGCCTCAAAGCTGTTACTGCAGCTGCTTGTCCCGCAGTCTCATCAGGCTCATTCAAATAGATGACTGTGCTTTGACTGTGGCCTGTCTCTGACCTTAGAGGGTCATTCGTCTGGTCCTTCTTATTTTTTAAAATTCTCATTCTGTCTCAGTTTGTCCTCCTGCTCCCATTACTGTTGTCCTAGCTTCATATCTTCTCCTTCTTTCTTTATACACTACAGTGCATATTTTAATGTTTCCACACCTCTTCTCTCTAAAATCTTCCCTCCTTTACACTTTTCCCACCACCGTCTCCGATTCATCTAAATTTAAATTTTCTCCACAATTGTGCCTTGAATGCATTTCCAACACACCTGTCTGCTTGTCCCCACCTGGGGTTTCTTCGTCAGATTATGTTGTAATCGACGGAGGCAGATGTAACCTGAAAGGCAGAACATGAAGACTTAATCTGTTTACTCTAATCAACTCACAGAGCCATTTCACTCAACAGTGCAGCTGCCAGGAGTTAACATATTCACATACACACATCTCAGCACATCTTATAACATCCAATCAGGAATTGTTGACATGGATACAGTTGCAGAATAATATGGAGGGTAGTTAAATATCATGAAAAGCATTCAAAGTCCATCACTCTTCAAATGAACCATTCATCAAGTTGTCAGTAGTGCAGGGAAAAAAAGCCCAATTTCTGCATGAATGCACTTTAAAAGCTTTATTTGCAATGCTGATAATATCTAAGAATAGTATTGAAGTTACACACGGCATGAACATCTTGTTCTTCAGGTGGCAGCGTCTTTTACCGAATAAAAAGTGCTTTGTCCTTGTTAAAATTGTCTCATGCTTGAAGTCAAAAGCATCCAGGGGAAATATTAACCAAAATATTGTCTGAGTTCAGTGATCTCCCAAAGGTGCGATAAATCTTTTTGTGGTAATACTTTAATTCTTAGAGGGAGAAAAAAAATCAGGCTACCAGAAAGTTCTGTATGGCTGAGATTTCCAACTTTTGGCTTTCAGTAAATCAGTTGTAATTCTGTCTGTAAAATCATTGCAGGTTCTGTAATTCTTTCTTTCCTTATTGTATTCTTTTGATGAAAATGGCCCAGTACCAAGTAGTATCAAAACGTCTTTTGTCAAATGATGAACTGTATTAGATGTTTTTTTGTGCCAGTGATCTGATTCTGGACTGCCTAGATCCTCCCCTGGATCCACAAACTTTCTGTTGCTTTGACACCGAGTAATTAAAACATCACAATAACAAAGAAACAGCTTGAATCTGTTGTGAACCCATTAGTGGCCGTTAGGTAGCATTTGCCACGTCTTTCTAACAGTTAGCCCTGTTACTGTGTGTGTGCTGCTGGTCAGGCTCTCTCGACTGTTCCTGGCGGGGAGCTCACACTCCTGCAGCAGCTGCTTCAACACGTTGCATGGTGTGTTGTACTTGGTAGTTCAGCATGCCAAGATGCCAACAAAAAGTTTGAAAGTATGGCCATACTACACCCCTTCTATTCACATTAAAGGCATCAAATTGGTATTAGTATCACTTCTGCTGATATCAGTGGTGGTGATTTTTTTAAATGATACTCAGCCCCAGCTGTTTTACACCAGTTTTAATAGAGATATAGTTGATAGTAACAATGATGTGCTTGCAGTTATTATTTCAGTGTAGTAATTGTGCTAATAATCTTAAGATTTTTGCTGGCAGTTACTGGTTGCTGGTTGCTGCGGACAAGTATGAAGCACTACAATAAAAGTTGAGCTGGCCTCAACTTTGTTTCAGTGCTCCAATGACACACTGAAGCGTCAACCAGTCATATGCTTTGTTTCTACCTGTGATCCTACGCTAATTAGCAAGGATAGCTGATGCTATACTAGCTTTCTGTGTATTGTGGCTATGCTTTGTGGCAATGAAATGTGATGTTGAAATGAGGCTTACTTATTGATGAAAAGCAAAGATATGCAAAGTTTTTGATTAAATACAAACTTTAGATGAAGTTCAGTCAAGGGTCATTGTTGCAAGTAGCACACAAGCAAGCAAACGGTTGAACAGTGCTTCAAGAGCAACTTGTTGATAACTTAGCTTGTCTCGCTGTTGCATCGTCGCTCCAGGTCTGAAGACACCATAGCAGCTCTCTGGCGACTGAGCTAAATGCTAAATTTGACATGCTCACAAGCGCATATTAAGTGTATGTAATAGTCAAGGGATCACCAACGTGATAACAATTCATCCTGAGGGTAACATAAATGTTTTAACCAAATTCCATGGCAATCCTTCCAAAAGATGCAGAGATATTTCTTTTAAAAGCCACAAATGTGAGTCTCATGGTGGCGCGAGACGAAAAGTCATGGGTTCACCAAAGTCGCTAAGATTCATCCTCTGGGGACCATGAATGTCTGTTTTAGATTTCATGTCAATCCCTCCAACAGTTGTTTAGATATTTCAGGCTGATTCAAAGTCACCATAACAAAGATAACCCACTGACATGTTTATCAGTTCAAATTAATGTGAGCTCTTAAGTCGCTGGCTTCAGAGGCAGACACTGGAATTACTGGCACAAATAAAACAGTCACCTCTGAGTAAGCCACTGTCTGAACACTTCATGAGCCAACCTGTAACAACTATCCTTTCTAATCCATTTGGAATCCTGGTGGAATGTCAACAGCAGACTTTTTAGATATAATTCCATTTATCAAATGGAAAATACATACAACATTAACACCAATGAGAAAAAAAACCTAATAGCAGGCAAATAGCAGGCAAATTAGAGGAAGTATTGGTGTAATTTTTACTTGTTACCAGGATACATAGATACATGCAGCCTTCATATCATTGAAGAATACCACCAAAGTCTTTGTCATTGCATACATAGCAGATGCTCACCACCTCCACATCACGTTTCTCCTGTAGCACTGCTGCTAAAAATAGAAAACTAACATTTTATAATGGTTGCAAAATGAGTTGAAATCAGAAGATTAAAAGACACCGATCTCTTAAAAAAAAAGGTGTTATAACAATAAAAAGGATAAATCAATGAATCATTTAACCCTTTGAATATACATTCACAGACAGAGACAAGAGAGCATTTCATTTGACAGCAGGAGGAGCTGAGTCTGATCAAAGGATAATAGATGAAAACACTGTTGTTGGTCTCTCTACGTTTCTCTTAATGTCTTATCTCTCTGGATTCTTTCACATCTCACACTGTGTGATAAAAAAAATGCGCCACAAGAGATTGTTCTGTCATCCTCTCATCCTCCTCTTCATTTTTATTATCTAGATATAAAAAGGAAGGGACACAAGTGTGTGTGTGTGTGTGTGTGTGTGTGTGTGTGTGTGTGCGCGTGTGTGTGTGTGTGTGTGTGTGTGTGTGTGCGCACGCGCACACTTGGCATGGATGAATGAATAAATGAGTAACCACATACAAAAAAATATGCAATGAAAAGAATATTGCGCCTTTCCTTTATTCTTAACGAAACAAGCACCAAACCTTTATCTGTGTTTAGCAGTGACAGATTTTAACCTTATATCATAATCTATTCACTTTATTCTTTCATCTGAGACAGACAGATGGGAAAAAAAAAACTTTCATAGTTTTTCATAGGTTTTTTATGGTGTGTTTATGAACGGGTGTGTGACTGAAAAGGCCTATTAGACACAGTCCCAGGGACCAAAAGTGTCTTAGACTGCAAAATGTCACTTAAAGTAACACGTACCTTCCAGGAAGAGACTCTTAATGACCACAAAGAGGCACAAAAAGATTACAAACAGATGCAAGTTAACTGCAAAGAGACACAAAATAAAGAGGGGAAATAACCACACAGAGACACAAAATGACCAAAAAAACACAAAAATGCTCCAGAGACACAAAATAAAGATAAAAAGGGGCAAAACCACCAAAAAGAGACAAGAAATTACAACAAATAAACCCCCCAAAATGATTACCTCAAAATAACTGCAAAAAGCGGAAAAACAATCACAAAGAGACACAAAATTACGAAAGACACACAAACCCTTACAAAAACAGGGCAGAACTACCACAAAAAAAGACAAAAGGCAGCCAAAAAAGACACAAAACGACCTAAAAGAGATACAAAGTAACTACAAAAAAGGGGAAAAAAGAAGAGATAAAAAATAATTTAAAAAAGACATAAGTTTGCCTTCAACACAAAAGTCTATTAACAAAATTCGGCAAAACTGCCACTAAGAGACTAAAAAACAACCAAAATAGAGGAGATACATAATAACTACAAAAAGGTAAAAACAACCACAGAGAGACACAAAACAATAAAAAAAAGACACAAAATTACAAAACAGACACAAAAACCCAAAGAACCAGGGCAAAACCACCACAAAAAGACAATTAACAACCAACAAAAAGGACATGAAATGACCTAAAAAAAAAGACACATAAAACAACAATTACAAAAGAAAAGGTTGAAATAATCACAAAGTCTGTGTGGCTTGCTCCGATGTAGAGCCCCTGTTCCACTGCACAAAAAGACCTGCTAACACCGGCTTACATCCAGGCTTTTTATGTTATGGGAAAAGCAACAACTGGCACTCACACCTGCGTCAAATGATTATGCAGTAATCATGGATATTTATCGTCTCTGGCTCTGATTGGCATTGATGGAAATACAACAACTGATGAATGTGCTAATTTTAGCCCGTAACCAGCGAGGTTTAATGACGTGCCACCACAAATTACCATCCGTCTTTTTGCTGAAGCAGCACTTAATGATCGATCCAAATTAGTCTGCACTGAGTTCAATAAGTGAGAGATAAATATCAAGAAGTAACCACTGTAAAGTTTTCACACACCTCTATCCATGTTACTTTCTACAGTTCACTACCCTGTTTTTTGCCCTGTCTGTTATGTTGATCATGACACACCAAAAAAACATATAGGCGAACTTGTCTGCTGCAGAGCCGTGTACACAGCTCAACTGTACTGGCAATGGAAAAAGGAATTTATTGTCTATGTTTAGCAGTATTAGCTGTGTTTAAAAACCTGTGTAGATGCGTTGATTTTGGTGGAAAATGGATATAGGAGATGTAGTGAGGTCTTTTTTCATGTCTGTGTCCAGGGACACATTGTCTCCTAACTCGCCCACGGGTGTGGGCATCTCTGTTAGTGGGTGCTGTTTTTGTTCTGTTTTGTTCTGTTGCCTGAGAGCATCAGAGTGAACATGCATCCCTGTGTACAAGGGCAAAGTTGTGTCGTCAGTTATGATAATAAGTCACAGAATAATAAAGAGCAGCCATCACACAGGGACGTCGACACAGAGGACACAGTTGATTATCAGACAGTGAAAGGCCTCAACTGCAGCCTTGACTGCAGAGCTATGAGTGACACTTTTCATCTCGTCTCCCTCTGTGAGACACTCTAATGTCCATAGGCTGCTCTTGATCCCGTATCACATTTAGATACCACAGACCGATGACCCAGAATTCAAAGCACACCATTTTAAACATTTGTAAGACGACAAACTCATGTTAGCGTGCATTATCATCGCTCTCCTGTGGTGTGAAACAACACGAGAAGTTTGGGAAGATGGGGAATATCTTTGCATTCTCATGAATGCTAATTAATGACAACTATGAATGCTAACAAGGTACAATGCAGTTGATGCAGCTTCTGTTTATTAACTTTTTCTGCAGCAGGCTCTGTGTGTCTGTTCAAAACACCAGTAATGGTGATGTCAGCCCTTATGTTTCTCTATATGTCTTCACTTTTGTTTAAAACGTAAGATCAGTTAGGGTAAATATGGGATAGATGATGCTGAATAGATACAATAGAGGCAACAGGAGGAGAACAGAGACTTCAATTTATTCCTCATTATAAGTGTCCCTGTTGAGTCACCTAATGTCCTCATTAACATACATTTAAGTTTTTTTCCATCTATGAAGAGCGAGTGGGAGGCATGAGAGGCTGACAACAGGGGTGACAGGGGACAGAGAACTCCAAGAACAATCAGTATTTTCCTTTGTAGAGGCAAGAAGCTGAGAAAATATTACACAAATAAGAGAATATTACATTTATGAAAGTCTCTCCTCTTGTTAACCCTTTGAAACCTGAGCAAATTTTCTTGATTTCTTACAAAAACATGGGAATTAGGCACTGAGCAACAATAAAAAAGAAACGACCCAAAAATCTGCAAGAAATTAGTGAGAGGTCCGAGATGATTACCTGAAAATAAGTAGAAAAAAAATATAAAAGGAAATTACCTTGAAAAATAATTATTCTGGGGGTTTTTTTGTTAACAATTTTAAATATATAATTATGATCACCCCCCACCCCACCCGCCTTTTTTCATAGCCTTTTCATAAAAAAATGAAATCTACTCATTTCTTGCATTTGTGGAACATTTCTCGTGAAGTTGCTCACTGCCTTTTTCCCCCCATGTTTTTGAAAGAAATTGCACCAATTTGCTTTGTGTTCAAAGGTTTGTGTTCAGATGTGAGGGACATCTGAAAGCAGCACAAAAAAAGGATGTGCAGGTAACAGGTTACGAAGGGTTAATATTACCTCCCTGTGTAAGCAGGAGCCGGGGGAAGCCTTCCAGCTACAGCCTCACTCAGATGATTGACAGCTGTAGTGATTGGGAATCCCTGCCTGGAGCACCTGTTCACCTCACGTTCCCAGGGAAACAGCTTTAGTAGTTCCCCCTCATGCACATGCATGTGAGGGCACACGACACACAAACGCATAAACGTGTGTGTGTGTGTGTGTGTGTGTGTGTGCAAAGTGTCCCCATCTGCTCAATCTGATCCAAACGGTCAGAGTGACATTTAAGAGGAAGGATGTGGTTATTACATGGATGCATCAGACAATCTTAATCCCATCTCTGAGAGACACAGAGACCTCATGAATAACTGACATCTGTTCCTCTGATCCTCCCTCAGCCCCAGGAAGCCAGCGTCAGCCAGAGAGGCTAGAAAGAAGGGAAAGAATCTGATTTGCATAGCTGCTGCCGCTGCTGCTTAAATGGCTTGTTCTACAGATGAGAGTAATTATGTCAGATAATCCCGTATAACTGTGCATTGTGTGCGCAGGGTCGTAAGCATATGTAGGAAATCACTGTGAGATGGATTGTGAGCCAGAAAGATATTGACAAGTTAATGTAAGTAAAGGGAAAACTGGAAGACATATGATACCTGGCTTCACTTATTCATTCAGTTAGTCATCCATGTCTCCATCTGAGGGATTTCCTCAGCAGAAACTTAACACCTCATTAAGCATGTGCGTAGGTTATAGCCAGGGTAAATCCCTGCATTTCAGTTACACTGTTTATGTGCTGGTGAGGCCTTCTCACTTAGCTGGCAAGTCGGATGATATTCTATATTTTTTTTGTTCTTAACAAATCTCATGAAGATACAAAACCAAACAATGAATTTATCCTAACATGTAATTCCTTTGTAGGTAATTTTCACACTCATCATCCTGTGTTTTTCAATCCACAGCTAAAAATAGTTCCCAACAAATGTACTCTTTGCTCCTACTTGAGTGACGTTTGCTAAAAATGACAGTGCCCAGGTGTCCTTAGGGAATTATTTAGTATTTTTAAAATATGACTAGTCCATTTTTGAGCCACACAGCGCTTCTGTGAGGCTGCTTTTAAACTAAATGCTAACATCCTCATGCTAAAATACTCATAATTACAATGTTTATTACTGTGTTAGTCAAGATTTGTTAATAATCCAACAAGTCCTCCAACCTATGACCACATAGGTCGTATGTCACCTCTGAATACAACCCACAAGCAGTGTTTCCTAAATTAGCACACCTTCTGGTGAATGGCTGAATAGCTTGTATATGGCCATTATGGTCGCAGATTTAACACATAACTTTGTGAAGTTGCAGTTGCATCAAAAGTACGTGGTTTGGTTTAGGCATCTATCTATCTGTCTATCTATCTTATATATATATGTGTGTGTATGTGTGTGTGTGTGTGTATACATTTACATACATACATACATATACACACACACATATATATATATATACACTCCTGAAATAATTACTTTGGCCACTAAAGATCACCATCCAAAAAACAACGTAAATATAGGTCGCAATTTTTTCTGCTTGTGAAAATGACTGAGGTAGTCATATTTTGCCAGTCTCTAATAATCACAAAGAGGTTTTAGTTTTGCAAGTTGTCTTTCATAACCCAAAATACCCCACAAATTTGTTTTTTTGACCTGATGGTGGCGCTTGATGGAAAGCTTAGGGATTGCCAAAGTTGCAATACTGATTCTGAGAGGAAAATTAATGTCTGTGTCAACTTTTTTGACAATTCATCCAACTGTCTAAGACATGTTTCAATTAAAACTACAAGTGTCAACCATATGGTGACGTGAGAGGTAACGTCACCACCAAAGTTATTAAGATTCATTCTCTGAGGACCAAGAAAATCTGTAAAAAAATCTTGGTGACTAATGCAATGCCGGCTTTGGTGATTTGTGTGGGATCAGTTAACACTAAGAAAAGTACTTAAAATTCTAGCATTAATCAGTTGTTTTTCTGTTTCTACCTCTGTGTCATTTCTCTTAAAAGAGTTCAGACACATTTTAAGTCCCCATATATATTGTATTTTCACCTCAGCTAATCTGATTGGTATATTTTAGATGTGGCCACCGGAAGATGGCAGACACAAATCCAAGTGATCATCTCGATCTGGGCTCTCTCTTATCAAACTCCCAAGCAGGAAGCAATTGAGTGGCACCATCTGCGCGTTCAACACTGCCACACTAGACGACCCCAACTCTGATGAGCTCAGAGTGGGAAAAAGCGTTCCTGGCATCCTGACAGGGAGAAAGTAACTGTTTGTGTGTGTGTGTGTGTGTTAGTGTGTGCATTTGAGCATGTCTACTTTGGAGGCTTCATAGTGATAAGCTATGAGTCACCCTGTAATAGGTATAGAAGGAGGCTGGAGCCAGGGCACAAAAAGACCTGCAGACAGGTTACTCCAGTGAGTCAGCAGCACTCCTCGTTCTTTAGGATAAACTCCTACATAGATACAAAGACTTCCGTTTCTTACCTTTATTCCACAAATACACACCAGTGCCACTCTGCCTACTACTTTTTATTTTATTATAGACTAACCTGTGCACGCATGAGCTTTAAACACCAAAAAACAACTACAGTGAAAATTTGCTCCATTGAGACTTTACACTCACAGCACACACAGAATATTTAAGTTTACAAACCCACACAGATGCTAAATAGTCACATGGTAGGCTAATATCACATGCACTAACACAGCTATTAAGTCAGCATCTGTGATCACAGACCACCGGCTGTAATTGCTGTGCACCACCCTCCATCCGACTTCTAATGAGGGTTCAGGCTTTAACTGACACTCAAAGAGATTCAAGGGCCGGAATGTACGTCACCAACACCTGCGCCACTTAATCCCACAGTGGTCCTAATTTGGTGACACTTTGATGTTTGATTTTTAGTTGAAAGGTGTTGATTTAATTCTATACAGTAACTTTGTATGGCTTGTGGCAGGTGTCCCCTCTCTTTTATTTTTAGTCATGCTAAACATGTGTCTCTGAAGATGCAAATGTTGGTCTGTCAGGAAGTCCACTTTGGTCCAGACTGAAATCTCAACTATTGAATGGATTGCCATAGATTTTACAAGAATATTCAAGGTCCTCAGAGGATGAATCTTTAAGACTTTTGTCCTTTAGTACCTCCATCAGGGCAAATTTGTCACTAATCCTGTCAAATTTCTCAACATATAAGACATAGATTTGCACAAATTTGTTTTAAGATAAACAGTAATCTCTGAGGCTGAAAAATGAAGCCAATTGTCACAGTTTCACTGTAGAATTGTTAAAAACTTCCTTGAATGGCCACTAGAGGCTGGCTCCAAAAGGGAGTTGGTCCCCATAGTCCCTCATATCAAAATGCCCAGTTTTACAGCAGAAATACATATGCATACAGCCTGGTACAAAAAATGGTTTTGGTCTCTAAAGCTAATTTTATAATTCATGGCAACTGTACTGGAGGTTATTTTTTAATATATCTTACCAATTTTAAAAGGTTTAAAGTAACACATAATTAAGGAATGCTTGTCTTTATGTAAGAGAAAACAGTCGTGACAAGAGTGTACAAAAATACAGTGAAAGAAAAAATGAAATAGAAAGGGTGCAAGGATAGTAGAATAAAGATGCTGAGCAGGTGATTGACATTTGATGACACATCATACAGACACGATTATGTGCACCCATGGAACAACTGTGATTAAGCAGATGAACGAGAACATTTCAATTCATAAGCAGGCACTGCTCTTAGATTCATCTGTGGAATATGAAGTAATCCATAAACATGACAGGATTATATTTGACATTAATGTCTTTTCTCTAATTGTTTTTGTGTTGCAGCCGTTAAACACTCCCTTGAGGCAGCTGAAGAATCGATGGGGAGCAAACATCCAGAGTGTGTTTCGTACATGTGTCAAGAGGTCGAAAATATACCCAGCGCAAAATATTTTCTCTCCTCAGCAGATGGCTTAAAAGGAAATTCTGACATTTTCATTTCTATTCTCTTCATCCTTCAGCTGATAATGCCTTCAAAGTGTTCAAGCAGGCCTGTCAGCGGCTCCACGGAGGTAAGGCTATGATTGTTTGCAATTTGAGAGCAAACGACTGCAGGACATCAGCATTCAGAGGTTTTATCATCCATCCTCCTGGATGATTGCTCTGATTTTGCATTTCTATTACATGGTAATTGTTGCAACCGGTTATTGCCAAAAGAGAAAAAATGAACTGGAGGCTTTTGTGAGCGAATTTATTCAACTCCAAGTGGCTTATGTTCAGTACAGAGAGGATTTCTTTGATCAAAAACATAACTCCAGCTCTTAATGACTCCTCTGCAGATTTCATAAAAAAAAGAATTTTCCTTCTAATCATGATTTCAGTCTGTGAAGTGACCTCTCTGATTAGCTGTGTGATTTCTTTTTAAGCAGGCAGGAGAGGTGTGTAACATTGTGTGTGTGTGTGTGTGTGTGTGTGTGTGTGTGCGGTGTGTGTGCGCACGCGCACGTGTGTGCTCGCGTGCGTGAGCACATGCATATCTTAGTGCCGGGCAGCAGAGTGAAAAGCAAGTAAACAGCGAGGTCGTCCTGCACCATCACGCCAATGGTGCCCTTGAAGTCATTTTCCTCAACATGAATGAACGCCTTCAACCCCGACGAAACCCTTGCACCTGTTCACAGACAGCTAAGTACGGACCAGAACACACAAACACACACACGCGCAC
The DNA here is from genome assembly GCF_026936395.1 of Plectropomus leopardus. NCBI lineage: Eukaryota > Metazoa > Chordata > Actinopteri > Perciformes > Serranidae > Plectropomus > Plectropomus leopardus. Next base: position 8,286,508 of record NC_142195.1, read on the forward strand.
ATTAAAAGTTGATATTTGGCTTTAAGCCTCCTATGAATGAATTGGAGTAAAGATTAGGATCTTCATATTTCAGGGGACTGCAGAATGATAAGATTTCTTTTAATCTTCAGCGTTTTTAGGTACGAAATTAACTGGGTTGGGGAGTTCAACATTTGTTTTATTCTTTTTTTTAAGTAGCATTCTCCCCAACATTTTTCATATTTTAGAGTTAAGTTTTTTAGAGTTAAGTTTTCAAAAAACGCAACATCCTACCCCCGAGATGGGACCATAGACTGTATAAAAAATGGACGTAGCTAACATGATGTCACTAATTGGTTTGTGGTCATTTTGCAGCTTCCAGTTTGGCGTTTTGGCTCTCGCCATGTTGGTTTTGTGAAACCAGACGTGACCAGATTTGGACGAGAGGTTGGTTACTAGCAACACCTTGCTAACAGCCTGTCACTCAAGCAGCCCCACCTTTAAATATGCGTAAATTTGGGCCCCAGTAAAAGTAAATATATAAAAGTTCACCCCTGTACAGTTGTCATGAATGTTTAAATTAGCTACAGAGACCAAAACTGTTTTTTTTGTGCCCGGCTTTATTAACATTAATTTCTGCTGTAAACTTGGTCATTTTAACATCAGGGTTTATGGAGATAGACTTGGAGCCAGACTCAAGTGGCCATTCGATGAACTGCAGTTTTTGGCACTAATGCATGGGCTTCATTTCTCAGCCCCAAAGGTTGCCACATGACCAAGTCTGAACTTATTTGTTGAACAAAGTTGTTGCATTTCTATAATTTTTGACCTGCGTGTTTTGCATACTACAATTTCTTTTTTGTTGACCACCACATGGTATTTTTCTAGCTAAACTAAATTATCTCTGGTATCAGTTTTTTCACCTGGTGCTAAATGATTTTGCGTTAGTTCTTCATGTTTCTCTCCTGCAACGTGGTTGGATGCTGTCAGATTGGTTCAAACAAAAGCGATGTGAGGAATTAAGTGTCTACCTGTGGAAATGAACAGCATTAATGTTGGTTTGGAACCGGAAATGAATTGATTTGTGGCACATGCTTTAAACAGCATAATTTCAATTTTTAAGCTTAGGCTGAGGTATTAAGTATTTTCAAGTCAAAAGGGTCAAGCCCAAGTAAAGTCACAAGTCATTGATGTTAAAGTGGAAGTACAGTTGCAAGTCCTTTTGTTATTTTGTCAAGCCAAATTTAAAGTTGTGAGTGGAGTCTGACTCAAGTACAAGTCATGTTGACTCTAGTTCACATCTCTGTCCTCTCTACAATATTCCAGTGATTAAATCTACAAGAAAGAAAATATGTGTCTGTTGCACAAAATTGTGCTTATTTTTTTCTGATTCTTCTTAGATTTTTGCTTTTGCCCATTTAACAGGTCACAGGTCAAAATAGTTTGGTACCACTGCATTATTCCACAGTCAAATCCTTCACTTCAGGTTTCAAAAAGCACTGAAACCATATTAGCATGACTCAGAGCTAAATAACAGCTTCTCTCTCTGTATTCCTGTCGGTTTCTGCAGTGGCATTTGGCACTTGCTTCTCATCTTCTGCACACTGCTGCCCATTGAGCCCCCTCAGGGGACGACAAGCTGCTGACACTGACACCCCTCCTCCATAAAAACCCCACGACCCAGAGAGATGTGCCAATGTTGGCATCATTTTGCTAAATGTCACCACAATGTATTTTGGATTTGGGTTGCTGTGGTCGGCTGGCACGGGACCCAGTGTCATTGATAGACTCACCTCAGCTGTGGTTTGGCAACATCTCGTCGCCCTGCTCTCCTACTTGCTCTTTCTTTATTGCTCAGGTCAGCAAGACAGCGATGAATCAGTCCATTTACAGGCAGCTGAGACGGGAGGTGAGGTGATATAGAGCAGGCTCCATATTCATGTTGCCAGGTCGTACTTTTCTCTCCCGATCCCTAACACTATCTCCATCAGCTGTGGGTTAGAGGGGATTGGTTATATGCAATTATTTCTTTTGACTTCGCAAACTTACTTAGTGGCGTGCTGACAGTGCAACAGAAGCTCTTTGTTCAGCCAAACTGTTGGGACAAGACGGGGCGTACAGACCATCATTCAGCACTGCAAAGCATCCTGCAGAAACAGACCCTGTCACAGCAGGCTGGGGTGTTGTTGAGAACTATTATTTGATAAGGACACAGTAAGTTTATCTCTTATAGCTTTATAATGTATGCCCTCGAGTCAGAGCCAGCAAAAGGTGAATAACTATTTTATATCACCAGCTCTTAAAGGAATAGTTCAAGTTGTTTGTTTTCTTGGGGACAGCTAGATGACAAGATTGACAACATTTTATGTTTGCATGCTTAAAGAAAAACAGCTAGCCTGAGTTTATCTCAAAGAGAAATCCAACTACCGACACATTAAAGCTTTTTAGCTAGTGGCCTCGACATCAACAGTCTGAGCCTGTCAGTGCCAAAAACAAGAACTTTTAGTGGGTGTACACTGATTGTGCAAACATGCCCAGAGTGGTAACATTGCAGCCCATTTTACGGCCACTCTCTCACAATATTGGACCAATTTCATAAGTTTTTGCCGTACTGCAAGTCACATAGACGCAAAAACATGAGAAAATAGGGTCCACATTGAAAAATACCAGTTTCCCTTTAAATTTACAGTCAGCGCATCCCAACATTGAAGCCATTCACTCAATTTCTCATCCTATATTTTATTGGCCTCCCCAATCTGCTCCTCCCACCATCACCACTAAAAGCACAATGGTTCCTTCTTTCTTGTGTGTGTTATCTCTCATCCCACAAACTGCCACTTCCTGACTAATGGAGGCTGCACACAGAATTACACTCTGTTTCTGTAGGGATGAAATGACCTTAAAATGTACATCCAGAGGTCGTTGGTCAGTCTGGTGACAGAAACTGAGCCAAAATCAGAGCAGGAGGCTGGCTACAGTTCATACGCCCCACTCCCCATGACACATGCATGTTAAAAATGGCAGCTGGTCATTACTGTGTTGGTCAAGCTGTTGCATACCATTCCCATGTAAACTGAGAACCAGACTGTTGAGCTTCCACCACAACTTTAGCTGAAATGTCACTCAAAACTGCCCCAGTACACCACATATCAAAACAGCGACATGGAACTCAAGATAGCAGTAATTTTTTAAACATAAGTCTGTCCCACTACATAAATTTTTCTCTCGCCAACCACATAAATCTGTTGAACCTTTCCAAAACTCACTCATACTGCATTTACTAATATTGTAAAACTCATTCATAGACAATAACAGGTGGTGCACAGGCTGTTGTAGTAGATGTTGCTGCATTAATATGGCAACAATTGAAGCTTTAGTACTATCATTTTCCATTCAAACTAAAATACTTAAAGGAATACTCCACTCCCCTAAATGCACATTTGTGTATCAGTTACTCACCCTGTGTTACATTGAATACCTGTAGAAAACATTTAGTTTTCATGCCTCCATAGTGATTGAAGAATCCACAAACAAAGAAAATTCTTGATGATTGGAAGTCATGGGGTCCAGCTTGTTTCTACTGTTCCAAGTGGCCCAAAAATTGTTAATGCAGGTTACATGAAAACCAACAAACAAATACACAAAAGGCAACACACTCATGAATTTAAAATAAACAAAGATGTTGTCAATCCCATCTGTAGTCGGTTTGTCGGATGATAACGCACAGTAAATGAACCCTTGCATTGAAGCTACAACCAATTTTGTTCCCTATTTTGAGCCACAGTCTATAGCGACTGGATTTTCAAATGGCCAGGATAGACTCGTTTAGGATAGACTATAGACTTATTTTCATTAAGTCCTGCTGGAGGTCGTAGCCTTACAAGGGCTTTTAGGGTCCTCCATGATCACTAAATACTGAGAAGAGCTACACAGACTTTGCATAACCTCATTACCTCACATGACTCCACCTGTGAATGTGCTTTATTAAATCAAGAGGACATTTTGAACCTGAGCAAAGTTGTATTAATTTGGAAAAACAAGAAAAAGCCTCAATTACGAGTCTCAATTACAGTAAACAATGTGTCAATCTACAATCATAATGCCAAAAGTAAAAGCTTCACAAAGTACTTTCAGCTCAGCGGGCTGCACTTATAATAGCTGCTGCTACACGTTGAGATTGATAATTGAAGTTAGTGAGAGGGCAGTTATTTAAAGGCGTCTCTAGCCATCCGGAGATGTGGTAAGCTGTTGAATCACAGTGAGTCAGAGGGTTTGAGCAACAAAACTGAAGTCTTTCCAATCACACAAACATGGCTGGGTCTTTCTTTGAATGCAGTGCGTGAGTCATGTTGAGAGAATTCCTCATCTAAACAGCAGGCTGACATACTAGACTGTGTGTGTGTGTGTGTGTGTGTGTGTGTGTGTGTGTGTGTGTGTGTGTGTGTGTGTGTGTGTGTGTGTGTGTGTACATATGTGGGAGTAATCAGCTTACTTTCTCCTCTACTGGATGGAAAAGGTGAAACGAACATCCAACAACCTACGGACAACAACCACATGTGTATTTACATATCAAAGTAAACACTGCAGAGATGATCGACATATTTTTCGATATTTTTAGTGCCGGTGGAAGTGGTTGCGCTGTTGTATTATTTTCTATTATTTTCTTGACAGTGACACTGTCAAGAAAACATAACACAATTTTCCTCTTCCAAAAGAAAACTGAAACTCATAAAGAATACAAGACATTCTTTTTAAATTCAGCACACAAAGACTTTCTCGGTCAGATATGACCAGTAGCTTCATGGTGACTATTGTGTCACGTGTCAAACTTTGAGATTATGTGTAACTGACATTACTGAATCATTTAACTGACTTTGTAACTCTTCTTCACTTGCCATTTGGGTATTCCACAGACAAGTAGTTACATCCGAGGTTGAAAAACAAAGCCAGCATGGAAGTGCGTAAAACTGTAGTTCCTCAAAAGGCCACTTGAGGCTGGCTCCAGGGGCGAGTTGCTACCCACATAGCCCCATGTTAAAATATATATATATATAAACAAAAGACAGTTTTTTTCAGAATTCATGACAACTGTGCAGGAGTGAATTTATATATTACTCATCTATTTTCATTTTATTAAAGCTTTAAAGTTATCCATAATTAAAGGTGGGGCCACTTTGACTGACAGGCTGTCTGTGACGTCACAGTGGTTTTATTACAAAAGTAAAACAAGAAGTATGCTAAAAGTTGAAATATTTAAACAAGCAATAACTTATTTTTTGGCCACTTTTGGGCAGCAGATACAAGCTGTAAACACACACTGACATATTATCTCCTTTTAAGTTGATTATGCAGAACATGTTAGCAAACTATTTACACATTTAGCATTTATGGAGCAACATAGGCTTTTTTTCACAGAGGACATGTTTACATCTCACAGTAGGAAAAGCACAGGTGTAAATATGAAATAATGATGGCTTAATTCATATAGCTGCTTCAGTTTCAGGGCCCTGGTGTTGTGTTTGTTTGCTCATTTTTAAACTCACTCAGACCCTTGAATAGAACTGAACAATAATTAGTATCATTCGTAACACCTGTGCTTTTCCTACAGACCAGAGTTTCTGCTGTTAAAAAGGTCTATTATAGTTCATTTGGAGTCATGTTTTGGTCCACATGGTGAATGTTAGTCCAATATTCACTCTCTTTCAGCTCAGTTTTTAACTCCTGAAGGCAATATTTTTGGCTTTCTAGGTACTGAATGTCACTGGCCTTCTCTGGGCTATACCAGTTATAAAAGTGCTGACAACTAGACACACTAGACATACACAATATGTATGCATAATATGTGTCAAATACAAATATAAAATGTTTGCGACCAAACAATGATCAAGATATTCAGCCCTTTAACTTTTTCAGAAATATGACAGGGCAACTTCTGTGGAATATGAGACAAACTGAGACAAGCAGGGATGAAATTTGGCTGAATTTTCTGCATGCAGACTGATTGAGATATTATGAACAGGGGACAGCTGGTGCAAGTTTGGTGTGCAGAAGAATAGAATAGATTAGAGCTGGCCCATGTTTCCCTGCCTCTCCTGCTCTGCCTGCCCTATGAATCACCCCTCATCATCTCACCCTAATGAAGCACAGGATGCAACCCCCAGCTAATCAACTAATCTATAGCACCCACAGCTGGGTGCACTTGCAGCAGAGCGTTATTTCAGCAGAGTAAACATTGCGTCAAGGTCTCCTGTAACGTTTGGTGAAACACACTTTGAGTCGTGATATCTTGTTGAGATATTGTGCTTTCTTTCTTTTCCGTGTCACTTTTAAAGTAAAAGACATCATTTTTCAAGTGTAACTCAAAACAATGGTCAGGTGCCCATTTGAACACTGAGACGGGTTTTGCTTGCTGTAATCTTGCCTCCTGTACATGCTGTCCCCGAAATATCCCTTTCGTATGCACTTTTAATGTAACTGATAAGGGACATAACCCAAAGTCATAATTTTGTGCAAAAATGTATTTATCTGAAGATAATATGAGACATCAACAGTCTGAAGTAGACATGTCAAATGGGTACCAAAATTCCAGCCTTGTTAGTACAAATTTCCCACATTATATCAGTATAATTTTCCAGATGAAATGGTCAAAGGCCAAGTGCACCCAAAAGACTCCAAATTTTAAGCTTTTAAGTGTTCTTTTTTCAGCTACAAGCAAATCAAAGGCCAACATAGATCCATATCCTACATATTTGTGATATTGTCTTCATTTATACAGGGACAGCAATGTATTATACTGTAGACTTGATCACAGACACGCACGCATAGAGTAGCAAACTAATGTCACCATGATCACACTCATACTCATGTACTGTAGATCACCACCAATCCCCCCACCCCTCTCTCTCTCTCTCTTTCTCTCTCTCTCTCTCTCTCTCCCAGTCTCATGAAGTCATTGCCGAGCAGCCACTCAGTGCCGGGCTGAAGCTGAAGGAGCGCTGTGGGCTCCACACTTCAGGATCTCTGGAGCCACGGAGGACTCCTCAGCCAGCTGCACAGTCCGTTCAGGTTCACAGCCGCAGCAGTCCCTGTTCAGCCCGCCCGCATGGACATACCACCAACCCCGACAGCATGCACATCTAACAGCTCCAACAACACCGTCTTTTGTCTCGCCTGAGGGGGAAAAAAGTCTGCAAGATCACTTTCCTTGCTCCGCTGAGGTGGACCGAGCGTCAAAGGATTTTCCCCCCTCTTCTTCCTTTTCACCAAGCTCGTTTCACTCTTTTCCCCCCGTCCATCTCTCGCATTGTTTGACTTTTTTTTTGTCCTTGGAAAAAAAAGGCTGTTTCCACGAGTCTACCTGCTCGCCCAGCACCCATGAATTCGGACAAAAATGTGTACCTCGGCAGAGACAAAGGCATCATGCGGAAGAGAGCGTTGCTCCTTCGGAAGGGTTGCAGCTTCGAGATTACCAGGTAGGTCCTGTCTCTTTTATTTTATTAAGGGGGGCGATTTAGTGTGGGACAAGAGGATGACCAAAACGGCTCGTCTAGCCTAACCATCAGAAACTGCAATCTCCTACAAAGAAGTGGCACTTTATGTAAGGCTGCACAATGAGTGTTCTTTCACCTTGTGGATTTGGGGATTTAACCAGGATCTGCTGTGTTTGCGCATAGATAAGGAGCCAAAAAACATCATGTAAATCTTAAGAGAGTGTAGCCCTAACATAGTCGCCTCTGATCGCCATCAAAAATTTCCAAAAATCACATCCTAATGTGTTGTGTTCACCTCGTCATTTTTCATTTCATCGCCGTGCGCTCAGATTTCTCATCGGACCGTGCCTGGAAGCGTTACGCACGGACACATTTCGTCTGCACCTGACTGCAATGTTGACAAAGAGAGCTCAGTGGCAGGACGCCGCCGATCGTCATTTTATTGCTAAAACGTGCTTTTGATTGGGCAGCCCTGTACCGGTGGCCCGGCGCTGTCCAATCGCGCCACAGACTGCTGAGAATATGCAGGTTTTAATTAGATGTGATAGGGGTTCAGATCACCTGCTGTCGCCTCATGCCGCACAGCTGCACACCTGTGAGTGCACACACATCCTGAAGCGACAAACATGAAGGCAGGGAGTGTCCGTAGCAGACAGCATATATAATGTGCAGCTGATGGGACCTGGTTTTTGGCAAACCTCCTGGACTTGTCAGAGAGGTGTTGTAGTTCCAACAGGATGCCACTGTCTGTGTGTCCCCTGAGCTGTTTGGATAGTGTAACCCGCCCCTGTTCCATGTGCAGCTCTCTTTCCTCAGTCATTTGTCAGTGTGTGGACAGTGTGGTTTGGACCAGAGAAGAGCTGTTATTATTTAAAGGTCTTCACTTTTACTGTTGTCACACCAGTTCCTTCCACTTTGCATGAGCTCTCACTGTCATCAAGACTTGCTGGGGATTGTTTCTCAAGAACTCCTGATATCAAGTGTGTTAGAGCATTATCACCATGGGCGGAATATGACACAGTGGGCCCCTGGGAACAGATGTACAAAGGGCCTAACCATTTCTCCTGCATAGGAGCAAGACACAGACTTTGTGATAGTTTTGCATCTCTGCACAGTCATTATGCATCTTTTTTGTGGTTTTGTGTCTCTTAGTGGTCATTTTGTGTCTTTTTTATTTTGTGTCCCTCTGTAGTCATTTTGTGTTTCCTTTACTGGGGGCCGGCAGATTTCTGAGCTACTTGCCTACACCTGCCTAACTGGGCAGGTGAAGAAAAACTAACATTAAACCCTGGTTTGGGTCTCTTTTAGGTAATTTTTTGTGTCCCTTTTGGGTAATTTCATACATTTTCGAGCTATTTTGTGTTGCTTTGTGGTTGCTGTGCCAATTTTTGTAGTTATTTTGTGTCTCATTGTAGTTCCTTCATAGTTCTTTGTAGTCATTTTAAGTCTCTTCCTGGTCAGTATGTGTTAATTTGAGTAACATCTTGCAAGTGAAGGCCAGGGGGGCCTCTGACACTTTGGGCCCCTGGACCTGTGCCCGGTAAGCCCATTCAATAATCTACTCAAGATAATCATGAAGCATAACAGCACAAAATGTTATGCGTTTCACAACATTTAATAAGATTGTGGTGCTTCCCTTTAGACTAGAGCAAAAAAATATTTTCATTTTCTATTAAATACTGGCAATTATTTTCCCAATTAACCATTTGGTCAAACATATAGTAAACTTTACACACTTAAAAGTCCAATGTGTGGGATTTGGTGGCATCTAGTAGTGATGTTGCAGTACAGAAAATTCTCCCATATGCCACTACTGTGGGCGACATGAAAAACACAAATGGCACTTTTTAGAGCCAGCGTTTGGTTTGTCTGTTCTGGACAAACTGTAAAAACAACACAGCGGACTCTGTGGAAGAGGAACCAGTCTATATGTAGATATAAACGGCTCATTCTAAAATCACAAAAAACACAGGGGTTCGTATTTTCAAGTGATTACACACTAAACACAGCCATGAATACACAATTTCGACCATTAGATGCCCCTAAATCCCACACACTGGACCTTTAATAATATATGTGTACTTTAAATGTGGCATGCACATCATTTTGGACAAGTTTGTGCCAGTTATAAGGTTAAACTGTAGCTTGGGGATATTCTGTACTGACCCAAACAGGGTCAATTATGACCCAGTGATTGTTGGTGTAAATGAAAAAAAATGGCCAAACCGATATATAAGAGCACACCAGCAAAAAGTCTTGTTTCGCCTGACCTGCAGTCCATATCCTAAAGATATTATAGTTACTATCATGTAAGAGTGGGAAAAGCGTGAAATTCTTATATTTTATAACATGAAACCATTAAAATGTTTGGCATGAAAAAATCGTTTTTGATGAATTTCCCTGACATTGAATGAGCGACTGATTGTTGCGGCTTTAGTTTTCATTATCTTGAATACATTGTCTGTAGATTATTGTTCTGATCACATCACCTCCCCTACTTCCACCTCCTCCCTCATTTCCTGCTATTTCAGACAATCTGCGGAGGTGTCCATGAAGCGCGCATTTACTCATGAATCTCGCTTCGTGGCCCTTACAGCTGATTACTTTGTCTCAGAATGTGTGATGGGTAGACTTGTTGTGTTGGAGATGTCTCTCCATCCGGGCTGCCAGGTCCCACTCTCCAAATAGAGACATGTACTGTATTGAGGGTGCATGTGGGGGCGAGATTTGGCCAGCTTTGTGCCAAGCACTTACTTTCAAATTACACATCTCTTCTAATTAGCTTGATTTATCCTGTGCAGCGAAGGAGCTTGTTCCCTCTCTGTGTTTTGTGGAGCTGGAGTCACAGAGTAAGGCTTCCTGGCAGACTGTCTCTCAGACACTAGCAGTTTAACAGACAATCAATCAGAGCCGAGCCTGAAGTGCTACTGCATGGGGAAATAGATTCTCCGCTATACTGGGGGGATATGAAAGACACTCAAGTAGAGGACTGCTGCTGCTGCTGCTGCTGAGAAGAAGGCTGTGTATGATTCGTTGTTCTTCAGATATGCATGCACCAAATGGACCCAACACATTTAGACAGTGCACACTGTATGTTAGGAGCATGCTCTCACATGCATAATGTGCTCACACATATACACACACTGGCCAAAGTGTTTCCATATGTTTGCCTGTGGAAGTATGTCATGAGGTAGTTTTATCTTGACATTGATCTGCCCTCTTTTTCTCCTCCAGGCTACAGACTCAGGCACAGTGTGAGACAGTGATATAAGTACTAAGATGGTTTACTTAAGTGAAAGTACTAAACAACAATGTGAAAATATTCCATTACAGTCCTACATTTAAAATGCAGAGTATTATTAGCAAAATGTACTTAAAGTATCATTACTAATATACTCATTTTGCAGAAAAATTACCCCTATGAGTGATAAATATACAGCATTTTACTGTTGGAGGTGGTCGCGGTGGAGCTGCTTCAGAATACTTCATACAATATTGGTAGCTTGTGAAATTGTTCCCAATTGAGGGGTCAGGCCCCATCTAAAGAGTCACAAGAAAAATCTGAGATGATTAATAGGAGAGAAAAGAAGAAAAAGTCTCTACTACAAAAACTTTAATAATTTTTCACTCTTTGCTCCAATCTTTGCTTTTGTGTGAAATATTGGATGATTTGACCTGTTCAGGCCTCAATTATTTAATGAAACTGCTTGAGAGGGGGGTTATCTGACCCACATTCACCCCTTCTTTTGTCACCTCAAGCCAAGTGAGATAGCACAGATTAATCCCTGGTCATGACAATTCTGTTACGACCTGGGTCACAACCTGGGAGTGATGTATACCAATTATCTCACATGCTGGAAATAGGTGAGGGGTGTGCACATACTACTTAGAACTGCTGTTTTGTACTTGAATTCCTCATTGTATAGTACATCACAATGATAAACACAGTTAAATGGTTTGGCATTTAATGTTATGATTACTTCAAGTGCACTACTTTTTCAGTTTCAGCGCCTTTCATTTGTTAGTGACATGTCTCTTTTTACGGCCTCTGTCTTGTTCAGCATCCTCACTATGTTCACCAACACTACATTGACCCCCTCCGTCCCAGTCATCACAGACGGCCAGCAGCTCCTGCACCTTGAAGTTCTACTACATCTCTATGTTGTCCTAATCGTAGCTGTAGCTGAAAACATTCCTGCTGCCATCACACTTTTGATTTTTGGGCTGCGGCAACCAGTGATACTTGCATCATGACTGCAACCAGTGACATAATTTGTCCTACCCTGGTCCCACCCAGTGTCATCCTGATTTGATATTATATGGATTCTTTGCACAGCGATATAATATTTGCCGGAATGAAAAAGTCTGCCACAATAAGACTGGGCAAAGCTTGGGTTAAAGGCCCCACTCATTATTATAATGATGCCATAGGCGGCCTTTTTGTGGCTTTTGTGGCAGGGTCTCCCACATATTCATTTATTTGTGTCAGCCAGCCACAATCAATACATCTGCAGCCGCATATTGATTTCATATTTTTGGAGCGGGACCATTTATTAAAAAGAACTCTACAAGAGTTTTGCCCACACTGCAGTCATCTTCCTGCAAAACCATCAGAATTTCAAGAGGGGACAATCTGCAAACCCAACCCTCCCCAGCTCCCTGTCATCAGCTACCAGCACACATAGATTGTAATTCTGTGGGAAACTCTGAAATAACCAAACTTTGACTTCTAGTATTGCACAGGACACAAACACAGATCTCCTGGTTTAAAGTCCTTTCCTTGATGTATTGTTATACCCCTATTAGCAATCGTAGTGGTGTGCCATTCACACCCTTGTCCGACCCACTTTTTGACCTGGGTCAGGGACTAACTAGGTCAATGCGGTTAATCTAAAAAACAAAAAATCAGTGCTGATTCAAGTCTGGTTAAGCCACCAAAAGGGGTACAGGGGCTATTTGGTAGAACAGATAACAACTAAAAGACATCTGAAACTTCCCAGTTGCAGAAAGGATGGGAAACTCTGATTTAATCTTCAACAGTGTGCTGTATTCTATAATCTTATTTTTATGTAGGTAAAGTCATAATATGAAAAGTAACTACAGCTGTCAAACGAATGTAGTGGAGTGAAAATTACAATATTTCCCTCTTAAGTGTAGCAGAGTCGAAGTAATAGTACCATAAAATGGAAAGTACAAGCATGCCAAAATTGTGCTTGAGTACAGTCCTTGAGTAAATGTACTTTGCTTCTTTCCACCAATTGGTATGAGAGACATTTTGCAGTACAATGAATCCAAATACAAGATTATGTTAGCAAGAAGTTAATAGTGTTTAATTCTGATGATCTGTGCTAATCTCCCCACGTTAATCTGCTTTGGGATAAACAGATCACATCATATTATTATTTCTGACTGTGTTTTGGACACTGCCTGATAGTGACTAAGCCTTATCTAACAAAGTCAGCGGACTGCCAGCTGGCAGATCTTCTCACTGACAGCAGGTAGCTGCAGAGTGCGGCTGAAAGCAGAGAAGTTGAATGGACTACTGGAACCAATTGTCCGGTCATTTTCCTCTGCTAGGCCGGTTGCGGGTGGTTGATAGTTACTGGTGGTTGAATCTGTATGTAAACAGTTGTATGTGTGTGTGTGTGTGTGTGTGTGTGTGTGTGTGTGTGTGTGTGTGTGTGTGTGTGTGTGTGTGTATGTGTATGTGTGTGTGTGTGTGTGTGTCTACATTTTTATGGGCTTAAAAGGGAAATCCACCAATTTTACACATGCAAGTCTGTTTACAGGTCATGTGGAGTACTGCTGCATATGTGAAAAAAAGTTGCGTTAAGCCTGTTGAGGCTTCAAAGGAGCTGCGTGAAATCTGATAAACAGCCTCAAGTGATGTCACATAAGTCAGTGCTGGCTGGGGTGGAACACTTAAAATGTGGAAATAAAAAAATGGAATTGGAAAGAAGTGTCACTTACCTGACCTCTGTAGCCCGCTGCTCATCTCTGCTTGAGGTGAGCAGCTCAGGGCTACATTAGCTGCTACTAGCATCACACACCCGAAACTTTCAAATTGCATTGTGGATTATAAAAGGGCCAAGATTTGACAAAAAAAGATGGATGCATGAACTAAAAATACAATTTCCCCAACAATTAGAGTGTCTGTGTGAATGTAGCTGACCCTAAACTGTATAATAAGGTTTTCGTGGGTCTGTGAATGCAGCGTAGGTGGAGTGCTTCATGAGTCCTTTTACCTCAGCAGCAGTTTGTCACTTGTTGGTTAGGCAATTGATCTGTTGCTCCTTTCAGAGTTGATCAAATCAATTGATTAGAGGAACATCTGCTGCCAGTGAATGCAAACTTTTAAACCCAGCAGAGCGACTGATTAATTTATACTTTCAGTTCGCCTGATGTTCTGCTGCTCCACTTGTGTTCAGAGTAAACACCCCAAGAGTGTAGTGAAATGAAAAATTGAACATATATTTTTTCTAACAGCACTCCCAATGAACAGCCCAGTTCCAAAAATAGAAAGTGTATTTGTGGTGGTAGATATTTTAATCGTGGCAGGTCGCCATATAAAATTGAAACCGTGGGAAACCCTAATCATGGTTCAGTTGCATCTTTTTTGGAGTCTGAAAATGTTACAGAAGAGCTAAATCAGTAAAGTCCTCTTTTAAGAACTCCAGCTTCTTATGCCAGTGCATAAAACAAGCACACACAACTTTGGGCAAGTTCTTTGCCCTTGAGTCTTGAGTTCGACAGGAGAGTCTGGATGTCCTCCAGGAACAACAAATCCAAACCCATTTAGTGTCTTTTTCCATTAATTTTCTTAACAATTGCAGCATATCAACTCCGCCTGTCAGTGAACTCTCTGCTCTGGGCTCTCTCAAACCTCTTCCAGACAACCTCAACTAATTGTGTGTGAATGAGATTAGGCTGCACAGTGACAATTGAAGGAGCCAGAAAATCACTAGCTGACCACATACTGGAGGGACAAACACGAGAGACGTCTAGGAGCCAGTGCCAAAAAGACAAAGGCGAATTATTTGTACAGGGTAAACCTAGCCCTAACCCTAAACTAACTAAGAACCTGTAAAAATCACTGAGATTTGATCAGATTAGGCCAGAAAACAAAAATCAGAAAAGGTCAGAACAGTGCTTTTTAATGAGTTTAATGGCAACATCAGCAAATTCTGATGCGGTGGAAACTAACCTCATTGTGTGGAGTCTTTGGGCTTGCTTGTCAATCCATAACAGAACATTTGTAGTTCATTTAAGGAAAGGCATGCGCTGGCAAGGAGCAGAGAGGCCCATTCATCATCGAGCTAATGCAGGGCAATGTGTGAGCAGAACATGTTACTGTGGTTTAATTTTGTAACGCAGACCTAACAAATATGTCGAGATAAGGAGCTCCTTCACAATGTGAGGAAGGCGAGATTAGGTTTGACAGCGTGGATTATTCGGCTTTGAAATGTGTGCTGTTCATTAATCAATCCGGCCCCTCCTTGCTTTTACCGTCCGTGCACGCCTCCATGAACAAAAAGCTTCTCATAATTTCGCCCTGCCTTTGCCGCTACATTAATGGAGCAAAAATAGATCCTGCAGCCGCCGAAACTCTTGACAGACTCTTTCAGTTACCCGTCCTCACTCCCTGATCTCACCTCAGAGGTTTATTTGCTTTGAAATGCTATCAGTGTCTTCATTAACCTCTCGCTGCCAAACCCTCTGCTGAAGTTGCCAGGGGTTTTTGCTGGAGCCTGCCTTGCTTTTCAGATTGGCACAAGACTGAAGCCAGATGTAGCTGAAGTGTTGCGTTCAGGTGCTTTGTGAATGATGGAGTTTTCACAATATGTGCCTTTAAAGACAGAGAAAAAAAAGAGAAGGAAATATGTATTAGGGTTTGTCCTCTTGTGGTTTCCTGGTGGAGCTTTTACAGTAGGCTTCAAAGCAGCATGTGAATGAGGAACATGTGTTTTGAATGTCAGACATGTTTTCTATGGTTTTTAGATGTGAGCATGCACTAACATGGACAAGACCTTACTGATGTGCTGGCTAACAGACAGAAGGAGAGTGGTTGTGGTCTGCTGGGCTGCTGGGGGCTCCCTCAGCGTGACAGTCTGTCATGAAGGAACCAGCAGGGAGCTGAACTGATGGACTTACTGACATTTTTGCTGACTTGAGGCACTCCTCTGCTTAGTAAACTCATTTAGCTCTCACACATGTTAGCAGATCACAGACAGATCTTTACACTTGTAGTTGGATGTATGTTTGCATTAGACGAGAGAATGAAGAAACATGTTAATTAATTTCTCAATTAATTGTTTGGTTGACAAGTCCTACACATTAAATAGCAAAACATGTTGTATATGACACGGAAATGTTTGCTGATGCAAACGGCAGGTCAGCATAATTTGTCAATACCTTCCAAAACCATTCAAAGTTGTTGCATCTAACAAATGCAATGGTCAATGCTTTGTTAGATGTAGATTCAACCCCTGAAGTTTAGGGAAACATTGTGGTTTTAGTGGAAGCTTAGGGGATTTTTGTTTTCACGGTTTAAAGAAACTCATATTAACTGACAGTTGGAAACAAAAAACAAACAGCGGTCTACTGTGTAGTACGCTGCATTCATGTGATGTTTGTTATGTTCATGTGCTTTGAGGTTGGAAATTTTAACAACATGAAAGCTACAAAGAAAATGGGTTGCATTTTAATGCTAAGAGCATTTAAACAAGAGGTTGGTAGCTGTTTCCATTTTATTTATATTTTTCTATATTATTTTAGTTTTTTATATTTTATTTTTATATTTAATCTAGGTCACTCTACATTGGACAGCAATTAACATTAATACTATATTACACTTGTGATCAAGAATTGATATTTAATACATGAATCGATAAAAGAAATTTTTCCCATTAACCAAACATTGAGTTTTGCCCGCCATGTTATGCATTCATGACATGAAGTCGGCAAGACGGCTCGTGTTATCAAATAATGTTGTTATCAATGTCATTATACTCACCTGACATGTTTACTGTTTTTAGTAGCGGTCATAGACACCTCCAGATTTTCATTTTTCATTTTCAAACTTGTAGACGCAGCCTTGACTGATGCTGACTCAAGTGACATCACTTAAGGCAGATTTTATTGTATTGAACTTTTTTCCACATACTGTATGCAGCTGCACTCCCCAACACCTGTAAACAGACTTTGAATCGTGTAACCGTTTCAGCTCTTATGAGAGATGTTGCTCCCAGGACTTGTGATGAACGGTTTCGGTGCAATATTGTATCACTTGTCTAATTTCCATAGAAGGTTGTAGCTGGGAAATTAAAAACAGTGTGCAAAGCTGGTTCTGCTCTGCTCGGCCGTACAGTCAGTCCCTCAGTGAGGTCTGATAAACACTGGACTGTAATCACTCCCATATGTGGCTGCATAGCTCAGCACAACCCGGCACAGTTCAGCCATGCGCACAATGCAGCAACACCGGGCTCATTTAGACAGAAAAATAGATTCAAATTACTGGAAGAAAAAAAAAGAGGGGAAAGAAAAATCCCTCGCTTGATTACAGCTCTATGTAAACTCCTTCTCTTCGACTGAAACATCTGCTTCCATTTAGGGCTTTAAGACACATACCTACACATTAAAATGCACTGTGCACTGCTCCGGGAAAGCTCGGAGGCTGGAAAAACATTTCCCATTATAGTTGGCTGGAAGAAGCCCAGAGTAGAGCGAGTCGTACTCAGAAGAAGAGTATCGGTTGAGATGCAGCCAGCTCGAGCAAAAGCCACAAGCCACTTGCAAAAGAGAGTCATATTCTAGGGAGTTTTTTTCTCAGAGTTGAATAAACTTCCTTTTTTAAAAACCGTGGTCACTGTCAGGGATGACGCAAAGTGAAAGTGAGGGTGTGCTGAAGTATGAAAGATCAAAGGAAGTCTGCACAGTGTGTGCACAGTCTGTGTGTACACTGTGGGCTGCTTCACACCAGCCCACTGCCCCCGTCATAACCCTTAAAGAGCGATCCAGGAGAGACAGAGGAGGAAATGGAGTCCATGAAGGGTTACTGTTGTACATTTTTACCCCTGCGGTTTCTGAGGGAGGCTCGCCAAAACCTCCTCTTGGTTACAGAGTGAGCGATAGAGAGAGGGTGAAAGAATGAAAGAGATGGAAGTGCACATTGAAAAGTACGTGTAGAAACATCCAGAAAGGGTCTATTTTCAGCAGAGGTTGTAAAGATGTGGCTCAAATGAAGTTGTTCAAAGTGGACATTCTTTGAAAATGGCTTACAGGGAGTTTCCCCAAACTGTAGGCCCCTTTACAGCAGTAATAGTATATGGATTATATTGCATGTTGCGATTTCTTCTGAGCCATTTTTAAATTGTGCATTTACTTTTTGTTATTAAACTCAAAAAACAGTGTGATGTAGAAGATACAGGTGCACATTTCTGTGTAGCGTTGTGAACATTCACAAATAGATGCATCTTCCACTTGTGAGTTACAGGCCTCACTATTGCACTTTATTGTTTTGATGTGTTTCAGATTGATCAAAAAGGGGCTGAGGTGGATATAATGTCTTTTTTGGAAAGGAACGGCCTGGCAGGAAGCAGAACTATATGTTGCTCAGTGCCAGAAAAGATCAATTTGGCCATTTTACAGCTTTCAGAATTATAGTTAAGCATGCTAACATTTGCTAAGTAGCACTAAACACATATTACAGCCGTGGTTAAAGGGAAGGTCAGTAGTTTTGCAGGTGTTTGGCCATAAATTACTGAAAAAAATACGATTTTGCCCCAGTGATGGGACAAGATGAACAGTTAAAGATGAACAGATTTTCTACAGTTCACACTCTGAGTCCTGTCAAGGCTTGGCAATGTGGCAATGTTATATTAATACCCTGAGAGTAGATATAGTCTTAGATTTTGGATATTGTATTGTCAGGAGTGTTGTCTTTTACGGGTTTTAAAGGTTGCATTACAGTAAAGTGATGCAATTTTTCCAGTTTTTTAGAAGTAATCTGAATCTAATTTCTGGATTTGATTGAATCAAATTTAGAAAATTGGTTGTTTAAAATAGAAAAAAAAAAAGATTTTAAGATGGGGTTAGATCACATAATCTAATAATGATTTTGATCTCGATCAAACTTTCAGTATGTGCTGTTCAAAACCTTTTAGTCTGATTCTTTGATCCAAAAAGTTGGGATCATCCTGATTCCAGCAGACGGATGGATTTACGGTGGATTTCAGCAACAATATGCAATAAAACTTTGAAACTGACCCTTCATATAAACACTTTTTTTTTTTTGCTCTTGATTTGTTTAACTGTCACAGTGATCAACTAAATAACGTTTACATTATGCTACTTATATTAAGTCAGTAAAATAAAAGAAATCAATACAATGACACAGTCAAAAGTAGTTTACAGTTGCCTCCCCCATGCTGTTTTTATCTATTAAAATAAAAATACACCGTGACCCCATTCTGGATATTCTACCTGTTGTAATTCACAGAGCTAGTAGCCAGAGTTGTTTGATTTGTAGTTCCATTTAGAGCTGGTTTTTAAGAGGAAAAGTCTGTATTTAAATCAGAGTGATCCAGTCGGGTTGATATTCCTATTTGCAGGAATATCTGGAATATCTGATTCCAGATATTTCTGATCAGATTACATTTTATGAACAATGGGCCCTGGGGGACTGTGGATGTCAGTGTGTACAAAATGTGTACAAAATTTCATATCAGTCGATATTTCGGGGACCAAAGTCGTGGGCAGACTGACGTTGCCATCCCCTGAGCAGCTGGGCTGATAGCATGGCTGAACAGAGATGAAGCATGTGCGGGATTCTCTGAAGAGGCAGAATTGATGGTTTGTTTAAGTGCATTTTCCCGTTTGTTTCTTGGAGGTGACATTGTGTAGCAAAGGTAGATGTTAACACAATACAGTGATGGAGATGTGTTATCATGTGAAATGATGGCCCTGCTTTAATAATAACAGATGCAGACGTATACTTGTTGTTGACATGGAGTGTGTGTACGTGTGTGTGTGTGTGTGTGTGTGTAAGAGGTGGATTGTGTGTGACTGTTTTATGTATCCTGTCTCACTGTCTCATTTGTTCAGTGCTGGTCTCTCACTGTGAGGATGTTGAGGGTGTTAATTGTAACCTGCCAAGGGTATGCAGATGAAAATTGGCTTAAAGCTTCATTTGGGGCTATGCAATATATCGATGTTATAATGTCTTGATGTGACACTAGATATTGTCTAAGACTCTGGATGACATAACATTGTAAGTGTTTTGAAAGGCTGCACAAAGTGATGCAATTTCCTGAACTTACCAGACTGATGTAACTGTGTAGTTCTAATCATTATATCCATGTTATTTTTAGACTTAATGTGCAAACATTTTGTGAAAGCACGAATAGTCAACTCTACAATACTGTCGCCATATTGTGGGGTTTGATAAAAAAATATTATGATATTTGATTTTCTCATTCTTGCCCAGCCCTCATAACATTTATCTTTGATATTTTGCATGATCCCTTCACAAATAAATTCAATAAATGAAGGGCATTTAATGGTTTGAAGTGGCTTAAGGAACCTGATCTAGTAGTTTAGGTGTTTCCCTGCATACAGTGAGGACTGTAAATCAAGTTTTTGTGGGTGTAAAATTGGTTTCACCAGTCTAGAGGCACGCATGCGCAGTCTTTAAAGATTCAAATTTATCTAATTCAAGAATGATTCATATTTGCCATTTGTGATAGTATGAGCAGCTTTTTGTGAAGTGTAGGCTGGTTGGAAGGAACAGGAGAAAAACAAGATAAAGCCATACACATGCAGGGTTGGGGATAAACAGAAAACATGTAATGGCGTCATGTATTTATCGGTGGTATTTACCTGAAGGGATCACTTTTTTTTTTTTATTCACGCTTTATTTAGCGCCAAGATTTATGGAGCACGTATCAACCAGAAACAGATTTTTTTAAGTGCAACCATGCCTGTGTGTGCAGTGCACCTGCCACACATCAATGACAGAGACGCACAGGATATTGTTAGAAAAGTGTGTTTGCCATGGAAATATAAGATTCAGACAAATGAGCTGGGCAAGTAGATTTTGATATGTTACAAAAAATGATCAAAAGAATTTAGAAAATGTTACTTAGTTTAAGTAACCTAATAGAAAACATAAAAATTTAAATTTTAGTACATTTATTTAGTAACTGCTTTAGTAAAGTAACTTCCAGCAGAAAACGTGATCTTTGTCTCATTAACAAAGATCCCAGAAACCTAAGCAGTAAGAAAATAAGGCCTCAGAAATTGATTAAAATTAAATTACTAAATTACAAGTACTGAATAACTTCACAAATAAATTGGTGTCCATATGTATAATTTAGTACACTCTTTTTAATTGTTTAAATGGTTTTATTCGACCTCCTGGGGTGGGTAGGGATATATCAGAAGACCCTAATTTTCCTGAAAGTAAAGTGAAATACTTTTCCCTAAAAAATTAAAAAAAAATCATGAGTAAAGGGTAAATTTTGATTATAAGTGATGAGATGATAAGCAATATTATTAATATTATTTATATAAACTCAAAAGTTTATATAAATAAAACATATACACTGTTTTTCTTTCCTATTTGACTGTGATACAAGTTTTAACCACAAGAGGGCAGACCCTCCCCGGGAATGCAGTGATGTTCTCATGTGGTGGAGGCTGCAAAAATATAGTTTAAGACAAAGAATTGATACTTTGGATCTTTGTCTTTTAGTTTGGACTTTTTGATTCTGCTTGAAAATCAAGCTGATGAGCTGCAGAGAATTTCAAAGTGTATGTTTCTACAGTACAGAAATGCCTGGTGCAGTGCATAGGTCAGACATACTGCTCCACTGGGGGGAGTGTTTGCATTAGGGGCAATGACGTTAATGAGAAGAGCAGGTGGACTCAGGTAGCTTCTGCTGTGGGTTTCATGCAGACACAACAAGTTACTTGTTTCTATGTGTTGTCTAACAGCCAACATTTCTGATAATGCTAACACACACAAATGCATCCCGGATTTTTTTCTTTTTTAATTCAGGACTACAGAGCAAAAGTGACCAAGACACTGTACAAAAGCGCACACACATATATACACACACACAACACATGAAGCCAAAGGGCGAAGGGCAGAGTGGTGTCCGGAGCTGATGTGATCGTTACAGACAAAAGGTTAATTCATCCGATCACGTTTAATGAGAGTGCCATCATCAATCGCTGCAGCCTGACACGGTGACATTTCACCGAGGCCACATAGTGACCCGCTGGCATTTAGGACGCACTGGAAACAAAGAGGCCAAGTTCTGAATCCAAATCATCTGCACGTGTGTGTTGTGTTTGTGTACATGTGCTTATGTGTGTAATGACTGCCATTAGGGAAGATTACTGACTGCTCACTGGAATTTACATCCAGAGGTTTAAAACTCATAAAACAGTCTGAATCAGCTGCTCATTTTCACCTAAAACAGCAGTGAAAGAAGCGCTCAGATCCTTTATGTAAGTAAAAGTAAAGGGGGACATTTTGGTGGAATTGCTTGCATGTGAAGGGATGGTTTTAATAACAGTAGTAATAATAAATAGATTTATTTATTATCAAGTCAAAAAAAGATCATAAAATAGAATAGAATGCCTTAAAATACCTAATTAAATACACAACATTAAAAAATTCAAAGTTTTATTCTTTAAGATACAAGTTAATTATATGTAAAGTCTTAATCTAAAAAGTAACTATATCTGTCTTAATAAATACAGCAGAGTAAGGCATAGAAAATGCCCGCTGTAATGTCGTGGAGTCAAATAGCACAAAATAAGAACACTCCAGTAAAACACATTAAAAGTGTACTTAAGTCCAGTTCTTGACTACATGTACCTTCCACCACTGCCAAAAACTCTGCAGTCTGAGTGAAATGCCTCCTGGAACTCACTCGGTTGCATAAAACTATAATCAAATAAAGCCATTTATCGTTACTGCTTCCTCCTCCAAGTTACATATTACCCAGGGACCACAGCTTCATCAGTGAACGGTGACGGGATGACAGGTCTATTGATTTGCATGTTGTATCTGGCTGTGTGTTACAGATAAAAACCCAGCTGTGTTTACGCTTGTAGAAGTGTGTCATGCACTTTGCATTACATTGTTTTTACTCATTTTCATACGTCTCTATTTTAAGAAATGACTCCCATTTGGATCCAGTGTGATTCAGTGTCAGTAGCTGTGTATCTAATCACACTGTGTGCTCTCACACACTCAGTAACAGAGGCTTTGTGTATGCTACGCGTGGGAAAGGTGCCGTGGTCAGACATGGCTTACTCTGTGAGACTGAAGGGGCCGGAGTGGCAGCTGTCCAGAGAGAAGGCGGCGCAGCTCCGAGGGATTAGTACACTATTGAGTCGAGAGCTCCTGATCCGCATCATGCAGCTTCATGGACTTGTGCATGCGAGTGCTTGTGCGCACACACTCGTATTTTGTGTACCTGTGCTTGTACGACCCTTGCTGGAATGGACACATGGATTGAGCCCACGCACCATAATGCTTACACCCACATTTATAAGCCGAGCTTTGAAGTTGCATTTGTCTGGGGAATGCAAAGCCTGGGATAGTCCATCAGTGCTCGGTCCCACACACACACACACACACACACACACACACACACAAAAACACATATAAGAGTTAAAAATTGAGGTGTATAGTTTATATTTAGCTTCCTAATGAATGCTGAAGCCCTCAGTCGATCCAAAGAACAAGTGCTCATGAAAATGAAAAGAACAACTTCCAGCCTGAAAAAATAACAGTTGGGTCATTTTGTTGTAAAAACTGCTAAAAGAGGTCAAACAACAGGAATATTACTAGAGTTTCTAAAGTAAAGAATTTCATCTTTTTTTTTTCCATATGTCAAAATACTTTTTTGGTCTCCTATTCATTCTGAGGGGTGGCTCAGAGCATTGCTTCCTCTTACAGTCCAGGAGTTAATGTGTAGCCTGTTGCAGCATTAAAGAAACCCTGTGGAGTTTTTATGTGAAACAAACAAAGTTATGTTTACATTGACTGTTTCTCACCAAAACATGCTGTGTGTATCCTCAAAGCCTAATAAATGCGTCCAATGCATTTTCTTCTGGAAATATTTGCAATTCAGATTTTACACGTGGGACACACTGCCTGCGTGAGCAGCGAGTGTGTGTTATGAAACTTCTTCTATTGTTTTTTTTTTTTTTTTCGGCGCCCATGTTAACAGGTTTGAGCAGCATCACTGACTGTGAGCAGCACGGCTTGGGCATGTCTCAGCTGCTGTTCACTTGCTGCAGAACTTGAGTACAGGAACCTGGCCTTATTTTTTTGAACATGGCACATGCGTTTTTAGCAAAAATAGTAAAAATGTTCTTTTAATAATCATATTGACATTATACCATCTCTGCTCATGCAGACAGTGCGTCGCAACTGTAACGTGCCGAATTTCATATTTTTTCCCCTTACTCAGATGAAAAAAATCTCTTTACATAATTTATGAAAATGAATATCCCATTAATATTCTTGTTTGCATACTCTAATTAACATGCCCTTACATGTCCTCAAAATATGGAAAAGTGGAACGGCTGGAGCCACTTGTGTTATTTTCCATCTTTGCATTAATATAAGATTTTTCCAAATAATCCAAACTGGCAGTGACAGACTTATTCAGCTGTGCAAACCCGGCCTTTTTTTGATATTTTTTTTTTTAAACCACCTTCTTGAAAAGCAATAGTTGCAATATTTGTGCATATCCAAAAACCTGGTGATAGCCAGTTGTTTAAATAGACGTGTCTCTCTCCTGACCAGACGTGTTGGCTTTTCTTTAGAGCGTGCATCTCTTGCAAACTGTTAGCAAGTTGGTTTGTGTGCAACGTATCCGTCACAACATCCTGAACTGACTGTAAATAGGCAAGACAAGGTTTGTCGCAAACTGCTGTGAAACCCCAAATTGAGACGCATATTCTGAATGTCCTATACACATGTCCAAATGATGCTCCTAGAACCTGAATAATACCAGCGTATTTTGTGTCATGATCCAAAAATTCTACATTAAGAATATTTCCTAATCGGAACATCTAAACAGCACATGCCACTTCCTATATTGTTATATATATTCAAAATAAAATTGGCTTTAGTGTTAATGTGAGTGTAATTCATGCTTGCTTGTGCTTAGAAGAAGAGTTACATTCTTGCCTCTGCTAGCAAATTGCTACAGCATGCATTTTTCTTTGCACATTACCGCCACCAGTTGTCAGGTAGTTGAATATCTGCAGGTGATACAAAAAAAATACTAAGACTCATTGCTCTATAGCGTTACTATTGGTTGAAAACTCCACAGGGTACCTTGAAATGTTGGAGCAGGTTTTACTATCTTTGATCGACTCTGTTAAGCTTGTTCAGGCTTTTTTGCATTCTCCACAGCAGCTGTCATCTGTTCTCTCAGATCAGTGGAGTTGAAGGGAAACATCAGGAAAAAACAGACTTAAACACATACACCTCTTGTGTTTTGGTGGATTTATGTCTTCTTATTTCCTCTGAGAGAGATCAGTGGATTGTGTTCATCACCTGCAGCAGACTGCTGTCACATTATACTATTTTTTTTTTCTCTCATGGTAGCTTTGTTGTTCATTCAGGGGAATACTGAAGCTCCTAGGCTACATTAACAGACTGATCTTTGAACAGGAAGTCTTCCCCGTCTGACTTCCCATGTTACAGACCAACTTCACATGCAACCAGAAGCCCTTATGCAAAAGGCCATGCGGGCAGTGTGTGTCAAAGTGTCACAATGGGAGGGTGTGTGATGAGGCTGTGTTTATGCAACATGCATGAACGGCTTCGTGTGTGTGCGTGTGTGTGTGTGTGTGTGTGTGTGTGTGCGTGTGTGTGTGTGAGATTGGCCTCAGGGCTCTAATTAGAGACGGGGGTGTTCAGGTAACCCAGGCTGATTGTTTGCAACTCGATCCTGACGTGAGAGAACGAGGAGGGCTTCCTTTTCAGCAGTGTCACTTTTTGAAAAGGATTTCTTTATCTTCAGGCTGTTGCAGATTTCAGCTGCATAACGTGAGCTATTTTAAAGGGAGTGACATTCAGAGGGGGAAAATGCCATGTGTGTCAGTAGCTTTAGGTGTTTTCCTGTGGTGTGGCGTGCCACAGAGGGGGGTTTCTACTGATTAAAAATTGATGAGCAGCTGAGTGCCGTGTAGCCTGAGCCGAGCATTCCTGCACTCTTTCATGTTGTGTGTGTGTGTGTGTGTGTGTGTGTGTGTGTGTGTGTGTGTGTGTGTGTGTGTGTGTGTGTGTGTGTGTAGACTGAGCTGGAGACACAGGCTGTGGCTGGGCTATTGTAAAGGTATCAGATTTTCCTAAGCTCACATTTCGCCTGCTGTTCTGTGTTTGTGTGAGCAGAGAATACAAAAATTAAAGTCTGTTTTTGCCACTTTTTTGCCACGTTCCTCTTCATTTTGTGTCCTCCCCTTCACAAGTTCAATATTTCTTCTTCTTGTGTGCTCCATCCTTTTATTCCACCTACTGACAAGTGGCGAGTATTTTCCCCCAGCCTGTAGTATAACACTAAATGTGACAAGACTCCAAATGTTGTTTGGGGTCCTGGCAGTTTGATCTCCTCCCTACTCGTCATATTTTGCTGCTTGGGGAAAAGCCCCTGGCGTGACCAAAATGATGTAGGTTGCACCCTTTTGCATTGTATCTTGATGTAGAGGGAAGCAGCAGTAAAGTTTAAGCAACAGCACTTCTTGGTTATGGTTCGGAAAGACTGTAAATATTAATAAAATAACACCTGGCTTTGAGTCGCATTAAGTGTCAGTAAGAGGGTGTCGTGGTTGGGTTTAGACAGCAAAACTGGCTGCTGCTTTATAAATGGTTCTGGTAATCCATGTCCACACATCCAGACTCCAACATGACAACCCCATGGTCACTCTCTCCTTCTCTTGCAAAAGTCCTCTGCTCTGTCAGATCAGCATATAGAAAAGGAAACTCCTTGTTGGATGGCACTGTCCAGGATTTTGCTAAATTTTGGTTAATCAAAGGATATTACAGTGTGGAAATAGTATTGAAGGTGACTCACATAAGGGGTCACGCTTAGCCTTAGGCAACAGGCAGCAGTAAGAAGGGGGTCGGTGGTTCAGTTTAGAGAGCAAGACTAATTACTTATGACTGGTAAAAGATTACAAATGTTGCTAAAAGAAAACCTGGCTTTAAGTGGCACAAACTCCACAACTGATCTTGTTACTGTCGGTCTCGAAGGCCGCTCCCCTTGTCAATGTCCGATGCTGTTGGACACATCCACCTCCTCTTTCGCCGGCCCATTAGCAGACTTTTTAACACTCTTTATACTACATCCATTTTTCTGAGCATCTAACAATGACTCTGATGGGTTTCCAATGAAGTCGATGGAAAGCCCAGTGCGTCTTACACAAATGTTTAACAGTGTCGCTCTCTGTGTCACTATTACTTTGATTGGTTGGACCATATTGTGAGGCTCTGGGAGTGAGACCAGGCTGGTCCTAAAGAGCTCTGGCCTTTTTTAACAGCTTGTATAAAACATACTTACTATCGGATTTCAACATGAAACAGTTATAATTGATATTTTTAGAATAATGACTGTGTGATTTATAATGTGAAAATAATGTGACATCATGGAAGGAGTGCTCCAACCCACAGCTCGTCCTAAATTAACAGCTTTACAGACAGGATTTAGTTCATTGTTTAACTGTCTGGCTGCAGCTTTACTGTTTTGGTTCAGTGTCACAGTTCTCAGCTTTTCTGATGTAGCAGGTGGCTGTTTTCAGAGAAAAGCTCTAAAAGTCACTGTACACTACCTGCTCATCAGATAGACATCAGATAGACATCAGATAGACTCTGTTAGCGACTAGCTGGTGAACATATTGAAGCATTAAGCAGCTATAGAGACAAATATTTCTCTTAGGAGTAGGCAGAGACCGAGATAAATGTACTGAGCAGAACATTTCTTACAGTTTTGGGGTTCCCAAAATAATAAGGAAATCACGACAATGTCTATAAAAGTTATGGCATGCCATCACTCAGTTCCTCCAATAAACTTGGCAGCATAATTAATGCCAGTTGTTACATCTGTGTGCGCACCTGCTCGTACATGTTAAATAAGCTAAGAGTTCATAAGTGGAAGGCAGAAAAGTGTGCACCGAAGAGGTGAAGAGAGAGACAAGAGAGTGACAGATGACGAGCCAGAGAGAAGAGGAGGGAGGCAACATGAATGAATGAATGAATGAATGAATGACCTCATCGCTGTCAGGACCTGCTGTTGAGGGGGATTATGGGTAGACCCTGGGGAGCACATCCAGTAGGAGCAAATTGATTGGGGAGGATCTGAGAAATGTGAGCAAGTTTTGATATACCTCATCCTTTATATAGTTTTAAGTGTTAATGATTAGCAATTCATTTCTAAATGCTTCAAGTATATGCCATTAATAAGAACAATTTATGTGTTGCCAGGTTGTGAAAAAAACCCTTTGACTGGTTGGACTGTTGTTGGGAACAAAATCAGCATATATATTAACATCTTATTAACATTTACAATGACAGACTTGATGGATTAAAACCTTTTATCAATAACATACTAACATTTGTACCTTTAGATTCATTAGGACATGGGAAATTCATGAGTTTTTAGGAATAAATTACCAACATTTGTAACATTTGTATGGGCCTATTAAAGGAATACTGCACCCCTTAAAAGATCATTTGTATATCAGGTGCTCACTCTGTATTACACTGAAATTGGAAAGAAAACTGTTTTTTATTTGCATGCCTTCGCGGTGCATGAAAAATCCAAAAATTGATAAAATTCTTGATGAACTGAAGTCATAGGAGTCCACTTTATAAAACGGCAAAACTATATCAAAACATCTCTTTACTAACACTCACACAACGTGTGCAGTATAATCCAAGTCTCATTTATCCGACATAAGGTGCTACAGCCAAGCCAATGAGGTGTGGCAGTCACTCAGTCAGTGAGGTGTTCGTTTATTGGGAACACTGGGCCCGAGGTGCTTCCAATAACAACGTTACCAACACAGAACACAAAGACAAAAATGAGCAGCCAACCCAGAAGCCAGAAAGGTGAGGTGGTCACAATATAGTTTTGCTGTGGTTTAATGTGGCCCTCTATTACTTCAATCCATGGAGAATTTTCTGCATTTTTGGATTCTTCATTCATCATGAGGTCAATCGAGAATACAGTTTTATTAACATGACATGGGGTGAGTAACTAATATATAGATGATAATTGGGGTGTAAAGTATCCCTTTAAAGAGCAATTAAACCCCCCATGTCTGGCTTGAGCACATCCTTCATGGAATGTGAAAAAAGTCTCAAAAATGAGCAGGGCTGGCAGGGGGGGTAAGACACACCTAGTCACCCAAATCGTGCCACCTCTCAATCCACAGCACCTCCCTGCCCCAGCACACATGAAATAGCCAGTGGGTGAGATGGCGGTGGCTACAGGGCAGTGATGGGGCAGAGACAGGGGGCTCGGATGGTGATAAGACTGGGCTCAAGCCACCAGGATCAGCCAATAGCAAAATTCATTTGCAATGGCAGATTTTAACCTTTAAATGGCGGTCATTTTGCCATAGGAGCTGTAGACAATACAATATGTACAATTTTAATACTTTCTTCTCAAATGTCAAGAGTTGGACCTGAATCAATTAACTACACTACTTAATACCCAAATTAATTGCTTTCCAACTGAAAATAGTGGTTTAGGGCTTTAGTTAGTCTTTAAGAAAGGCCTGCCAAAAAGCATTGTTCACAACCTGGCAACCCAAACGCTGCTCCTCTTATTAGTGGCTTTTATTGCTCTAAAAAAGAATAGTAATTTGCTAACTATTAGTAAAGCCATTAGATACAACTTTGACTTTATGAAGACTTTCTAGAAAGTGGTAAGTTTGATTAACTTCAAAATAAAAGCTGATTTACTGTCAATAATTAGACATGGTATGATGCAAAACTGATGAAAGGCTGCATTTCCTGCCTTTTGCTTCGAACTGATAAGACTTGAGAGCAGAAAAAAAAGTAAATTCATGTTTAGATTTGCTTCTTATTTCCTCTCAGTGCTCACACTGAATGATATAATGCGACCCCTGCATCCTGACATCACTTTGCGCTCCAGGATATTGTAACTGTAGAGAAGCTTCACGTAATTGACGGTGATGTAATAGCAACTCAAAGAAGGGAGGGGACAAAACGATAAGAATAATCTGCTCTGAATGGTGCCTTTTGCTCTGCAGAGCCTCCAGCAACAAATTGTGGTGGATTGAAATGCACCATTGATGTGTGTGTGTGAGAGAGAGAGGGAGAGAGAGAGAGAGAGAGAGAGACAGTAAACACACAGCTCCTATGGCAGAGCCGTTCCGCTTCATCATCATGCTGTGACCAGTTGCGCGCAGAGGAAAGAGTCCCGACCACCAGCCGGGTTTCGATCAGATGTTTGTCGGAGTTTGCGCCGCAGTGATGTCCCTGCGCTCTTAACTGGGGGAGAAACACACGGTTGGAAAAAGAGAGACGCCGGTTTTGCTTGTGTCGCCTTGTCCTGCTGGACTGACATCGCATGGGGACATGAACAGTGTGGATCCAGCCTCTACCAAACTGTTGACTTTCAATCAGCGGTAAAAACCAAAAAAAAAAGAAAGAAAAAATGCTACTCTTACTATGTTTACGCATGCCATCTTTAATCTGTTGAATGCATAGCTCTCTGTCGTCGCTCTGTCATATCCCTGCAGTACTGGCATATATTATTATGCAGCCCCGAGCAGATGAGACAAAGCTGAAGACACCTGCTCCGGTGCGTAAAGTGCGTTATTACGCCCTTGGATCGGCTAATGATGTTTGCAGTAATCGACTCTTTTGGCGGAGTTTGAATACTTGTCTAGTTATATATTAAGTGCGTAATGATTCATAGATTTTTGTCGGTTTACTCTGGGATGGCTGGCAAACTGACCGCCACTGAATCCACAAGTCTCCATTCTGGAAGTATTGACGCTCCTCAACAGACTCTTTCAGCCACAGCAGCTTTTTAATTGGCTTTGTCGCCAGTTTTTTTTTTAATGAATTACGAACCGAGTCGGTTCATTTGTGCAGATATTCTGTCGCTTATTAATTGATCTGCCCCCCCTTTCACCCCCAGAGAGCAGATATTTCAGCATGAGCACGGAAAATGATGAATTATTCATGACATGCTTTTCGGCACAAGGTAGAGTGGAGGCGCGTGACAGGGACAGAAGAACGTATGCGGCGACTCTGAGGGCTGGCATCTGGTTTAAACTGTGCAGCATAGTTCAGCTGTAGTCCAAGGTTGCTCAGTAGTAGCTTATTTCCTCTTAGACTGATCTGAAATTGCAATGCTGCAACAAAAGAGCGGGGCTGCAGTGACTCTTGGACAGAGAGAGATCATATGGTGAACGTAAAGCTCTTATGGCACAAGGCTGCATATGGCAGAGACGCCTCTTTTCCATGCTGCACCAGTTGTGCAGAGAGGGAGGAGAAAGAAGGCAAAGATGTCCTGAAATTTTCATGAAATGCTCTAAAGACTCATAATAATGCTCTTATGGTATGTTACAGCATGGGTTTGTACTTGACAGTCTTCATCCAGCTCATCCTCACTGTATACTGCTATTTTCTGTACATCACTGCACCAAAATGACTGTATGCTTTATTTTATTGGGAATAATCTTTGGCTGAAAAGAATAGGATGGATTACTATTCATCTGCATTGTTCATACAATGCACCAATCTGTAACTTGAAAAAAGAAAGTACACATCTGGGATTAGATAAACTCAAATTTGATAAGAGTGGTTTAACCCTTTGAAAACCAAATTGGTGTGATTTCTTTTTAAATCAGAGGAAGAAAGCAGAGGAATGAAAGAAGAAATTGCACCATCACTAGCAAAAAAAATGTAAAAAAAAAAAAAAAAAAAAGAGAAAGAAAGAAAGAAAGAAAACTACAAGAAAATTACCTGAAAATTTGTTAAAAAAAAGAAAATAAAAATAAAAGAAAGAAGAAAAAAGAAAGTTAAAAAAACAAGAGCAAGGAATTAAAATGACCTTGGAAAATGATAATAATTTTGTAACATAATGTTGAATAAGTAATTATGATAGTTATTGATACAGTTTTTCCCTAGCTATTTTTTTCCCCTTGACATTTTCCCTAGCTTTTTAAACATAATTTTCTAAATCTACGTGTTTCTTGAAATTTGTAAAACAAAATTCTCATCAAGTTGCTTGTTGCCTTTTTACCTGTGTTTTTAAACTCTGAGCAGATGCCTTTTGATTTACAAGTCTTGGATTAGATAAATTCAGATTGGATTCAAATTGGACAAGAGTAAGGTTTTTTTTTTAATTCTTTATTTTTCTGAACAGCATTTTATGGTACAGAACATACATTAATATAGGCAGTTCATTTTCCCTTGCTGTTCAGGGTTTATTAGTCATTAGTCAGTGCGATTAAAAAATAATAAAGTAAAAAAAAAAATAAGAAGAAAAAGAAGAAGAAAATGGTAACATAAAACATAATAAGGTCATCTATCCATGCATTCCACAAAATCTGGTCGTAGAGGTTTTACATATTTCACCCACTTGGTCCAGAGCCCAATGAACATACTCTTCTGAAGGCGAAGAGAGAAACTTATCTTTTCCATAAGATAAATATCAATTAATATATCTATCCACTCCTGTATTGTGGGGCGTTCAGGAAGTAACCAACGCCTTGTGAGCGCTTTTTTGCAGGCAGAGTTTAGGATACCAAACATATATTTTTTAGAGCGCTTTGCCTGAAAATCATCATGTCCTGGATAAGAGTCATTTAATCCCTTAAAACCTGTGCAAATTTACTTGATTTCTTTTTAAAACATGGGAAGAAGGCAGTAAGCAATGAAAGAAGAAATGCGAAAAAAAGTTTAAAAAAAAATAATAATAATAATAATAACAACAACAAAGAAATGACCTGGGAAAAGTAATTATGAATTTTAATAATTTTTTAACTTAATGTTAAATATGTCATTATGAATATAGTTGGCTTTTAAAAAAAATTCTAAATCTATGTATTCCTTGCAATTTGTGGAACATTTCTCACCAAGAGTTCAAAGCTTTAAATACTTGTGAAAGCAGCACAAGAAAAGTGATGTTGCTCCAGGTTTCATAGGGTTAAATCCCAAAATTACTGACCAAAGCTCCCATATTAAACCCCATATGGAGGGGAAAAGGCTCTGCACACCAGTTTGAAGCTCACATCTCTGCAGTTATTCCTTAGAACTGCAGCAGTCGACTGACTGATTTATTATTTACATCCTCACATGCATTCGCCAGATGTGGAAGCATGTATGCGAAAGATAAGCTGTTAAATGTTTGATAAAATCCTGAACGTTGGGCTTTTTTATACGTGCCTTTGTCATTCTCAAGAGTCTTGTGTTTGGTGTCGCTTCTGTGCCACTCAGCATCAAGGTCTGTCGGTGTATTTTTTCTCTGACACAATCTCAAAAAGAGCTACTTAATGGAGGAATTTAAGAGTTTAAAGAGTCATATGGTATTTAACATAACTGATAAAAGGATTGGCTTTTTTAGAGCAGCACTTGGAGGTTTAACATGCTGGGTGGCAGTGTGATTTATACTTCACATTTCACTGGACTCTATGGAGCCTTTCAGTGGCGACTGTCCATTGTCCTGTGACAGAAACCACAGCTTGTAACCTTTCCCGTACTCCATTACTGAGGGCAGCAGTTGAGTAATGAATATCCATTTTACCTCTTTTCTCTTTCAGTAGCTATTTCTCTTTGGTCCAAGCTTTCAAAGTCATTTTTCTTTGGCTAACGGCCATCATGCTGCTGGAAAGTGACTGAACCACTGCGGTGCAGAGTTCAAGTCCTGATGTCCAAACACATGAGCGGCTTAGAATGCAGAATAATGGCTTCAAATGTGGGATATCTCACAATTAAGCAGCATGTCAAGAGTGTATGGTAACAGGAGAGGCCTATAATCAATCACTCTTTTATCATCACCGGACTAAGAGTCTACAGCCATGCAGCTCTGTGAGTCTGTACTTACTGGCGTTGGGCACTAACTAGTTACATGTAAATGGCATTATCTAATTCAATTACAAAATAAATGTGATTGTAGTCCCTTATAGTAGCTGAGAAAAAAAGAAACTAAATTACAGTAACTAATCAAATTGTTGGTGATTATAAAGCAAGTCACCTGAATATATTTGATTATATAGGTAAAAAAAAAGCTTATTTGTAGAATAAAAGTCATCCTGTTGCTTTGCATCTTTGGGCATATTTCTGGACATTGCAGGTCCACAAAGCTGTTGAGACAAATTTGAGTGCACCATCAAGGGTAGGATGGCTTTTAAAGAGCTTTCTCTGCATCCAAAATGCTTTCATTCATTTTGCAGAGTGCATTTAAATTTTGAGCATTTTTGATTGGTTTTCTTGTTTGAAACTGTGTCTGCCATCCCTGCTACCAGCTGACCACGCCAAAGCGAATGGCCATGTTGTTGGACAACAACGCTTTTCAGACAGTGCTGAACATTCTACAATTTTTTCTTTCATAAATGAAGGCCTTTAACATTACTATGCAGCGTAACGCTTGGTTACCAGCAACTTTAACAAGTATTTAGTCATCTGTATCACTTTGGCATTTTTGAAGGAATTTAGTCATAAACCATCCCAAATATCGGCGTTGGATGAAAGTTTAAGGGAGCACCAAAGTTATTACAATTTATCAAATTAGTGTAGTGCCCGTTTAAAACATGCCTGTTAAGAACGGGCTGATTGCTTGGTTAGTGAGATTTCTTCTCGTGGGTTTGTTACCTGCTACACAGACTATCTTTGTAGCATCTGGTTGTTCATATTGAGGTTTGCAAAGTGAAAATGTAGTTGATTATTGAAAGCATAAGCTTTATTAACCCTTTGAAACCTGGAACGACATCAGTTTTCTTGTGATGCGTTCAGACGCCGCATTTTAAAACCTTTGAAACCTAACTAAATTTATTAGTTTGATTTCTTTCAAAAACGGGGAAAAGAGGCAATCAGCAACTTGGCCATCAAAAACATGCACATTATGTTAATATTCCTATCGATGCTCAAGACCAAGGCACTGGCAGAAGATCTGGAGCTTGTCCCTGAGTGCTGCACGCGGCCACTCACTGTTCTGTAGAGGACAATAAAATACACGCAATACAGTGTACATGTGATGAAGAATTCTTATTCTGCTTCTAATCTGAAAAAAATAGTAAAAGAGTGAAAAATAACCAGAAAATTAGCTTTAAAATAGCGGGAGAAAGAGAGAGAATTATTAGAAAACTATTAAATAACTGGGGTAAAATGTAAAGAAAACTATATTTATAATAATTCTGATTATATAAAAATCAGGATACAGAAAAAGTATTTATTATTATTATTATTAATTTTGTTTATTTAGTTATTTATTTATTTGCAAATTTCAGGTTTTTTTCTTTAAAGATGTTACTAATTTCTTGCAAATTTGGAGTCATTTTTGTTAAGAAGCACATTGCCTTCTCTCTATGCTTTTGAAAGAAATGGAGCCACTTTGCTCAGGTTAAGGATTAACTGGTACCGTCTGTGCCCCATTTATTTGAGCTGTTGGTTTACCACGGGGTACATCTCCCAGATGTGTTAAAATATCTCATTTTTAAAGTGAAAAATTTGGGCACTGAACATTTTCCTGAATTACACAAGAAAGCATTTTTAATCGTGAACTTTTCCTTTGGGCATTATACAGCCAGTGATGTGGTTTTGAAAACAAATATTTGTTTTTTGCCTTTCAGTCCAATCTGAATACAATGCCCATCCATAAATACCGTTATAACATCACAAAAAGCCTTCAGAAGGAGATGAGCTTCACTGGGAGATAGAGGGGTTTCATTAGGAGGGTGGGTGGGCTGGTGTCACTTAATCTTCCCACCATGAAGGTACAATCCCTCTCATGACCCCCTCTCAAAGGAAAGGTGAAGGGTAGGGAAGATGGGGACCTGGGTGCTGATAAGAAAAAGAGGGAGCTCATAGAGATAAAAGCCGTGATGGAGCACATGTTGTGATGGAGCACATGTTGTGATGGCGCTCCAGCAGACCACACCCCAATCACCAGCTCAGTATGTAGAGGGAGAGAGCAGAGAAGGAAACAGTGATGGATACATCCTTAGCAGAGACGCACTTTAAAATGCGTCCTTTAAGCTTGAGTGTACATTATGTATTAACCGCTGCACTCTGCAGAGGGAGAGAGAAACCTGACCAGAGAGAGAAGAGTTAGGGGGAGACATATGAGGAGTGGGGGATGTGGTCCAGAGAGACAGTGGAAGTAAAAATCATGCAGGTTATAGCACCACTCAGATACGTATGCTAACATAAGATATACAACATACCTCTCACCGTGTGCAAAAACACTTGCTGCAATATTTTGTAGATTTCTGAAGCCATAAAATCGAGTTTTGTGCAATTAGAGTGAAGTCTGGATAGCTCAGGTGGTAAAGGATTACAAAAAATGCAAAGTAATTTATGCAGATGGGGGTAAATGTATTTTAGGGGTGCAGCAAGATACATTTTGTGCATTGCAATACAGAATGGCTTCTCCCAAGTTGGTATGTTGCTGTGTATCGCAGTGGTACATAGAGTTGGACGATATGAAAAATATGAAATTATATTGCAGTATTTTAAGGCTATATCTCGTACACGATAGATCTCTTGAAATTTTTAAATCTCCTCAAAAGCACTTCATAAATGCTAGAACTGGGAGACAGAATCAAATATATATATATATATATTTATGTATATATATGTGTATATATATATATACACTCTTTTTTTTTTTTTTTTTTTAAAAATTTCCCTCTTTGATGTGACAATATTTTAGGGAATGCCTATTGGTACTTTGAAAGTAATGAAAGTAATGAAGATATAATGACTTAGTGGGTAAAAGCAAGTATAAAACAAGTACAACTGTCCTATAAGTTGAAAAAGTACACCACTTTACTGTATTGCAACCTTTAAAATCAGGAAAAAAAATACAATTTATTCCATACCAAATCAGAATCAGCCAATATCTAAGACAATATGTAGTCTCATATCTGATACAATATAATATCTTTATATTGCCCAGCCCATCGTGGTACATGCAGATTTTTTTTTTTATTTGTTTTATTACAAACTCAAGATGTTAGACATTAATATTGTTTTCTACTTTAATTAAATGATTTTTTTTAAAACCAACATCAGTCCTAATCATTAATATCCAATATTCATCAATGTTTGGAATTTTAACCCTTTACATGCCAGTTTCTTGTCAAAATGCCACTATGTTTTCAGATGGGAAAAAAGCAAGGAAAGATTTTTTAACATACTTCATGCCAAATATGGTTAAAAAAAAAGGTGGAAATCAGGTGGAAAAAAGTTTTTAAAAAATTACAAATCCTAAGGCAAAAGCCCCAAATGACACCCAGAAATAACACAATGTGTGTTTTTTATGATTTGATGGCTGTGGGATGAAAATTGCAGTTTGAATAGTTTTCAATAGTGCAAATTTTGTTTCCACAGTGTATTTTGGATTTATTGTAGGAGCTGAGCTAGAAATTCCAAGGTTAAACAAAAATACACAATCTTGCCAAATTGTATTCCATATGCATAAACACAGCCCCAAATTATCAAAAATGAAGACTGAAAAGTGCATGAAATGTGCCAAACAATCCCTAGGGGTTCATGTTGAACATGTTGTGTGCCAAAATTACACCACGTTGTACACTGCAAGTCCTTGGGCCTCCAGCAATACACCCATCAAGTTTGACGTGGATCAGATGAGCTGTTCTCGAGATATTTAAAGGACATACACACAAAGATTTGTTGGTTTATAGTCAGATTTAATCGTCTATAAGCCAGCAGTGAGGCTTTGCTCAGGCAGCTGTGCCTCGCTCTTCCAGCTAATGCCAGTATTTTAATGTTAATGCTCATATGTTAGGCACAGGTTACAGCATTTGCCATCTTAATTTAGCATATTAGCATGCTAACATTTGCTTTTTTGCACTAAACATTAGTAAAGTTAAGCTGCATGTGTGTGTTAGTCTCTTTCTAGCGATCTACTCTGTGTGTGCACATTTGGCTATTAAACCAGCAGTCAGCTCTCCCAGCCAGTCTCCATCTATCACTGTGGCTTAATTCAATCAGGACCCATGTCTCGATCAGAAACTGGGGTTGGCCGCCACTCCCGGCCAGTCACCATGCCACCAGCTGCCCCGCCACACCGACACAGACAGGAGGAAGGGAAAGAAAGATAAAGGGAAGAGGGGAGAAAGAAAGAACGTTAGGGTTAAGAAATTGGGCATGAACGAGAAGATAAAGTGAGATAAAATTTAAAAAGACTGGAGAAAAGCAGATGCTGCAGCGGTTTATGTGTGTCTGTGTTGTGTGATGGAGGAGCAACAGGCCATGTGTCTGACCATGCATTTGTGTTGCAGCTCTGCCTCGGAGGACTTGGGCTGCAGGCGTGGAGACTTCAGCAGGAAACACTATGGTTCAGTGGAGCTGGTGAGTCCCACCCACAATGCACTCATCTGTTTGTTGCTCTCTTTGTGTCTCGGCGTGACCATCTCCTCATCCTCTTTCCCCTCATCCTCCTCGTTGATTCTCCTCCTCATGATCTCCCCTCCCTTTCTGCCTCTCTCTTCTATTATTGCCTTCCACTCTTTTCTGTTGGCTTGGACGGACAACAGAGGGGCTGACTGATGAGTCATGACGTACTGGGTGTGGTCCAGCGCTGTGCTTTGCCAGCGTGGATCACAGTCGTTGCTCCGCTCACAGTGATGCAGGACTCTGCTGCCGGCTCAGCCTCCAAAGTTCATTTGTTTTGTTTTGACGCTGCTGGTGTAAAGCTGCAGCACAGTGTGTGTCTTTGCGGTTGATTACTAAGCTGTTGAGTCATTGTTGCTTTGGGGGGAGTGTGTGTGTGTGTGTGTGTACAAGTGTACGTCCCTCCACTGCGAGCCGAGTCTGTGCATCCCGATAGCCCAGAGGGACAGGAAGTCCTAGGGTTTCACACTGCAATCAGACTTCCTACCGGAGACATATTGTGGGTTTGTCCATGAGCACCGCGCCCCACGTGTGTGACAGATTAGTGTTGAGGAGAAACCACATGCTGCCTATCAGCACCAGCAGACTGACACTAGACACAATGCTGCTGTGTGAGGGGGTGTGTATGTGAGATGACGAGAGTGAGTATCCAAACACAGCGGTGAGCGTGAGCCAGGATGAGTTCACTGATAGCCTCAGTATTCAAAGTGTGCCCGTCACACAACAGTGTGAGACACCAGTTTCTCTTCCTCCACACATGTATTGAAAGACTTCTTTTTCTTCATCATCTCTGGAACACTTATAATTTGGTATTTCTGCTGTATAAACTACATATGGCAAGTTTAAGGGTCTTGTGTGGTCCATGATGGATTAAAGAAATAGGCCATTTGCATTGGCAGACTAGTTTTATGGATGAGAAGATTGTAAACAGATGTAACCCTTCAAGGTGTGATGCTAATAAGAGGCACTGGTTGTGTTGAAAAATGCTCACTGTAGGCTGCCACTTAGGCATGGGCGGTATCATAGTACTTACAGTATACCAGGGTATTTACAAATCCCGACGGTGTGAATTTAAACTCCATCAAAAATACGGACCCTCTTCTTTCTATCAACTTCATGCTGGAGAGGCTGTATTCAAGATGTTTTGCATGTAGTGCACCTCACATGCGCTGGAGGTTATGCCGGGGCCACACTGCATGCGTGAGCCTACATATGTGTGTGTTCACATCGGCAGCGTGTATTGTTGCGGCGCTGCAGCAGAGCTGCCTGTTGTTATAACTACTGTATTTACACAATTAAAGGCACATACTCCACATAGCTAAGTAGCTACTGCATGTTAACAACACGGTCCTGCAAATGTTTCATAATAAAATGCCTTGTGTCAACAGAAACATTGTCAGAGGGCTTTTATTTTGAAACAGAAACAGGAAAAGTTGAGTCAAACAGATATATTTGTATTTCCACATATCTGTCAAAGATAAAGACAGACTGAGCATCAGTTAAGCTGTGCCTGAGTAGCAGCGCTCATGCTGCCAGTGTGGCTGTTCTAACCTGGTAACACGGGTGCCACAAAAAAACCCAAAACAACAGGTTATGAGACATGGAACTTGCTGTCATGTAATAAGTGTGTTGTGTATTGAGTAGACTGAAAATGGCAGGCAAGACAGCCTGCAGGACATTGCAAACTTGCAGGTCCAACATGGCCATTAGATACCGTCCAAAACTACTGTCACGAATATTTATCATCTTTCATCATTGATTATTAAAGGTCCAGTGTGTAGGATTGATTATTAAATCCCCAGTGTTTCAAAAGTATGTAATCATCTGAAACTATTTTTATGC
This sequence comes from Plectropomus leopardus, assembly GCF_026936395.1. NCBI lineage: Eukaryota > Metazoa > Chordata > Actinopteri > Perciformes > Serranidae > Plectropomus > Plectropomus leopardus. The sequence goes on from NC_142195.1 coordinate 8,326,447, forward strand.
CTTCACACCAGTGAAGCCTGCTCTAGCAAAGCCTTCTTAGTGTTTGATGATTTGTATAGGCCAATAAGAAGTGCTAAGAAATTATCGCTTATTCAGAGCTACCATCTCAGTGACATTGTCAGTAGCAAGAATTAGTTTAATCAAGCAGATGTAAAGATATTGCCAAAACAAAACTCACATAAACCTTTAAAATAATCCTTTCCAGTATAAGTCTGTTTCTAAGATGCCAATTCCCAAAGGTTTAAAAGGCTGTGTGGTATGTTTGATAGATGTGGATAATGGAAAATTAATGGCAGGGCTTGATAAGCCCAGGTTGATCTTTAGAAATAACCTCAGGGAGGATAACCACATGATGCCAAGCTTACGTCTCAACAATTATTTTTGGTCCTCGACTCTGCGGTGAAATTAGCTTTTTGTTTCTCTGTTAGAAAGAGATATATAATTGCTTATGTGAGCATACGAGGAAAAGTGTTTTTTTCTGGCTGTTTGAGGCTGCATGTCTCCAGGGGAAGTGTGTGCGAAGGCTGGGAGAGAGTCTGTGAAAATTCAGGTCCTGATGTCTTTTAGCCAACAAACAGGTCCTTGTGTGGACAGCATTGACTCTGTGTGCTCATAGTGTGTCCAATGTGAAGTTGGCAAGATATCAGCACCTGACATTTCCACAAAAAAAATTGTAAAATTGAGGAACTATTTTGGTAAAGTTAACCTATATAACTTAACCAGAGTGAATGATGTAAGCGCAGTATAAAACTCATTATTCCAAACACATATCACTTCACCCTTTGGGTTTCATCTTTTCTAGACACGACACAGACTCCAGTGTATTCTAATGCTTTGAAGAACATGTTTTCAAATGCCTCAACACAAGTGGGAGACACGGATTCAAAGCAGGGTCCCCCTAATAAGAGAGACCAGCATAAGCAGAGCTGTGACTCATCCTGCCTGTTTGTTTTATTTTTGGCATCAATGAAGCGGCACTAGCAGTTGCCAATAAGAGCAGGTACCTCCACAGACACTGCTGTGGAGGTATGATTCACATTATTCCAGATTCTCACACACACATGGCACACACACACACGCACACACACACACACACACACACACACACACACACACACACACACACACTGGAAACCACTTTTGACATTATAGGAGTGTAATGGATCAGGTTACATTTCACTGGTTCATGGACAGTTTGAAGCAGAAATTCTGTCTAAGTACATTTGATGAGGAAGTTGTAGGAATCATGGATGTTTTTTTTAAATACAAAGTTCCTTTTCTGTTGAAAGGAGACATGATGGCTGCTTCAATAAAATCTGTCCTTGTGTGTGTGTGTGTGTGTGTGTGTGTGTGTGTGTGTGTGTGTGTGTGTGTGTGTGTACACATGCGCCCTTATAGGCATCACATGTTCAGAATTATGCTAAAAGTAGCAATGCAGAATGACCGTACTGCCAAAGAGTCTACTGCTGGCTGCTCTGTGGAGGACGGACTCAGACTTTGAGCTAACTGCTCACATCAGCACGGGAACGTGCTCACAGTGAAAATGAGTAGCACGAAAAATGTTTTTGCCATCATAGTGAGAAGTACAACTGAGGCTGATGGGAATATCATGAGTTTTGCAGGTATTTGATCATAGACCAAAGTTTTGACCTGATGATGGTGCTATCTGAAGAATCAGAGGGTTTATAATTCAATTTCCAGATTCATAAATTCAATTCATCCTTTAAGGACCATGGCTGTTAAATTTAATGGCAATCCATTAAATAGATTACTCTAGGGATGAGGTTTTTTTTCTTAGGCAAACATAAAAGTTTGCGTCGCCCTGCTTCCCCTTGACAAAAAAACAATGAGATTTTTCCACTGGATTTTGGATTATTGCAGAAAATTAACTGTTGCGAGCCAAAAGTTTCAAACTTAAGGCAAAGCCTTTTGTTCAGCAAGATAATCGTCACAAATGAATATTTAGGATTTTTGAGGCGGAAATGCAATCACCAGAAAGCTAACATAAAGCTACACCACAGTGGGGCTGAGTGTTGATGACTTAAAAATAAAATTGTTGTCATTTTTTCTTTTCAGAAAATATTACAATTCACGATATATGTCTTGATATTTTAAAAACTCTTCTAGACTACCATAGAGTACTAAAATAAAAAAAATTAAATAAACGTTGCAATAATGTTAAATAAAGTACTTTTATAGTAAAGTTAAATAATGTACTGTTATAATAAAGTTAAAGAAAGTACTGTTGTTATAAACTTCAATAAAGCTCTGTTGTAAGAACAAGTTAAATAAAATAGCTACTGTCATATAAAGTTATATTAAGATCTGTGATAATTAAGTAAAGCACTGTTATAATTAACTTAAACATATACTGTTATAATAAAGCTGAATAAAGTTGCTACTGTTGTGTAATAAAATTAAATAAATACTGTTATAATAAAGTTGAATAAAATAATGTTATATAAATTATATATTATTATATTATATAAAATACTTATATAATAATATAAGATATATAATAATGTATAATAAAGTAAATAAAAATACTGTCATAATCAAGTTCAGTAAAGTTCTTTTTAGAATTAAATAAATCAAAGTGGAACTACTGGTGCTTTTATTTTGATGTGCCGAGCTTGTAGGCCAGATGTGTTGATGTTTTTGCTGTGGACTTAAAGCTTCCTATAATACATATACATATGAAGTGAAACAAGGTGTGATACATTGAGTACAATCAATATATCATCCCTACACCATGGCCACATGACTTCAGCGTCACCACCATAACGATGCTGTAATGGCGTGTTCAGTGTGATGATGCTCTTTAGTCTCATTTAGCAACTTGTTATTTTTAAGAAAAAGCGTAAAAGCTTTAAATTCATGAACGGGGTATTTACTGACATATTTTATGTCATTTTAAAAAATCAAAAACATTTTTGTGGCAATCCATCCATTAATGGTTGAGATATTTCAGTCTGGATCAAAGTGATGGACTGAGCAATCAAACGACAGACTGACATCAGCAGCTCATGAACCACGCCGCTGGCATGTGTGTGGTGGAATATTCAGCCAGCGCGCACACAAACACACACACTCATCCACACAAATGAGCAAACAAACACTCCATGATGGCATCTGCGTTCAAACAACACAAAGGCAACTCCCACCCTGTCTTGTCACTTTATTCGCTGACAACTCCGCGCTCCACTTTTAAAAGCTTAATTGTGTGTTACGCGCCAAAGCTGAAGCCGTCGACAATTAAACCCGTTTCATCCTGACACAACATGCCTGGAGAGTGTGGTGGTGTTTGTTTTTTTTTTTACCATGCAAATTGAATTGTCTTTATTTGAGGCCCACGAGATGAAGGCGGTGACGGATAGGCGAGAGGTGGGCGCCGCATGGCTGTCTTAAAGCTGTGCGGTATAACACAGGAAAACAGAAAATGTGGAAGGTATTGAGGACAAAGTCCTTCACACACACTCTCATGTAGATTTTCTTTCCTGTGTGTGGTAATGGGCATAATGAACGCCACTGAAATTACTGTCAGGATGTGTGTGTGTGTGTGTGTGTGTGTGTGTGTGTGTGTGTGTGTGTGTGTGTGTGTGTGTGTGTGTGTGTGGGTGTGTGTGTGTGTGTGTGTGTGTGTGTGTGTGTGTGTGTGTGTGTGTGTGTTTGAGGAGCGGCGTGTTGAGAGGTTAGCTGTCAGTCTTGCACAGTGAGTGGTGAGCAGACGGCTCCACTCCCACCTGCCTACCAGTGTTACTGTCACTGCCTCAGAGGCTTTTGACTGCACTGTCACATTGAATTTATTCCCACTCTCAGCGTGTGTGCGTCTCGCTGTGTGTGACCGCGTCTGTTCGTGTGCTTGTTGACATTAAAGAGAGACTGTGTAACTTTTTGCTGAACAGCGGCCGCTGCGGCCACAAGTGACAATTACCACTTAATGGTAGACGGTTCTCACCAGTGGTGCCCCCAAGGTGCGACCAGTGGAGGCCATGGTCCTCCTCATACAGTTGCTGCTTTATTTATTTATTTATTTTTTTAATTTACATTTTCACTTGACTTTGTAAAAAAAAAAATGCTGGGAACTGTATATGATGACATTTTGATCAAACATCTGCTAAAGGCATTGAAAAAAAAGTTTTGTGTTGGAGTTTGTTATATTCCAAATTTTAAATTTTGACGGAAAGATTTTCATTTTAATTGTAAATGCTTATCGGTTCCATATATCAGTTATCGGTCTCATTAACTGAAAAAACTATATTTGTTGGTCAATATGGGTTCGATCATGTCATGTTGGAAAGAGGGCTAAATAACACTCTGAACCTTGAACTCCCTTGAATTTTCAGTTTACTGTCACTGAGGAGTATAGAGACAGGAAAACATTCACATTTAAAAAAGGAAAACTTCAAGCCCTTAATGACCATTTGTATATCAATGTCTCAAAACGTTTTTCTGGCATGCCTATATGGGGAATTACAAAACCAAAAACTGAGAAAATGATTGATGAATTGAAGTCATCGGGGTCCAGCAGCAAAAACATATCAAAATGTCTGTAACAAACTCTCACACACCTCATGCAGTATAATCCAAGTCTCATTTATCCGGTTGCGTACCCAAACAGACTGACGAGAAACTGAACTAAAATTAAGACTTATCTGTGCTTTCTTCAAAGCCTGACTCCATTGACAAAAACAGTCATTTACCTCACTGAACACATTGAACTCCTGGTCTACTGTGGCCTTAATCTCTCATTTTTTTCTGTTATTGATTTTTCTGTTAATGTGGTGAATCCGAACTAACCCTTTAAAACACCAAAGTCACACAATAACGCAAACAAACAAATTAAATCCTTAATTTTAGCCTGCAACGAAGCACTCTGACTCATGAAAAATCATAGAAATTTGCACTAAAATGTTTTGAAATAAAACAGCAACTGTGATCTATTGCTGTATATAGCTGCAATGATTAAGACCTGTGGGCCTCACAACATACACACACTTAGCTTCTGTTGGCTCAACTCATTGCTTTGCTAACACACATGCTCAGATGAGTGACAGCCTTCTGAACAGGAATAAACACCTGTGAGTCATAACCAGAGCCACAGAGGCTTACTGCTGGAGAACTGCAGGATAGGTAGTTTATGTTGGTAGCTCCAGTTGGGGGTATTCGACAGAAACACACACTTGCAAACTGCAATTGAAAACTGACAAACCCAAACAGAGACTGCAGAGAACATCAGCTCACCAGGGCAGCTGCTTCAAAGTTTGATGTGCAGATGTTTTGCTCTGTATTTTGTCTGTGACGCTAATGATCACAGGATTTTCTGAGATGCTGCCTTAGGCTGAAACCCTCGTGTTTAATTGGTAACAAGAGGTTGCTGTAAAGGGAAAAGCTGTTCTGTTTGAGCTCAATTGCCTGTTTGACACTTTCACTTTCGTGAAGCTGCAGGGGCCAGTTACGACTTAAATATGGGACCAGAGGCTGTTAGTGCTCCTCTAAACTGTGCATTTCTGGGTTTTTTTCCTTAATGTTTATCATTTTATGACACTTTCTTAGATATTGTGTTGTTGTCATTCACTCTTGCAAACTCTAAAAATGTTTTTAAGGCATGCAACTTCATCAGTATGCATTATCTCTCTGAGTTTTCTAATGTAGAAGAAACCTCCTTTGTAATATAAAAAGGAAAGACACAGCGATTTGTCAGCATAACAAGGATCACATCTAAGATCACAAAATGTCACTTTTGATCATTAAAACAGCACTTTAATGTTAATTTATATGAGTCTGATCGCCCAGTGGCTCTGTTGGTAGCGTGGACACCCCATGTTCAGAGGATATGTCCTTACTGCAGTTATCCAAACAAATAAAGGCAAAAAAGCCCCCCCCAAAAAAACTTTAATAAATAAAATAAAGTAGTCTACATCATTGCCAGTAGTGTCGCAAAATAATGCAAGGCCCTGAGCATAAGCTGTCTCTGTGGCCCCCTCATCCTTTCTCTCTGGATCCATGTCTTTCTGACACACCTTTTTAATTGTTTATTTATTTTACAAAGTCAGTTTTTGCTCCTGTCTTTTTCCCTTCTTCTTTTCTTTTTTGGAACCTTAAATTCCCAGTGTAGGGGTTGATTTAACCATTTAGCACCCTTAAGAGGTAAAAATGGCCTCAGAGAGCCAAGGCTTTCAACTGATTTATTCAGCCAATTTTAAATTAGTTATGGCACTAATTACTGACATAAAACATTGCTAACAAAACCAAACTTTGGTTCAAGCCCTTTTTTAAAGGCTGATCAGTCCCACTTTAACCCTTCACTGTAATGCCCCTAATGGATGCTTATGCAAACACCCAAAGATTAGACTCCCTCTCCATCTATGTCTTGCTCTTGTCTCTCCATCTGTCTCCCCTCCTCCCATTTTCTCTGATACATAACTAATAGTCTATTAAAGCAGCTGATGCATGGCGCTCTGCTGCTGTGATCCGGGGCTTTACTGCAGCATCTGCCCACTCTTGAGGGCCCTTAAAGCTGCTTCACCCTACTAGCGTTACTCCTGGGTGGGCGGGTGGCCCGATGCCTTCAGTCCTCGCCATCGGATTAGTCATCGCCACTGTTGCTGTCGTATAAATGGGCAGATTATTGATGCTGTGCTGTTTTAAGCGCGGCTGGATTTGTCCTAGCCGCAGGCAGCGTTAATGCTAATCAGGTGCAGTCAATGGCTACATGGCAAACAGCCACATTACAGATGTAGTTTGTCTTTGATTTAGAATTTTCACCTCCAATTTTCTCCTTCACAAGTAGTCGGTTGTTATTTCATGTCTACAACAACATCCTGCATTATATATCCTTATTAGCGTTGCAGGAGCCATCATGAAAGGGCTTTTCACTTGCATGTGGTGCGGCGATCAGTTTGTCTGATTGCAGCTCGACGTGAAGAGGTAATGGTTATGTTAGTATTTAAAAGATGAGTCTGGTTATAGTCTATATTTTTCTCGACATATTCCAAAACAGAGACTAAAAGCAACAATGAAATGATCCTCTAACAAGAATAGAGTGTGTATCCAAAGCCTGATTTGTTCCTCTGTGCCAAAGAGCTTTATTGTTGTCAAAAGAAACAGCTGAAAACACGATGGGCCTCTGTGGAACAGATGAATCAGGCTTTGACAACACAGTCAATATTTGAAAGCAGGATCACTTCATTGTTGATTCCCGTCTTGTCATGGGATTTCTTGATGTTTTGTATTGACACCATGCAATAAGGGCCCTCTGAATCCAAAAAACTTCACACGGTCACTTGAGCAGTCATTTAGGGGGAAAACAGACAGAACAATGTGAGGAAAAAGGCTGATAGCATTTGTTTAGTGATTTCAGTTGCCACGTTTCACTTCTTTCTCTAAATGCAGCAGCTGTAGTATTTTTACTCTAAAGTGTCTGAGTCACTGGGTGACCTGTGTGACACACTTCATGTTCATACAGCTCTCAGACTCTCATTTCTGTCAGAAGGCCCTTATTGCATGCTCTGCAGTCTTTAATGATTACCCTCCTGAACTCATGTTCCAACCTCTTAATGTATAATGTTAAACAACTGCATACAGACACACACACACACACACACACACACACATATACACAGGCTACTGTCTGGCTTTACTGTGTCCTAACCAGTGTTATGCATGTTACAGAAAATTAGCAGCCTAATTGCTTCTTAATTGAATTGCTTTACCAATTACTGGATATAAAGGTAATTAATTAGGGAAAGTCACTGCATTACTTTTGAATGTCTGCTTCAACTCTCTTTATTAATGCACACTATTATTTTAGTGTTGTTGTGCCACTGTGTTGGACAAAACAACTGTCAATTTGTGTCTATGTTTGTACGCATTAGAAGTATAATGAAAAGTAAGTAGTAGAACAATTAAAACATTAGATGTAATGATTATTTATAGCTGCATCGACAGGCCCTCAGATCAAGGGCCACACACAAGTGGCCGGACTCCGTTTTTCCGGCGTGTAGTTCTGTCTGTACGTGCATCTATCCATCCTCATATTGTGATCGCAATATGTCATAGCATAAACAACCACTTGAGCTCAAGATTGAAGAGATTACATTTTGAAGGGGGTCAAAGGTCACTGTAATACTCTCAAAAAATGTTTTTGACCCTAGCTCGAGAATTCGTATGCTAATCATGAAATAATAGGATAAAATGATGAAGTTATGGCATTTTGTACTAAAAAGGTCAAAGGTCATCTTGACTGTGGCATCATAATGTTTTCTGGCCATTTTTCAACGTCATATCTCAGGAACAGTAGAGAGACATTTGGTCGGATACTGAGTTGGTGACACTAGTCTGTGGTGTCCACCTTGAAACTGTGCTGATTGTATAGGTCTTTTGTGCTGACGTCTGTATGAATCATAACCCTTTTAGTTTATGTTTCTTTGAGTCTACATTTGAATTATATAATTATAATAATTGTAATCACATTTCTAGATTCAGCCAAAAGAAGTAGAATTGTGGTGACCCCAATACTTTATCATGGTGATTATATTATTAAAAGACCATATTTACCCTGAAATCTGATATAATTATAAATGGCTCCCACACATATCCATTTCACACCAACATGGATCAGGTTCCGTGTATTTCCTGCACCTAATTGTGAGCCATTCGGAACATTTTGACCAAAAATAATCAGTTTGGAACCTGAAAAGTTGGCGCTCAAAAAAATAACATGTTTTTTTTCTGATTTTAGTGCATTTTTAGTGCAAACCTTGATGACATCAGTTTGGGCGTGTCATATTCTACAGGTTTGGAGAGAGGATATGGAGAAGGCAACAACAGAGGCATAAAGTAAGAAATCATGAGTAAAAAAAGTTGTTTGTACTGCTCAAAACTGGTGGAAACACAAGCTGGTTCACTGCACCAAGGTTTCAAGAGTCCTGAACGGAACTGATTCAAGAACTAGAGCTGATTTGGTGAAAAAGGCTAACAGTGGAGATTCTGGTGTTAAACAAAATAACCCAACAAAATGGAACTATACTACTTCAACTACTTATGAAAGATCTAACATTTGTATTTCATGTTAGAGCAGACAAAGTTTTGTTCATTTCTTACAGTTTAGCTCTTTCTGGTTTTGGATAAGTTAATAGAACTCCAAAAAATCCAAAGCTGTGACAGAGCTTCTAGTCACAGTAGTGTGCGGAGGAAGAAAAAAAGGACCAGATAACCACTTTCTAAATTCCTCTGAATACTTTCTGTATTCATTTTCTGCCTCCTCCCTTCGTCTTCTCTTCTGCCTCTATTCAGCTCCCTCCTAATTTTCTCCCTTTTCTCTCATCCATCACTCACATCTCCTCTCTGACTGTGCACCTGCCTCTCTTCATCCTCCCCCTCCTCGCCGCTCACTACTTCCCTCCTCACCCTCTGCTCACTTCCTCTCCCGCTCTGGCGCCTACGCCTCCGTGTTCTCTGCCTTCCTGGAGGATTGTGAGTGTGCATGAACAGACCCACTGATGAGATCAATTATCTATCAGCAGTCACAAAAGTATTGATTTAATACCCTGACACACACAGACACACATATACATGCATCTGTCTCTGCACTGCAGCGCTCCTTTTGTCCCGTGGGCCTTGGGGAAATCAGAGGCTCTCTGACTACGCCGTGAGCTCGATTGTGTTTGTGAAATGTTCAAGTCATGCCCTAAAATGGGAGCTCTTTAAGCGTGTGTATAAGAGTTTGTGTGTGCTTCTCGTCTCTGTCTCTAAAGCTCGAAAGCTTTGTGCCTCTCCCATGGGGTTATGCGTCGTGGAGACGGCTATTATTCTTTTATCATTCGGCTTTTTGTTGTCATTACACATCCCTCTTTCCCTCTCTTCCCCAGTGACCTCATCCTTCATCCCGTCCTCCTCTCCCTATACGTTTGATGCCTCTTTTTTTTTTTTCTCCGCCCTAACCCTCCACTATTACTCCCCAGCAGAGGTGAGGTGTTTTATGGGTTGTTTGTTAAAGCGTAGAAGCATAACAGGCTGCCCCTTCTCCCCCGTTTCCTCTGCCCTGCCTCCCCCAGGCCCACGGGGGAATCGTTGGAGTGCAGCTTTTCTGTCTTTGCCACTCTTCTGTTGCATGATTTAAAAGCAATGGCTGCGTGATGCATGTGTGTGTTTGCGCGCATACACACACATAAACACACAGACTCCCCAGAGCACTTAATACCCTCTCTCACCTGCTATTTTTCATTCTATCACCCAAAAACCAGCAAGAAAGCTTATTCACACACAGCGGCGCAAACACTTACCTAAATGCACATTTAATACAGAATGCCACACTTTTTTTTCAACACACACCAGGAAGGTGGTGCATTGCTCTGCGTGAACGCTGCATTGGTTTCCCCTCCATTATCCCGCGATTGGACAGTTAATGTTGCAGGAAGCGAGAGAAATGAAGGGAGATAGAGACCTATAGCTTCGACATTTACTTTCCATTTTCCGCGCACATGCACAGATCTTTGGCTCACACATAAAAACTGGCACATGCCACCGCACAGAGACGCACACAGGAAAATATACATTTGTTTTCAGGGCCTATTAATATGCATATGAATGAAGAGGAGGCAGTATTTTCTGCAGCCTCTCCTAAGACACGGCCAATTATTGCGCAGAAAGCTCTCTGTCGTTTATCAGAGCCTCACACCTGCAGTAAACATGCTTTGGCTGGATTGTGTTATCTCATTATACACAGTGTACCATGGGGAGGAAATGCAGCCAGTGTGTGGGTGGGTGTAATCAATGTCACATTAATAGGAATGCTTATGTTTTTTGTTTTTTTTTAATGCAGCATTGTGATATGTAAAACATACACCTTGATATATTTTTTTGTTTGATTTTAATGAGATTTTGCATGAGATTTTGGACAGAATCTTGTGACATGAAAACATGAAAACACATTGTAATCACAAAAAGTCAGTCAGTAAGTCGCTCGACAATCATATCGAAATTGAAAAGATCAGGTCATTCATCAGTCAATTGATGAAAAAATAATTGGCAACTCTTACCTGTGATAATTTGCTGCTTTTCTTTCTCGTATTTTATGGCAAATAAATGTCTTTGGATTTTGAACTGTTGGTCAGACAAAGGAAGCAATTTCAAGTCATCTACTTGAGCTACAGAAAATTATTATTGACTTTTTTCACTTCTTTCAGACCGAATGATCAGTGGAGTAAATAACTGTCAGATTGACGATGAAATTGTCTGCAGCATTACTTTGTTTAGTAAAATAAAACTTTTTTTTTATGGATGATGCACAAAGACTTGATTGGTCACATTTGTGTAATCACTAAGTTTTTATCATTTAAGGGTCTAGTGTGTAGGATTTAGGGGCATCTAGCGGTGAGGTTGTCGGTTGAAACTAATTAAAACCTCTGTGCAAACGGTATAGGAAAACTACGGTGGCCCAGAGTCCTGCATCAGGTCAGGTAACCAAAGGTAGTAACCACAAGTGATTTACGTTTGGTTTGTCTTGATTTTATTTCCAGGTTTAGTTCTGGTTGAAACTAAAAACATACAAGTCGGTGAGTGTTAAGATGATTGATATATTTAAGTAGAATAAAAAACAATCATTTAATTTAATTTAATTTAGATTGACTACTGACTTTGTGTGTTGGATCTGTCTCCTTTATAGTTTCACTTTCACCATGCCTGGTGTTCTACTGCTCCATCTGTGCCCAGAGTATGCTCTGCGCTCCGCCAGTGTTGTGCAGTCAATAACCAAACACTCTGTATATTACGATAGTGCTCCTTATGAACAGTCCACCTCCAAAAAAAAAGTTTATACATTGCAGTAGATGTTTTAGTAACACAAATAAATGAATGGGTCGATCACTTCAAACTCGCTGCCTAACTCAATAACTTGAATAATTCATATTAATTATTGGATTTTATGTTCCAGGTTTGGCCGCAGGTCTTGTTTTGGCAGGTCGAGTCTGCTTGCAGAAGTAATTTGTCATATGTGCGGGTGGGGGGTTGGGGATAGCGAACTTGAGTTACTAATTTCAGTCAGTTAGTTACTGTTCATTGTTTCTGTGGCTTTCTCCAAGTAGCTGACTAACTTTCCTGCTATATTGTGACGTCTTGCAATCCCATGTGGGCCAAATGTTTGGCATGACATAAAAACAAACAATTTATGTGCTTTAATATGTACAGTGCACCTCTTTCAAACCCAGCTCAAAGAAAGCCGAAGTTGCAGAATCTCATTTGAGAGCTGTCTAATCCCCGAGCTACAATCCAGTTCCGCATATTGGATTTAATTTAGCTTGAACAATAAAAGTCATGGTGACAGTTATTAATGATTTTATTCAGAATTTAAAGCATTCGCCTTTCATCAGCACTTGCCCACAGGAATGTTTTTGAATGGGTGGACTTTAACCCTCTCTCGTTCTCTCTTTCCACGATAAGTGCTCTCTCATCACTTTCCTCATTATTGTACCATCTGATGTGATCTAATGAGCCGCTGGAGTTGGGCACACACCACCCACCACTCTCCAAACTGATAAACACTGCTTAGTTTTGTACAGGTTGTGTCTGCCATTCACAATACAGTTTCAGGTATCTGTTTATCTTTGTGCACAGACACACACATGTGACACACACAATGTCAGAAGTTTTATCTCAGAGTACATTTTCATACTGGCTTTTGATCATATTCCAGATACGGCATTTACATGGGAAATGAGAAACCTGGTTATTCACATCCCTGCATGTGTGATCGTTAGAGTTTCCAAGTTTCTTATAGTCTGCCTGCAGGTGGGTCTTTGATTCTGAACATCTCAGCCACTCATTTCTGTGCCGACTGAGTTACAGTTGATAATGAGCACAGTCAGGCCGGTTGTACATTCTCCATCTCATCACTGGAAATAGAAAATGAGCAACAATACAATCTATTGTACAATCTGTATTTTTTTTATTTAAAAGTTATATGTTCCTATTGTGTCCTCCATTACTTTCAGAGCTGCAACTATCAGTCAGAAAAGACCAAAAAATAATAAACTATTCCGATAGAAACACTTATTGTTAAAGTTAATTTTTCAAATAAAAAAGCATGATTATTGCTGATTTCAGCCTCTGAAATGTAAAGATCTCCTGCCTTTGAAGAGTTGGTTTGACAGAGGAGCGATTTTAAGATGTTACTCAGGGCGGAGGAAACTAGGGTGGACAATTTCTCTGAAATTTCTCTGAAGATTTATTGTGTGTACTTTCTAGAGGTCAGCATAAGAGGTACATTTAGCAGCTTTTCATATCAAGTCCTTCTCTCTGAGGAACTTCCTTTTCCTGCTCTTCATTCTTGGCTCCTTCAGACCAATTTCAGGCCATCTGGACGTATCACAGTGTGCAGGGATACACAGCCAACTCTTTTTTTAAAACGTACATGTCGGCAGAGCAGAGACCTCTATCGGCAAGGGGAGCAAAAATAGAGCAAAGCAGTCAAGGCGGTCAAAGAGCAGAGGGCAAAGACGCAGAGAAGAGAGGCTGGAGCAGAAACGGCAACAAGGGAGGAGAGACTCTGGGGGCTGTTGCCTGGCAACAAAACATCATTCGGTGTGATGTGTTGGGGGGGATAAAAAAAAAAAGAAAAGGGACGTGAAGAGGAATAGATTGAAGGGGTTTTGAAAAGGTCCATAAGGGTGAGAAGAAGGTGGCAAATTGCTCATTACTAGTGTTGAGATATTAGTGTCAAATGTAATTAAGTGTATTTAGATAAATATAGCTTTTAAATTACTGTGACAAAGCAGCTGTACATCATTCACAGCAAGGCAGATCATAAATATCAGCATAGACATGTAAACCTTGACCTGACACTGAGAGATCACTGCAGCCAATACACAACTGCACACGCACACAAGGATTGCAAACAAAAAAAATCCATGTACTACCACAATATAACACATTTTTAGTAGTACTCTTGTAGACCAAGATTTTTAATAGAACAAACACACAGTTCTGAACCCATTCCTCCCACCCTTATAATACAAGTACATCCCAACCAAAAGGGATATATACAGCCAAAAACAACCACACGGTGTTCTAAAAGAAAAACAGTATTTGTACACATTAGCATTTAAGCACTGCTTCAGTAACAATTTCCCTCCATACTAACAAGCCTGAAAACTCATATCACATTATCGTTCATGTAGACAGGGCATGTACACGTCGGTGTAAACAGGAAGCAGATTGTCGCCTCTGCGGTTAGCTGCTGAATTACAAAAAATATTATGGAGATGGTGAAAAGTAGAACGTAAAGACGATGTCTTTGCTTAGACTGTCGATGACATGAAGCTGTTACTGAAAACATAATAAGAGTAACCTGTAAGGCTGTTTAGAGAGAAAACCGATTCATACAATGCAAAAAATATCAGACTAGGGCACTTTTTTGGTCACGAGCATGTCATGATTAAAAAAAAAAATCCAATCAGAACTGAGCAAGATTTCACATTAAAAATAACCAAAGATTCAGGCCTCCTTATCCTGAGTTTGCCATCTAAAACACTTCCCCGAGTAAATCTGGCTTCAAACTATGTGACAAACTCCTACTCCTGGCTAGAAGATGTATTTTAAAGCAGTGGATAAGTGACAAACCTCCCTCAGTCACGCAGCAGTACCGCGAAACTTATAAAGTCTTACCCTTAGAAAGACGAACTGCACGAGTGACGGAGATGATGGTCTGTTTGGGAGAATATGCTCAGCCTTCTTAAGGTATCTGCATCCACCTCTTTGGAACATTGCTAAGAAGGGGAGATATGCCCTAGACTGGAATAATCCCTCCAGCTCCTGGTGAACACTGGATGTAAAACTATTGTTAACTTTCTCTTTGGGGGGATGTGTTGGTTTGGATGGATGGTAAGGGCATACAGAATTTGGGGATTTAGCCCAAGGGGACAGTCCAGGGCTATGTGAGGTTACTTCAGTACAGATGGTGTTTTTTCTCTATTTTATTTTCATTTATTAATTTAATTTTATTTTATTATTGTCAGTTTATTTATTTATGTTTTTTCTCTTTTTAATTTAAACTGTCATTGAGAATCTTTAGAGCACTGTGTTGTTAAATTTCAGTTGTATTGGGGAAAACATCTAAAAATTGCTAAAAATCTAGGGGGAAAAAGAGATAAATGTAAACTATAATCAAATGTAGGTCACAAACTTGTATCGAGTGCTCTTGGAAAGCGGGAACCAACAGGATCAAACAGTAGGGAAATCCAGGCACTTCAAAAGTGTGAGAAATTAAAATACTGTAAAAATCCTCTTTTAAAAAATTAAAGCATCCAATTGGGAAGCAAACATGTCTGCATTATTTTTTGAATAGGTCTCTGTTTGAGTCAGCTCTAGAAAACATATTAAGTGTGGGTGGATATAGCCTTAACACATGGAGGCTACATTATCACCTATATCTACTGAACTCCCTGCAAAAGAAAGCCATTAAGCGTACAGTATTTCCCAACATGTCTAATCATTTCCATAAGTTGTATGAACTTCCAGAGGATACATTGTGTTCTCACTCTTCCACTATCATTAACTGTCCCATTTCACTCTCATAATGTCTCCTCTCCAATGCTGTAGTAGAGAGAGGTGAGTCAGCAAGAGACAGATAATTGTGGCGATAAGTAGAGGGTGGCAGATGTGAGAGTGAAGGAAAAAAAAAATCACAGCGACGATGAGGTTGCAGGAGTCATTGCAAAGACTTGAGTAATTATTGATGATTAAAGACGTGTGGAGAGACGTCGGGAAGCTGCTGAGGACAGATGCTGTATGTATGGGGTCGGACTCATGCTGCTGTTGTCACATGGAGTTGATGTGTCCGCCATGGTTCCTCTTTCTTCCGTCCATGATGATAGCCACCTCTAATGTACTTATGACCTGCTTATTACTGTCTGCCACAAGTCATGGTTTGTCACATGTCTAATTTTAAACATGTCTCCCTCTCTCCGTCTCTCTGTCTCTCTGTCTCCCTCTCAGCTAATTTCCAGTGACGCAGATGGGGCCATTCAGAGGGCAGGACGCTTCAGGGTGGAGAATGGCTCGTCAGATGAGGTCTGTGCTGTATAATACTGTTTTGTGCACATGCATCGCACCCATCCACTCAGCCCTGAAGTGACGGTCATTTTTAGGCCGTAGAGTAGTGATGGTCAGCGATTCAGACACATTATTATTAAATTATACTTAATTTATTCACAATAACTTAGGGGATCGTTTTGGTTAGTGGAGTGGAGAATTTATCAGTTGCAGTGATACAAATTGGTGAAGCAACCTCTAAATCTGATGAACTGTCAGGTAGAAAAACAATAAGAATTTAAAAAATATATAGGAATTAATGATTTATGATTTATTAATTAATGATGTATATCTGATTATAAGTTCTAATAATCCAAATCATTATTTTTCAACAGAACATATTAAATCATCCTCGTGTTGTCCTGGGGTCATTCTGACCCCTTATGAAATCTTTTGCTTTTGTCAAAATATGTTTTTTATACTTATTCTTGTAAATGTTTTTTATACTTATACTTGTAAACAAGGTATTGGCCCTAAATTCCAAAACGAAGGGAATAATGTATGGCAATGGGTTGGACTGAAGTAAGGCTAAAGTTGTAACACAGAATTGATTGACAATTTATACAACATGCTTTAAATAACAGTCAAACCAGGCGGGGTCATTTTTGACCCCAGAGGACAAAAGGTGGATGGCAATCGGGATCACTACAACGGTTAAAAAAAAAGTTTTTTCAAATCAAAATTCTGCCTAAAATATGATAAACACAAAAAACAACTACACGTACCTCATGGTCATCGACTTTTGTTTGAACTTTGATACCTATGATGAGTATAATTTTGAATATTGGCATGAAGTCGCATGACCTGAATAGCTGACCTATCCTCCTGTTCAGGTTTTCTCATGATGTAAAGTGCACCCACTTAATGCCTCTGCCCCCACAGCCTGTCCAATAACTATCTCTCAGAAAAACAGAAACCCTGTAAGGTTTAAGAAATTCACACAAGTTGTGAAGAAACTTAGACATTCATTTGCAGAGTGAGAAATCACAATGGCGCTAAACAAAAATCTCATTCCCTCCTCGTGCTGCAACGTTGCTAGTAGTGGATGTAAACAATTTTCTGTGCTCCGTCCTTCAGAATTTACTTGTTCACTTGCTGGTATGTTAAGAAGAGGTATTACATATTGGTACTCGTCTTTATTTCCGTCACATCGCTACATTCAACAACAGATGAAGAAAGAGAGACCAGAGATGTTACATTGTGACAACCTGAACAATTTCGAGCAACATTGATGTAACTTTTGAAATGAAAGCTGTCGTTCCAGGAAATAGCCTGGTCCCAAATCGGTAGCTGTCAGCAAACGACGTGTATACTCCAGCATTGCAAGGGGTTGCAGCTGTCATGTATTCTTCAGGACCCAAAGAAGCAGCACAGTGTCGAGTGTGAGGTTGTTTGGATGAGCGGCTCTCGATGAAGCCACAAGTAGCAACACTGGAGAAAAGCAATCAGCCAATCTAGAATCAGGCACAGTCTGAACCAGCACTACACATGTTCTTGATAAATGCATCAATGTGTGCATATGTGCCCCAGTGCTCATAGTAGAAGACTTAAACTATTCTTGAATAATGCAGAGAAATCATGTTGTCCATCAGCTGTCTTCCTTGCCAGCTCTCTTCATTTCATTATCCCAGCATACATGTCTTCCGTCCTTAAAGTCATACAACTTGATAAGAGAAACATTGGTCTAACACATGCTGAACAGCTTTATTATGTCACACTTAGTGCAGTTTTGATTGTTCAGAGTATGTGTTAGTCATCTCTGTTGCTTTTTATTTTCAAAAATGCTGTCACAGTGTTTGTGACTCACTCCCTCGCTTATGTCTCACTTCTTGTTATGGATTATTTCCATCACGATGAAACAATGACAGCAAATAGACCGACTGTAGCTCCCCGTGCCCGGATCTGATTCCTTGACTTGTATTTTAATTGTTACTGCTGCATTGTGTAACAGTTTTCCACAAAGGAGACTGCTGTGACTCAAGCTGTGACCATCACGATGACAATGTGTCGTGTGTGTGTGTGTGTGTGTGTGTGTGTGTGTGTGTGTGTGTGTGTGTGTGTGTGTGTGTGTGTGTGTGTGTGTGTGTGTGTGTGTGTGTGTGTTAAAAACAGGCTTTGGACTACACGCCGGGAACCTGGAGGAGAACTGATGTCCATCTGGAGAATCCAGAGTACCACACCAGATGGTTCTTTAAATACTTCCTGGGAAAAGGTCAGTGCTGCTCTGTGGTGCTACGTTTAAAAAAAACCTCACACACGGTGTAAGCGTGAGATAGAGAGAGAGACATACAGGGGGTGAGGGCGAGCTGCAGAAATAAAAACATCCTCTGAATTTCTTTGCTGGTCCACGGGACGCCTCTTATCTTATGAAGTCAGCCTTGTCCTCATGCTGCGCTGCTCTTCATTCAAGGCCAAAACTTGTTAGCATCCAGCCATATCCCCACCGAGAGTCTCAACCACACACTAATCCCACACACCGCCCAACGAGGAAGCCCATAGAGGACAGGCAGCCTCACCACCAGCAGACAGAGCTCGCCTCCAACAGATAACACAATTAAGATCGGACTGTTCTGAAACGAGCCCAGTGCTCTGCTGCAGGCTGCACTGCAGAATCTGACCAGTTGAGCTTCCTTAAAATAATCTTGGAAACTGATTGCCCTGAAAAAGGAAAGTAAACATAACTATAAATCTTAATATATTTTCACTTTATATCTAAGTGTTAGGTTTACCAGGTGTATTTACTTAATTTTGTAAAGTTGTTGCAATGTAAAAATGACAAGTGAAATGACCTTGTTCTTTTAAGTGTTTGCAACTTCTGTAAACAAAGTTAGTCCAACTTAACTTGATCACGGAAAAGAGGATTTTGCCAATTTTGACGTGAGAAGACCTGCAAGTTCTGCTTTGTTAACATTCTTAAGATTACACGACTGACTAGTTTGCAACCAGCAGAATTCAGATATATAGCACAGTAAACTTTATTCATGGAAGTTGCTAAAACTTAGAAAGACTGAGTCAAATAAACCAGTTGTTTTTACATTGCAACAACTTAACGAATTGAAGTACGGTAAAACTTCGATTAATAGCCAAGGTTATTATTTGCTTAAATCATTGAACTCAAAAGGCTTTTATTTTGTGCTTGCATCTTTTAGGGATGGGCTTTTAATTCCTTCCATACAAAACTTGCTCAGCAAAGATGAATGCAGCTAAAACAGAAGAACATTACAAATTACCTATTTAACCATTTGAGACCTAGGCAAATTGATTTTTTTTTTTTATTCAAAAACATGGGAAGAAGGTAATAAGCAAAAAAAAGAAAGAAAAAATGACCCAAAGGTTAGCAAGGAATTTGTGAAAATTTAACCTGAAAACCTAAAAACCTGAAAATTTAACCTTCTACAAAAAACCCAAGAAAAAAATATAAAGTAAAACAAAAATAATACAAAGCAAGAAATGACCTGAAAAAATGAAATATTTTTTCTGTAAAACAATTTTGAATATATAATTATAATATAATTAAATATATAATTAAGATAACAATAGTCTGCTCCATTTACTAAAGCTATAGGGACTGGGCGTTTAATTTGGAGAGGCTCATATTTGATGTTTTTCGGTAAATAGAACTTTATTTTCAGTAAATTTAACAATCAAATACAAAATTAACACAAGGGAAGTTTAATGGTTATATTTACTTACATTTCTAAAGGCAATCAGTTTCCTTGATTTTTAAAAAAGTAAAATCAACTTGTCAGATTTGGTATAGCAGAAGCCATTCTCTTCTGTGATTGTTCAAAAATACATTTGAAGTGGTCAACTGCCCCTTCACCTCTCTGATCCTCATCATCTCGCGGTCCTCATTAACATCCTCCAGCCCGCAGTGTGGGCATCACAGAAAACCACACAACAACAGATCATTGTCTGCGTTTTTTTACCCGAACCAGCAGGAATGCCTCCAGCTTTAAAAAAGTTGAGATAAAGGACGGAGCCCAAGATTGATGGAGATAATTGTGGAGGAAAGTTGGACGGCGAGAAGTGCCTTTTTTCTCCTGCAGCCAGGGTCTAATCATGGTACGGCATGGGCAGTTTAAAACGTCTCCAGAAAGTTGGCTCGACCTGTTTGGACCGCAGCTGAGCCATCTGTGTCTCACAGCCTGAGCAGAGCCGACTGCATAGTACAACACGGCACATTATGAACTGTAGGCCAATTATTCTAACATGAGCGCTTCCCATCTAATGAAGCATCCAATGCAGAGACGTGAATCCTCGATTTCTTGATGATTGGGTGAAAAATAGTAAAACAGTTTGACCTCGTTTGGTTTTCTTGCATTGGATATGAAGACAAATCCTGATTGATTACAACGTGCTTTCTTCTCACACGGAGAACAGCTCCAGCTCTCTAAGCTAATAAGTGTATAATTGCAACCAAACCTTGCTCACCTGAAGCATAAAAACAGGGTTATGAAGAATAAGGGTGCTGAAAAGCATGAACTCAGAAAGAAATTGGAATAAAGCAAACACTGGAGGAAAATAAAGTACCAGAGGAGGGCAGGGAAACAGCGGTGCAGGCAGAGATCCTGCGTCTAATTGGGTTTGGAGGTCTGTGCAGCATTGTTCCTGAAGATGTTACTCTGTCAACCGAAGAAGCAGGGGCATGAATGCTGTAGAGATCTTTGTCTGTGTCCATGTCACACAAAGGGAAAACTAGCAATGGGGTGGGGGAATAACTGAAATAATGAAAGAGTAGGTAGAAAGGAGGACAAAAAGGAGGAGAAAATCGAAAATGCAATTGTTTCGGTGGCAGAGGATAAGATGAAAAACATTCCACCTAAATGAGTAAAACTTCAGCTCCCTGTTTGGTCTTTGTGTGTGTGATTTATAATTGTATCTGTGTATTATGTCTGTCTCCCTCAGTCCACCAGAACTATGTGGGCACAGACGCAGAGAAGAATCCCTTCTACCTGTCAGTCGTCCTCTCAGACCAGAACAACCAGCGGGTTCCTCAGTACAGAGCCATCCTCTGGAGAAAGACGGTGAGTTCGCCATCTGCGCACCTCACAGCAGTGCTGGGACAAGCGCTCAGATCCTTGACATATGTAAAAATAGTTTGGGGTTTATGAAATCAAGTATAAAATGTCTGCAGGTTCTTTAGAAGTCTCCATCTTTTAATTTCTTTCTCTCAAAATAAGTTGAACTCTTCTGCATGAAAGTCCCCATTTCTAATTGTGAAAATCTTTAAACATCCCACTGAACTTAACACTGTCTTTTTACTTCAAACTTGCACTTACCTGTTGGCCAAATGTAGGTCAATCTTACTCATTTCAGTAACCATATTCCAACATAAAACCTACATCTGCTTGGAACTACACATGTATTGCTCACCTGTACGCCTACATGCAATGCTTGAATAAGAAAAAGATGATTTGTCCAAAATTCTCTCTTTAATTTGGTTAAAATGATCTTGAATAAGTCTTAAAAAGCATTAAATTTAGGTGTGTGATGCCTATAGAAAGATGAAGTGCCAAAAACTACAGCTCCTCTAATGACCACTTGGCTGGCTCTGAAAAATGTTTATAGCCTGCTTAAAAAAAACTGTTTGGTTTCCATCGCAAAATTCTCAGTCTCCGTTTGTGTAGTTGTGTGTGTGTTTGTGTGTGTGAGAGAGATGCATATTCATTGTTGTGTGTTTGTAGCGTGGTGACTCAGCTTCATGACCAGGATAGCTTGGATTTAATTTTGGCCTCTAGCCTCATCTGGAACCTGATTAGGGCGGTGCACCTCCGCTGCCTGATCACATCGATTTGTCTTGTTTCTGTCAGACTCTAACTGGTACAGGATGTTGTTGTTGTTGTTGAACAGAACAACTTTGTCTGGCCTGAATTGCCCCGCTTTAATTTGGTCCCCTATAATTATGCTGCGACTGATTAAAAAAAGATGTTGTGTGCTGTGAATTTCTTTTAGGTAATACTGTTTGCAGGATATTCTTTAATACATGAGCGGCAGTGCGACAGGTTTCAGCAAGTGAGGAAAGTAATCCGTGATCTGTGTCCTTCTTGTTCGCTCAGGGCACTCTGAAGATCAGCCTCCCCTACAGCCCGACCAAAACACTATCAGTCAAGTCCATCCTAAGGTGAGAAGTGCAGCCAGGAGCTCGGAGGCGACTCAGTTCATTCACTTTTTACAATACATGTATGAGAATTATTACGGTGGGTTATCTCGTGCTGCTACTGAGACAGAAACCTGCATACAAATGTGACAGACAGCAAATCAGAGCCTCAAATTCACCCAATTACCATAAAACATACTCTGTTTATTGTTGTGCAGGTGAAAGCATATTTGCCATGAAGCTGCTTGTCATTTTAACAAAATATCTTCACATCTAAATGCAGATATTAAGAAAATTATACTTTTTTGAAGGACCAATTCGCTCAAGAATTAAAAATACAGAATTATCCTCATACCTGTTGTGCTGTTTGTCAATCTAGATTGTTTTGGTGGGAGTGTTGGAGATTTCAGCCGTGGAGATCTCTGCCTTCTCTCCAAAATAATTTAACGAGACAGCACTCGACTTGTGGAGCTCAAAGCGCCAAAAAAAGATTTGGTTACTCAAGATAATCTATACTTTGTTGTGAGCACGTTAATGGAGGAGCAATTTTCTTTCGACTACACTACATCAGCCAATCAAATCACAGCGCAGCAGGAAGCGTGTTAGTGAATTCTCATCTCCATATGCTACTATAGCCATTGCTAACACTGCATAACCAAAAACATCCACTTGCTAATGACCAATTCTCTCTATCTGTCACTACCGATGAGCTGCCTAGTCAGAATAGCAAATCCACTGACTTCAAAGCAAATGTAACGAGTAACGAGAGCCTTCATAGAAATGTAGTGGAGTCAAAAGTTACCTCGCAAATGTCATAATAATACATTTTTTAAAAAATACTGAAGAAAAATACAGGTATTAAAAAATCAATCTGTACTTAAGTACTCTAAAGTAAATGTACCTTGTTACTGTCCACCACTGACCACACCTATGAGAAAAAGATATGTATTTTTGATTCTTGGGTGAAGTGTCCCTTTAAGTCTCCATTGGAGTATGATTATATGTTGTTAGAATAAGATACAGATATTAGCATGGTCTCAAAATGTGCATCTAAACAACAGTGGAACACAATGAACCAAAGCAGCTTTTACGAGGCCTTTATTACAGCGTTGCCATGACACATTTATCATTTAAATCACAAAAAAAATTCAGCCAAGTTCTGAAGAACTATAATGTTATGTAGTTTTGTTGGTCCGCAGTGTTGGGCTGCAATTAACGAATATTTCCATGATCTTTTGTCCATAAAATATTGATAATGAAAATGGCTATTATAATTTTCCAGAGCCCAAGGCAGCATATTTTTGTTGCTCTTTTTGTCTAATCAGCAATCCAAAATAATATTCAGTTTACTATACTATATTGCAAAATGAGTAAATCCTCACATTTATCCTAAAGTGGACTTGTCGCTCAGAAAACAACCCAATCTGGGAACACAAATCTTTAACACTATGTTCCAGGCAGCAGATTTCCTGAGCGACAGGTAACAGGATATAAGGTGATGCATGAAACAGGAGATTGGAGATTATAAATTCCTCAGGCTGAGCAGCGTCACCGCTCAAACTCTGAATGAGGACAAATGGTACAAGCAGGATGAGAAATCCCCTGTATCAGGTCCCGCTCAATTTTCTGTGTAACCCTTTGGGCTGTTTGTCCTCCATCGATCCTAAACACCCTTTTCTGTTTTTTCATCACTATTTCCTGCACTTCCTCCTCCCTTTACTCCCAGTGCAATGAACATGGACAGGTTTGAGAAAGGCCCGAGGGAGATCCTAAACCCGGAGATTCAGAAGGTGAGATTCAGAGCATCTGCCAGCTTCCATGAAATGTAGCTTACATACCAGGCCCAATCAAAAGTGTACAGTATCTTCAGGTTGGTTTGCTGCTCACCTTGAATGATTATTGTTATGTCCTCTTTGTTCAGGATCTGCTGGTGTTGGAGGAACAGGAGGTATGGAATAATACTGCTCTGACTGTACAGTTTATTGTATTCATTGATTGTTTTTTGGGGGTTTTTTTAAGGACAGAAACTTCTTTTGTGACCTTTTGTTTCTTTTTCTTTTTCTTTCTTTTTTTCTTTTATAATATTGTCTTGCAGGAAATACGTATTAAATATATCTCTAAATACAGTTGTACTCTAATAGTATGCTTTATTAATTTTTATATTCTTCTTATGTAACTGCATAGTAAATGCATACTTTAAATGCTGCTTTCATGTTAAACTTCATGAGTTTTTCTCTCTCAGTGTGTCCTTGTTTTCATTTTCATGTAAATACCTTTTTGTGTGTCTTTGGCATCATATTTCTTCCAATGGCAGCACTGTATGCCATTGGAAAATAATACGAAATGCCTGAATTGTAAATTATTTCACAATTTT
The DNA here is from genome assembly GCF_026936395.1 of Plectropomus leopardus. Lineage (NCBI taxonomy): Eukaryota > Metazoa > Chordata > Actinopteri > Perciformes > Serranidae > Plectropomus > Plectropomus leopardus. The sequence continues at coordinate 8,351,010 of NC_142195.1, forward strand.
AACCCAGCTATATATTTATAGGGTTCTGTCAACTTTAAATTTGGCGTCCTGTTTGCCAAAGACGGACAGCTCACAGATGACGAGATGTTTAGTAATGGTAAGTCTATCAAACATTTTACAGTGCCCAAACCTATTATTGGCATAGGTCGTCATTTTGGGCTTTATTTGCAATATTTAGATGAAAAAGTCAACACCATTTTCATAATGAAGCTGGAGGCAGCAGACTTTAGCTTAGCATAAAGACTGGAAGCAGGGGCCAACAACAAGTCTGGTTCTGATAGTAACAAAGTTGTTTTTAGATATTTTTGGACAGAGTGAACAAACAAGATATTTACATGTTAACTAGTGAGCTTTACAGGTTTTGCCTTGTGGATTTTATTGCTTTCTGAAAGAGCCAGTCTGGCTGTTTTCCCTTGTTTCCAGTCATGCTAATCTAAGCTAAGCTAATATGACTTTAGCTGCTGTGGTTCGCTTCACATTTAGAGTAAAATCATGAAAGTGGTCAAATAACTTACAGAAAGAATGCTAATAAAGGTATTTCTCTCAAAAGGTGAAACGATCCCTATTTCGAAACAGTAGCAATAGAGAATATCTGCTGAGTCAAAAGTATTTTGCTTGTTTCAGAGACGGGGAGTGAGAGCTTTGAAAAGTTTCTCAATCTGCTGGGTGATTCCATTACGCTGCAGGGATGGGCAGGTTATCGCGGAGGGCTAGACACCAAGAGTAAGAGAGCTCACATCATTATACTATCATCATTTTAAAGTAAAAGCTTTTCAATATTCTGTTGAATATATTTGTCTTATTCTGTTTTTGTCCCTTCCAGATGACACTACAGGAATAAAGTCCATCTACACAGTGTATCAGGGCCATGAGCTCATGTTCCATGTGTCCACCATGTTACCCTACTCGAAAGAAAACAAACAGCAGGTGGGTGTCTTAATGTTCAATTTTTTTAAGTTCTGGCAATGTCAGCTCACCTCTATGGCTCAGAGTGGAAGATTTCAAGTACTAGATGGATTGACATGAAATTTATTTCCGACATCCGGGATCCCCAGAGGATGAACCATTTAGATATTGATGATCCCCCTGAATTTTCCTCCAGCGCCATCATGAGGTTGACATATGTGGTTTTGAGTTAATGTTTTTTAACAAGTATTAATTAGATGAACTGCCATGGTTCAGACTTTCATGCTCTCCTGAGGTATGTTGTGCTTGTTTTTGGGTGTGTGAGTTATACACACACTGATGTTTTTCATAAATGAAGTTTCTAACGGATACAGTTTTTTTAAATGAAATTGAATTGTATTTAATTTGATTTAATTTTTATAACTTTGGTCAATTTTTTTTTTTTTTTGAGTACTTTGGTTTTTGACTAAAAACCTGCAAAACTAATGACATTTCTTCCACCTCTAGCTTTACTTTGTGTCTTGTGCTAATCACAAAATTCTATCCTTCTTGCAGCTAAATTAAGACGGGAAACATGGGAAACATTACCCCCACTAAAGCTTTCATGTTGGCATTGACATTGTGAGCATGATAGCATGCTGACTTTTGCATTCGGTTGAAAGCACCGTTGTGCCTGAGAACAGCCTCAAAAAAGAGCAGCTAGCGTAGCTGCAGACTCCTAGTCCTGTTAATGTTGAGTCATCCAAAAAGACAGAGAAATAAACATACAGTAGCCCCATATTGGCTCAGATTTGCAACAATTTCAACAATTTCTCTCTCTCTCTCTCTCTCTCTCTCTTTCTCTCTCTCTCTCTCTCTATCTCTCCCCACTTTTAACAAAATGTATTTTTTTATTTTCTTTCCTTACTTTTTGCATATATCACTCCTCTTTTACCTTCATCGTTTACCACCAACTTCTGCCCATAGTTTGGAACCCTTTTACACTAGCGTTAGAGAAACTGCAGAGACTTAATTGCACATCTGTCACAGGTCTTCATGTCTCTGTCATTCAGCTGAAAAAATACCCCACTAATCGGAAGCCCATACAACGGCAGCCAACTTGGCAAGATGTGCTCTCTATAGAAAGAAAAGGAGAAGAAAAGATCTTATTGCTTTACTGTAGAGCTCCATTCTGTAATGCCAATATTAGTGAGTATGATTTAAAAGGGTGTCTGCTTAGCAAATCTGACACGGAATTGGATTTCTTCTTAAGATAGAAAAAAAGACATTCTGGTGGTCAATAAAAAGGAACAGTCTGTGCTCAAAGTGCATGTTAGAGTGAGTGCTGGTCTTCCATCGACTTGAGCGGCGAAAACATTAGTCGTATAAAAGAATGTGATTATGTTTCACACCTGAGTCTCTAAGATACCAAATCAGCTCAGATTAATTGGTGAAGTTATGGTGTCAGTGTCACCCCAAAAGTGTTAAATGTAAAGCAAAGCATCATGACAACTTTTTCACAGAGTGTACAGCCTTACTGGTGGTAAGGCTTTAAACAAAGCTCTAAAAATAACGCTGTGTACTGATTAAAATCAAAAGGATTTATCTTCTTTGGAGCATGATTGTGCAGAGCTAATCTCACAGCAGTGTGTCTTCAAAAAGGAAAAAAGATCATGTGCAAAGTTGACCTTTCAGCCTGATTGTTGCCTCACATGAAGGCTCAAAGTGTCCCAAATAACAATGGTTCATCCTCTGAGGAGCATGTATGTGGTCATTTAATTCCATGAAAAAAAGCATGCTTAAGAATTTGACCAAAAAAAACCCTGCATACTGCTATTCGTCAGCAGTGTGTTCGTATCTTCACATCTGTTTGTGCAGATTTTTCTTGTTTAGCACCTATAAAACTTTTATGGATATGCATGTGCATTTTTGATGATAGTCTCATCTTCTGAGGACCATGATCTTCAGCAGCAAAGTTCATGGGAATGCAGGTTTTGCGGTGGACAAGGGCAGAATTTGACTTGATGGTCCTTCAAGTTAAGACACTGTAGTTATGTGTTTTTCTGAAACAAAGTGTTGCATGGACCTGCCAGTTATATTGCCATCACTGGCCAAAAAGGGGGGAGGGGTGTTTAAGAGAACGCAAACTAGAAAAAGAAAACTAGCAGGTGAGACAAGAGATAGTGCTGTAGATGTGCTCGATGTTGCTGCCTCTGAGTTTCTGAGATCAAAGAGCTGAAGTTATCACCACTTTTGAAGGTGTTTATGGTGTTGAGAGCTTGGGAAATATTTGCCGTTAAAATGACACCCTATTCCACACTCACACTCTGTCCCCGTCCCTGCAGCCTTACATCAGCAGAGTGATTCAGACTCGTTAACTTTAAAGCTACTGTGGTTAAAAAAATTTATGTTCACAGTGGATGAAATGAGATGTAGTGTGGCAGGTGTCGTTCATAATAATGAATCCACAGAGAATAATCACCTAAAACTATAAATCCCCTAAACTCTATTGTATCTTTTAGCACCTTTAAGCTCATTGTTTTGGTTTTGATTATGCTGATTTACACCAGTCTTAAAAGCATTGTTTCTGAACACTATAGGCAGCTTTTTTAGTGAAAAAAAGCTCAGTTAAATCCACTTGCCACCTTTCCAGCAACAATTAAATTTGATGTGAAAGGAAAGTTTGTTGTTGCAGTTTGTCCCACTGATTTGGCTGATCCAACAACACTGTCAACAGCAGCAGCAGTGCCTGTGCCAAAGAGCTAGTGGAGATAATAATGGTACTTTAAAACAGTTTCTGTCCAATTGCCGCAATTTGCGTCAGACATTGTACTCCTCAGAGTCACAACTCAGGTGATTTGTAACACACAGACGTAACACACATATCTATGGATTCAGTGTGACTTCCACTTACTAAGGATATACCTATCCCTCATGTCCACTGCAAATAAATGTCAAATAAATCAGCTTAGAAATCAATCAAAAAAGCTTTTGCCTGATCTCCAGGACTTATCCAAGAATCATCAGGTTTTTAAGTTTCATTAAATTTCAAGGTATACGGTTATAGTTGTCTGTAAATACTGTATATGGGTACACTGCAGACGGGAGCTGCTAGCAGGTAATTAAGCATACTTTTATTGCTGCTAACTTACTAAAATGAAAACAAATAGGATAAAACAGGGATCAAGTTATTGTCCAGAACATACCTCAGTTGTTGGGTTGAGAGGGAATATTGTACTAACATTAGGCAGGAACCAACCAATGAATGCTAATGTTTCTCTCTAGATGTGTTAATAGTGAATGTGTTCCTAATTGGTAATAACTTTATAAGGTGAATATCAGTGCTTGCTGCTTTGCCCCTAAGTGACAATAAAATCAATGAATCCAGGCAGCAGGAAGCCAGTACTGAGGTTAAGTTTCTTTTTTTTTCTCCTCACAGTGTGTCTCTTTTGTCTGTTGTGTCTGGCAGGTGGAGAGAAAGAGACACATTGGAAATGACATTGTTACTATAGTATTCCAGGAAGGAGATGACGCATCGTCGTCCTTCAAACCGTCTATGATCCGATCGCACTTCACCCGTATCCTTCACTCGGACAGTGATTGTCAGAGAAATTAGGCGCTAATCAGAGCTTCTGCTGTGGCGCATATATCACGTTGGCACTGAAGATAGGCAAACTGCTATTGTGTCTCCTTTGTAATCAATGTTTCCTTTACTTCACGTCCAGATATTTTTGCATTAGTTAGGTATAATTGCCAGAATGACAGTTACAGGTAAGTGCTGTGATTAATGTCATGGTTTATGGTATCCTAATCCAGGCTGTGTAACGACTGCTTTTCAATTCATCTACCTAAAAAAAAAAACTACTAGGTCATCTTGACAGGGTTCCCACAGTCATGGAAAGGTCACAAAGGTCAAGGTCACTTTGACCTCACAAAACATGTTTTGGGCATTAATCAAAAATTCATACACTAATTATGAAAAAAAAATTCACTTCAATTCAAATTTCAATTTCATTTTGTAGACTGCAAATAAATAACATTGAAAATGTAAATTTTGATTATGGGTCCTTAAAAAGTCATGGAAAAGTTGTGTGTGATGTGCTTCCATTCATACAGCCATTGTAAGTGTAACAAAGATGTTTTATATCTGCTCTTCATGACAGGTTGAAGATATTCTCAGAGGAGAGTGTTCCACTGTTTGGACCCCCTCTCCCATCTCCGCCTGTGTTTACTGATCACCAAGAATTCAGGGACTTTTTATTAGTCAAATGTAAGAAAATAAAGCTAAAATATTCATTTAAATATGGCCAATAAATATATCATACCTATTTCATTTTTCTATAATCTGATCTTGCTTCGTCACCTGCAGTAATCAATGGAGAGAAAGCCACACTGGAGACGCCAACGTTTGCCCAGAAGCGTCAGCGGACCCTTGACATGTTGATCCGCTCGCTCTACCAAGACCTCATGCCTGACCTGCACAAGGTACGGCTGCGCCGCCAGATCAGTGTTTTTTCTTGGATGTGCGTACTTTTCTGTCCCCTCCTTGTCACTTCAGTCACTAGGAGCGACTGTAGCCACCACTGCGTTGTGTTCTGCTGTACTCCACTGCAGCCCTCGGTCTGCCTCTGCATACTGCACCACACCGACTGGATACTACTGCAATGCTGACTTTCTCAGCAGGGCTCTCTCTCCTCACATCACTTTTGTTCTTATTTCTCTTGTTTTTTTTCTCTCCCCTCCTTCCACTGTTGCTCCTAACACAAGTTAGTTCTCATTTTGTTTCACTGCTGCTGTTCTCACCCCCTGCCAGGGTCACTCTCTAAGACCCCTTTCTGCTTTCTCTTTTCCTTTGTGTGTGTGTGTGTGTGTGTGTGTGTGTGTGTGTGTGTGTGTGTGTGTGTGTGTGTGTGTGTGTGTGTGTGTGTTTGGTGGTCCATGTTTAGGTTCCTTTTTCTCCCCAGAACATGTTAAACCGGCGGTCCTTCAGCGATGTGCTGCCCGAGTCTCCAAAGTCGGCACGCAAGAAGGAGGAGGCACGGCAGGCCGAATTTGTCAGAATAGGGCAGGTAAGGAAGTAATTAACACGCAAACACACACATAAACACAGTATTACGGACCAACCAGAGCTCTGCAGTGAAAAGGCAGAAACACCCACTTGTACACACACGGGAACCAGCATACACACCCAGACAAACACACAAAAACACACCTAAAGAAAAAAGACTGAATACACATACACATGTAAACACAAGTGTTTATTATCGATATCATGGAGCATAATATCAGCTCCTGACATTAAGCATAACTGGTCAGGAATGTTATACAGACATTTCACAACTCATAATTGCATTGAAACTTTTTTAAAGCTACAGTTTTTATGATAATAACTTTTTGCCATTTGCTGAAACTGTCATATATCCACACAGTAGCTCATGAGATAAATACTCTGTGAAAAAATCCTGTTGCTCCTCTTCTTTCTTCCAGTTGCCAGAATCGACCGTGGCTGTTGGAAAACAACCAATCAGAGCAGAGGAGTCTCTCATGTAGCTGTCAGTCATATTGATCACTGCTCGTAACCTGTAGTCACACTGTCAAACTTGATTTTTCTGGCCGGTGGGGAATGCTTGGTCATCTCTCAACTATTTTTAACGTAGTGGCCGGTCCACAAACTTTTTCATTTTACAGTGAAACACCAAAATATGTTTCTGAAAACATTTGAGGTGAGAAATGACAATGCAGTAACAGAATCTTGATTCATTTCTGATCAGAGCTGCCTTGACATTTTGACCACAGTTCACAAGCAGTGATTGAAAAAGTTGGGCCATTTTCAAACCAGATTAATATTCAGCAAAACATCCAGCCAGACCGCTATACCTCATTTTACCTCTAGATCTAGTTACAGGTGACATAGCAGCAGCTCCCAAGTGGATGATAATGACACTGTCTGTCCCAGCAGCAAGCGGGTGTCTGACTATCATATTGCATCACATAACATTGGAGCTCTCTGTCCATATTGAATCCATTAAATATGCATCGCTGTTATGTCATGTAAGCAAACCACATAAATATCAGCTGTGCACTGAAGATCAGACTAGAGATGTAACCACATCAAAGATGCGCGAGTACTTGCTATTTTTCCTGCATTTGTACTTTTTTTAAACAGAAAACTCTAGTTTTATATTGTGATATTTACTAGAAATGACAGACAACAGCATGTAGCCTATCTTGTCAGTAGCAGTGGTTTCAAGAAATGTTCAATCCCCTGGCAATCTCCCGACATCCTGCTGCCACCATATGTTGGCTCTATTAGTAAAATAGATTAGTTTTGTATTGACAATTCCTCATTTCATGAATCAGCCATTCCTTGCCTGCTGCAGTGCTTTCACAGGAAGTAAAAGAAATAAATAGAAACAGGACATCTGATAAAAGTTCAGTTCAAAACAGCACACTGGGTCGCCTGCAGCCAGTTAGAACGCCTCTTTTTTGGACCAAATCAAATCCAAAATGTTGCCATACAGGTGAAGTTTTAGTTTTCTTGAGTCTTATTCTGCCGTGTATCATCTCGTCTCCCCAAAAAACACATCAACTTTCTAGTAAACAAACACAGCATGTGCCACACTTTCCCTTACCACCTCTATTCTCCTTCATGATGTCAGCATGTAACAGACTAGTGGCTTTGTTTGTCCATTTACAAGTAAGATATTATATTAATCATGTTGTCATATTGCAAATTACTAATGCAGGTTCAGCCAACTTGCATCAAACCGATTTAAGTTCGTTCATCGGAAATAGACCTGCAAAACTAAATCAATCCAACTCTAGTAACTGACTTTGGTGACAGCTGCATTAGGGATTTCATGACTCTGATTGGTAGTTTTCATTCATGTGTGGTGAATTCTTGCAAATGCCATCAAAGAAAAAATATGTTTCATTTCACGGATTATCTTGTCTCATGTACTACTGTGTGGATGCAGTGACAGTTTTAGCAATTATTACAAAAAAATGTTTTTATAAAGGTTTCCAACTACAGCTTTAAAAGATGGAATCATCTCACTTTCATGCACCACATTTTTATGAATATAGTTTTTTATGTATATAGTATATTTTAATAGCTTTTTAGTATTTTTATTTGCATTATTTGCATTGCATTTTTATTTTAAAAAAGATATAGTATATTTTTCATATTGTGTATTATTGTTTATATATATCTTATTCTTACAGAGTATCCTAAGGTTTATTTTTTTCCATTGACATATGTTTTTCTCTTCTAGTGTGATATATGTATCACTGTGTTGTTTTGTTTTTTTTAACTGCTCCAGTGCAGTGCCTTTATATCCATCCATTCATCCATCCAATTTTCATTAAATTCCATTAAATTCAGGATTGGTTCAGCACAAGGGAGATAAAATCCCCAGTCCTTTTCTTGTGCAAAAATGTTGCAAAGTTGATACAAGTCTTTATCAGTCCGAGATAGTCAAGTTAAGTATCTTCCTAACTTGGTCTTCTTAGTGGTCCTTACAGAGACTAATCTACCAGCGCCAGTGCATTTTTCATTTTTGACACAATGATGAGCCAAAAAGAGAAACTGATGCAGAAGAAGCTTCAGACTGCTTTAACACCCAGCCTCTCTTATTTGTGTGGACAATCTGTGGCTCTCCCTGCTCTAAATGATGAAGTCACTTAAGAGCTGTAATTCCTGACAGACGCCTGAGTGAATTGGACACTTGCATTCAGGAGGGTCAGGGTGGAATAATATACCGTGTCTCTGAGCCGCAGTTCTGTAGTCATTACCGGGATGATGTAATCATCATTGCACCTCTGTTCAGGCTGCTGACGTAACTGTAATTATACAGGAACAAAGTCTGAAAACACAAAGAAGAGAAGCGAGGAGAAAGCTGTCCGTGGTGCTGAACCCACACGACCTCCGGCTTTATGGAAGTGATTTGTTTCAGGTTGTTTGTGAGATAATGGCTATTCTTTGGACAAATGTGTGACCCGTTGTGCTAAAACTCAAGGTCTGGTTTTTAGGTTTCTTTGAAAATAAACACTTTTTTTTTCCACCACAGTGCATACTGTGAAACCGTCTGCTGAAAGAAATAAGGGTGGCAGAGTCACTACTTTTTTTTTAAAATCGTTCATCAAGATACCTGTTTATGCTACCCAAGTCATTCTGTCTCCCTTGTTTCCTTGCCTTATTATCTTTATTTGCCCCCTTTTGTTCTTCTCTGTGTTACCATTTGTGTCTTCTACCTTGTTCCTCTTGCTCCCGTCGCTCTTTGCTCATAAAAACAAAGCCGAGGCATCGACACACTGTGCTGCAAAGCATGAAAACAAAGGAAGGTAGACATGTCGAGTCATTGATTATCCAGTTTTGTTGAGACGAGGCGTTTGTCCTCAAGTAAGCTGAATCTCTGTATGGTTGCTCATTGTGTGATGCACATTATGCACAATGATTTCATGTTGTCATGGAGCCCTGATAGGTCAGAATATGTATTTTTTTAAATGGATATTTTCTCAGGGATGGCAAACTGCGCTGCACTGCCAAGCCGGTTCGGTCGGTTGGTATTGATTTCATTATCTCCAGATCGCCTGTTTATGCAGATATGTAAATAGAAATGCCTGTCTGTGCAGCTTGGATTGGAGGTTGTCAATCTGATTGAATGGTTGCTGCTTGAGCATTTGTGCAAATGCTATTCTATATGAAATTTGAAGACAATACACCTGTTAGGTGAGTTGTTATTAAATTTTTTTTTTACTGTTGCCAGTCTGCTTGTCCAGGTCCTTTCCAGCTCTTTGAATTGTTGTCACAGGTCTCAGTGCCTAAACATGCATGAATGCAGGGAAACAACAATGGCAGGTCGGTTAAATATTAGTGGTGGAAGGTGAGGTGCATAATTTAACAAGCTTAGACCTCTGCTGTCCTTCTGGTGATGCATTTACCTGCACAAATAACATGCAGCTCACACTCTTCATCCCATGCATGGTCCATGATCTAAATGTATTGCAAGACATTGGTTAAATATTAAGCACGTAATCAATTTTACAGTTCCCCCAAAATCAAAAACACATATCGTTTCTCTTACCTGTAGCGTTATTTATCAGTTTAGATTGTTTTGGTGTGAGTTGCAGAGTGTTGGAGATATTAGTCGTAGAGATGTCTGCCTGCTCTCCGACACACCGCTGATACTGTTGTTTTTTCAGGCTCTGAAGCTAAAGACCATTGTGAGAGGAGACGCCCCAACTAGCCTTGTTACCACCGGCCTGTGCAGGAAAGAGGTGAGAGCACTTCATTCAAACAGGGTTATTTAATCTCTTACTGAATCTGTCTTTTTTTCAAAGCCTATTGAAATTTTAAATATCCCTGACAATATACAAAGTAACATATTTTTTTAACATATCCACACAACATAAACAATCATTCTTGATTAAGATCCCTTATTAAAGAGGTTATCAACACGATTGCCATTGATATATGAACTAAAGAGACTTGTTAGTAGTCTCTAATTTGTAGTCATTTAATGATGACACCAAGGTTATTATAGTTGACTTAAACTATGTGTGGGAAAAATATTTTAGTTAACTGAAATAAAAATAAAAACTAGACTTAAGAAAAAATGAAAACTATCTGAAATGATTGTGTGTATTTGAGTATGTGTGTACTGTGGGTTTTTTTTTATTTTTTTAAGAACTGATTTTTTTTATTATAGATTAAATGAGTAAGGTCTTTTTGTCAATTTGGTCAAATTTCCCAACACAACAAGCATGAGGCGGCGTTGGTGCATATGAAAATAGGATGTCTACATGACGTCATGATTTAATGATTATCAAATGCACCAGTTACTATAATTTAAGTACTACTGAAACAATTACATTTAAACTAACACTAAACATAAAAAAAACAAAACAGAATGAGCAAACCTATTCTGACACTTACAGATACTAAAGTGAATAAAAAACAAATTTAAAAATAAAATAAAAATAAAACTAGTGAATAATAGCAGACTATTGGACACTGTTTCTAGTTACCCTAAACATATCTTTGGCATCTCTAGTGATATATCTGTAATAAGCTCAAATTTGTCTGATATATCAGCTCTAGAATCAAGAATTTATATCTTCTTTTAGGTTATTTTCTTGATATTAGAACAGAAAACTGCCTCATCTTGTTTGTTTCAACTTTAACATTTTAGAAACTGGAAAAAATGAACAGGAAACCTGGATTTTAATCACTTGCAGAACATGAGTTGTTCATTAAAATACATCTTTAAGGCTAAATATGAACCTCAAGGTGTTTTTCAGTTTGTGCACGCCCTTATCATGTTAAAGAGGGTTATTTTAAAAACATTTCATCTATTCCAATATGCACATCTCTGTGTATATTTGCATGTGTCTGTATGTTTGTATGTGCATGTGTGCTGTAGCCATGGGAGTCCCAGTCCTTCTGCAGCACATTCCCCTACGAGATTGTGTGTGCCGACTCCTGGGGTCAGTCTCTGCTGGCTGCCACCGACGCTGCGGGGGTCATGCTGCTAGATGGTGAGGTCATCCCCTAATCAATATCTTCCCATGTCCTCTAAAATAAAGCCACCCGTCCATATCCATTCAATACTGCACTCTGCTGAATGCCAAGGCCAACAGCTAACACGGTAATGATGTTGTCTATGTTTCAGGCCCTGATCCAGCTTTGTCCAACGCTGGTGAGTAACACGCAAACCATTTTTTTCCATTTTTTTAACAGATATTTCAACCTCAGATATGACATAGTTTTCAAGCCTGTTTTTATTGTTACTTTTGCGTCATTTTTCAGAGACACAGACAGTGCCCCCGGTGCAGGTGTTTGACAAAACCATGGTGGTGAAGCAGGTGCACGTTCTCGAGCCTCAGGACCTGCTTATCACCAGGGCTGACAAAGGTAGACAACAACAACACACACACACACACACACACACACACCCCGGCACATCAGACACCACTTTCCTCCTGGAGCCATGGTGTCATCCCCTCATTCACTCTTCATTTCAGCAGTATTTATCTTCCTTCTCATTATTATAATTCCTCTTTCATATTTCATCTGTTATCTCCCTCTGTGTTGCCGAGTACATGCTTACCCTTTCCACTTCCACTGGCCCTGTGAACACATTGATCTCTGGCTGCGATCTAAGGATGCTGACCTATAGAGAACCGATTCCTGTCGAGGTTGTGTTTGTGCGTGTCTGTATAAGAGAGTGTGTGTCTGTTTATCCTGCACGCCTGAAATGGGCTATGAAGGGCTGACACGTGTACAGAGACGCATAAAATGAAACATACAAGCATAAAACATATAGAACATATAAGGAGTCGCTGAACACTAACAAACAGCTGCAGGATTCGTCTCATGTTTGCCTCAACCAGAAGAGCATGTAATTAATTACCCTGCAGATGATTAGCTAACCCTAATATTGACAAACAGGGTTGACTCGGTTTTGATAGTGATTATGTGATGGCAGCGCAAACATTTGTCACGACTGTGTGTGGGCTTTGATTAAGCTTCTGAGAGAGCGCAAGCCTTAAGAAGCCTTCTAGTAATCCTCCTGCAGCACAGCTCCATTGTCTGGCCGTGGGAGGAGGCTAAAAAAGAGCCGGCAAATTAAGAGTAACCTTCATGCAAAACAGAAGTGGCTTTTGTTTTGTTTCCAGGGAAGGACGCTCGGCTCTATGTGTACAGACTGAGCGCGCTCAAGAGAGGCCTGGAGGAGAAGCTCGTCAGAAGCAAGTGTGACAGCCGGGAGAATAAACTGGAGAAAACTAAAGGTACAAACACAAGGCATGCAAAAATATAAACAGTGTTGCTCATACTGCAAATTAATCCCTGCAACAAACAAAAAAAGAAAAAATGTCTCAGCTTTCTTATAACAATAATCAGGTGCAAATTAAACAGTTTTATGCCTCTGTGTGGGCGATAGCTGTGGCCCGAGGCATTATATTTTTGGGTTTTCTGTCTGTCCGTCTGTAGGTATGTCCATACATCCATCCCATTTTCATGAACGTGATACCTCAAGAAGGCCTTGAGGGAATTTCTTCAAATGTTTCACTAACATTCAATTGACTCAAAGATTAAGTGACAAGATTTTGGTGGTCGAAGGTCAAGACTTATGTGATCTTGCATCTGTCTCATCTTCATGGATGTGATGTCTCAAAAAGGCTGTGAGGAAATTTCCTGAAATTTGGCACAAACATCCTCTCGGACTCTGATGAATTGGTTAGAAATTGGTTGTATATGGTCAAGGTCACCACGACCTTGCGTCTGCCTCATTCACGTGAACATTATATCTCAAGAACACCTTCACTGTCTTCAAATTTGACATGAACGTCCACTTGGATGCAAGAATGAACTTTTAGAATTTAGTGGTCAAAGGTCAAGGTCATTGTGACAAAACATGTATTTGGCTATAACACATTCATAATTCATTCTGTAATTATGACGAAATTTCACGCACACGTCTATCCAAAAATTCAAAGGTCAATTTTACATAATGTGTTCTGCGAAAACACTTTTCCGGCCATCATTAAACACCATAACTCAGGATCAAAAGGGGAGACATTTGGTCAGGTACTGAATTGGTGACACTTATATTAGGTGCCCAACTTGAAACTCTGCTGACTGCATAAATGTTTTGTGCTGCCGTGTTAAAGATGTATGTGAAGTGTCCATGATATAGAATATGTAGCTTCAACATTTGCAGCAACATTTGAAGCATTGTAAACTGTCACCGCCACATAGGAACCTCAGCAGATATGGTTGTAAACTATAACTGCAAAATGACTCGTTCTCTGAGGCATACAATCACAAGGGGGTATTTCTCATTGCTTACTGCAATTATTTCTGCTGTTCATACTGGCCATTAAGAGATCTCCTCCTAATGCACTCAGACATGTCAGCCTAAAGCAGGAAGTTTTGACCTTTCTGAACGTCCTTTTTAGCAGCGCAAACTCGCAACCTTTGGCCTGCTTCTGGTGTCATGCCAGCTGTCTGTAGCGGATGCATCGATCTGTGGGATGATGCCAGAGAAAAACCACCTACAGCACAGCACATGTCTAATGTACTTTCTGTCTCTTCATATCTTCCCCCCACCCTCCTCCTCTTTGTCCCAGGCTGTCATTTGTACTCCATCAACACCCACCACGGTTCAGAGCTGAGGATAGTAGCAGCCATCAGGAACAAACTCCTCCTCATCACCAGGAAACATCCACGTTTTGAGGGCTTCAGTGCTGTCGCATCAGGAGCGGACTCACCAGTGGAGGAGTTCCAGTACATACGGGTACAACAAACTCCACACAAGTGAATTGAAAAATGGAAAAAAACATGGAAAATGAATGAATGGGAGGCATTTAAAATGCTACATATACTACATATGCTACATATTCTACATATACTATATATGCTACATATGCTATATTTTGGAGTCAAGATTATATCTAGCGTGAACACAGAGACATGATACTTTTTTTTGTTTTGTTTTTAGATTTTGTGTGACTCACACTTTCCAGGGATAACATTATGTCCAGTGTCCATATCAAATAAATCTCAACATTTTCAAGTTTTCCTCCATATAAAAGTAATAGTTGCTTGTACATCCATGGATGCATTGCGAATAAGAACTGCTAATGACTAATTCGGCATGCTTTGCCAGTTTGCCAAAATGTTAACAAATACTGGTTGAAAAAATCAAACTTTATAAACAGTATATAATTTATAGCTATATTGCCCATAGCATTACTGGAACAGTAGTTCCAAAACCTAGATCATGACTTTTTACCAAACAGAAGCAAGTAAACGAGAGTGTCATTATTTTTGGATCTTGTATATAAATGTTGTTTGCCATTACTGAGGGTGTAAATCAACACGGAGAGATGGTGTTGATGGTCAGACCTTAAAAAGCCCCCGTCCTAAATCAAAATATTCTATACAGGCAAACATATAAGTTTATAAAAGTGATTAAACCATATGTATGTGATCTCTGAAGTTATTGTGTATCATTGGCCCTTTAGGAGATCTGTCTGTGTGACCCGCCGGTGGTGATGGCGCTGGTGGACGGGCCAACGGGGGAAAATGACAATATGATCTGTGTGGCCTACAAACATCAGTTTGACCTGATCAATGAGAGCACTGGAGATGCCTACCGGCTACACCATGTAGACGCCAACAGGGTGAGGCACACGTGCAGGCACAAGCAAGCCACAGTTTGAGTGGCCCAGTTTGTGGCTTTATTTACCCGCTGATTACCAGACTGCTTGGGTGAATCAACACGTTGTCATTCACAGCCAGCAGCTGGGGAAGACACATGAATGAGTAGGCTGGAGGATGAACAGCTGCTCTAATAAACTGTCTTATTCTGCTTTAACATTTTTTCCTCTTGAAAGAGTAACAAAAATACATAACAAACTGCAGTTGAAATCTTTTATACTGCCTGGTACCTTGAGGGTATGTGACCTGATATTATCTGTCATACCTAACCTTTGGATCTTGTTGAAGTGATTTCCCCTAAACTGACTCGTCTCTGCCTGCAGGTAAATTTTGTAGCAGCCATCGATGTGTATGAAGACGGGGAGGCGGGTCTGCTGCTGTGTTACAACTGTGAGTCATCATTTCTGAATATGTGAGATCTTTTTATGCCATCTCAGAAATGCTTTTTAGGGAGTTTCTTCAAATTAAGCATAAATGTCCACTTGGACTCAAGGATGAACAATTATATTTTGGTGGTCAAAGGTCAAGGTCACTGTGACCTCCCTGTCTCATTCTTGTGAAAGCAATATCTCAAGAGCACCTTGAGGGAATTCCTTAAAATTTCGCACAACTTGAACTGATTAAAGTTTGGTGGACATTCTCATGATTGCAATATCTCAAGAGGGCCTTGAGGGAGTTTCCTCAGATTTATCACATGGATAACATGGATGTAAATTGCAACTTGACTGGTGCGTGGAGGTAAACAACCATGTGGTGGCCGAATGTTTTTTACGCTGCATTCTCCTGGAGTACAAATCATTCAGCACAGACTGCTCAAGAGTATCAAAAAGTCAGATATTGATTTTGAAAATGCAGCCACCTACTTACGTTTTTGTTTGCTTTTTATTATGTCTTGATAATAGAACAGATGTGTCTCAGATTTCTTATAAAACACAGACAAAAAAAACAACACTAGCACAAAAAAGTATTAAAAGAGTTCATCCTGTTTACTCTGGGTCTCTTACAGATATTTGCTACTATAAGAAAGTTTGTCCATTCAACGGCTCCACACCGATGATCCAGTCCAACACCTCCGACTTCCACTTCAGCTGGAACCAGATGCCAAATGCTATTGGTAAGTTACCACGGCAGCAATGCTTAGGCCCCACCCAGCCCATTCTGCTGGCCTGGCCAGAGCCTGCTGTCACTATGGAAACATCTTGTGTAGCCACAAGCATCCAATTGGCCAATGAGATTATTTGTGTGTGCACACATGTGCGCGTGTCTGTGTTTGTGCATGTTCTTATTAAAGGAGAAGGTGATGGAAAGCAAATACAACTGATACTAAAGCTGTGACCCAGCTGATAACAAAATGCACACAGAGGCACTCACACACACTGAAATCAGCAATAACAAAGTGTGCTGAGTAATAAATCAAATGTACTGAAACATGTTGGAGAGCCTGTGATGAAAAGTTACATTTAAATGGACAGTTTACATGAAAATATCCATAAACAAAAATACATATTTGTCCTCTTACCTGTAGTACTATTTATCAGTCCAGACTGTTCTGTTGTGAGCTGCGGACTGTTGGAGGAGAGATGCACTCTCTCCAATATAATAAAACTAGATGGCACTTGTTTTTTTGGTGCTCAAAGTGCCAAAAAAATACAATTTCTCTTTCCAGAAATTATGATCTTTACTCAAGCTAATCAACAGATCTTGACATGAGTAGTTTTATGAAGCTACATTTTTTTTAATTAAAAATGAAATAGAAAAAAAAGTCCAGAAACTTATATTCATAATTATCATAATTGTACATTGAAAGTTATTTTTAAGCGTGTTTTTTTAAAGTAATTTTCTTGTTTGTTTTTGTCTTTTACTTTATTATTATTATTTTTCTTAGGGGCAAGGGCTAATTTTCAGGTAATTTTTTTTGGCACTTTTTATTAATTTCTTGCTAAATTTTGGTTCATTTCCCCTTGAGCTGCACAATGCCTTCCTCTAATGTTTTTGAAAGAAATCTAGCACATTTGCCTAGTTTTCAAAGGGTTAAAATGGCTGAATAAAAGTATAGATAATGTAAACGCACAATATATACAGTATGAGATCAAAAGATTGTTAGTTAAACTTTTCAGATTTGTAGTATCAGTTGTTTGTTTTGTCTGCAAGTGTCTAATGATTAGACACTAATCTGATGTCATGGATGGATGTTCCAGCTGTGCTATGCATCCGCTACTGGGGATCCTAATAAAGTCATAATCATAAAAATCTGCTGGTTGTGTAAATAGGCAACTGTAAGGCAACTTACATTTAGTCTAGCAGACTCAGACTAACTATTAGACTTGTTACAATCAAACAAGGCCTATAATTAAATCATATCCTGCTCGATCATGTCTTAACTCTTCAACTCTTTTCTCTTGTCAAGTTGCACCTGTCGGAGGGTTTGTTGGAGGCTTTACAGAATCTTTTTTCCCTCATAAACACTGGCATCCATGCTGTGCCGTAGTTAGCTCTCACCTCGTTGCACATTTCCCATCAAACAGAGGAGAGGGGAAGCATCCAGAGCCCCTAAGAGAGATGTTCAGCTCGATTGTTGTGTCGCTCATTTTTCTGCATATATCATCGGCTAATGATGGCATTTCAAAATGCCATTCTGGGTGAAAGTATCAAATGTCTCGCATTTTGGGAATTGGGCAGTTGAGCCAATTTAAAAAATGTTAATTTATTGTTTTTTTCCAGTGAAACTCAGCCTCATCCCTTGTTGATTATTTGCAGCTGGTTTTATTTTATTCTCATGTTGTCTTTGCAGTTTGTGCATTTCCTTATATCCTGGCCTTCACGACGGACTCCATTGAGATCCGACTGGTGGTCAATGGCAACCTTGTGTACACAGCAGTCGTCCCAGAGCTTCAGTTGACTGCTTCTCGGGTTAGTATGATTGACAGCTATTAAAATTTCCATGCCCTGCTTTTGTCAGCAATGTACACTTTTGTAAATATATTTTTTAACCATAAAAAAAAAGCCCAGTCCTAATAAACCAGCCAGACCCTTTTACACGCCGGGTCTGATGTATATATGTTTAAACTTTTGTCAAGATGGACATCCTACTCACATTGTCAGCTTGGTAAGATTCTCCACAATTCTATCATTCAGATAATTTTACTGACACCACTACAACAATACTATAGTATAGTGAATTATTTTACAGAATTATTATTATTTTAAGTTGTTTTTTTAATTTAGGGGTTCATTTTTCAGGTAATTTTCATGTTCTTTGGGTCATTTCTTCTTTTGTTGCTCATTATCTTCTTCTAATGCTTTTTGAAATAATAAATAAATGAATAAATAAAGCCAATTTGCCAAGTCAGGTGATTTGATAGTAGAAATGCATCATGTGTACCTGCAACACACTTTGTTTCACTTCAGCTTGTGAGTGTTTTCAGCGTTAGAAGGCCTTACTCTGCGTTATAGAAGTAGCTGTCTCAGCTTTCTCATTTCAATCAATCTTTACTACTCTGGTGGGAAATATGGCCGGCAATCTGCATGGTTACAAATCAATAATATGCTCATAATTCATACACATAGATAATTTCAAAAGACCACAGTGCACCTGCCATGTAATAACACTTTGTCCTCCCCTATCCTCATAAGATCTTTTTTCTTTCTATGTTTTTCTTGTGCCTCTGCCCTTCCTGTCCTCTTAATATTCTTTGTATTTCTTGGCATCCTTACACATTCGTCATGTCTCTGTATTGACCTAATTTCCTCTTCTGTCCTCTCTCTCCACCCACAGTCGGACATTTATTTTGTTTCATCGGCTCCGGTGAGCTCAGCCTCCAACTGCAGTTCAAGAGACACCAGTTCCCAGAGTTCCCCGCAGACGCCTACGGGCTACGAGATGCCCGTGTTCCCTTCGCCGCTCGGTGATGGTAAGCCCCGCACAGCAAAATCACCTGAGGATGTTGATAGTAGTAGCTTGACTATGAAAGGTTTTCAAAAGTCAACTTTGCCTGCAGACCTGTTTGAGTTTGGAGCGCCGTCGTGTTAGCCCTTAAGCTCATGAACCATTTACATAAATTTGTCTTAGCAGAATGGTTCGGCCTTTCTCCACCAGAGTTCCCGCTTTCTCACAGTCGAATCATGTGTGGTTTTCTGGGGCAACATATTTAATTGCGTTATTATGAACTCATCCTTTCTTACTGTTCATACTGACATAATTCAATTTTATTACCAAATCGTTGGCACTATTCAGACTGGCATGGAGAAGGATCCAGATTGTCAAGTTTCCTCTCAATAGCTTTGTTTGTTTTCACTATACCTCATATAACCCTACTGATACTTTTCAATATATTTGCCCATTAACCAAAAACCATGTTATTTTTGCATTATAGCTGAGCATTTTCCACAAATGTAAGAGGAATATCCAGCCATTTACTTCCACTTCTTTAAGTACAATATGAAAACCGACTTGCAGCAACTTTAAGGCCCCCCGAAACATGTTTTCAGATCCCTAATATTAAAAAGTATTTCTCAAAGACATCAAATATGCATGAATAAATACGCAACAACTGAAGTTAGAGTTCAAGTTAAAAAAAAGAAAAACACCCAGGGAGAATAGCAGAGGAACAATGGAGAGTGAAAATGCTCTTGTGTGAAAACTTTGCCAAAAAAAAATTGTGTTCATGCAGAGTAAGAAGCTGATTGCCGAGGCTTTTAAATATAAGAAAAGGGAATGCATTACAATGAATTATGATTGCTTTTGTTTTATTGACACTGTTTCATTTGTCATTGCAAACCTCAATCATTTTAAAAACTTGACCTGCTGGTGAGTTCAAGGACACTCTGACATCCAGCCTTTAACTGATGTAATGTCAGAAAATCTTGCATAGAAGAAACACAGTCATGAACACAGTGAAATGATAACATAAAATTATTCTGCACATTGAAAGAATAGGGCTGGTGTTACACTATATTTTTTTCTCAATGTCAACAATCCTATTACAAGACCAAGACACAGAACTTAATGATCAATATTTTCCCACATATCTACATCTTGTTGACTCTTACTAGAGATGTAAAGCTCCATATATATATATATATATATATATATATATATATATATATATATATATATATATATATATATATATATGTATATATAGTTAGATTTTTTAAATGTTTCAATATTGTCCTGAAATAGCTGTCCACTTTAGTTTTCATCATTCAGGAGTAAATGCTTTTGTAGGGGACTATTTTCAGCGGCAGATTAATATACATTTTGCACTCAAGACTGCATTAACAAAAACAAGATGGTGTATGTGGGAATGACTCCAAACTGCCGCTAAAATTTGCTCAGTTTGGGTCTCTGATAACTTAAGCTTCAATTATCCAGTGACTGAAGTCGTTTGGTTAAAACAAATAGTAAAAATGACCATGATCTAAAAAGTGTATCATAAAAACACGGCTTAAAACTGGATAAAGTCAATTTATAACAACTTCTAAAACAATCACAACTGACGCATGCACTAAGGAGATATGACAACTGTTTCCTTGAACAAAATTACAGATTCCTCGGGAATAATAATGGGGATAATGTAAGTACACAACTCAACAAAATACATTACATTGCTCTCGTCGTTTTTAGATGTTTTAATGTGGAAAAGTTGCGTATATATTTAAATGAATGGAAGATTATGGTTGCAACGTAAAAAATAGTTGGCAGTTATGGAAATGTAATTTGCAGCTAAAGGACTGAAACATTCAAAAACATCGCTATGATCCTTTTCATTTCTTACAAATCACAAAAAGAGGAACGGACTATCACCCACATACCTCCCACCACCACCATTCAAGGCACACAGTAAGTGTCCTCAGAGGCAGAGAAGGCTTTCAAGGATGATAAAGGATCAATATTAGCCTCTCCTCCCCACCCTCCAGCCCACTTTCGCTCCCTATTGCTTCTTTTATTGTGTATTTGACCATTCGAAGCACCTCCCCCCCGTGGCTGACCTCTTCTAGATTGTTACATCTGTCTCACAATGGGCCATATTTGTGATGCGCAACTGTCGTTAATGTAATACAGGTTTGTCATTCAGCACGAACAGACCTAAGGATCAAGGCAATGTCAATGTTCATTTCTAGATGTTGAAAGGGAAATAACCTCAAATGCATCCATACAATTCTGACTGCTGCAGGGAAGGACAAGAAAAAACAGTTATTAAAATGTCCTGATTGTACGCATCATCAAGGCAGTCCTTCTCTGCTTTGCTGATGGGAGCGGGTATTTACAGGTCCCATTAAGGCTAACAGGGAGGAACATTCGGCTGTCACTGCTGCAATTAGCCGAGGACGGGCTTTATGCTTTTAGGTTCTGATTCGGGTAATTTCTTTTAAAGGGGTTTTCATTTTCTTTCCTGTTTCAGCTGGTTATGCATCCTGCATCACTGGGAGTCGTACACCTGACTTGCAACCTACTCTATGTGCCTTAACCCTTTAAAGTCTTCATCAAGTAAAAAAAGCAATAGAAAAAAATGCATTTGCATTTTTTATAGCCTTAGGGCTATAACTACAGAAATCAGTGTTAATTTTAATTTTAACATACCCCATAATTATTTAAATATGGGCCTCTACCAAAAGGTTGAGATGGCTAGTCACGGTAAAACAGAAAATCATAAATCATCAACTGTTTTAATGCTGTAATACGATAGTGTCGTATCACATTTCAATTTGTGATCATGGGAATAGTAGTATTACCAGTACTAATATTATTTCCATGCATAATGACCAGCACAGGAAGCATCCAGTAGCTCAGCTGGTAGAGCAGGTGCCCTATACGGAGGCTGTGTCCTTACCCACCTGCGGCCCTTTGCTGCATGTCATTCCTTCTCTTTCTCTTCCCTTTTCACACTTCAGCAGCTGTCCTATCATAATAAAGGCAGCCCCCAAAAATACCTAATACATACATACATACCATTACAGGAGCTTGAAAGAAATTTTCTTTCACCAAATATATAATGCAATAATATTGAATTTATGATCTTAACAGTGAATTTTTATGAATATTCATCCTTTTTTTATTTTATGAAAGAAAAAATGTACATTTACTATCTAAGCATCAGTACATTTGACATAAAAACATGTATTTAGACAGTGAAAAATCATACTTACTATTGTTTTTCACCATGTATGTAATGGATAAAATTAATTGCATCATGTCACAAGAATTAATCATCAGAAGTTCATTTACATCTTAGCAAATAGCCCATTTTAATTTCATTAGCTTAGCTTCACTTCCTTTGCCATAGAGGGCCAAAATAACGGTTTGGTAGAGCATGTTTTGTCCCTTATTAGATTTCTATTTTTTGTATAAAGTTGCATAAATCTTTTTCGGTAAAACCTCTGAAACTCGAACATGTCGAAAAAATATGCCTACCTTTAAAAAAAAACCTCCACACGAGTCCTCATGTCTGGAGTGATTTTTCTAGTTACTTAACTTCTTGTCGGAGGTGAGCTGAGAAGGGCAGACTGTTTAAAGACACAGCGACATCTATTGGATTTTTTTTTGTCCTAACAGACCTAAACCGAATGGTAGAGATGGCTCAGTCAGATTGATTTGGATTGAACACATTTTTCATTAAGATATAGTGACTTAAAATGTGCTCTACCAAACAGTTGAGCAGAAAGTTAAATATGTGACAGCACTGTGTGTGATCAGTTTGTGTAACCCTCTTCTTCATCCCTGGTTCAGATTCTATACGGATCCCCTATGGTACCAAGCTTTCCCTGTACATGTCTAAGGATGCCGAAGGTACTGCAGGATCTCTCCCTCGACTCAGATCATGACAATAACGCTCATAATGCCGCCCCACTAACATGCACATGCTCCCAGAGTGTTACCACCCTGTCTGCTCCAAGGCGGCATGTTGACTTGAACGTTGGTTGAATGTTAAGTGAACATTATGTCTTCCCCATCCCCTCCCCCCTTTCTGTCTTTACTAATTAAAGCATTAGTGCGAGAGGAGAGTGAGAGGGGAGAGAAGGTGATAGAGTGCAAAGTGAAATAAAAAAAAAGTGAGGCAGAGGAGATAACGTCGATCACAGCGGAGGGTTTTAATATTACTAGCAGGGGAGGTGGGGGGGTGCAGAGGAGGTATACATGAATGCGGGAGAGAAAGGGAGGGGTTGTGTACAAGCAGGAGGTTGGGAGAGAAGGAGGGAGAAAAGGGAAAGAGGGAAGGAGAAGACACGTCTGCCGCAGCATGATTTACAGATTGCACTGTCGCCATGGAGACTTTTGTCAGCCCCTCTCTTCGATCCAAAGTGGTAGTCCAAACAGCGGTGCCACAATCTGGGGGGGGGGGTGAGGATGCGGGAGAGAGAGGTTGGAAGGGGTGCTGACAAAAATCCCATCCTCTAACTGCCTGTGCGCCTGCTGTATCTGCTCCTTGGGGAGGGTTTCATCTGATGTAATCGCATCAGTACTGTGAACAAGATGATGTTACTAATGTGGCTGCTAGCCGCCACCTCCATCCACTGGCTCGAACGCACGCCAAAGACCTGCAGCCAAACATCCCTCTGCTGTGGAGAATTCAATTAAAACCTTCCTAATATTTATGCTTAAATCATCTGCCGGTGTGATGCAGTGTGACACTTCCCCTGGTCCAGAAACGCATGTGGAATATATTGATCTCTGTGATTATATATTCCAGATAACTGCATGCTTTCCCAACATTTTGATTTAGAGGGATCGTTCAGATTTTTTGAAGTGGGGTTGTATTAGGTACTTTTCAATAGTCAGTGTATTGCATATAGTAGATGGCGGTCGGCATGTCCCAAATTTGGAGAAACAGGCTGGAGTCCGACAAAGAAGCTTAGGGATGTACTGCTGTGGATGGGGGCCACAATAAAACATATATTTAGCCACCTAAAAAACAAGTCCCACCTAAAAAACATCAATATCCGTTTAAGTGTACGCTATACTGACGGTATTTGCACGTCTTGCCTCGATCAGTTGTTAATTTTTTTTTTTGTGTGTGAGTTTGGTATCTAAATGAGTTCATTTAGAATCCCCTAAGTCAAGGCAGCAGCAGACCAGCAGCTCCTGTGGTCACGGAGCTAAAATTGCTGTTTTTCTCTATGGAGTCTGGAGGCTTTGACCAGTGCATAGACGGGGAACTAAAGCTGGCTTCCCCATCAAAAATGACTGTCTGAAGGAACAGTAAAGCAGTCAAAATACTCTTAGTATTGTGTGCACTCAAACTGATTTTGATTCCCCTGCGATGGCTAAAATACATTTTATTGCTGACCCCTATTAACAGCATTATATGGCTTAGCTTCCATGTCACACTACAAACCGCTTCTCCAAACTGGGAGCGTGCTGACAACCATCTACTGTATTTAGTACACTGACTACAAATAAGTACACCATTCAACCCTACTTCAAAAAATCCAAACTTTCCCGTTATATGCCATTTCTGCTGTATGACACTACAGGTACGGAAGAGGATCTCTGACAACACTAACACAGTGTACCTGTCAAACATCAGCAGTGACCCTCTATTTTTCTCCGTGGCTCTTTGCTAACCTCTCACCCGCTGACATTTCAGCTGAGACGGTCCTCTTTGTGCGCCGCCGTAGCCTCACCACATTGATTCCGTCTCATTTCTGTTGCTGCCTCAGTGGAGCAGACTGTAGCCGCTGTACTGCAATACTGCTCCCTGATGGCTCAATTTGAGCACTGCAGGTTTGGTATGCTGCAGATTGTGCCATTTTAAAAAACTCTAAACACTCATTTAGTGTGTCCCAAACAGACTTTAAGCGTTTATAATCTCTGTGGAATAATAGATGGTCTGCTATAAATGTCTACAACTGAACAGTTATATCACATTAGCTCAATGCAGTAAGAATGATTCATTTTAAGATCAAATGCTGTTTCGGTAAATGGAACTATTAATCACTTTCGAGTGTCTTCATTTGAATATGGAGGTTTGGTTCTATTGCATCAGCTCGTCAACCTCCAGACTCAAAGTCAAAAAAGTAGGTTATTGTGCATATTTTGGTTTTTGGATAAATTTGTTACACTTTAGCCAGCTGTTGTTTATCATTAATTTTACTGTGCTATGGAACTGACTTTCTCTTTCTAATTGTGCTGTTGCAATCAGTGTCTGATTCAAAACCTCCTCTTATGGTGCATTCAAGGACTCTTTTTAACAACATCAAATTACCAAGTAACGCTTTGACCAATATTTACAGTGTGTGTTTGCCTCCTGTTTACGTTGTGGGTTTGATTTTTTCCATCAGTGCAGCACATAAGAACAACGCTTTAGTCAGTCGTAAGTTAGAGGGTCTTTGAATGCACCACCAAGAGGCAAGAGGGGTTTCAAATCCATAATTTGATATTTTGGGAAATATGGCATTTCCTGTTCTTGCCAGGAATTACACGAGAAGGTCGATACCACTCCCACGTCTTTATATAATGAAGAGGTTTAAAGGGATAGTTCACCCCAAAGTTAAACATGTATATTTTTCCTCTTACCTATAGCTATGTATAAAGTTGCCGAGTGTTGGCAATTTCTACCATAGAAATATCTGTCTTCTCTCCAGTATAATGGAACTAAATGGCACTCAGCTTGCGGTGCTCAAAACACCCAAAGTACATTTGAAAAACTCAACAACAATGTTTTTTTGTGTTTCTCCCAGAAATCATGACCCGGTTACTCGTTTGGTGGGTGTAGTTTGGTAGAAAGAAAAAAATAGTCACAACAAGGACTGTGGACTATCTTGAGTAACCGTGCAGTGATTTCTGGAAAGAGACATTGCTGTTGACTTGTTGTTGGTTTCTTTTATCTTTTTTTTCCCCCTTTTTTTTCTTTTTTTTTTCTTTGAGCACCACAAGCCGAGTGCCATTTAGTTCCATTATATTGGAGAGAAGGCAGACATCTCTACGACCAATATCTCCAGCACTTGACAACTCACACCAAATTAATCTAAAATGAAAAATAGCACTATAGGTAGGAGGAAAAATGGGTATTTTTGATTTTGGAGTGAACTGGGAAACAGCTAGCCCTTGGATGTACCTATTTGCATTAGCTACGTTAGAGTCACAGATGTTTTCCAAAGAGATAAATTCCAAATGCATGGGCAGAGGAGAAAATGTGGCCGTTTACCAGACAGCAATGAGAGTGGTATCCATCTTCTCATTTACTCCAGACAAGAAAACAAAATAACATTTCCCAAACTTCATACTAGTTCAAGAAATAGTCACTACCCCCACTTACATTACATGCAACAATAATGTAATTGTGGACAAATACATGGACAAAATGTAAAGTGGCTGTGTGGAAAGTCATAAAAGATATACTTTTAATAGAAATGCATTTCCGTATCTAATGAGCTAAAACATGCCAAACAACATAGTGCCTCAGGCCAGAAGTTTTATGAATTTCTCATTAACTGATACACATTCCCCACCCTTTATCTGTGTATCTTTTCTGACACTTTATTCCCATCTTTGCTCTTTTTATCTCTTTTTTCATGTCTTATGTTACCTGCTTCCTTCCCTCTCTCTGACTTTACCCGCTGCTCACTCCTTTCTCCGCTCTCTGGGTTTCTTTCCCTAAGGTGAATCACCATGTAAGCACATGTACAGGATCCCCCTGTGTAACTTGGTGGGCCGCAGCATTGAAAGACCACTCAAGTCCCCTCTGGTCAACAAGGTGCTGACGGTGCCGGCCCCTGCCATGGTGCCCCCGGCTCCCCTCATCTCCGCCACGCACTCGCTTTCACTGTCACGCATGGAGATTAAAGAGATAGCCAGCCGCACTCGGAAGGAGCTGCTCGGTAAACACTAAATAACACATTCACTTTATGTTAACGTTTTAATGACAGCAGTAGTTTGACATTTAGGGGAATGTCCTTCGGACCTTTTCTTAGAAAGTTAGAGGATAGAATAAAAAACCGTCCTGTTTCTTGTTTGCTGAATATGAAGCTACAGCCAGCAGCCGCTACATTGAGAAAGTTTAGTCTGCCTTTGCTTATGTACTGGATTTCTACTGTATCAAGTCTGTCTAAAAGTAAAGGAATAATTTGACAGTTTGGCAAATTTGCGAGTAGCTTTCGTGTTGTGAGTTAGTTAAAAATGCCAAATATGAAGTTACAGCTAGCAGCCAAATAGCTTAGCTCACTAGCAAAAAGCCTGGAAATGGGGAAGCAGCTAGCCAAACAAAAACGGCCTACCAGTGCCTCTAAAGCTCACAAATTAGCATGTTGACTGTGTACCTGTTCAAAAATTGCTGTTTTTATGCTTTGTTTTCATGCCTCCACACTGGCGAAGCTGTGGCCGGAGCTGTTATGTTTTCAGGTTGTCCGTCTGTCCAGACGTACAGTTCTCACAAATGCTAAATCTCAGTTCTTAAGGGAATTTCTCAAAATTTGGCACAAACGTCCACTTGGACTCAAGAATAAACTGATTAGACTTTGGTGGTCAAAGGTCAAGGTCACTGTGACCTTGCATCTGTATCATTCTCATAAACGCAATATCTCAAGAACACCTCGAAGGAATGTCTTCAAATTTGGCACAAACGTCCATTTGGACTTACTGATGAACTGTTTCGATTTTGGTGGTCAAAATTCAAGGTGAGCTATCTGGCTGCTAGCTGTGGCCTTATACTGAAGAGACAGGTATCAAACTGGTATTGATCTTTTCATCTACCTTGCTTCAACTAAGCAAATGAGTATATCCCAGATGTTGAACTGTTCCTTTAATTCACACATTTTCTGTTGTCTCACACCAACGAAGGCTTGACAGAGGAACCAAGTGGAAAGTCAGACAGTGGAACAGTCAAACAGAGGAAGATGAGCAAGAAGAACACAGAGGAAGACCCCAAAGCACGAGCACTGACGTCAACAAACAGTGACAGGTGACAGATTCATCCACAGCATTGCAAAGTTAACAGTTTGATGATTTGACACGAGCTCAGGCCATGTGTTTTTGTGCACAACAGGTTAGCCTCAGAGTCTGTTGAAACAGACCTGGACGTGCAGCTGCATTGTTCATCGAGTTCGGAGGCTGAGCCAGAGAAGGTGGTGCTGCGAGCAGAGAGCCCGCCTCTCGCCAGCGCGTTTGGCCTTTCCACATCCTTTGAGGAAGATGTCCTGGACCTTAAATGAAGACAATCCCACCGTGCACTTCTCTTCCTGCCCACTCCCGTACTGTCACCATTATTTTATTGTTTTGGTTGGTTTGCTTTTAATTTGTTGTTTGTTGAATTCTGTTTTTGTTGTTTCTTGGGTCTCCCCATTCATCGGAGTAGATGGGTGCAGTGGGAGTTAGAAGATGTGTCTGTGTGCGTTCGTTTTCGCGAGCAGTCCTGCAGCCACTGTTTGTTGGGTGTTTGTGTTGCCCCGCAGCAAATAACCCAAAGAGGCGGTAAGGTTGTGTACGATGCCGTGGTTTATTCAGAGTTCTGCAACAGCCTTGAGATAATGGTTTGATCCCAAACCACAAACTGAATGTAAATTTGCGCACCGAGGCACGACAACAATCTCTGCGTTCCCAATGCCCTCTGAAGTTGCTTAAATATGTCTTGTATATTATGTGATTATTTCCGATCCACTTTCAGATGTTGTATGGTATGCATATGTATGTGTACATCTGTTTATACATGAAAATGCACACACAGTGACGGGCGTGTATGCCTGTCATGCCTGTGCTGCATATTTATAGATATATTATAAAAAAAATCAATTTTATTCCCATATTTAGTAAAAGATGTTTTATGCTCTCTGCACATATTAGTCCTCGTTCCTCTCCTTATTCACAGTATACAGGTAGACAGGGCTGGAGGCAAAGTCTCCCACAAGTGCCATTTCCCAGCATCCTCCACTGATCCAACCTCTAACAGCCACCGTGTTCTGGTGTCTGACAGTAGCAGCCATGATTGTAGTCCATGTTAGATTACTATGGTGACCCCGCATACAGTTTGAATAAATTCACTAACAGGAGGCATTCTATCACATCCACTCAAATGTTACCCCATAAGGATGAGACATCCTTAAAACTGCATGACCTGCCTTTGCTGCATGTATTGTGACAAAAAAAAAAAGCTTCTTTGGAAACCACGAGGGCTGCAACATCATACCAAGCATAACAGCAAAAAGCAAACCACAGCCGAAGATGATAGAGAAAGTGTGGATGTTTTATTAGACTGTCATGTAAGCTGCCCCGAGGCACGTACAGCAAAGGATTTGAAGCCAAAAAAATTTTCTAGACAAAACTTAAGTTAAAATATAGTGTATTGTCGTGAACCAAAATGGTAAAAACTGAATTTAGTCAAAAAGGGAAAAGCAAAAACCAGCTTGAATACTAACTGCACTAAAATAAAGCAAAATATTTTTATTTCTGTTATTTCATGATTGTGGAAGGAGCAAAAGGAAAATAATTTCTGAAGTTAGTCCCAATTGAAACATTAATGTAGAAATTTTAAAATATATATTGTTTATATTGCACAATAAACCATTTCAAATATTCTGAATTAATATAGTTCTACCTTTTAGGGACTAAAACAAACAAAAAACATTCAAATTAACTAAAACTTAAAAGTGTAGAAAATGGAAACCAGTATAAAGGGAATAACCTATTAAGATTATAGAATAGAGTGCACCGGCCCTGCTGGTTTTAATTCCAGATGTCCAGTGAACATCAGATTTACAGCTGAGACCCTGGTGCAAGAGTACAGCTATGAATTATGGGCCAGTTCACCAGACATCTGTTACACTCCAGTTTTCTGTAATTCCCACACCACCCCATGTGTTTATTGAAAAACAGCTAGACAAGTTGTAAAACTCAACTCACAGGTTTTCGGTTAGACCCTGCCAGCAGTTATTGGCAGTCACAACCAAACATTTAATAATTGTTCTTCTTTTAAAATGTTTCTAGGAAGGCCAACATTAAGTCTGAACAAAGAACATTTTATTCCCACTTGTTCAAATTCATCTCTGACATCCTGACATTAGTTATTACTATGTAAATTTATAACCACTCCTGTTCCAAACTCTAACAAGATGAACTCAGAATGGTGCTTCACTGATTCAGCATTGCATTTCCATAAAGTTGAAGGACTCAGGAGACATGTTTAAAAACCCAAACAGAAAGTTCCATCTAGATCTCCCCAGCCTTTGGCACCAAACTACTTTGACAATGAAGTTTCTGTGCTGAACTTTGACAAAGTTCAGCACAGAAACTTCATTGGAGCTTCAAAATGCTGAACTTTGACAAAGTTAAGCACAGAAACTTCATTGGAGCTTCAAAATGCTCAGCTCACTGAGGACATCGTTGGACTACTTTTAGTGTCCATACCTTTCATAAACCTTGGTGTCTTTCTGAATTTTCCCCACATTCACATGGCTTGATTTAATGTTCACAGTTGGAGTGCATCATCTGCAGAGTGGGGTTGAGCTGTTCACTCTTCTCTCTTCAACCTCTTCTTACTCTCACAGTTTTTTCAACAAAACTTCAAAAACTTCTTTCCAACGATGTAAGTATCTAAGCAAAATGTCTTGCACATTTTGTGCTGTGAGCCTCAAAGTGATGGGAATGACATCCATCATCCCATTGACACCAATGTTAACTGAGACCTTCAATTGCAGGAACCCTTTCTCTCATGATATAAAAATATCAAGGTGATAGGAATTACGCTTTTTGAATGTGAGTGTATCCTCTCTTGTTGGCAGTTACAATCACCATTGCAACTGTTAATTGCAGGTGTGTTAAATTTGGTGTCATTAACGCCCTGGAAAACAGGGTTACTAAACAGTAGAAAGTCCAGCGACACTTCGTCGCATTTGGTCCAAAAAGGGTTGAAAATGAACACGATCTTAATGGATGTAGTGGGTTTTTTGTTTTGCTTTTTTAATCTAGCAGGAAAAGGGGCATTAGCTGGCTTATTTGATCTCTATGATGTTGCAGTAGTTTTATTGCAGGTTTTAAAAATACATTTTAACCTGCTATTTCAACTCCTATCATGCCCTCCTGCCTATTATTTGACCTCTAGCAGGTGATCAATCTCACCAAGGAGTTCCTTAGCAGATAACTCGGCTGGTGGATTCTTAATTGGCACACACACAAGCAAAGCAAGTCTCGGCCCTTCAAAGAAGGACAAATACACATATACGTGTCCACATACACCAGGAGTAACACATGCTTGCATACTTTTCTAAATGCATAAAAACAATTAGTATTTTGTGAAACTGCTGCCACCTCATAGATGGCAGCAGTTACTGGTTTCCAAGCTGGAGGTCCTGACCCCCACTAGGGGTCACCAAAGCTTCACTGGGCCTTCTTAACAAAGAAAACATAAAACTTAAAAAAAAACACACAAACAAACATAAAAAACAGTATACACTATTACAATTTATTGGGCTTATGATTTTTTGAAGTTTTGATTATTATTCAAGACATAAAATTAAAAAAATGTTACTGGATAAGGGCACAGCAAACATTTAAATGCAAGCTATAACCCATAGAGCCTTCACTCTCTGCTAACCTGCCTTGCCTTTCATTAGAAAAGTATGCAGTTAAAACAATGAAAGAGATAATAGAACAATGGCCATGTGTCAGGGAGAAGAAAACACTTATTTTGTCAAAAAAAAGGCTATTAAGTGTGTGTTTGTTATAAATTGAAAAAAAGGAAGAAAAATAAGTTGCATAAAAATATCAGAAAAAAATCTCTAATCTCTAATGGAGTATTCACAAGAAATTTTTTGCTCAAAATTCATCCAGTTTAACCCCAATGCATTAATGTCCTGCAGTTTTTGCCTTCACTGTTAACGGTTAATTGTACAGTTGTTCTTAACTTGTTGTTATTGTTATGCATTACTAACAATATGCACTTGCTATTAATTGAACTCCTTATTCTCAGCTTTTACGCAGCTGGAAATCTAACTGCAATTTCTCCAGAAATTCATTCTCTGACATAAATATACTTCTTCTTTGTGCTGAGGAAGTTACATCAGTCCTGTGAGTCCGTGTGAGCGCTGAATCGAACATGAAACGGGGAAGATGTTCTGAGTCACTGAGCAGTCAGTAAAACCAAAGGATCCACTGGTAGATAGGGTGATTAACTGGGAGCAGTGGTTCTGACTCTGCTAACAAAGGTATGAGAGCACCTCGATGTGGTGGTTTCACAACACAGCAGCTTTCAGATCTTGCATGAGCCTCCTCCTCCTCCTCCTCCTCTTCCCCCCCCTCACACCTTTCCTCTGTTCTCCTCCTGCCTGTCTCAGTGTGAACCCCTCCAAACCTATAACACAACTCAGAAAAACTCAAAAGGGAAGGAGAAGAAGAATGGGATGGGTTTCCTTTTGTTTGTGTTTTTTTTTTTTTTTTTACAAAGGTACTCTACTTTCGTGTTTATTACTCTGAATGAGTGTGGGTGACTGGGGGATGCCCGGCAGTCACAGTTTGTGACACTGCTTCTCCCAATTATGACTATTTCTCCTGTATTTCTGTCAAGTACTCTTTGTTCCTACCTCCCCTTGGCATTTTCACTGTTTTTTTTTCTTTTTTTGTATTTGAATCTATATTTACTGTTTAGACTGTTGCTGAACCTCTCTGTGATATCAAAATGAAAGAAAATGAACAAAAAAAACACCAAGTGTCTTAAAATATTGTATCGCCATCGTTTTTAATGCCAAGTACTACTTGTAAATGTTTGTGTATCAAATGTGGCCTCAAATGAAACTGAACTATATTATTATTAATATTATTATGATTATTATTTGAGCAGTTATTTTAAACAAGTGCTGTAGACCACTGCTGTGAAAGTAGTCGATTCTGTTCATTGATATGTAATAAATATTTATGGAATTTGAACTTCTCAGCATTTTTTTACTGTACTATCTCACTTATCATAGATGACACATGAAATGTTAAACACTGAAGGACTAGCAACAGGGTTGTAAATTAATTTTTGGAATAATCTGTTGTGTTTCCTGCAGAGAACCAGCATTCACGAGGCACAGAGTTGCTGTTTAGGTGTGAGCAGCTCATGCAGGCCGATGTTTTGAACTGCCAAACACCGTCTGTGGTGTCTGAGGAGGTGTTTGGTGCAACCAGCCACCTAATACAGAGTTTGAAAAAGAGCCTGAGGTGAGAAACAAACACGCAAAAAGCATCAATTATTATTGTTTGACTGCAGTTCTAGCTTGAACAAATATTGAATTAGTAGTTTGTATTTGCTTTTAAAATGTCTTGATTTAAAAAAAAATGAATAGATGAGTTTTAAAGGGGTGGTTTACCCCAAAATCAAAAATACATATTTTTCCTCTTACCTGTATGCTAGTTATAAGTCTAGATTGTTTTGATGTGAGTTGCCGAAGTTTGAAATGTCAGGTGTCTGCCTGCTTTTGTATATAATGGAACTAAATGGCACTCAATTTGTTGTGCCGGAAAATACTATAATATTTATTATAGAAAAATGTTATATAAATCAAGAATTTAAACCAATCAATCAAATATCATTTTTTTGGATTTGATATTGTGGACATCAAAGTGTCTGTCTCTGAACGGCTGCCATCTTGCCAAAATCTTGTTCTGTGTGATTTGGACAACTTTATGTTAGGTGTCCTGCTGCAAGTTATGCCTGCTTCTTGTTAAACCCTCTTACTGCTCTCTCTGTATCAAAGGAGGCCAGCCAACACCCTCTGGACAATAGCCTGTCCCAGCCAACATAAACTGATCTAGACGGGGCGGGCCAGCCGGGGGCAACGAAAACAAAGCTTTTTGTAAGAGTGCTCACCTGATCTGGCATGAAAAACACACACAAAAAAAGGAGAAAGTAAAATTTTATGTAGCCATAAATTTCCGGTTACTCAAGACATTGAATAACACTGTGACTTTGGTATGTGTGTTCATGTGTGTCTGTGTGTGTGTGTGTGTGTGTGTGTGTGTGTGTGTGTGTGAGTCAAGTCTCACAGCTCAGTCACTCAGTGAGTTCATTGGCAAAAAAAAGGAAAAGTGAGGTGTACAGGAAGTTTCCTTTCACCCCCGGGGTAAAGGCAGGTTGAGACGACCCCGCTGCTGACTCATACAGTATATAGACACACCCCTGTACCATTGGCTTGTCATTGGCTTTATGTTTCACCTATGATCATATGTATGTCTAATGCTCATTCACTCAAAGAAAGAGATTGGGATTTTTCCAGTCCTCCCACATTTTCCCAGATTTGTTTTTTTTTTCTTCTGTTTGGAATAAAAACTCCATAATGACAAAACATTACAGCTCTGTAATTTCAAGTTTAGTCATCAGTGGAAATGGGATTTCTGGAAATACATCGTCTTGGGGCTGGGAAATTGTTGTTTAGAGTCAAATGCAAGTCAAACAAGAGTGAGGATGCCAAAGACAATGTGATTAAAACATTTCACTCATGATTCAGTTTGTAGGTAATTTGGGCAGAGTGAAATGCAGGCCACACATGCTGTGATCATATTCAGTATGAATACATGACTGGGTGCTCTGCTGTCGGTCAGTACCTCTATAAGGCTTCCCAGCACCCTCTCTGGCCCCTCAGGATACGTCTGCAGCATAGCCAAAGGTCTTACATAATAGGTGAAGGAATGCTGGAGCTTTGCCGCGGACTTCTGGATCATCTCACTCTCACACGCAGACACACACACAAAGTGGGGCCCGGTCCCATTTATACCAGAACACACTGTTTCTGCACAACCAGGCAAAGCAAATCATCTCTCTGTTAAAATGACAATTAACACAGATTCAAGTAAACTTGATTGCATATGATGATTGTTTTATTGCCTCCAAAAATGTATGGTTTCAAAACATCACTGTATACATTAAACTGGATAATAAATTATTATTATTGCCTTGAAATGTGTTTTCACAGATAAAATTCTTCCACCATTTTTGTCCTCGGCAGGTTGCTGCAAGATTTATAATCAGTCCAAATTTACAATTCCTTTCTTCGTCTTCTTCCTTAAAATTGACTTGAGAGACAGTTTCAGTCACAGAGTTGAAGCATCAAACTGAATTTCACCAGGTGGAATCTCTCGATACATCGCCAGTCATCACACCAGGATTCATTCATGTTTTTGTTGAACATAGTACGCAAACAAATGTTAACACAACAGATGGAACATCCACACAGGAAACAGATGAAGCCACAGAGGATAAAACACCAAACAAATGGTGGTTTGTGTTGGGTGTAAACACAAAAAGGGGGGGTGAATGTACATTGTGGTACTGGTAAATATTGGCTTTAAAGGTCCCATATTTAGCTAATTTTCAGGTTCATAGTTTTATGCATTTCTCTGTGGATTGAGCGTTTTGATACTTTCACAGCTTTTATATGGCCCCTTTACCTGCTTTATGTTAAAAAAAAGAAATGGAAAGCTGACTTTTGCAATATGGAACCTTTAACTAAACATTTAAAACTGTTCTTAGTGAAATTCCATCAGGTAATTTCAACAAAAAATAAAAAATAAAAACGAGCAACAAACTTCATTTTCCTTTAAAATAGTACAGTACAGGATGTCAACTTCAAATAACTTTGAAGACATTCTCACATTTCAATGTTGTAAAAAGGACAATACTGACAAAGTCTCTCAAAACCCGGCTTCGTTGTAATCACACACTTTATATTGCACTCTCACTGACATTCTTGTCTTTATGCTCTCCCTCCCAGGAGGCATCTTCGGTATCCTCCTCCGGCTTTTTCTGACCCAGGTCACAGATCGTAACCGCCATCTCTCCAGCCAGAACAGCACCTCTAGTTCACTCCTTCGCTTCGGGGTATTCAGGCGTACGCTGCGACCGCCATGAGGATCTGCAGAGCCATAGAGAAACAAGGTATCTGTGCGATGATGTAGGCCAGAGAGCGGGTCGGTGCTCGCAGGGCTAACAGGTAGGCAACGCTGTGCAGCACACGACCCATGAAGAAGACCAGGAAGTGGAGTCGGGCTACAGCCAGTGAGGGTCCAATCATGCAGTAGATAGCACCCAGGAAGAAGAAGGGGAGGATGTTCTCAATGTCGTTAATATGAGCCCTGTAGGGAGAGAAAAGATGATTTAGTCACATATTTATATGTGGGCACATGCACACATGTGTTCTCAATTTCCTGTAATGTTGAGATTCAGCCAGCTATGGCGCAATAAAGCCAATGGCATTAATTATTAAGAACTGACATATTTCAGTGACTCATTGAAATTCTTGATTATGTTGTGGTTTCTTTTGCATTTTTCCTAGGGAGCTGAAAGATCCTTGCCCATCTAACACTGGATTCTGTAACTTCTCGCAAAGGTCATTTTAATTCAGTCTGGACAAGCAGAAAAAGTCTGTGACTTCCTCCTATTGGTGGCCCAGTTGTCAGCATTACTATTGTCATGCTTCCCCTCCACCCACTGGGATCAACTTTTTAATAATATTATTTTAAGAAACCAGTCCTGTTGACAGTTCTTGCAAAAAAACAGCACATAGAGAAATGATTAGACTTGTGGACTATTTGATCAGGCTGTGGCAACTCACAAATGATTTCATATCCAAGCCAGATTCTTAGAAAAATATCAGGTTTTGTCCCCAACCATCAGGATACACAGATGAGGAGAAAAACAGACGGGAAAGTTTTTGCTAGCAGAGAAACATGTCCTCACTGCTGTCATGGATTATTTTCTGACAAGTTAAAACAAAGCAGTGGAGCACATTCACTGCAGGCTGCCAGCTCTTATTTAAAACCAGTGGAGATAATAACAGAATATCACTGAGGAGTTGCATCTAAATGGAAAACTTTCACTAGGAAAAAAAAATCAGAAATGATAATAATAATAAACATTTACAGAAGCTATTATCTGGTGCATGCAGGTCTATGAAATGTAGAGCTGAGCCACAGAAACCAGGAGCAAGTAACCCTCCAACATCAACTATTGCTAATCAAACACTCAGTGACTCAATGTTATTAATGCGACATCTTCATTTAGAAACTACAGGGCAGGAGGTGTAAAGGGTTTATTATGCTAACAGTGGTACATTTAGTCAGTACTCTACTTAAGTACAAATTTGAGGTACGTTACATGTTTTTTGGGTTGTTTTTTTTAAATCTCATGTCACTTTTAACTTCTACTGATGCTAATACATTACAATTCAGAGGCAAATATAGTAGGGGAGAGCAGGGTGGGTTGGAACAGGGGAAAGTGGCAACAGGGCCTTTTTAGCAAGTTAGAAAGATTGACTAATTGGGGAAAATATATGAATTTCACAAATGATTTCATTTCCTTAAAGAACTGTGCAAATAAGTTACATTGTAAATATAAGCTGTTCAAATTTAGACTGCACTTTTTCTTATTTAAATAATGGGTTTTTTGTGGTTTTTTTTTGTTTGTTTGTTTGTTTTTTTGCCTGGAACAAGCTGTCCAAATGGCCCAGCCTACTGCCCCAACCTTCCTTGGAGGGCGGCATTTTGGGAAAATACACTGCTTGTACGTTATACAAAACTGTGCCTTTCATATTTGGGTTGGACTTAAAAAAAAAAAAACTTAAATTGTTAACAGACACCTGCATCTGTTCAGGAATCAATGTATTTTTATAACTATTCTAACAGTCTGTGGATAGTAAAAGTAATTTCACGCTGACATAAAAATGTCCCAACCAACCCTGTTCTCCCCTACTTTTTACCCCACTAGGCCTATATTTAATTTAAAGTTATAGGTAATCTAAAAATTTTAGGAAGGCTATTTCCAAAAGCATTTAAAATACTATAAAAGACTGGTAGCTATTAAAATGCTATAAAGAATGCATGCATCAGTTTTTAAAAATCCAACATTATAACACTTGCAGGCTGTGTCCGATGTTGTACTGGGAACATTTTGCTGGCATACTTTTACTTGTAGTATTAGTAGTAAGTAGTAGTAAACTTAAGCCAATGATCTGAATTAGGGTTGCAAATCGTAAACACTTCATTAATCCTTATTTGACACAAACATAAAAACTTTTCTTATTTCAAACAATGCAAATACTCACAGCAGCATATTGTATATACTTTGACAGCACTGCATAACCTATTGATCGTCATTCAATTTCACGCTCGATTGAAGGCTTAATGGCCGATTAATCGAATGTCGACTAATTGCTAACATGCCTCATCTTTATACTCTCTCCACCACTGTGTGTGGCAGTACCAGTGGATAATCTTGTCAAAAAAAATCTGACTGTATAGAAGTTGTTTGTACATTAAAAGTGAAAAAAAGTATCTCTACAAAATAAAAGCATGTCGTGACAGTGTCAAACTTTTTTCTGTCTTACCTCCGGCATCTTTCCACATATGGATCTTCTCTGTGATACTGTAAACCTCCGTGTCTCAGCGCGTCCTCGGGGTTAGCGAAAGCCTTTCAGGAAAGAAAAAACAGTGTCTGTCAGTAAAGGTTTCCAGTTGGTGATTTTATGTTGTTTTCTCCGCTTTGCTCCTTCTTTAACTCACCTTTTTGCGCAGCCTTACTTGTCCTGTTATTATCGCTATTACATACATTTTGATCACCAGAAGCACGCCGTAGAAAGCAAAACAGGAGAAAACTTCGTTTCTCATCATGGCTTCCATGGTTTGGTTTTAATGATCCAAAGCTGAGCTTAAGTGGAAGAGGGGCTCTGAGGTTGGTGCATGCGTGCATAAAGCTGCTAAAAAGTGAGAGTGAGACCGAGAGGGAAGGCTGTTTTGTACCGTCGGTGATGCCTCCACCCACTCACCCAAATGATGGTGGCTGGTTCAGTGTTCATCATTCTGTGAATCCCAGACTGAACACTCATAACTTGGTACGCAGAAATTGATCCCCGGAGACTATGACCCACTTAAACAGTCACAGAGACTGTAGCCTCCAGTGCCTAAGTGCTTATGTCCTTGTATCAAAAGTACAACTATGCCTACTCATTAGGCAGCTAAATTGTCAGTGTATAGCCCAGCTTTTCCGATTTTTTTTTTTTAACATTTTCAAATTATAAGCCTATTAGTCATGAAAGTCTCAATGTA
This sequence comes from Plectropomus leopardus, assembly GCF_026936395.1. NCBI lineage: Eukaryota > Metazoa > Chordata > Actinopteri > Perciformes > Serranidae > Plectropomus > Plectropomus leopardus. The sequence continues at coordinate 8,390,126 of NC_142195.1, forward strand.
ACCAACATTTAATAATGCAAGAGTTAAAAAACAGCAACGATCCCCCTAAATATTTTGGAGATGGTGGTGTTAACCCTTTGAAACCTGAGCAAACTGGTTTGATTTCTTCCAAAGACATTGGGAGGTGGCAAATAGCAACTTAACAAGACATGGCCCAAAAATGAACTAGGATTCAGAAAATAAAGTCACGCGAAAATCACTAGAAAATAAAGAAACAAACAAAAAAAGGTAAAAAAAAAAAAAAAAAAAATCTAACCAGTCTGCTCAGATTTCAAAGGTTTTGCAAAGGCAAAAGCTTGTGAAAGGCATCTGAACACAGCACAAGAAAACTGATGTCAATCCAGGTGTTAAAGTAATTTCCTTGTAAATAACATTAAGCACATTATTAAAATACTATTATAATATTAAGGTCCATAAACACATCTTTTCAGCATAGGCCTACTTACTTAAAACCATTTTTAACATAGCTAGTAGAGATGTCCATGGGGTTGGGGTAAGTTGCAACATCTGACTTCTTCCATTCTCATATATGTAAGTTTAATATATTGAAATTTAATTGATGTAGTCCATGTAGTCTCAGAGTAACAGAGTTACAACCATTCCCAGTCTCCCCTACATTTTTGAGTGTTTTTAGAGGATCTAAATTTTATTGAAGTTGACTGCAAGTCCTTTTAGGGTGAGTGTAACTCATCATGGTTATGGTGAAAAAAAAGCATTAATTGCGGTTTTACTGCGCCACCCTGTTATCACGCCAACTGACGTAAATTAAGCACACCCACTTTTTTGCGTCATCAACAGGTGCGCGCTCAGCTGTGTCTAGCTAACATGCTAACCGCTAGCATGTCCGTGGTGGTCCTGGTCTCCTTCTTCTCTGAGAACTTTTACCTTCAACGACGTGTCTCATGCTGTCTTTGACTGTTAATACGGAACTGGGAGAATGAGTGAACTGGTTAAACTGGGGCAGCGTGGCCTGGTGGACTGAAAATGACCGAGCAGAGAAGTTGAACCAGGCTCGAGCAGATTGTGGAGAACTTCGTGGAGCTCGAGACCCACAGACTTTAGGTTCCAGTAGGTGAGTGCTGAGTTGTGCTGTTAACCCTATACAAGAAGTTTTAGGTTTAATTTGTGTGGTTTAACAATGGTAAGCTCTTTTTATTCATTTCAGATTATTTTTGTGTAATTTTTTTTAGTTTTGTCACTTTTTGTCCGGTAAATTTGTAATTGATAATTGGATGTACAGGCTGCAAAGTGCCGTCTATAATCAAGGTGTTATTCAATTTAATCATGGTACCATCTATGGCGTGTAACAAAGTACATTTACTCGAGTACTGTACTTAAGTACAAATTTGAGGTACTTGTAGGCCTACTCAAATTGAGGTTTTTTTATGCGACTTTATACTTTTATTCCACTACATTGAGGGGCGAAATATCCAACTTTTCACCTAAATACTTTCATATATTTACAGCTTTACATACTAGTTACTTTTTTTTTTTTTTACAGAAATATATAAGAAAAAATGAAAAAATAAGGTGGTGGTGCAAGTACAGTTTAAATGATTAGTAATAGTAATAATGAAAAAGAGAGTTTGAGAGAGAGTCAGATTTCTGCAATGAGTACATTTACTTTTCATACCTAAAGGACATTTTCGTCATTATACATACATACATACTTTTACTTCTAAGTAGCATTCTCAATACAGGACTTTTGTTTTCACACTGTAGTTTGAGTGCTTTTACTTGAGTAAAGGAACTGAAGACTTCCTCCATCACGAGTGTCATAGATCACTTGACTGAGTATGTCTTTATGCTAGTATTTTCACTTAGGTAATATTAATAACATTCCAGTACTGTAAACTCTGCTGAAAAGTAACTACAGCTGTCAGATAAATGTAATGGAGTAAAAACTACAATATTTCCTGTCTAAAGCTGCATGAAATGGAACTACACAAGTGTGCAGGTACCTCAAACTTGTACTTGAGTGCAGTACTTAAGTATATTCCACATGGGTCTCCAGTAAAATAGAGGAATTGCACAGTTGAGGATAATTTTAAACAAATATGACATCTTTGTTCAGCATCTGGTAAAAAAAGTAATTCTAATCTGACTCATAGTCAGACTGTTTGGCTTTGTGAGCCATCACGTATTTTGCATACTGCGTTGGTCTTTATGAGAAACTGACTTCATGAGAGACTGCTGGCAAAATATGGGCTTAGTGGTTGATTGCAAAACAAGAAAAGTTTCCTCCACAGTTTAAATTTTTGTGGTGCCATGATCCAGTAATGCGATTGCTCAACATAATAATCAGTCATAATTTTGGGTAGTACAGGATGATGATGATATTATGGATGACAGCAGTTCCGGAAAGTTACAAAGTAGCCTACATTTACTCACATACTGTACTTGAGTAAAAGTTAGACATACTTGAGTATTTCCATTTTATGCTCCTTTATACTTTTACTTCACTACATTTCAGAGACAAACGTTGGACTTTTTACTCCACATTTATAATGTAATAATACATATTGAAGAAAATATGGCACCAGTCAACAGTATGTAAAGTTGTGAACTACTACTTACATACTGCAATAGCGTAATAATAAACTAAAAATTAAATGTAGAATGATTTTTCAGAGGGATTGATTGCCAACCTAATGAGTACTTTCTCTTTTAATTCTTTTACTTTAAACCAAAGCACAGATACTACAGTTTAAATGAATACAGTACAGAACATACTCCATCACAAGTAAAAGTCCTTAAGTACTTAAGTTCAAATTCAAGGTACTTGTACTTTACTTGATTATTTCCATTCTGTGCTACTTTATGCTCATACGCTATTACAATTCAGAGAAATATTGTACTTGTTTATCTACTACACTCATTTGACAATTAAAGTTACTATTTACTTTTTACAGAAAAATACCCTACATGATATGATATAGTACTATACCATTAATCTATCCAGTAATGTACAAAGTATCTGAAACTGGACTGAAACTGGACAAACTACAATATTAAAATGCTCTAACATGTATCTGTTATTGATAAAAAATGGAATAATAAAGTATTCTAAATTAATATAACATTATGAAAAGAGCCATTCTCCATTAAGAGTACTTTTACTTTTGACATTTTTTGTTTGTTTTGCTGATGAATCTTCATTTACGTAAGTAACACTTCAATTTAACTTGTAATGGAGTATATCTTAGATGAATCTGAGTACTACTGCACCACTGGTAGGTAATAAAATAAGCAACAAAACTTATGTTATTTTGTCTTGTCTTGTCTGTAAAATCTCTTCATCAAAAAAGTTTTATCTCCAGAGTATATTATAAAAACAAACATCATTTCTCTTCAAATCCACCACATTTATTGCACCACATTTGCTGTGTATTTTAAGATGTTTATATACATGTTGGTGGTATAACCGCTCTAGGTTGTACGTCAGCCATCAGTGCCTTGTGTCTGCCAGTCCAAGGTAAGAGAGCTGCCTGAGCTGCTGTCATCACAGCAGTCCTCAGCATCAGAGAAGGAGGACATGTAGTGGAGGCCCGTCACTCTGTGGTAGCCTCCCTGGAGCATCTGTGGGTAGGAGGTTAGCTCCATGGCCCTGCGGCCGCTCCTGCTCGCCCTCACAGTCCACATGTCAACCAGCTGGGAACACATGGCACAGCCCATGGTGTGTGTTTGTGTGTGTGTCTGCAAACAGGTCCGGAGATACAGGTGTAAACAGTTACTCTAAACACATGCTTCAGTTTACACACTCATACTCACTAAGTGACCAGCTACACATAAACTGAAGTCTATTATTTTGACCTATATTTAACAATCCAGTGTGTTTGTAATCTATAGTAGAATTTACTGAATAATATACCTTTTAAATTACTGCAATATTTTCTTTATATTATTTTTATTGTTATGCATTTATAAACTTCTTAATGCTGTTTTATACGTTGGAAAATTATGCCCACGTGTCCCATATATTTTCCAGCTAAATATAAGAACAATGTGTGACCGTTATATTTTGTAGATATTAAGGTATGTGGTCAGAAATTGGCATGTACAGCAAGGTAAGCAAGTTGTTTCCCTGGAACAGTCTATATCTGTTCTCTCCTATAAAATGCTTGCAATAAAAAAATAGAGAAGCAGTGAAAGGGAGGCACAAAGTACCACAAAAAAGGGAATGCAGGTACTGATTGAGTTCCCTCTTGTTTGTAGCAACTTGAAAAAACCCACAAGTCTCACATCCAGCCCTGCCTGCAGGGCCTGACGAGGGTTACCGTGAGTTAAAAGGTCATAGTCATTTCATGTCAAGGCGTTCTCCGTCTCCAAGAGCTGCCAGACACGGCATGTAAATATTTACAGCTGTCGTCTTTGCAAAAAACACAGAGAGAGGGTTCCAAGCGAGAGAGAGGCAGAATCAGTTTGCTATAGTTTGTCCAGGGAGGCTTCTTCTGAATTTCTTTGTGGTGACTTGCTCCTCTGACGATACTGCAGCACTTTGATTTTTGCTCTAGCCGAGTGCAGTATCACAAAAGGGCTTCCTCACACTGGGGATAAATGAATTGCTTCTTGTGTCATGTTAGTTTTCCCATCTTTGTCCAAATGAATGCCTGGCTGTCAAATAAGATGTCATATTTTCCTGCAGAGAGAAAAGGAAGGAGGATAGTTAGCTGCAGATTAAAGGGAAATATCTCCTCAATTAAGAGTCCATTATGTTATTTCCATGGTCAAGTTCCATCTATATTTGTGAACATGAGCTACTCTCTCTCAAAGCCAGACACCAGAAAAATAAGTCTCAAATGTGATGTCATAGGGTATAAAGTCTGGAGCTGCTCCATAAACAATGAATGTGAAACTGATTTTGTGGGACCACTGAATGTTTTCTTTTTTATACCCATATTATCTTTTTTCTATTGTGTTCTCAGTTCTCAAATAGAAAATGTGCCCATATACTCAAACCATAATCACAACTATAACATCTTTAACAATTCATTGTCTGTTGGACAGCTACATACTTTAAGTCCTACTACATCACAGATTTTAGGGTTTCTGGGGGGATTTTTTTGGCCAGTTTTCAAATATTGACGGGGGCGTGGATGCTTCCAGTCACCTCTCTGTCAAATCCACTACATTTGTGATAAATTTAGGCTTTTATGTATATTTTGCATGTCTTGGTGGTGCATGTTGTGGTTGGCTCTGGACATTGGTGGTTGAGAGTTTCTCATCAGGATGAGGAAATGAACTCACCAGTCTATTAATATTCCTTGTGTCGACTAATAGCTGTTAGTGTGCAATTTTGAGGTTTTTTAAGTGTTAAGATAACAGTCATTGAGGAAAAAGTTACGAAATATTGAGTATCAGCTAAATTACTAATCCTGCTAGCCTTTAAACAAGCGTTGGAAAATAATGCCAATCTGGCAGAGCACAGGACTGGCGAGAGAAGGTGAGGAAGCGTGTGCTTAACAGTGAATAAGGAGGGATGTGTCGGTGGGAATGTGAGGTGCTGTTCTGTTCCTGCTGTGGATCACTGCTTTAGGCTGTGCAGAAGCAGCTGCAGAGCAGAGTCACTGCCTGTGTTTAGGAGAAGCAACCACACGGCTGTTGAGGTCGGGATGTGTTGACAGTTAAATCATACCACGACCAGAAACCGTGACTCACCAGAACCGTCCAGAAACATGGACAATTAAGAAGCAGCAGCAACAAAAAATCTAAAAACATTTTAATGAAAACCAAGCTGAGGATTTCAAGGAGGAGTTTATAGATATCAACAATTATAGCTGCTCTCAGGACCTTGAACAGCTAAAACCCGCCCCACTGAAATGTTTTTGTACTGCACTTTTAAATGACTGAAGCTTTGTGCCAGATCATGATTCTGCAAACATGTCAAGTAGGCTGGCGGAAGACCATAAAGAGCTTCAAAGACAGGTGAAATAATTTAAAAATCAACAAAAAATGGCATTAGATAATCATGAATTTAAATTAGGTCTGGTGTATTCTCCTCTTCTGGTCCTTGTCAGCACTGATTTATGACTTTTGTAGCAAACATCTCAGAGTGCTGTGAACACATTTTGTGAGGGGTATCCAGCATGTACTCTGGGGTAAAATGGGGTAACCACTCAAGCGTTCATAATGTGAAATATTAAAAATGTATATACTACTCTAGAAGAATCCAGTTTGTTCGGACAGCTGTAGCAACAGACACAGATCACTTCCACAAGAGTTATTTGAGCAAAAAAACACCACACTGATGCCTCTGAGCAACTGTGTATACTGTGTACTTTATACAGTTAGTCAGCATTTTTAAAACAGTTACAGGGCTACAGGAGAATCCATGCAGCCCATTCCTTCCTGGCACAGATATTTCCATGCATAATTGGTAATTACTCCACTTCATTAATGCAGATCCCAACCTGCCCTCCAAAATCTATATTCTGACCTTCATCATGCAGAGCTGGCTGGTGCATGCAGAGTGAATTAGCAAGATATAATGACATTAATGATGAGGATGCAAAGGACAAGTGGTTTGCTGCTGCTTGCCACACCCATCCCATCCCGGCGAATGGACACAGGAGGCAACCCTCTTAAATCCTCACTTCATTGCAAAACTGCTGATTTAATATCCAATGGCTTGTACAACTACTGCTTTGGGATGTTTAATTATTCATTCATATATCTGGTGTGTCCCGAAATGCATCCCAGTAACGTGCAGTGCAGGAAACGTGCCAATTTTTAGGGAATGTGATGTGGACGGATGCTGCAGCTGCATGTGTTTCCTCTGAGTCAGTTTTTGTTTTTGTCTCTTACCTTAACAGCGTGTTGGTTCTCTCGTCTTCAAGAGTGCTGGCAGCGTGTGTGCATCACATCCTCTCTCCAGCCCGGTGTGTTTTGCTCTCGGTCTGCCTGTGTCTGGGCTGGATACAGCTCAGCATGCGTATGGGACTTGAAATGACATCACAGCTGCTCACTTGAGAGTTGCCCCCTCTTTCTCAAATCCAAACAGGTAAACCCTCTCACTCAGGTCTTTTACACACAACTGTATTTATAATCAAATTTAATGTTCATAATCAAATTTAATGTTTTCAGGGAAGTAAGAACTCATTTCAATATGCAAATTGGCATATTCATTTATGTATCTATTTAAAAAAGGTAACGCTTCACCTGTCAACAGTTGGAGGATTCAGAGGAGACACAATTTTTAAAAGATCGGTCAAAATCTTCCCAGCAGAGGATGAGATACCCTGTCTTTTCCTACAGTGCAGTCAATAGCATCTTTGAGAAAGATCCTCCTTGTAAAGGTATATGCGCACATCCTTTTAAGGAATAGTTTACACATTTCGGGAACTTGGCTTATTTATTGTAATGAAGACAGATAGATAAGAAGATTGATAATACTATCATGTCTGCATGCTAAAGAGTGAGCTGGAGTTACAGGCTGTTAGCCTAGCTTCGCATGAGGACTGGAAACAAGAGTAAACTGCTAGTCTAGTTATGTCATGGATGGTTATGAGTGCCTGGTTATGGAAGTTATTACACTTCAGTTTTTGTAAACTGATGTCGATTTCCAACTCAGAAGGTCGTAAGAACCTCACTAACCCTGACCTCAAAATCCAATATGGCTGCTGTGCCTATCAACAGTAATAAGATATTTACTGATGTACAGTTTATGAGCACTTCTGTCTTGCTTGTATTCCACTAAAAGGTCGATACACAGTCCTTTCTTACTGCTACAGTCCCTGCGGACATGTTGCAACAGTGTTTTTAGGTGCAAAATGCAGCATAATGTGTTGCTATCATCTGGTTATGCTAACAGTGGCTAAACTGGCTAGAACTGGCATTTTAACAACATCTTGGTTTTCCGTCGTGTTGTACTGAAACACGATCAACGTGAGCGTGATGTCATTTCCAGCTCTGACTTCAAACTTCTAAGTACTTCATTGTAGTTTAAAATATTTATCCAAAAGCAATAGTTTCAGTTTTTTCCAGTTCCAGTGCTGGCTTTTTTTTTTTGTTTTTAGATATGCATAAAGCAAAACAAACATAAAAAAAAAAATCAAATCAAAGACCAGGCAGTTTTAATCATTTGACCAGTCATGAATTATTACATCAGTTATACAGACAATAAGACATCCCATCGAAATTGAGGTCAACCGCCTAAGTCCCATGCTATCATGTATCACCATTATCATGACCACAACAGCCACACTGTGCAATGTGTGGAAAACATGAGTCAGTGAAATCCTGTTGTGCTGTCTCCAGAGTGTCGTGATAATACAGATGAACTCTGTCCAACCACAGCAATGCTAGTATTTACCAGCGAGATGAAAATCTCACACGCATGGCTACGTGCTGTAACACAGGCAAACAAACTCACAGGTGGGGATAATTAAGTAATTACCACTTGAAGCTTTTTAACGCTGCAATATAATAAACTGCAGTGCTTCAGTCTAGACTGTCGGCTGCTCAAACAGCTCTGTTTGATAGCTGCACAGAGTCTTGATGAAAACATTGCACATAAGTCTCTTTTTCATTGCACTTAGTCTCCCAAAACATATCAAACCATAGCACACACATCCCCAAGTATTAATATCTTCTCTTATAGATAAAGAATAGATAAAAGACTGAACATGAGTAATAACAAAAACACTATAAAACATTTTCCTTAAGACATATGGACAGATCAGTGTCCTCTCCTATTAAAATTGGTTAATTGCTCTCTGGACACATTAACAAACAAAATAGGGAGGCATGGATTACTATAGACCATGGTCTGGAATAAAATTCATAGACAGAGCTAACGTTTGACGTGTCATGGCAGGAAAACTTCAGATGAAATGGACATTAATGATGGCTGACTTGTGTTTGTTTTTTTTTTTTAGGTTTTTGTTTGGTTTTTGGCTGTGTTCATAGATCTGAATTTAGAGAGGGGACACAGAATACAGAAGTCATCAGCTACTGGCACACATAGATTCAAATTCTGTGGGAAACACTGAAGCCTCAACCACAGATTTAGGTTCAGTGACCACAGTTTCTTCAATTTCCTCATCAGAGGAGGTTAGGAAACTTGAGGCTGCTGTTACTGATGTCTGTTTGATAACAATTCATCAAATGACAGTGTGCAAGGGGTCGTGGAGGTTTCCATACAAAGAATTATCAACTGAATGTGAACCATAAAATTGCATATAAAATGATTTTTAATGGTATGAAGTACACCGGTTTTTCCTTTCCTATGACAAGGCAAGTTATTTATGGTGAAAAGGGGCCTTTTAAAACATCTTAGGTATTTGGATTACCGTCTCCTTGCCGTGTTCGATATTTTGCTCGGGGAGTGTTAAAGTTGCTCTTCTGATAATAACACTTCTGAATATCCTCTGAGCTTGTTGAAATTGTTAGATTTTTGTCAGATTAAGTATGTTTCTGTCTGTCTTGTTTGTCCTGGAAATCTTAAGTTTTGCTGATTTTAGCTAACCAAGAAAACTAACATTGGATTAAGGTAGAAAAGCAACAAACTATGGTTATTCATGATGCTGATGAGCTTTTTTTATTTATGTATGTTAACAATTTATTTTATATATTTAAATTTTTGGATTTAAATGAGAAAACCAATGCCACTCATGCCTGTGCTCTCAATATGAAACTACAGCTAGCAAAAAGTTACCCTAGCTTAGCAGGACAAACAGCTTGTTAAAAAACTTTTTTTTCTTAAATTCTTATTTTTGTAAAGATTACTCAGTTTGAGTTTTCAAGCAGATTTTGCTACCTTAAGAACCAGGCTAGCCATTTGCTTCCAGTCTTTCTGGTAAGCTAAGGTAACTGGCTACTGGTGCTAGTTGCATATTTACCAAACAGACATGAGATTGGTTTTGATCTTCTTGTCTAACTCTCGACAGAAAACCCCAAAATGTCAAACCATTCCTTTAAAAACCTGCTTCAGTGAAAATCAAGTTTTTAATCATGTTTACATATCCATATGGTGTTTATTATATGCTACATGACATGAGTAGACTAATAGTAGTAGACTAGCGCCATGGCTGAGCTTTGTTTTTTTTTTCCTTGGAATTGCAGTGTACCAATAAGAGTTTCAAAAAGGTGAATTCTGACTTCCGGGTTTGTGACGTCACAAACCTAAGGAACCAGTCCCATGAGACTATGGTGAAATGAGCGGTAGTGAAAGAAGCTGTAGTTTGCAAGCAAAGTTTCACTTTCACTTCAACATTATCAACATAGTCAAGCTGAAGGCTTATGTTTATTACCATTTGCAAGCCAAGGTTTGTAAGTTTGATGAGTAAAGTTGAAGGTGGGCAGGTAGGCTCAAGTTGCAGGGGATTAGCTGAGGGGTGGGGCAGTTTTAAAAATTCATAATTCCACACATACTAAAGGAGGCTGAAATACAGAGTTATGGTTAAGCCATGTTAAGCTGTGAAGGGATTTTTTTCTGCTGATTAACTTCTGAATTTACAATTTTGCTGAACAGAGGTGCATTTTTAGGGGTTTAACCAATGCTTAGAGAGAAACTTTACATTAAACATTTATCATTTTATCAGTGGTACAATGAGTAGCTGCCCTTTTCATTTCATGAGCATGTCTACATCATCCCTCTTCTTACACAAATAGTGTGTCACGTATCTTAAATAAAATTTTTCAGATCACTTTTACTGATTGATCTTGTAGTGAAATACAGCAGAGAGATTTAGCTGTTTTCACTAATCCTCCTAATTGCACCTTTGCTCAGGTTAAAGTTTAGCAGAGCAATGCTGAGAATTTTGAGGTCAAACATCATGAGCCAAACTTCAAATGAGGAAAGTGTCAATAAAGCACCGTTCATACATGCCCACACAGCTGTAATCAGGCAAAACATCTCTGCATGTGAATTGTGGGTGTGCAAAGGCTTGAAAGAAGTATATCCCTGCTGCAGATTATCAATTATTACTTGATCATATTCTTTACATTTAATCTTTAATTTGGTTGTTTGTATACCACATTTTAGTGTTTGAATGCTGCTACAAAAAGGTGCGAAAAAAGGAAAAATAGCAAAAGACAGGAACTAATGAATATGATGTGAATACTGCACAGCAGCTACAGATCATTTGGCATTAAAACTACAGTTTTTTTCAACAGTAATTCTTTCCTCTTTTTAATTCACAACAGGGCTCTGAAATGCTCTGCTGCTGTGCCAGCACATCTTGTGGCGATTTAGACTGGTAAGCAGAAGTATCTTTGAGTGGATTTCTGATTTTGAAACAATGTATTACTGTTGCTCTTATATTACTGTACTCCCCTGTTACATGTCACGGTATCACACAGTAAATGTAAATTGGCCATAACTTTATAATTCTTCATCTAAGACCATGTTGTAATTGCGTTAATTGTATAAATAATAATTATACTATTTTTAAAAAATCAGTTAAAGGCGCTGTATTCACAACATTAATATAGCAGCAAATCGCTTTTTGCCATATAAAGATAAAATGGAGTAATGGCATCCTGAGCAGAGAATGAAGTTGTGCTACCCCTGTGTGTATTAAAATCTGAGCTTCTCTGTTTTTTGTTGTGGTAGATGGTCCAGCTGCACATGCATGCAAGTCCCTGTGTGTTTTTATCCTTCTGGCTAGCTAATCGCCACCGCTCTGCACTGCTGGGACTGTTGTTGTGCAAGCGTAGTGCCCCTGTTTTCAGTTTCCCCCCATGTTAACACCGTTACCTCTTTCAGCAGTGTTACCATTAGTCGCACTGCTAGCATCATTAACGGGTAGCTAGCTCATGTTGAGAGCAGTGTGCATGGGATTCCATGCCATACTATGAATCATTATTATGCTCTGAATGTTGCATACAGTTTGTTAAACAAAAAACAAATAATAATAATAATAATAATAATTTATTTTTTCCTAGTCTGTGCTTTCAAATTTGGTATTTTTTATTCATATTAATTATAAACAAAAAATTACAGTTACACTCAACATTTCTGTTATCTTATGTTTCCTGTGTGTTGTTGCCCCTGCCACAGTGCTAGGCTTTAATTGCTGAAAATGTGGAAACAAACTTTGCCTTTGCAGATCTGTACAGTAAAAAGGCATGCATGTGATTGATCTACAATGAGATAGAGGAGGATGTGGTTTATTAGCTAGGCTTGGGCTGACTCTGCAATTTGTCATAGATTTGACACTGGCTTTTTAATCTTGATTGCACAAAACGTCCTTGTTTGTCAGTCTTATCTGTGATTAGAAAAAAAAAAGTAAAATGACTGAAAATTAATGTAAAAAAGACAAGAGAAGCACAAGATCTGAATTAGTTTTTTTTTGTTTTTTTTTTTCCGACACAAAGCAGTGCGGTTAGGGTAACATTTTGTTTCATCGCCTGCAGTGTGGGTTGAGCATAAACAAGCTATGGAGCCCTAGTTGGTGAAGACATGTATTTCACATACTATGCAAAATATTCTGATAAAGATATTATACAAAAAAAATTGAAAAAAAACTTATTGTTTGGATTTGTGCATGTTGTGCCTATTATTTGTGATATTGTCAGATTATTTATTTTCTTGTTGAATTATTACATGGTGTCAATACTGCCATCTCTCTGTTTGAACAGGTACTGCATTAGTAGTCATTATGGATTCATCTCTTCTCAAGAACTGAAATGAGGTAAATTTTGCATTAATTATTCTGAAGAATTTCAAATTTGTGAGCTATTATCAGAAAAGCCATTTTCTGTTGCACAACATTCTCTTTCTTTGGCAAATATACCACTATTGCACCAGATGAGCACATCCTCTTACTTCATTCTTGCACTCTTGCCGTAATTGACCTAAACTTGACCTTTTAGAAAACTGCCATATATGTAAATGCCTGTATACCTATTTGTTGAGCGACTCCATATTCCCATCAATTTAAGCAGAAAAAAGATTTTATTTTGCATTTGAGTGAACAAACTCGGCACCTTATCCTGTCAGTAAAACATCCTTCCAGGTCCAAATAAAGGAGCAGCAGTTACATGCATTTTGAAGCTTTTCAAATACACCCTGATAACGGTGTTTTGGAAGACATGCATGTTTTTTGTGGTCTGACACAAACCTGCTGTGGTGTTCTCGTATCACTGGCTTTAACAAACAAAAGACTTCCATTCCTGAGGGCTCAGTTATTCTGTGTGTTTAAGGTTTGAGGTGCAAGAGTATGATTGATGTAATATCTCTCACTTGATTTCTGGACTTGTTGCTATGTAACTAGTAAACAGGCAAACAAACAGAAAGCTTGTTAACATCTCTTGATTGCTGCTTCAAATCAAAGAAGAAAGTCCTCAAAGCAAACGTCACACCGAGGTTGAGTTCTCCTCCTCGGCAGGCTGGTTCACAACACCACCAGCTGTAGCAGTATCTGACACCTAGCCACTAGAGCAGCCACTGAAACACCATAGCTACCAGAACCAGAGATGTAACACGACGTCTTTTTTTCTTTTTGTTTTTTTACACCTTAACATCAAGGATCAGAGTAATCCAATAAATTAACTACGTGATATTTAAGTACCGTCTCACCCTCTCGCGACACGGCTTCAGAATAATGCATTGCTACATTTACAAAGTGCTCACGGCGAGGCTTCTTCACCAAGGTGCAAATTCCTCAGCTTCCTGCGAACGCAGGAGTGGAAAGGGGGAATCAGAAGACCTGGGAGAAATGAAAAACAAGTTGAGAACAAACAGAGCCATAATGGGCCCTCACTCAAACAGTCTAGAGTGGGTGTACAGTTGTTTATGTGCTGCTTCCATTATTCTGAGCCACATGTGCAGCTTTCTTATTCTCTGCTGGCCAGGAGGAATTTATGAGCTCATGTGGCTGACATTAGCAAAGTGGGTGGAAATGGTGCTTATTCCAAGACCACCTCCGCGACCGTGACTTCCAATTGTGTTACACATTACCCAAAAGTATATTTAAACATCTGACTGTATGAAAGTCTTGGTATATGAAGGGGGAGTGTGAGGTCTTTCGAGGCATAACGGTGATCTTACAGTGTTTCTCAATAAGTAAACATTCCAACCTCTCTTTATCTTAAAGTGCTCTGGTTTCTGCCTCGATCTTCCTCTCTCCATGAAGGCTGTCAGGGTCAGCCGGGGCCACGGTCTGTCTCACTGCGATCTCAGGGCCTCCACCGTAAATACCCAACAAGTACTGCCACGTCTCCTCTGAGATCTGACCATAGTCTGCACCTGAGGGGGAGAAGCGCATATAAAAACATGGTTTACGACTGGTTTTACGATTTTACGATTCTTTGTTTCTCATTTCTGCCTTTACAACCAGAGCTGAGGTTTACCTTGCTTGAGTTGTATGTGTCCTCCTTTCATAACGCCGATTTTACTGTTGTCGATGGGACCTGGTGGCTCTGAGGAAACAAATCATGGAAATTGTTTTGTAATGACGGAGCAAACTTTAATGCACTTCTGTGTCTTGTCTATCTGCAGGTTCGTACCGTTGTCTTTGCCCTTCACAAAGCTCTCCCACTCTCTGAACCACTGCATGCTGATGCACAGGATCACCGTCGGAGCCTCTTCAGCCTGAAACTCTTTATTCAGCTGCAGACGAGAAAACTACTTGTTCAACATCCAACGCAAAGACAAATCTACGCACAGGTAAACCATTGCAGAATATGGGGTTTTACCTTGATGAAGGTGTCTATTTCCATTTTCCTGCGTTTAGCCAGAGCTTCGATCTCCACCTGGCAGATGGCACACATATACAGGTGGTTCACAGCTGGGCCGCCTCCGAAACTGTGGACGGAAACACCAACACTTAACAGAGAGGCACTTATGATATTGTGATTAATTGACACAAATGACTGTGAACATTTGCATCCAAATGCAAATTATTCACTTACATTCAGTACACTGCTTAGCTTTTGTGTCGGACTCCAGCCTGCTTCTCCAAACCACGGGCATGCTGACCGATATCTACTGTATGCATTATACTGTCTATGGATAAATACCACAATCAACCCCAAGTCAAAAAATCTGACCTATCCCTTTGAGATGCATTTTCTTTATTCTTTTTAGCTTTTGTGCAGAAAACAGCTGCCCAGATAGAAGATTGATAACAGCAGTGAGACTGAAGCAGACAGCAAAAACCCAAAACAATGAGCTGTAAACACTGTGGAGCTGAGGGAAGCGGCACAGATGGTGAGAATTCTCTAAGTTTGTCGTTACGACTGACTCCTTTCGCATTACACAAAGCCATTTTACCCATATGACAACGAAACAATGATAAGTGCAGCTTTAACTTACCAGAACAGACACATCCAAAATAAAAACAGTTAAGTGTTGTATGTTTACCTGTTGTAAAGGTACTCCCACACATTCTGAGGAACAATCACAACCAAGTCGTCTATGTAGTGGTATTTATTGGGAGGGATCCCTGTGCAGAGATGAAACATGACAAAGTTTAAGGAAAAATTAACTGTCTTTCTTGGCCTGTAACTGCTGTAGATTTTTTCTCCTCCTACACTTGATTCCCCACCCTCACCCATGATGATGGTCTAACTCACAAAAACAATAAAACCATTGTTTTTTTAGTATTAACATATTAACTAGCCAACTATCATAAAAACCGAACGGGAACATCCAGTTTTACAAGAACAAGAACTATTTGTTTTAGAAACTGAAATCTCTTGAGAGGCCAGAATCCTCCCCAGAGTGCCACCCTCCATTATTTATTAGCAGGATAATATGGCCAAAGAAATCTGTTTAGAGAAGGCGGCAACAGGTTTCAGGAAACTGGGTGAGTTAAATCTATTGATTTGTTGTAAAAAACTGTTTTAAAAG
Organism: Plectropomus leopardus; assembly: GCF_026936395.1. Taxonomy (NCBI): domain Eukaryota; kingdom Metazoa; phylum Chordata; class Actinopteri; order Perciformes; family Serranidae; genus Plectropomus; species Plectropomus leopardus. Next base: position 8,405,922 of record NC_142195.1, read on the forward strand.
CCCGAAATATAATAAAATAAATCATGTAGTAACTGCTAATCATCAACAACATGATCATTTTTCAACAGATATTGCTAAATTATTTTGCTAAACTCAGGTGATTATTTTACTTACTTAACATTAGAGGACTCACAAGAGTATTTATTTATTGTCCTGTATTCATTTGTTCATCCTTGACTCTTGTGCCAAATTTGAAGAAATTGCCTCAAGATGTTCCGGATATATCATGTTCACAAGAATAAGACATTAAAGGTAAAAGTGACATTAAACTTTGACCAGCGACCACCAAAATCTAATCAGTTCATCATTAAGTCCAAGTGGACGTGTGCGCCACATTTCAAGATATTTCCTCAGCGCTTTCTCATCGCATTCACCACGATGGGATGGACGAGCGGAAAACATAATGCCAATTCAGAGGCATGCACAAGAAAAAACTGTCAAAATTGAAACAGCAGCAGCCAAAAGCATCTGACTTTTAGTCCCTAATATTCGTCAAGCTCCAAAAACACTGCATCCCAAATTTCCCAGAATGCAGTTCAACAGCATTTCTTCATTTAAATCGAAATAATCATAGACTGTTTTCGTTTCCCTTTAAGGAAGAATAGACTGTATATTTTTTCTCAGAGTGACAAGGTAGGATTTTGACGTCACACACCTCCATGCTGACAAAGAAACGTGTGGTTGCTGATGGGACCCGGTTCGGCAAAGGTGTTGAACTTGTTCAGCCATTCTCTGGAGATGTAAAACTGCAGCAGGCTGGGCTCCTTCATGTTTGCCAGAGCCACCACCTTCTGCCTCTCTCTCACCGACTCCTCGCTACTTTTCCTGCAAGAGTCGAGACAAAAAATACGGTCATAAATTTTAAATAGATTCAGCATGAATGTTCCACATTACAGGATCTTCAAATACTTACCGATAGAACAACACATAGGCCTCTGCATTCTGCACCACAGTCTCATGGACCTCTGTGACATACTGGTCATCAAACTCATACCACTGGCCATTGATCACATTCTGACAATAAGCTATGTAGTGTCCACCTGCAGCAGAGGAGATTATAAGAAAAAAAAAAAGTGGTGAAAAAAAAGAGGTGATTACCCTGCATAGATAAAGCTGAAAGATAAAAACATGCATGTTTGCTCATTTTAACGACATTTGTTCCCCTTATCTGTAGGAAATGGAAGTTATCTCATACTTCCTGCAGTTCCATGGTGACAAATGACTGACAGCAGGTCGTAAGTGGTGACTTGGGATGGACTCTCTTTAGCCAGGAATGGTCGCATGTCGAGGCCCTCCAACGGGAAGGACACATGGCTGCTAATCTTGAATGAATACATGACCTCATGCCGGAAGCGTTTCAGGTGAATGCACAGAATCTACACAAAACCAGAAACACTTTATGAAGCCAACCACAAGCGAAACTAAGCTTGTTATCTGCAGGAACGATAATATCAGATTTGAAAAGAAAGACGTACCTCTGGAAGTCTAAGTACTTTGCAATATTTGACACCGTTCCTCAACCTGTAGAAAACAAGACATTGTGTAAAAAAATCTAAATGAAAAAGACCCTTGTTTAAAAGTATACATTTTAAGCAATAATGGGAAGGTTCACCCCAAAACAAAAAAAAACATGTTTTTTTCTCTCTTACGTTTAGTGCTATTTATTAACCTAGATTGTTTTGGTGTGAGTTGCATAGTGTTGGAGATATCATCCATAGCAAAGTCTGCCTTCTCTCCAATATAATGAAACTTAAAAGCACAAAATGCCAAAAATTACATTTGAAAAACTCAACAGTAATGTCTCTTTCTAGAAATCATGATGTGGTTACTAAAGATAAACCACAGACTTTGTTGTGAGCGGTTTCATTGAGGAACTGTTCTCTTTTTGCTGAACTGAGCTCTATCTGCGACCAAATCACCGCGCAGAGGGAAGCATTCGTCCACTGCTAGCTTACCTGGCAGCATTGAGCAAGCTAATGTACAGTTAAGCCAAAGATGATGCCATTAAATTTTTACATATCAAGTTACCACAAGCATGATCCTCTCGTCCTGCAGTATTGCAGCATTGGCCACTATTATAAAAGAGGACGTCTGTAAAACTGCTGACAGGAAACATCAAACTTCATTGTTAACTATGAATCTTTCTGTTATTAATTTTTTGATCCATGGAGGCTTTTTATTTGTAAAACTTCCCTTGATCCAAAAAAAAGTGATTAAAAACTCTGTGACATCATCACATTGGTGTGAACTCTCCCTTTAAAAAAGCAGAATTTCTCCAGTTCTAATTAATGTCTCCACTTTACTAAACATACTCACTTTTTACATCTTTCACAGCTGTACATGTTGTCCCCTGTGGAACAAATGAATGTAAAATGTTAATCCTGACATACATTTTCTCACCTACACTTGACCACTTACGTATTATAATAGAATAACACAGTGTAGCGTTGTCTACCTTTGAGTTCATCTGCAGCAAAGAAGGCTGCGAGGCAGTCCTCCAGGGTCACCATGGGCCCCCAAAACCAACTAGGGATGCATGAGACTACGAACCTGTTCAGAGGCATACAGTAATACAAAGAGACTGAGTCGTTTCAACCACAAAAAGCCAAAAGGTGATCACACTGATAAAAATGACCTTAAGTATTCGAGTAGAGTCAGAAACTTGTAATAATTAAGGACAGGAATTGTGTGCTCTTTTCTTCAAATTAAATTTACTCAGTGCCCAGGCTCTCTGACAGAACAGGGGGGCTCTGAGGTAGATATGAGCGCAGACTTCTTCTCTATACATTCTCAGAAATAACCGGATTCACCAAAACAACGTCACTGTTACAATGACGCTACTTTTGTAATCCTGGAATTGCAGGAAGATGAGCCAATAGCATGCCAAGGCCTGTCCCTGCATTTCTGTCTCAATATGTAAAATGATAAACACCGGAAACATAGCCAAATATCTGCAAATGCTCTTGGCAAAGGAAGTGATTCTACTTTACAGTCAAATAAACAGCATACAGCCCTCCTCGATCAGTAAAAAGCTGTTGACTCATCTCAGAATATTTCAGCAAACCCACTGCTTTGCTGACAGAGACAGTAGCTACTCTTTCCACTACACTGTTAAAAACCCCTCTACAATCCTTAAAAATGCAACATCACTTCTGCTGGGTCATGTGATGGCTCAGCACTCAAATCTTCTCCTGGAGCACTGGGTCAGGCATTTCAGATCTCTCCTCAATCTACATAATCTCCTCCAGCCCATCAGTCCTGGACTGACTGCCAGAAGTCCTTGTGGCCCTCTCACTGCATGAAGCACCTGCAGAGTATTTATCTGCTGCATCAAGTTTAAGGGCTGTAAAATATGCAGCAATCATGTTATAAATAAATAAATATATTCAATTTTTGCCAGCATTTCTCTCTCGCTTTGAGGTTCCAGTGTGTGGGATTTAGGGGGACACGTTGACTAAGACTGAATGTAATGTAATAAGTATGTTTTTTTGTGTGTATAATCACGTGAAAATAAGAATCGTATTGTTTTGGTTACCTTGGAATGAGCTGTTTATACCTACGTAGGGAGTGGGTCCTCGCCTACACAGATTTTTTTAACATGAAGCTGCTTTATTCTTTCATTTTTTTTACCAGTTTCAATCAGCGAGTCCATTTGTTTTAAGCAGAGGAAGAGACCTCTGCAGAAAATGTGGCTCATGGAAAATAAAACTTCCTGGACGTCTGGATCTTATGTCATCATAGAAGAAAGGTGAGCACATATTAACAGGGCTTGGGCTATCGGCTCGTCTCCTACATGCCACACAGTACTAAAGAAACACTGATTTCATAACATTTAACAGCTTAATTCTGTGGTTTTGACCAGTTTTAAATCACCTGGTCAGTTTGTTTTGGAGACGAGGAGACCTCTGCAGATAATTGGAACAATAACCACTGAAGAAATTCTATACGTGAGAAATTTCAGCTGGTTACAATCTGCAGTCCCCACCACGAGATAGTGACACCTTTGGCTCTTTTTATGGTAACACACACTGAGCCTGAAGAAGAAAGCCTGGGTTAACAATACATGTTGATAACAACTTTTGTGGTGCCCGTCATCTCTGACTGAGGTTTGAGGCTGTGTCAAGCCAGCTCACACAAAAGATGGCCTGGTTCTGTTGATCTCGCTTTACAGCACAGCTCCAAAATGACAAACACTCTCCTGACAGATCCAGTAATATCTACAAGCCCTGACCTGCATCATCTGCAGCCTCCACAACCACATCGGTGTAATCGACTGTAAAGAGATATTACTGGAGCCAAATCCACACACCTAAAACTTTTCTTGGCATCCTCCTCTTGCTTTATTTTGATTTTAGAGAAAATGCAGATTTTCATAGGCAATTAAGTAAGTGTGACTTCTTGGAAAAAAAACAACAACAAAAAAACAACTCATGATTCCACATGCCCTCTTTCTCTCTAAGGAACACCTTCAATAGTTCCTACTGTGTTCAGCCAATCTTAATTTAATTTATTTCTGAACGCACATTCAAAAGAAAACCTCTAGGCGGAAACCGTGTCTAAATCTTTTAAATGACCTCAGCATGTTAGTGTGCGATCAGACAGATTGAATTCATGTGTTCAAACCCGCTGACTTCTTCCTTTCCTCTGACAGTTAAATGTGTCCACTCACCGGCGTATGGAGTCCATGATGTAGGAGATCCAGCCCTGCGAGCTGTAAGTGTCGGGACACACGCCTGTTTTGACTGGAAGGTTCTGATGTATGGAGGAGTGGAGCTTGGCCAAGTCCTCTTTACCAGGAATAGGGAGAGATAAGTCTTGGAAGGTTTCCACTGTAGTCGAGACCTATCAAACAATCACAGAGTCAGTTTACACAGCAGGCCTCCATCAGTAAGAGTAGAGCTGAAAAAATAAGTTTAAATAATATAAATAAATGCTTATCTAAAAACTAGTGTGTGAGGTGGATGAGTGACATTAGATTAAAATAAATCATTGGTGTTCCCAGAAAGAGCATGTGATAAAAAAAAAACAAAGCAAATATTCTCAGCAGATGAAGATTTAAAATGTGAATTGTCAATTAATTTTATTCTAAGAATACATAATACTGAAATGAAGCAATTACATATGACATACTTTTATCTAAATTTCACTTTCACAAATTAAAAAAAAGTTATTTCTCAAATAAGTATACTGTGTGTTATAACTATTTTGCTCCCCCTGGTGTTCAAACACGTGAAGCGCAGCTCACCCTGTCGCAGGTTAAACACTGAACCAGACTGAGGATGGAGCCGTCGAAGATGTCAGAGATCACGCTGCGATAGTGAGACTGTTTCTTCTTCCTGGCACTGAGCAGCAGCTGAGCTGGAAGAGTCGTGACAGCAGGGAGGATATTAGATAAACTTCACATCACTGGTGTTGTTTGACTAACAAAAGCATTATCAGTGCCACCTGCGATACTATGTGGATGAGAGAAAAACAAGCAAAAGAATGAATCACCAACAGCATATTGGTGAATTATTTTCCGTTCATGGTGTTAATGCAGCTGACAATGGTGGTCCTCTACCTAGAATAATACACTGAATACGTTTAGATGAAATTCTGACCAGCAGCTCTTGTGTTCAGTGAGTTTAAATTAATATTGCACCTCATGTAACCCCACTTAAAAAAACTGAACTATCCCTTTAACGCAGTGACGCTTTGTTAAACCTGAAAGACTGCAGACTTTAAAGGCAAAAAAGAGGCCTGCTGAATGTGAAACACTTTGAAAAAACCTTCTGAATTCATCAAATTCACATAAAATCAAAGAGGCAACTCACATCTGGTGTCTTGACTTCCTTGATTCACTTCAGCAAATCTCATATGACGGTGTGGTGCAAACGTACTGTACTCCCCAGGAGTCAGGAGTTACCTTTTGAACTCTGAGATGGTTTTGTTTTTTTTTTTTGGTTTTTTTTACCTTTTTTGAAGGAGTACGCAGGTCCTGCAGAGCGGAGGGGGCTGGAGCGAGGCTGACTGGAGGACAGTTTGGGATGTAACTCTTGAATGGTTCGCACTGGACTGCAGGGAGTGGACTGGGGCTGTGCCATTGACGCTTCGTTGTCTGGCTCTAGAAAACAATATGTTGAGCGCGCAGAGCTGACAGTTTAGAGACAAATGATCTACGTGCTAGCAGTTTTTAAAAAAGATCCACTTTAATAACATTTCTGGCTTTTTACCTGAGGTGTTGTTGCTCTGGTTCTGCCCTTGCCCAGTATCAGATAACTGGTTATTCTCTTGGCTTTGGACCTCAGTGTTTGTGGTTGGCGTTACCTCCTCTTCGTCTCCCCTCTCAGGAGCCCCCTCCTCAGCTGCTGTATCCACATCAGCATCCTCATCCATCTCTTGCGAGCCTCCACGTAGAGGTGAGCCGGACACCCTCCGCTCCTTCAGCCTCTCCTTCTCTGAGATCACCCCGCCGGTGCCAACGGCCACTATCCCACCTGCCGGTGACCTGACCCCGTCGCACTCATCCTGCAGGAGCAGCTCACTGTCGCCCGCTCCTCCCCCCTCCCCCCGGTCACTGCTGGAGCCAGAGTCACAGGAGAGGAATTCGTCCTCAGACGGGGAGCGGTCTCCGTCTCTTATCTCCTCGCCATCACTTCCCTCGCCGCTCATGCTGCACTCCGTCAGAGGCTCCTTCAGCTCTTCGTGTAACTGGTCCATCAAACAGCGCAGGAACTCCTGCGTGTCCTGTAAGAAAAGAGCATTACACTCACTCAGAGGGATGAAGCAAGAGTGCAGCTACATACACAGAGAAAGGAGTTTTGCAGAGAAGTGGACCAAAACAAGAAGATGCACAGAGAAATGTAAGTGGTGGTGTATGCCTTGTATGCTATCAGAAAGAGTTTTGAATATTGGTAAGAGTTGGTATAAAGACCTAATCACATCTGCTACCAACAGGCATAACTCCATATTATTTAAAAACATGTTTCCATGGCAATCATGATCAAACAAAACCATACTCTTCAGGTCAAACATGCACAAAGAATTAATCAAACACGAAAACACTTAAAAACTGGATAACACAGATAATTCAGCGTCTGAAAAAGAATCAGACTAACACAATGGTTTGATTTGAGTTATGTGCTTTTATGTTTAAAGAAATAATTCCATTTTCTTTCTTCCCCAGAGTCAGACAAAGTCACAGATGCATTTTGAAGGTTTCTGCATGAAGCATGAAGGTACGTTGAGATATTAGCCTTTCTTAGCTCTAACTCTGGAAATCTATTTCATCTAGTAGCACCTCTAAAGTTAAAGGAATAGTTTAAGATTTGGGGAAATATTAGATATAAAAGTTACAGCCAGGAGATGGTTAGCATTAGCATTGTTTATTTAATTTACACAAAATCTGAAATATAAAAATGACGACTTATGACTGGCTGTTTCATCCTGCCGTGCTAAGCTAACTGATTCACTGCAGGAAAGTGAGAAAAAAAAACAGCATTTCCACAAATATCAAACTACTAAATCACATAATCAGTCCTCTCTAAAAGTTTTGGCATTGTAGTTTAAGCAATTATGAAGTCTTTAATGTCAGGATTGGCAAAGAAGCTGGATTTATCTCCTCCGTCAGTTACTCTCCACTGTTTTCTACAGTTAGACATAACAATGCGTCTATGAATTTGTCTGGTTCTATGGATGTAAGAAAAAATACTATAATTCCCCCCAAAAACTGAACTATTAAACAACTTAACAACTCAAGTCAAGCCTTTGGTTATTTAGCTGTGGGTAACTTAGTTTTTTTTTCAACCCAAACCCTGTTTTCAGGCTGCAACGCGACCACTCAAATTCCACTAAAAGACTCAGATTGTTAATGTAATGTCTGACAATATTATGGATCCCCACAGAGAGAGACCTTTTTGTTGAAGAGCGAGATCCTTTATGTTTAACTGCACCGGAATTGCCATCGCCAAAATTACCCAGCAACATTTAAATAAGGAGCAATTTAAGCGTATATAAAGCCAACATATTTTCATGTCTAACTGGGTGAATTCAGGGTTTGTCTAACCAAAAATAGAGTTGGTGATTTTTGGAACAATGGAAAGATGAACAGACGACAGTTTTTGATAATTATATTTTGGTTCTGTTGACTCTGAATGGGTTTGGTGTTACAAATTTTGGGCCTTTTTCTGGTTAAATGAAAAGGATCTTAGTCTTGATCTCTCTGGAAATAGGGTTTATGTTTAAAAAAAATACCAAAGTTACCCTTTACTAAGAAATTTAGGGAATTTAGGGAATAGTCATTTTTGGGAATATTTGAGGGAAATACACAGTGGTTCACAGTTAAAAAACAAAGACAAGACCGTGTCAAGCTGCTGAGTGATGCCAGGTGTAGTTACCTGCTGGGTGCTTGCCCCTACCTGCTGAGCGTAACCACGAAACATGGGGTTTACTAGTTTGATGCCATGAGACAGGCTGGTCGGCACGACATAGCTGGGCCTGGGGAGGAAGACACTATGATAGTTAGTTTAACCCTTTGAAACCTGAATTGACATCACTTTTCTTGTACTGCATTCTGGTACCTTTCACAAGTATTTCATCTTTTAAACCCTAAGAAAATAGTTTTGATTTCTTTTGAAAACATTGGGCAAAAAGTCAATGAGTAACTTGGCAAGAAATATCCAACAAATTCCTGAGAATTAGTAGATTTAGATTTTTTTTTTTAAAGCTTTGGTAAAATGTACAGAAAACTAAATTTCTAATTTTCAGAAATACACATTTAAATTTATTATGCACAATTGTTTTTTAATGTTTATTTTTATGTTATTTTTAATCAATTTCTAAGGTAATTTCCTTGCTTTGTTTTTGTTCATTACTTTTTTTTGTTGCTGTTTTTCAGATATTTTTTGTAAATTTTTACTAATGTTTTGCTAATTTTAAGTTACTGGTTTCTGCTCAGGTTTCCAATGGTTAACATACTGTAAAGGATGCATTAGTACATTATAGTACTGAATAGCTGCATTCTGTCACTAGCCTCAACTGGTTTCATGTCACTTTTTATTACCGTTTTTTATGCCAGAGTTCTGAGATGAGTTTCTGGTAGCTCTTGCAGAGGGCAGGCTTCTTCTCGGTCCGGACCAATCCACTGCAGTCCAGGAAGAACTGAGTGAGAGGAGGACTAGTGAGGAAAGAGAGATTACATCAACAGAGCTGTTTAACTAGCGGGAAACGAATTAGCGAAGATAGTAAATGAGACAGATTCCCAGTGATAGACCAAATGTAATAGCAGGACGTGACCTCACCAGTTGGAGAGAGCTTGCAGAGCTGCATTCATGTAGCAGGAGTTTCCAATATTTTTCATTCCTGTCAGGCCTACAAACAGGAGAAACAAGAGCTATGCAGTTTTTTTGTATTCCCAGAGAGTGTAAGAAGTGTTCAAACTAAGCAGACATATATTTTTAGAACAGAACACCACAAAGGGTTAACTATCAATGCAAGTCTGGATTTAAAAGAAACAGGCCCAATAACTATTCTTAGGACTCAAAGCAGTTACATCTTTAAATATGGCAGCTGTGACCTAATAGCGTGAGCGCTGAGAAAAACGCAAAAATGATTGAAAAAATTCAGAGAAAAGATTTTTAAATGCCGACTTTGTCTCTTCTGAGAAATTTCTGTTCACTGTTTTTCTAGAGAAGAAATGTTAAACTTGTTGTACCTCTTGGTTTGAGCTCATCCTCCTCTGACTCTGAACCCTCTTCTTCTGCCACAGCGATTGGTACGGCTTTTAGCGGATGACCTACTGGCTGAGGAGCTGCTTCCTGGGAAAAAAAAAAGATTAACAGATACTATAAATACGAAGGTGAGTAAGAAGCACTGTGTGAATTTCAGATAGCATCACTGGGACTTACCTGTTCTGTGGCTTTACATTGGTGGGGAGCAGCAGGTACAGGCACCAGCGCGGGCCTGTGCTCCAAAAACACCTCCCGCTCACACACATAACACCAGATCCTGAACGTCGTCAGGTTCACAGTCAGGTTATGCTTCTTAGCCTAAAGGAAACGCAATCATTCAAAGGAATCGGGTTAACATCTTATTCTCATAAGCATCCACCAAGGAGGTAAACTGACGGATATGTGTAGTGTGAGAGTGTTTTTACCTGTGCATGCAGGGTGCTGTGATCAGAGAAGGACTCTCCACAACCAACATATGGGCAGTCACTCTGCACAGCAGAGGGATTTTATTAGACAGGCTCCTGCATTATAACTCCTATCTTGAATTGGCTTTAAGGGATTTTTCATATTTTTTGAAGTGGGGTTGTATGAGGTACTGTATGAGGGGCGTTCCAAGTGACATCTGCTGCATGTAATACACTGTCTATGGATAAGTACCTCATACAACCCCACGACAAAAAACTCTGAACTATCCCTTTGATCTATTAAAAAAAATATAAATTCATGCTAGAAATTCAAATGTCAGAGTGTAAAATCATAGCTGTAACTGCACACTGTGTGCTTGCTTTCCTGCCTGAATGTGAGAGCGATTGCATTTATAATTACATTTATGCTCCACATCGTCATTAATTATTAAGCATTCACCTAGCCTTCTAATCTGAAATGCAGAGGTACTTGCATTTGCACAGTTCATCATTTTTGTGACAAGGTTCAAAAGCCAAAGCAGTATTTACCCTTGCAAAAATAGAGATTCAAAACATTTTTAAAAAGGAGTTTTAATGACCTTACCTGTAGACAGGCCCACAGGTTTGGGCCTCCTGCTCCACAAGACTGGCAAGTTCCCTGCAGCGTGAACAGAATAGAACAGAGAGGAACAAAATCAAATATTATTAATGCACAAATTTGTTAGTTCAGTCAGATACAAGCCAGGATGGGTTTTTTCAGCGTAGATGCTGTACAACAACATAAGGGACTGTACTTCATTTATCAAAGTAGAGGGTGGCTGTGGTGTGACTTCACTTTAAAAAAAAAAAAGATAATTATATATGTATATCATGAACCTCCCTTGAGCTACAAATATTCTAAAAAATATTCCTAAGCGTCCTTGAGTGACGAGAGTAAAATGCATGACCCTTCACCATATATCACCATCCCACTGAGCTATTTAACATTGAAAAGATGTTTAATAAATGTATATTATTGACAATACAATACATTGTATTGTCTTTGGATGTTTCGATTTCAGTTATTCAAGGTTAAAAGGTGAAAGATTAGCAGACATCTCGTCTTAGCCTAGATGAAAGAGTTGCAGAATCTGTGTGAATTGGTGTGTATGATAAAAAATACATATAATGTAAACATGGGGTATATGCAGTACTTTTATTTATTTACAGTTTTGAATGTATATTTAATATATAGAATGGTTATTTTAAAATATGGTTTAAAATTGGGCTATATGTAGCCAATAAGTCCTTTTTTCTTTTCTTTTTCTTTTTGTGTATCACTGTGTGACTTTGTATCACAGTATAAAATGAAAGGGTACAATTTACAAGTGTTGCCATGCAGAGTCGAATGCAAGGAGAACGTAACTGCACAAATATGGACGATATTCTCATGCATCCATTTAAAAAAAGAATAGAATAATAAATTAATAGAATAATATTCAATTATTGCCCCATTTTAACAAAAACATTGTGATCAATCACAGCATGTTGTCATAGAAGTTTTGTTAGTGGTCTGGAGTTACTTTTTACTTGTTATGCGGAAATAGTGCGTGTGGTGGTGGTTTTTAAATACCTTTTTAAGTTGAATGTCCTCCCCCTAAGTCAAATCAAATAACATCTCCCTCCCAAGTGCTTACAAAATTATATGAAGTGCCTCCCCCATTTTGCACCACCGGCTCCCCGCTTATAAATAATGAACAGTCCCTAGCAGAACATATATTCCAGCTCATGTTGTTATTATTACACTGGTATAAGGCTGCTACATCAACCTTAAGGCCCTGACACAGACAGCCAGTGACCTGTACCGAGCATCTTTGACATTGTGCAGAACATTTGCAGTAAATGAATGAAGAAAAAAAACAAACAAACCCACCTTAGATTTCTGGAGGAGGTCCTCTTTGGTTACCTCTCCTATGGAGTCCAGGTGAGGACAAATGTCTTGTTCAGCCATAGTTACTCGCTGTCTTCAGAGGGACGTCTGCTGATTTGACAGTAATAACAAAACTAGTGATTCAGATGACAAGCTGCTGCTAAAGCTAGCTTTGTCGTCTCGACGTAAAAACACGATCTGCACTGGTGGAAATCACGCGCGCATCCTCTCTGCGCGTTAACGGAAACATGAGTTAGATATACATGGTGCTGATGTGGCCATTTTATCACAATAACCCCCAAACAACATCTGACAGCTGAAAGGCCTTATGTTTACCAAAGCTCAGAAATCATCTCCGGACTGCAGCGATGACAGCGGCAGCAGCAGTTCTGAGTGACTCGTATTTACCATCAGATGCAGCTGCCACGAGGACAATCGCTATTTTTTATTTTTCTTGTAAACGGTTCATACTGGATGCGGGCAGGCGACTGAATGTATGCTAGCGAGATATCGAGGAACCAAGCCGAGAGACGCGATACCCCGGCCCACCATCCTCAAACAACTCCCACCGCCTCCCATCCGCAGCTCGGCCCGACGCAGGCTGAGGAGGCGGAGGCAGCGCGAGGACGTCAGCCTGCCGGAGCCGGCCCACAGCAACGTGCGATTAAAATTAACACCTCATTTTCATCGATTTTATCTTCTTAGTCAAGCATCTTTGCCATATATGTGAATCTTAACATTATTAAAATACACTGATTTAAATAGATTTTATTCAGTAATGGAGAAACTCGCTGTTTACGGAAGTGACGTAATACTGTACGTCGGTTTAATGGGTCTCCACATCCACGTTGGGAAGGCGAGAACATATATGCCCTATTCATCGATTTATAATAGAGCCATGCTATTCATAAGATTGATGAAAATTTTGTGTTTACAAACGGTATCTCACTTGTCTTCAGTCAGAGTAAAATACTTTAAGTAATACTTTGACATTTTTGATAGTAACGTTACGTTGTAAGTCCATCTCCGCTCGCAGCAGACTCTTTAATTCAAAAACAAAGGTGTGAACTCCGTTTATACGGTATTCAAACTTTATTCGACAAAATAACAATACTATAAGCAAATAAAACTACTTGTACTGGTGTCAGATTTAATCCATCCAAATAAATTTAATCCCAATGTTTGGCCAGCAGATGTCACCATTTTGCACTGTTGATTGATTTCAAATCAATTAAGTGTCTTCTAAAGTCGTGTAATTAGACAAAATAAGTATTAGATTGATAACAAATAGGCATTTTTACCCTTTGCTCTTTAGTTTCTCTGATTTTTGTAGTTGTGTGACCGTAATTATGTGGAATTTGAGTAATTCTTCACTGATGGATTATATGGTCCACAGATGCAAAGGGGTGCACAGATGTGATTCCTATTTACCAGGTGAAAATCAATAAAGGGCAGATTATTTTAATGTTTATATTGTGGATAATGCTGAATGGACTAAACGGGTGGGATATGACAACATACTCATGTGCAGTAACTGTGTCAGCATACACAAGGTGCAATTAGAAACCATCTTAATATACTTTATGAACTTTTGTTCACTATTTCCAGAGTAGTTAGTGAAGAGTAAAATATTACATTTATGTGGACACCAACTCATTCAGGTATGGAAATGAAGTAGAAAAACTGACAAAGGAGGACATCAAAACTGAGTTTAACTGTAAATATGTAAACTGGATCAGTGTGCCCGAATGTGCTTTTATCACAGCAGACATGTTTGTTTGTCACAGAAAAGCACTGTTGCTATTAATGTAGTACCAATGGCTCTGTTGTATTTAAATATCCTAGTTAAGCCATGGCGGTGTGACAGTGAACCAGCATGCACAATGCCATGGCCATGAGCAACAATAGTATTGAAGGGAAGTGGGCATTTATAGGAAGATTTCATTATTTCACTGCACAAAAAGACAAACACTCCCATGCCTTTCTTTAGTGGCAAAATATATTGTTACAAAACATATGATGACATATTACAATTTGGAAATATTGTGCAGGATAAGACAACAAAATGCTGTTCTAATAAAATTACATTTAAAGTATTTTATGCACATAAAAAGGGAAAAAAATCTACTCATCCTAACTAATCTACTGATCTAATCCTATTAGAATCCTTTTATAAAAAGTTCATTTTATTGAAATTGTTAAATATAGTCAAAAGGCTACAATTAAAATAAAACAGCTGTGTATAATATATTTTCTCAAGACTAAAAATACATCTGTATATGTATACATATATAATTATATATAATATTATATAATATTTTTTTATATATATATATATATATACACATATATATATATATATATATCCATTATTTTCTGATTAGGGTATTATTTAATTTCTGAAAAATCTAAGTAATAATTATTTTAAAGATAAATATTATTTTTAATACATCGACTAACTTACACTTGCATAAAATGTTTACTACATTAAAGTAATTTACATGGGATTCATAATAAAACGTTTCAGCTTTTTTATTTAATTTTTTCATTTAAAAATGTACATACATTTTTAACAAAATAATACACTTTTTTTGTTCCATTGTAACTTCTTTTAAAAGGTGATGGGAAATTACGTATACAGCTGTATAGTTTAACACTGATCCTGAGTCAGAGTCAAAACACAGAGCTGGAGGCGCGAGCAGCTCTAATATCTGACTCCAGATCAGTGCACGAGGCCACGTTACCACGCTGCAAGCCTCGCGGTATTTACGCTACCCAGAATCCCTCGCTCTTCCTTTCTGCCTGAACCGACATGGTGGGTGCATAGCCGATTCTCCTCAAGAAATACTCTATCTACTATATCTGCTGTCATCTTCTTATGTGTGCTTTTTCTTACATTGCGGGATGTACCTATGACTTTTTTAGAGCCTGTTCGTTTATATAATGCCGATATTGAGCGTCGTAGTTGTGCTGTTTTTGGATTAAAACTTGGTAAAGTTGACTCGGTGTAGCCGGTATTAGTAGCACCATGGCTCCCTGTTAGGAGCTAAAGCTAACGGTGGTGAACACGCTGGGTTGTAAGATAATTTAAGTTTAATTAGTCTGCTTTTCCACGTGAATGTGAAATGTCAGCGCTTATCTCGTAATTCAATTTTAATCTGCGACTAATGGAAGTAAAACGGGACCCATAGGTGGTGTCTTCAGTGTGGCTCTGGGTAGTTAACCCGGTACTGCTAACGTGAGTGGGCCCGTGCGTGTCTTGTGTTTGCGTTAGCACTGTTGAAGGCAACAGGATCTCACATTTAGCCCGTGTTTCTCTGACCTGGTAGTTAGATAACGTCAGCATGTCTTGAGTTTGTCAGTGAAAACGCGTCAGTTGTGCCGGCTAACGTTAGCTGAAGCAGTAGCATCGTCCATAGCTCGGTTTGTATGACATGCTAACGCAGTGCAGACTGGGCAGCATGAGGATGTCCCGAGCTTAGTTCATTGTAATGCTGTCAAACCTTAGTCCGAAGTTTTGCCTTTCCTGTGACAACTAACTGTTTTCGGACTGAAGTACGTAAAGTATGTATTTTGGGAAATGTAATAAGTAATCTTAGCTGGCAGGGCAAAGCTGCATGCTAAGTAATGGATACTAAGGCTCATTTATGCTGGTAAAGAGGATCAGTGCAATTAGTGTTAATTTCATATTTAGATTAAAATCTCCAACCAAAAGCTTCTGAAGTTCACCTTTATATGGCAAAAGCATTATAAATATATTGGCCCTTACAATGGTGATGCTGTGCACTTAACTTGACAGAAAGCTGTAGCCTAATCCCACATTTACACTGCTAACTTTGTGTCAAAGTACGTAGTTTATTAATAATTTCAGGATCAGTTGGGTGTTTTGTAAAATTGGCTTTCACTTAAAAGGAATTAGACATAATATTTTAGTGTAGATTGTATATTTTGTGTTAGTGTGCAGTGAGGCAGAAACATCCTTTAGGGTATATATGGAACATTTTAAAGTGTGTGCAGTCATGTCTTATTTGGCCTTTATGCAATGATGACTTGAATTTCTTCACCTGAAACTTGCCGTGATGGTTTTTGAGCTTTTTAACCCTGAGCATTGGCCAAACAGACAATGGTTTTGTTTCTATATACAGTGAATTCTTTATTAATTAATGTTAACACTGTTTTCTTCTTGACAGCCTAAGGGAAAGAAGGCTAAGGGGAAGAAGGTGGCACCCGCCCCTTCCGTGGCCAAGAAACATGAGGCCAAAAAAGTAGTCAACCCCCTCTTCGAGAAGAGGCCAAAGAACTTTGGCATCGGTACGTAACCTTAGGTAGAGATGTGGGAGATCTGGAGGTCGTAATGGTGCAGATGATGTTATGAATATTTGCTATCTTAACAACACTGAAGACAACCTTTCCCACCAAGATCGCTGATGCACTCAAGATTATAAAATGAGAAGTTTTTTTTCTCAGTTTATTACATACTAAACTTTTTATTCAATTTTTTTTAAATTACAGGCCAGGATATTCAGCCCAAGCGTGATCTGACACGCTTCGTGAAATGGCCTCGTTATATCCGCCTGCAGAGGCAGCGCTCCATCCTCTACAAGCGTCTGAAGGTTCCCCCTGCAATCAACCAGTTCACCCAGGCTCTGGACCGCCAGACCGGTGAGTTAATAGAGCTTTTGGCATCAGGGGGTGCAACTATGCACGTATTTCTCTGTAGTATTTTTAAAATGGCCTGTTGGTACTAAATACTGCCATTGTGACTTTGCAAATGATGTGAAAGAATATTTGCTATCTGAGCAACTGTGCTGACATTTCCACCAAGATCACTGATGCAGTTACTGAAAATTCCGTCCACGCGTGCTGCACAACAAACCATGCAAATAGCCACTGTATGATAGACGAATTTTAAATTTGCAATGTCCTCTCTGATCCTCTTAAGCCACACAGCTGTTCAAGCTGGCCCACAAGTACAGGCCGGAGACCAAGCAGGAGAAGAAGCAGAGGCTGCTGGCCCGCGCTGAGCAGAAGGCAGCCGGAAAGGGAGACACCCCGACCAAGAGGCCCCCTGTCCTCCGCGCAGGTGAGGCACACTGAACGAATACAGAGCTGTAGGAAGTGTTTTTGATGGGAAACATTTTATTTGTTCTACACAAAGACTCAGTGAGGCTGCAAACTTCTTTAAAGCCCTGCTCATCCAGCTGTTGTTCAGCAGCCAATGTTAGTCGTCGTTTGTTGAAGCTGAATTATTTCTGCGTGAAACAACTTGATTATCTGTAAACACCCATCTGGAGTTCTCATCTTAACTTGGCCGCTATGCAGTGATGTTTTGAATTTCTTCACCTGAAACTTGCCTTGATGCTTTATGAGCTTTTTAACCCTGAGCATTGGCCGACATATACATTGGATATTTTCATAATGTGTTTTCCGGGTAGAAGATCATTTCTTTTTCCCTCGTCTCTGCAGGTGTGAACACTGTCACCTCTCTGGTGGAGAGCAAGAAGGCCCAGCTGGTCATCATCGCCCACGATGTGGATCCAATTGAGGTGAGCTGTGCAGCAGTGGAACTCTGTCATACTGGGAACGTTTGAGTCTTGGAAGTGGTCGCTGGCAATGATGTTTGAATTTCTTCACCTGAATCCTCTGTGTGGATCAAAACTTACGAGCTTTTTAACCCTGAGCAGAGACCACAAACCAAGATTATGTTTTGACTACAGCATTTATTGAGGACGTTACCGTCTTTGGTCAGATTCAGCAGTTGTTTTGGTGTTTTTTTTGCCCTCTGGCATTACCTGAAGTCGATTCTTTTTCCAAAATTATTAATTCTCTGGTGTTTTCCTTGCTGTTCTAGCTCGTCGTCTTCCTGCCAGCTCTATGCCGTAAGATGGGCGTCCCATACTGCATCGTCAAGGGCAAGGCTAGACTGGGCAGACTGGTGCACAGAAAGACATGCACTTCAGTTGCCTTCACACAGACGAACCCGTAAGTGTGCGCGTTAACTGAGCTGTGTTGTTTAAATGTGGCACGTTATCTTTAATACAAGATCTTTGTCCATTTATCGACTAGTACAACAAGAGTTTTTCATGTGTCTTTAAAAAGTGTTTCCAGGGCATGTTCTGTAGCAGTGTCTTGTCTTTGCGTGACTGATCGACATAATTGATGTAGTGCAGAATGAGCTAGATTTTCATGATGTGCGATGAGTGTTTTGTTTTGTCAAATATCTTTGTTGCGTTACATTTACATTCAGGATGTTTGAAACTGTCAATACTATTTTCTGCAGCATCAACACACCGGGACCAGCTGCACTTTGTTTTCTGTTGCTAAACTTTATTGCGGTCATTCTGCTGTTCTCAGCTGATAACCAAGAAAAGGACAGTCGTGGTTGTCGGGTTACAGTCTTGTTATATTTATCGCTTTAACAATTTCAAATGTTGTGCTATCAATGTCAGTTTTTCCCGGTTGTGTCAAATCGTATTATATGAATGTTTATTGAGGAAATGGAGTTAGAAATTCTAGTATCCCGACAATACTTGTTTTTCGCTGAGTCGATACGCTGCACTGAAATGTTTAGGTATAATGAATGTGTACAAGTGCATTCATCTACATGATCCTTTTGAAGTTGACATGCTCATTGAATCAGTAATGTTTTGTAGCAGCACTGTATTAACTGGCTTTGTTTTTCCCCAGTGAGGATAAAGGTGCACTTGCCAAGCTCGTGGAAGCCATCAAGACCAACTACAATGACAGATACGAGGAGGTGAGCGTTAATCTGAGATAACTCAAGTGCCTCCACATGAGTAAAATTGCACGTTAATATCAAATTGCTCCGTTTTAACTCCTTGCAAACTTGTATTGCAGATCCGTCGTCACTGGGGAGGTGGTATCATGGGCCCTAAATCCACAGCCCGCATCGCTAAGCTGGAGAAGGCAAAGGCCAAGGAACTGGCAACCAAGCTTGGTTAAATTGTTTGGAATAAAAAATGTATGTCCTAAAAAGAGACCTTTTTTGTTTTTATTGTTATAACTAATGCGTTTCATTCACAGTCGGAGGTCAGAATTTCCCGGTTGAAAATTCTGACCTCCAAGTGTTTCATAACGCCGACTGTAAAGAAAAACATGACGGGGATGAACTGGTGTCTCTGTGGCTAGTATGGACAATGACACGATTAGCGGGGCCACTTTATGTTTTTATATAGTAATATCAAATACCAATATTTTGACATCAATTTACATGCAGAACAGGTTTCACTATATGATGTTATTTCAAGTAAATACATTCAAATATATGTCTTTTAGTTGATCTCTTAGCATTAACAATGTGCGCCTCGGCGGCCTCACACACTGTACATAAAGACATTTTCTTATATACAGTCTACGAATGCTGCCATCATCGTGACGGCAGATCACTGAAGTCGGGGTACATGGTTTTCCCCCAAGTTCACAAATAGGAATTCTGAGTGTGAGTGGCGTTTCATTGTACTTAATCTAGCGCAAGGTCAGAATATTTTGACTTCTGACTTTGAATGTAACACAGCATAAATGTAGAGATTTCTGGGGGTAAAATGCAACTGTGGATTGACTGACAGCGCTGTATATCTGAGAAATGTTGTTCACTAATTAAATCAACGCAGCATTTTTTTTTCTGCAGTATGGGATACAGTGTTTGAAATCGGCAGCCACATTTGCCAGCTACTCAATAGATAAACGTTGTTTTTGGCTGGTAAAATATGTGCTGTGGTTTTGCTGAACATACCAGCCAAAAACAATGTTTATCTATTGAGTGGCTGGCAAATTTTGGAATATAGCAGCCACAGTGGCAGGTGGGAAAAAATACATTTCCAACCCTAACAGTGGGTGATGAGATCAGTTTATCTAAATTTATAAACAGCTGAGTCAGGGTAGGAGAGAGTGTATGATGTTACATTTTGGAACGGAGCGGACCTGCCTGGTGTGTTAAAAACTTTTTTTTTGAAAGTAAAAATATAAATTAAAACAATAAAGAAATGTTAAATGTTGAGACAAATAAGTCTTCAAACTATTCCCTCTGAGATGGTTTGGTTTAGTTTAATTGAATGTAGACAAAGTTATGAGTCACTGTGGTGAATAAATTGGTCCAGCTCAAGCTACGACTGCAGCTCTTATCTCTAATGTAACAACTTCTTGCTCAAATCTTTAAATTCATGTCAAAGTTCTTCATTTTTTATTTCTATTTGAAATAGTGTTTTACCTACAGTGTTCCAACCACGTAGCTGGAAACATGCATGAAAAAATGAATGCAGAGGTGAAATGAATTCATATTTATTTTCTCACATGTTGTTCACAGAATAATCAACTATTTACATATCTGTCAGTGAATGTATGCAGCAAACTGAATTTGCTTTGCCATATTTCATGCAGTATTCATATATAATACAGCAAGTTGGCTGCGTTTAATCAAAATTTAATCTTCTTGATGAACTTTGCATACCACATGTAGGAAGTTGCTGCGCATAAACCATACCTAAGAGGGAAAAAAAGTGAAACAACAGTGGGTTATTTACAGCAAAACAGAATCCAGAAAGTCTTAGCAACGGGATTTAATAGTTGATTTACCTACCATGTGACTATATATTGCATATGTTCGTTCCTGAGTGTGATTCTGGTCTGTCCACCTATTGGTCCACCAGGAATGGTGCTCCCTGTATGATCATAATTAATGTTAATAACAAACATCTGTATTTAAGCAAGTGGATTTAACACGTCTTCCTCTGCACACTTGTGGAACAGTTATTACTAAGCATATGAGCCAGCTATATATTTGATCTGATTTTCACTTCAATGTATTTGAGTCAAAGAGCATCATGGACTTTGTAGTTCTTCAGACCTTACCGAAATCTGCATCAATGAAGACGGGCTCAGCTCCTGTGATGCTGGCCATGGCCTCCAGGTCTCGGTAATGCCAGCGGTTTCTCTCCACGTCGTTGTTTGGTACAAAGGGTTTACGAGTCTCTGTCAGCCGAACCACGCCGACCACATCCACTTCCCCTTCCACCTGCACACAGGCATTACTTCAATGTGTTAAATAAATCTGAATGAGAATATCAGTATGACTTCAGACAGTGTTTGATTCTGTGGTTTTTTTTGTGATGTTTGTGGTTTTGTGAGGTTGGCAATAGCTGAGAAATTAAATATAAATCCATGAATACAATTAGAGATGAGTGCTGTAAACCAGTTGAATCAAATGTTTACAAAATTCTCAGCAGCAGAAATGAGTTCACACATCCAAATCTGTTGTGTTGAACTTGTGTGAAATCTGATTGCTCCATGTGAGGCTTATTGCATTGTGGGTGATGTAGGCGCTCGGTTTTGATAAGGTAGAACATGTGAAGCAAAATAAGATAATATCTCTGGTTCTCAAAATCTTTTTGTTATTATTATTAACTGCCTGAGTCTATAGGCGTGCAATGCTAAACTGCTGGAATACTCCTTTAATAAAAAGACATTGATACTGATGATATGTCAGTGAAATACTAACCTGTCCCTTCATCCTGGTCTCTGGTCTGATCTTTTGCTTCGGCACGTATCCTCTGTTCACCAGGATTGTGATGCTGCGGGAGACGGAAGCACAGATCAGTGTGTGTTGGATGTTGAATGATACTGCAGTTTGTATTTTAACTCCAGGGTGTTTTGTCTGTTTTTTTTTTTACCCGAGGTCAGTGCAGTGGAAGGGAGTGATGACATTAGCACCGGTCTCTCCGCTTGACGACAGCCTGCCCGCCTCTCTGGCCTCCTTCTCCGGGTCGACCGGTGAGCGGGGCAGGATGTACAGCTCCTGTGAGTGGTCGTACCGCCCGCGCACCGTCACCCTCCTGTACTCGAGGCTTTTCAGCTCATGAGGACTAGGATGCAGGGAGAGATGCAGATTTGCACATTAATTAGATTTTTTGGGGAGGACAAGGACAAATTGCTGCATTTCGTTTTAATTTAATATATATGCATATTCCTAGTTCTAAAGTTATATAGCTGTATTGAGTGTATTGCAATGAACAACCTTTTTTTGTGTGACCTGCAGGTCAATCCTGAGTGTGTGTGAGAATAATCGAACGTGCACTTACTCCAGAGGGAGAGGAATGGGTTCTGCAGTGGTGAGTCTGTTCAGCTCATTGATCAGCTGGATTTTCCACTGACGCCGTTTCACCTTCACAGAAACACAAAGTATAACAAACCAGATGCACATCGGACACTTTTTTTTAAATGTGACAACACTAGTTGAATAATCTGTACCTGCCATGTACCCAGGCCGAAGGTGGTGGCAGGGATGAGCAGCAGGAACCATTTGAGAAAGGAGTCTTCTCCTTTCTCTGCTCCGGCTGCTGCGGAGCTCGACTGTCGCCCGAAGGTGATGAATCTGCCTGGACATTCACAGCACAGGACAGATGTGATTCAGTTACGCATTACATGACAAACACCTGATATTTTTTGTAAATTGTTCATTTTTGTAAGTCTCTTTCTGAAATAGTGTTACATTTATACATTATACTGTATATAAATGTTATTTTTCCCCATAATTTCCCTAAATCTGAAGACAATTTGCCCTTTAATTGAGTCAGTTTTATGCCTGTAGCCCAGTAATTTGATAAATATTGTGATTTTGTTGTTTTGGTTTTTTTAAGAAAACATACCTTTCAAACCAAATCGTGTGTTTTGGAGTTCTGGGTGTCTCTTATCCAAATAAAACACAACACCCTCTCCAGTGCTGAAAAAAAAATAATTTGAAGTCCAGCTCCATTTTGCACCACCCCTTCACGTCTCATAAATAATGAACAGTCCCTTAACTGAGTATTTTTACACTAGCATTGCGCCTTTTAGCTCGAGTAATAGATTTGAGTTCTTCTTTCACCAATGCTATTGTCTTTGTTTTGTCTGCAGTTGTATGATTGGCAGCTATTTAGAGTTTGCTTTCAGTTTTTTGTTTTAATTGTATGCGCGTTTTTAAGTTATTAAGAAAAACAGGAGTTCGGTGTCATAATTATATTTATTGCAGTGAGCATATTTTATTGATCTATTTATTTTTACCATCTGCGCGTTTGAGGAGCGTCAGTCTGGGCAGGAGCAGCGTCCTCTTGATGTAAACGACGTGCGTCTGCAATAATAAAAACCAGCTCAGACATCTGACTTTGAGGAGACTGTGAAGTTTGGGATGTAAAACTGCAGATATGAAACACGTGACTCACCTGTTTTTTGAGTGTCGTTAGCAGCCTGCTGGAATAAGTCATCGCTGATTTAAAAAAAGCCATGCTGAGCGAAAAAATCTACGAAGAGGTAAAATATCGATGAGACAACCGACTACATGACAGCTACATAACTGTTCAGAGGGGGGACTTCTTCTGGTGTTACTACTTCCGGTTTGGAGTCGCTCCGCCCCGGCATGTTTCCCACGTGTGTACAGAAATGTGTTGATATTTTCTGTCAGGGAGCTGCTGTCTTAATGTGTCTGTTTTAGCTACATTTGCTCGGTTTATTTGTCGACATGGACCTCGCCTCCAGGGACGCGTACATCCAGAAGCTCGCGAGCAAAGTGTTTTCTCCACGAGAGCAGGAGCCGAAGAAGAGACCGTTTGGTAATGTCGGCTAACTGTTTTAGCTTGTTTGCACCTTTTTCTGTGTCATTTTTCTGTGCAGTAACTGCAAATTTCGTGTGGAGTCTTATAGTTTATGGCTAAGTGTTTTTAGACAAACACCTAAGAGTAAAAAACATGTCCTCAAACTTGTGTGTTATTACTGCTGTTGACCGAAGGAGGCGCTGCACTGTTAAGAAGTCAAAATATATTTGTCAAAATGCCGCATTTCCCGGTGTAGCAAGAGCAATACTAGAAGTGAGACAAGAGTTGTCGATTTACAAAAAAAAAAGAATATTTGGAATCAGTATAACGTTTGGGTGATAAATGATGCAGAAATCTAAAATTTTCTTAATTTCCGCTCTCTGGTGTGATTTGCTGCTTTTCTTCGGTTTTATTTTTGCAAGTTGAAAGTCCAGTATGTAGGATTTAGGATCATCTCATAGCACAACTAGAACTTAATTTTCATAACTATGAAAATTAAAAATCGCTCTGTTTTTGATGGCTTTTAATGAGCCGTTTATATCTACATAGGGAGCGGTCCCTCTTCCATAGAGTCCACCATGTTGTTTCTACAGAAGTGCAGAACGGACAAACCAAACACTGGCTCTAGATAGGGTCATTTTTGCAAAGGCCACCTTGAGCTCCATTCCCACTGCACTTGCTACAGGAAAGTGTGCAATTGGCATTCACACCCACGTCAAATGACTCTGCTGTAGTTACAGGTATTTATCACCTCCAGCTCCAATCGGCATTGATGGGAACACAAGACCCAAGTGAACGCAGTAATTTTAGCTCCAAGATGCAACGATGCACTGCCACGAACAAGCGTCCATCTCCTCCTGGGTAGCGCTAAAATATGCCTCCAAATTAGTCTGCACCAAGTTTGAAAGAGTGGCTGAAAAAGTACGACATAAACCAATATAAGTAACCACTGTAGAGTTTTTAAAGACCTGTGCTGCTTTCTGCTATTTACCTGTTCTCCAGCCAGTCCATGACGTCGAATGGACTCACCAGTACACCCTGTGCAGGCACTCATTTTGGTTGTAAAGGGGTATGAGTTATCTTGCACTCATGGCACACGAAAGTTTAAGTTGCATGCAGTCTGCAGCCTCACCACTAGATGACACCAAATCCTAGACAGTAGACCTTTAAATTTAATCGATAAGTTTTGGTAAGATTTGCTCTACACAATTGAAGGCAGCGTTCCCTTGGAAATTATGACATTTTTCACTATTTTCTGACGTTTTACAGACGAAACGGTTCATTGATGAACCCTGTGTTTCCCAATCAGGGAAGACAGTTATAAGTGGTTGCAGCATTAATGTAGTGAGACGATTGCCTTGGCAAGTACAGGAAGTAAAACTAAATCCCAAGACTCTAAATTAGGTTTTTGGCAGAATTTTCTTTATTCTTTGCTGTTGTTTTTAGTACTGTGTTGTAGTCCTTTTCAGTGCTCTAAAAAACATTCAAATAGAGAAAACTGAGAGAGGAAAATTGCTTTAAGATCATCATGTAAGAAGATGTAAGAACATCTTACAATTTGTAGACATGAGACCTATATTGAGGGATAACAAAAAATATTTTGCTTTACATTAAGGGGTCACAAAAGGGGATAATTTTAAAAAGGTTATTTTACCTTTGTTAATCATTTGTTGCAGTGTTTAATGGGAGAAAGGGGGTGGGGCATTACCAGTAGTTTGACAGTTTTAACTGATTTTTATGGTCTCAAACACTGTAGAATGATTAAGTCTGGGAGGTGCTTGAAATAATTTAATTGTTTGACATAGTCATCACTTTCTGAGGGGAAGTATCACCCACAAAGTGTCCCCTGGTGACAGAGAGTCATCTGATTCTCTGACTTTTTTCTTTCATTTTGATGCTATTAAATTCCTGGTCTGGCAACTGTTAAAACTAATGCAATAGGTAAACATATACTGTTGAATTTATCAAATCATTAATACATGCATTTTGCTTGTGTGTGTAGCTTATTTCAAGAGTAAAAATGATGCCGGTCCTCCAAAAAAGAAGAAAAAGTGTAAAAAGAAGCACTTCAAAGAAAAGGGGCCAGATGAGAAGACACCTGCTCCGAAATCTCAACAAAAGCCTCCACCCTCACAGAAAGGCCAGTCCAAAGCAGAACTGAATGCGTCCAAAACTCAGAGCATAAATGGAGCGCAGGCACCTAAAGGTACAGTCAGTGTGTCTGTTACTCAGTCCCTTCCTGTTATTAATGTTATTGAAATGTGTTTCCTAAAGTCATATTTTCCTATTCTGTTCTTTTTTGAAGGAGGAAATGTAGAGTCCAACTTCTCCACAGTAGATCTATTACGCAAGAGACTTCACGAAAAGATCGAAGAGTCCAGAGGGCAGGTACGCAGTATTTAAAGACGGTGTAAACAATGAAGGACAACTGGACAAATTTAGGTTTATTTGTAGAATAATTTGAATGTATACTTCTACCACGCATTGATCAAGTTATGTGCTAACCTGCCAGAGTTCATTACAAAATATATGCATATCCATCCCTGTTTTATTTCTTTCATAGTTTATATTTGGCTACAGTTAGACTAACATGTTATTCTAATGTTTCATCAGGGAGCCCCAAAAGATGCAGCATCAGAGGCAGTCCAGGCAAAACGAGCAAAACGAAAGCTGGAACGGGAGCGCAAGAAGAGGAAGAGGAAAGAGTTTCGGATGAAGAAGCTGGCTGAAGAAAGTGGCCAAGAACAGCAGCAGCCAGAGATAAAAAAGGAAGCGGAGAGCGCCCCGGCTGCAAGCAAGAGAAATGAAACCGCCATCGTCTTCAACAAGGTGGAGACAGTAGAAGAAGGGTATGTAGATAAGATTCAGAAGAAGAAGATCAAGAAGCAGAGCATGAAAGGCCAGATAACACCGCTGACAGGGAAGAACTACAAGCAGCTGCTGAGTCGCGTGGAGGCTCGCAAAGCAAAGCTGGAACAGCTGAGGGAGAAAGACCAGGAGAAGGCCCGAGAGATGGAGGAGAAGATGAAGTGGACCAACATCCTTTATAAGGCGGAGGGCATCAAAATCAAAGACGACGAGGACATGCTGCGCTCGTCGTTGAAGAAGAAGGAGAAGAGGCGTGCTCAGAGGAAGAAGCAGTGGGGCCAGCGCAGTGAGAACGTCGTAGAGAAGATGCAGAAACGCCAGGACAAGAGAAGAAAGAACATCCAGAGACGCAAGCAAGTTAAAACAGAGAAGAAGAAGGACAAGGCGAGGAAGAAAGGCAGAGTGCTGCCCGAGGACTTGAAAAAAGTAGCATTGTAGAGAGAGCAGTGTGTGTGTCCTGTGATGTTTTTTGTAAAGACGAGAGACAATGTTTAAATAAGTAAATCGGCAGTGTGTTTAATTACATGATATGAAATTGATACTGCAGCTGCACATGTTGTTCCTTCAGTCCTGTCAAGGAGTAATATTATGTGTGTTACAGTCAATAAAATGTGATCACTAGGACATGAGTGGCAACCTCTGTTGCAGAATTTATTTGACCAAATATCCGTGTTGGTTTGAGTCTTCTAAAGGTGTGTAAGATTCAGAGGGATTTAGTGGTGGTGAGGACTGCAGATTGCAACTTGCTGAAACTATTACCAGTTACAATGCCCTCTGTTTATTATTCAGGAGGTTTTTACCAGAGCCGAATTATCTGTGGAGGTCTCTTCCACTCCAAAACAAATGGACCATGTGATCAAAACCCTTAAAAAAATTTAATAAAGTCTTTTCACGTTAAAAATTAATGTTTCCCATATGCTGTTTGGCATGTCTGTAATGGGCAGTTTGCCCACCACATGCTAATCCATATGCTAAGTGCAGGAGGTTTTAACCGGGAGCCAAGTTTTCCACAGGAGATTCTTTCTGTCCACTGAATAAAGCAGTTTCACTTTACAAATCAGTGGTTTTCCGAAGCTGCTCATTGCGGATAGGCCAACTACAGTGGCCAATGTGAAAACGCCTTGTAAACGGTCCTATCGAGAGCCAGTGTTTGGTTTGTCTGTTCTGTTTATGGACTGTATATTAAGATCTTTATATACAGTCTATGGTTCTTGTATAGAAACTATACGAGAGGAATCACAAAGTGTTAGATAACAATATTGATACTACAACCAGAAAGAAGTCAAATAATCTTAATTCCCAAAATATCCTCATTTAATTCTTATTGTGCTCACTTATTGTCTATAGAGTATAGAGTATTGTACAGTTGATGCCTGAGCTGGTTGTATGTGACACTTCCTTATGTGGTTACATGGTGGTATCTCATAGCTTTCCTCTTCAATGGCTTTAGTAGGGGTGTCCAACATACGGCGCACAGGCCTAAGCTGACCCACCAAAAAGTCCAAGCAGATGCACTGGACGACTTTGGACACTTTTTATTGATGTATTTGTGAAGATGTTAGTTTTCAGGTGTTTCAGAAGTTAAAAAGCAAGGAGCCGACTTCATGTAAACTGCTGCCTACAAGGCTTTTCCTCCCTGACCAGAGTATAGTTCCCTAAAAAAAACAATGGATATGGCTGTATTTAAAGATATTGAACATAGTGCAACATATTGACAATCAGAAGCTTCAGCCAAAATAATCTGTTTCATATGTTTATCCTAAAAAAATGGGAACCCTATTGCTAAGGCACTGACAAAACTCGACAGTTGAAAATGGTTTGTAAGGCAGAGGAAAAAAAAAAAAAAAATCAGAGTTACATCCGGGTAACTGCGTGCTGCGTCACGCTCCGCCCATGCAGGAAGTAGACATACAAACATAAGGTTGAGGGGGAGGCACCCTACAACACTTGACTTCTCCGTCCGCTCACCAGTAAGTCACTTTACTTTACATAAACGGTGTTGCAGATAAGGAAAAACAACACATTAGGAAATTTTGGGAATGATAATAATCAGGAAGCTTGCCGCTAATTTGATAACACGCCAGAGTTCAGTTAGAAACCATCATAAGGTGGGTAAAAAACTGACGAGACGCTTCCATAAAGAGATAAATGGCACCTTATATAATGTATTTTACTTTCAGATAATCATGTCACGGCGACTCCGTGCACGCAGAACAGACGAGGTGGACAAAAACATTTGGTAAGTGACAATAAATGACACAAAAGGACATACACGGCTCTTACTTTTAATGTTGCATCACGTTTAAAATCTCTGCTTGGACTGGCAGTCTGAACGCAGTCAGGATATTCATCTTAATACAGGATAATCCTTTGTGATTGGTGGAGCAGGGCTGTGGTACACAGCCTGGCTCCAAGTCCCTTTATGATACTTTCTAAATGTATTAAAATGACTCATTTGAATACTTAAATACTCAGTGCAGCTACAGACTGCAACAAGACAAAATTAAAAAAAAAAGAAGTGGTGTTGAGTAACTAAGTATATTGACTCAAGTTCTGTATGAAAGTATTACTTTATCTTGGTAAATATTACTCCACCGCATTTATTTTATAGTTCTGGTTTCAAGATACTTTGCTGATTTAGATAAATAATGTAACATGAGAATCATATAATACATGATAATCGAAATGGTTCGAAATGGTTCCAGGGACTCTGGTAGATCAAAAGGCAGAGAGCATAACATGACTATGATTTTGGGTTATTTTGTGGGTGTTAAATTCTAACTCATAATTAAGGTGACAGCTCTGCAGTGTTTGTTCTGTTTTGCACCAACAGGGTTGAATTCACACAGCTGGCAGCAGAGTGCAAAGCAGTGAACCTTGGACAGGGATTTCCTGACTTCTCTCCTCCTAAATTTCTCCAGGATGCTTTTTGTGAAGCTGTGAGTGGAGGCCCCCAAATGCACCAGTACACCCGAGCTTTTGTAAGTGGAATCACACATATTGGAACACGTAATTCTTCCTGTGAAAGTTAGGAAAGGTTGCTTAGGTTTAGTTAATGTTAGAGTGATTTTTAGGCATTTTTTACCACGATAAATGTTTGCAGAACAAAAAGTCAACATAACTTAATCACCTTATGTTTACATTTCCTTTTGCTCCTCAGGGACATCCCCGTCTTGTAAAAAGTCTCGCTAAATTCTTCAGCAGGATTGTGGGACATGAGATTGATCCTCTTGAAGACGTCCTGGTCACAGTTGGAGCTTATCAGGCTCTCTTCTGTGCATTTCAGGCTCTGATTGATGAAGGGGATGAGGTACGAGAATCAAGTCAAGTCAAAATGTTGAACAGTGCAGCAATGATTAGAAAATATAAAATCAGCAAACACATCAAACATGGACATATATTTAAACATAGTGAATGTGTGATTTAATCTGTGATTAAACACAGGTTAAGAAATTTTCAACTGAAGAAATTTAATGCCAAGAGACAAAGATTTCGCTCTTGGGCCTCAGCACTGGTGATAGCCGAGACTGCAGGCGTTACGTTTTCATTTTGTTTGTCCAACCCATTCCTGTGAGCACGATATCTCTGGAATGCCTTTTGGGAATTTGGCCCAAAAGTTCAGTGATGATCTATTTAGATTGTGGTGGTCATGGCTCAAAGGTCAAGGTCACTGTGACGTTGTCTGTCTCATTCTTGTGAACCCAATATCTCAAGAACACCTTGAACGAATTTCCTCAAATTTGGCACAAACGTCCACTTGGACTCAAGTATGAACTGATTAGAATTTGGTGGTCAAAGGTCAAGCTCACTTTGACCTCACAAAACATGTTTGTGGCTATAAATCAAAAATTCATACACAATTTATGACAAATATTCACACGTCTGTGGATGTAAACTGTTGGCACAACTTGACCGGTTCATAGAGGCATACAACTGCAACACAGTAATTCAAGTGTAAGTTTTAGTAATGTGTGTAAAAATACTACATATTCTAATTTTAGTTACCCTTTAAAAAAACTGATGGAAATTTGTATTTCAGGTTATAATTGTTGAGCCGTTCTTTGACTGCTACCAGCCGATGGTGAAGATGGTTGGGGGAAAGGCAGTCTATGTACCTCTGAGGCCAGTGAGTGGTTTCCACATTTTTTTGCACAATAGTTACAGAGCATGTTCGAACAGCTCAACCTGTGTCTTTGAGTACATGTACAAAAATGTACATCAACCTTTATTTCCTTTTGTTAAACATAAGAAAGTTGAGGGAAGTGCCGTCCTGTCGAGTGGAGACTGGGTTCTTTCTGCTGAGGAGCTGGCCAGTAAATTCACTCCACGCACAAAAGCAATCGTTATCAACACTCCCAACAACCCACTGGGCAAAGTGAGACATTCACCAGTTTAGTTTCTCTTTTTAAAGCCAGCTGAATAATGTGTTCTTGCACATAAACACGGTTAAAACATTTATGTCCGTTCCAGGTTTACAAGACTGAAGAGCTCCAAATGATCGCTGATCTGTGTATCAAACATGACGTGCTGTGCATCAGTGACGAGGTGTACGAGTGGCTGACTTATGACGGAAACAAGCACGTAAAGATAGGTGAGTTAAACAGAATGCACACAAAGTGTAAAGTCACCTTATGTGAATATATTAAATATTTGAATGTTTTGACAGCTAGTCTTCCTGGCATGTGGGAGCGAACCATCACTATCGGCAGTGCTGGAAAGACCTTCAGCGCTACTGGCTGGAAGGTAACGTACAGATTTTCTGAGTATTTAAGTAGTGTATTTTTTTTTTTTAGTACACAGAAAAATGACCTTTTTTTATTATCAGGTTGGCTGGGCCATCAGCTCTGGGCATATCATCAAACACTTGAAAACCATCCATCAGAACTGTGTTTACCACTGTGCTACAGCTGCTCAGGTAAACACATCATTCCTTGAGTATTTTAGAAACACTGGTAATAATAAAACATGTTTTTTTAGTGGTAACTCTTACAGAAGAAGTTTCAGATATAAATTTGGTTCCTCCTGTTGGAATATTTAGCAATGCTGCACAGCTATGACCATAATCAGGGAACTTTTATTTAGAACTTTGGCGTCAATACGAAAGCTTTCAAAATACCAAACAACTAATCTACTTTCAATTTAAAATGGTTATAAAGGAATATATGTTTTTTCCAACCTTTTAAAAGTCCAGCTTTTATAATCTGGAGGGATTTAGTAGTGAGGATTCCAGATTGCAACCAAATAAAAGTTTTTTTCTGGTTAGAATTTCTTCAGCCTTAATTGTTTAGGAGGTTTATGCACTGAATTAATCATTTTATGTTACAAATGAATGTTTCTCCAATGCTGTTTTGCATGTTGGAGACATGCTTAACTTAAGATAGAGGCATTTAAAAGGTTTTTAGCAGGAGACGAATTAGCTGTAGAGAGCTCAGTCTCCAAAAACAAATGGACTCAGTGATTTAAAGCAGTAGAAACACTGAATAAGGTAGTGAGTAAATTAGTTTCATGTTTAAAAAAATATTTGCCGTGTTTGTCTATTCTGGGCTGTTGTAGAAACATGGCGTTGAAACACGGTAATCTCAGTAGACAAGGACGCACTCCCTGTGTAGATATGAGCGGCACATTCTAAGGAAACAAAAACACACTGATTATTACTTTCAGGTGATTTTACACTAAAGAAAATATACCTGGTATATTCAATTTCTTCCAACATATTCCCTAAATCCTACACACAAGCTTCCTCCGTAAAATTTAAGGGGGAGTCATAGTTTAAGAGATTAATCAGACAGATAAATGAGACACACTTTGGTCATTTGGGAGCAACTTGACCAACAACTTTAATATTATATGGAAATGTTTAGAAAATGTTAAGGATAATTTTTCTTTTGCTTTATCAATTATTCATTTAATAATTATTTCAACTTAAGTCACACATCCCAAAATGTAGTTCCCATTTTGCTCCTCTCATCCGTCCCTGCCCTCACCAGGAGGCAGTCGCTCGCGGATTTGAGAGAGAATACGAGCTGTTTGGGACTCCAGAGAGTTACTTCCAACAACTGCCAGCGATGTTGTACCAGAAGAGAAAGAAGCTGGCCTCGTGCCTGGAGAGTGTGGGTTTGCAGCCCATCATGCCGGAGGGAGGCTACTTTATGATCGCAGACATCTCCTCTGTCAGTGAGTAAAGAGCAAACGGCTGCTTTCATCATCGTTCAAAATAATAAAACATTCAGATTTCAAATTTGTTCTTTGCTTACTGCAAGGGATGTACCAAAATATGAATACGTTATTTGGGAAGGCACATATACTAAAAAAGCAAAATACATTATTGCTATAGTTGCTTCATACTATACAGAGGGAAAAAATCATGACTGACATATCTGTGTGTCAGCTGTAATGTTTTTTAATATAGACTCATATCATTGTGGATGACCACAAGATAAAATGCCTATCTGATTGCAACATAGGACTTTGATGTCATCAACCAGTAATTTCATTTATCACACTTTATTAACAAGTGCTTGCTACTTTCTGTAGTCCTTCCCACAGAGCAGGGGGTGAGCTTAGAGCTAACTCTTCCAGCAGGTCAGGGTTTCTTATTCTTCACACATCGACTCCTTAAGAGCAAACTTTATGTGTTATAGTGGTAAAATTGTCACGACTAAGGACTGAGACATGAACAGAGATAAGACTGAGCGCTGCGCTGCTCTCTTAGGTGTGCGTTAGGTGTTTGAAAGCGCAAGAGAAAGGGGTGGGTGGAAGGTGGACTACTGCACACAGTGTTTGTGTAAATTGTTAATAAGTCACTCAGAACATTCTTTTGTCAATTTTTGACCTGACAAACTAAATCCGTGATATTTTCTGGAAAGCTTTCCTGAACCCACCCGGGACTTACAGGTGTGTCTACCCACAGTGCGCATCATAGTTCCCAACTGTCACTCAGGGAAACCCGGTATTGGCAAGAAAAAAGCCCAGGGCTGTATTCACAAAGCTTCCTATCGCAAAAAGTTGCTCCTAGTGACAAAATTCTAAGAAGATTCTCAGAATGATGATATTTCCCCTTAAAAATAAGACAAAGTGTTGCAGGGATAATGTTTGTGATCGATCTCATTAAAGATTTGTTCAAATGTGTCACCCAATACAATAATGATATAACACAGGACATAATGTGAGAACAACACTAAAATATTTGCAACTTAAAAGTTGTTACGGTGCAGCAGTGTGATCACACAAACAGAGCATTCAATCTCATATTGTGACGTAGTTCATTTAATCTTCACTGGGTGCCTGAACCTTCCAGGTTCATAAGAAGGAGTGTCTGTGACAACCAATCACATCTGTTAAAAGAATGCATCACACATAGCAAGAGGGTCAAACACAACTCCTCATAAATGTAACGTCTGTCCCTCCCTTGTTCAGAGTTATTTGGGAATTTTCCTGAATCACTCATAAACTAAAACAATTTGCTAGATTTTTTTAGGCTAAGTTATGCTCTCTTAGGATCTTCTCAGAATGTATGTGAATACGGCCACTGACGTTAAAAAAAAACAGTCAAAATATAAAGAAACACATACACAGCATTATTGGAATTTCAGATTATCTCCTTGTGCTAAGAGAGAGAGGAAAAGCAGACTACAATATGAGGATATGGAATGTATTTAATAATTATTTGCCATTGTTCAATCAATCTATTTGCGGTGTGTATTTGTTGAACGGACTGAGGAAATAAGTAAAAAATATCAGGCAGTTTAAAAAGATGTACACAAAAATAATGTGTTTGCTTTTTCTTAATAATTTTTTTTCTTCTACTTTTGCAAAGTACAGAAATAAGGGAGGGGAATATCAATCACACTAATGGTGGTAATGTTAACGGTTTTCCCTTTTTTTGGGTAGTGTTGTGATTATGTATGAATACATGGAGAGCATAAACAGAGTGGTTTATTGTGGGGATGGACACTGGCGGAGAGTTGATTAAGTGATGTTTTCATGTATTAATGTGTTAAAAAAAAAAACAAGGGTAGGACTAGACAAGCAGATTGCTTATTCCTACTTCTTTCAGACATGAAATGTCAATCCACATTGCTCATTTAAAATCACTGTCAAAAATCAATAAAATCACAAATTACTGCATCTTATTTGATAATGTTTTTGAATGTTTGAAATAAAGTTTTCTCAGTTCAGTTCAATAGATGCTATGAATGCACATCAATTACATTGCTGTTGTATATTATGGAAGAATATAACATTTGTCCAATTCAGCATGACTTCCTTCATAAACTATACCCACTTCTGCTCTTCTATGCAAATACAGATACAGATACTGATCATTTTGTTGGTTCAACAAATACATGTACAGATACAGATAATGATGTCCCAGTCGCTGCCTACCTCTGCTCATTTTTTTTTACAGAGGTGGACATCAGTGTCCAGAGCACTAAGGATGAATCCAATGACTTCAGATTTGTTAAGTGGCTAACAAAAGAAAAGGTAAATATTAAAGACTCAATTAATTCTGAATTTGTTTTGCTTAATATGGATAAATACATTTCTTTTAAAGCAATAAGACAAGTGTTGTAGTGTGTTTTGGTAAAAAGAAAAACTGATTGGATTTGTGTTTTTCTTCAACATTTAATTTTGGTCTGTGGTGATGTATTTGGAATATAATGCGTCTGATTTTTTCTGACTTTTCACGTATGATTTGTCTTTTTTTTCTGCAGGGTTTAGCAACAATCCCCGTCTCTGCATTCTACAGTCCAGAGCACAGACAGGAGTTTGACAAATATGTCCGATTCTGTTTCGTCAAGGTAAGTTCAACATCAGGAACGGAAATTTTTTTGATCCCTCTCCCGCGTCGCTCTTTGACTCACTCTGACTCTCTTTGTCTAACAGGAGGACTCAACTTTGAACGCAGCAGAGGACATCTTGAGAAAGTGGAGTCAGGGACAGTGAAACCGCCCACGATTACAAGTATTATCCATCCAGATTTTACCAGGCTGTTTAAAGCAGCTTGGGTTGCGTCCTCAGTTAAAATTAGCCATATTCAGTGTTTGTGTGCGTGTCTGTGTTAACGCACAGTCAGGTACTTGAAGACAACGTCCACTTTTAGTTTGTCCTACTGCAACTGTAAAAGCAGTCAGGTTTCGACAAAAAAAAAATTCAAATGCTTCTGTCCAATGATTTCAAGCACAAATTCAATGTCATGATTATTTCTAAGTAATTTTAAAGGATTTTTTTCAGTTTTAATTTGAATGATGTCCACCTACTGCATTTCACAATTTAACTACAGAGATATTTGTCCTGGATCAACAAAAATAGTTAAATAAAGCTTTTATTAAATGTATACTTTCTCTGTCTCAGTGTTTGTTTTCTTTGCGACGTTGTCTTCAGGTGACTGCCTTTAAGACACAGGAAAGCTTCAAAATTCATGAGCAGGGAATTTATTGGCATAGTTTATCTTGGAAAACAAAACGTGAGACCCTCTTAACCTTTTGAAAAAAACAGACTTTTAGACACAGGACCTGAGTTGCTAAAGTGCTAACTCTTTCCAGGATTTCAGGATTCTTTTTTGGGGCACTTATTAGCATCCCTCTTGGGTCAGGCAGGTCAGGACTGGGTCATGGTTTGTGGAAAGAAACATTGCTGTTTAGTTTCTCAGTTTCTTTTTTCAGTGCTTTGAGCACCGCAAGCCGAGTGCCATCGAGAGGAGGCAGACAACGCTCTGCAACTCACACCAAAACTATCCAGAGTAATAAACACCACTACAGGTGCAAAGAAAATATTTTTTGATTTTAAGGTGAACAGTCCCTTTAAGAGTAGAGCGGTTGAAGATCATCAACAAAAAAGTCTCGTTTTTCTATTTTCCACATACTGTCTAAGCAGTAACACCATCAAAACTTGCACAAATTCTGTTAAGATAGTAAATAAGCCCATTGCTCTGTCATTACTGTCTCTTGCATATTGTGTGTAGCGCTGTGTGACATTTTAAACACCTCAGGACTCTTACAGGGAAACAAAAGTGGTGTCATATAAAGGTACAGGAGGTTGAAAGGTTGCGGGAAGGAGGGGTGGAGGAGACTGAAGTTTGTTCAATTAGAAACCATCAACAGGTGAGTACAGCAGCAACAGCACTGAAGAGACATTTCTATGATAACTGAAGCTTTTAGTGTATTTGAAATCTGCTTTAATTTCAGATTAACATGTCTGGACGACTGTATGCGCGCAGAACAGACGGCGTGGACAGCAGTTTGTGGTAAGTGATAATGACACCGGTGGACTTTTGACACCTGAGCTGGAGTGAGTTTATTGACACCAGTAAAGTTCAGTCAGCCCGTCAGCAGAGAGCTCTTTGTTGTGGAGTATAAACTGTTTTTAATCAAACCAACCAACTTTGGCTGTAGAAGATAGGAGTTTGGAGTTTGATACAGCTGAGCCTATTGGGCGGCTTCCTCTCCTGCTGGATGTATCGATCATGTTTTCCTCAGCTCCTGCTTAAATGTCCTGAACTTTGTCCTCAAACAGCAACATGAACCCTCAGTTCACTATTAGTTCATTCATTTTTTATTAATTTATTGAAAATCAAAAATCAACTTTTACGCTTTCATACAAATGCAACATTAACCCTTTGAAGCCTGTGCAAATCAGCATGATTTCTTAAAAAAAATATTGGGAAAAACCCCCCACAATGAGCAATAAAAGAGGAAATGACCCAAAATTGGCAAGAAATAAATAAGAAAATTATGTGGAAAAAAGGAAGTTTAAAAGTTAAATTGTGGGAAAAAGTGCTTAGAAACTATAATAATTCTGTTTCATAACTTTAATTATGTAATCATGATAACCATAAATTTAGCTTTCTTCTAGCTTTTTTCCCCTAGCTTTTTGAAAATCATTTTCTGAATATACTTATTCTTTGTCATTTGTGTAACATTTCCTACCAGGTTGCTCACGGGTTTTCATGTTTTTGAAAGAAATCCAATCCATTTGCTCAAGATTCAAAGGATTAAATACCAGTGAAAGGCGTCCGAAAGCAGCAGAGGAAAAGTGATGTTTCAGGTTTCAAAGGCTTTATAACAGTAAACAATACAAATAAGACAGCAGGTCTTATGATACTAGCAAATCAGTATCATAAGACCTGATAACTGGGCATGTTTCCTGATTATACTCTTTAAATTGTGTATTATGATGTATTTATTTCTCTTCTAAAATATTGACAACTGTAGATCCAAGAAAGTATTTATGGAGACGATAAGAAGCAAAAATTGATAAATATTTTTCAAAATAAATTTTCTGTCTATTAACAAAGCAATACTGTTCATTTTACACAAGGGGTTTTCCTTTTACGCTCTGCAAACTTTTATTTTCTGATATAATCATCACTGATATTCGGGCATTTTAGTTGATGAATATCATTGTAAGACTCTAGTTCTAAAAACCTTTATTCTTAAGCATGTCTTAATGTCGTTTACAGTTTTTATTTACTTTAAGTTTATTTTACTGACTAGTCATTATTTAGATTTGATGCAAATTTCCCCACTGTGGGACTAATAAAGGATTATCGTATCGTATCGTATCGTATCGTATCGTATCGTATCGTATCGTATCGTATCGTATCGTATTGCATCGCATCGTATCGTAAAGTATCGTATCATAAAGTATCGTACCTTAAATGACTGGAGTAGAGAGGGCTTGGGGCATATTGTTAAAGACTGTTGTTTAGACTACATTGTGTTTAAATTTCTTATAGTACTATTTACCTTTACAGATAATTTTGACAATGTCATCTTTGTGCTTGACAAGCAGTTTTGCACCAACAGGGTTGAGTTCACGCAGCTGGCAGCAGACTACAAAGCAGTGAACCTTGGTCAGGGATTTCCAGACTTCTCTCCTCCCGAGTTTCTCCAGGATGCTTTCTGTGAAACTGTCAGAGGAGGACCTCAAATGCACCAGTACACCCGAGCTTTTGTAAGTGGAAACACACACTTTGGAACACGTAATTCTTCCTGTGAACATTAGAAAAGGTTGCTTAGGTTTAGTTAAGTGATTTTAGACATTTTTTTTGCCTGGATAAATGTCGCAGAACAAAAAGTGATAATCACCTTCTGTTTGCATTTCCTTTTGCTCCTCAGGGACATCCTCGTCTTGTGAAAAGTCTCGCTAAATTCTTCAGCAGGATTGTGGGACATGAGATTGATCCTCTTGAAGACGTCCTGGTCACAGTTGGAGCTTATCAGGCTCTCTTCTGTGCATTTCAGGCTCTGATTGATGAAGGGGATGAGGTACGAAAATATACTCAAGTCAAAATTTTGAACATTTGAGAGATGATTAGGAAAAGAAGAGGAAAATGGGAAACATTTGTCTTTCAGGTCATAATTATTGAGCCGTTCTTTGACTGCTACCAACCGATGGTGAAGATGGCTGGAGGAAAGGCGGTTTATGTCCCTCTCAGGCCAGTGAGTTCAAAAACATCTTTTGTCACCTCTGTTTAAATTCATACATCATATTTTTGTGTGTATAAATTGGAGATTTCTTCTGTTCTCCCTTAACCTTAATACAGTTTTTACACAGGTTATGTAGACTGATGCCAAATTTCAATATGAAGTATTTTGATATAAAAAAAAACCTTGATATAATTTTTTATATCATTTGAGGTATGTTTTAATGTTTTGTAATATGGCCCCGACATCACTGTTTTTCTTAATGTTTTCTTTGTAATTAATTGAATTATTGATTGGCAATTGTTTTACCACCCTGAGTGTTCCCATGGTTAACCACACCTGCCATCATAGAGCTCATCAACCTAAATATAAGTGTGTTTTCATCTTTTCAAACATTTAAACCTAACAAAGATCCAAGTAGGATAGAAATTTTGTCTTTAATAAACTTGTGTGGCATGGAGTAAGTGTGCAGGCGTTACTTTTTTACTCGTGTACATTTATATATTAACCTTTAAGGGTTTTTTTTCTTTTGAAAAGTCTAAGAAAGTTGAGGGAAGTGCCGTCCTGTCGAGTGGAGACTGGGTTCTTTCTGCTGAGGAGCTGGCCAGTAAATTCACTCCACGCACAAAAGCAATCGTTATCAATACTCCCAACAACCCACTGGGCAAAGTGAGACATTCACCAGTTTAGTTTCTCTTTTTAAAGCCAGCTGAATAATGTGTTCTTGCACATAAACACGGTTAAAACATTTATGTCCGTTCCAGGTTTACAAGACTGAAGAGCTCCAAATGATCGCTGATCTGTGCATCAAACATGACGTGCTGTGCATCAGTGACGAGGTGTACGAGTGGCTGACTTATGACGGAAACAAGCACGTAAAGATGGGTGAGTTAAACAGAATGCACACAAAGTGTAAAGTTGCGTAATATTAACCCTTTGAAACCCAGAGCGACTTTCCTTGTAGTACTTTCAGATGCCTTTCACAAGTATTTAAACCTTTGAACCTTGAGCACATTAGTGCAATTTCTGTTAGAAACATGGGGGGAAAAGGCAATGAGCAACTTGGTAATAAATGTTTTACAAAGTGCAAGAAATTTGATTTAGAAATTTCTTTTTAAAAAGCTAGGGGAAAAAAAAGAACAAAGCTAGGGAAAAAGTATTCATAATAATCACAGTTACATCTTTAAAAATATGTTACTAAACTCTTTGTTTGTTTTTTTTTTTACTTTTCAGCTAGTTTTCTTTGGGTTTTGGGTCATTCCTTCTTTTTTTGCTCATTGCCTTCTTCCAATGTTTTTGAAAGAAATCAAGCCAGTTTGCTCAGGTTTTAAAGGTTTAATATATGAAATATTTCAATGTTTTGACAGCCAGCCTTCCTGGCATGTGGGAGCGAACCATCACTGTCGGCAGTGCTGGAAAGACCTTCAGCGCTACTGGCTGGAGGGTAATGCACAGACTACCACAGTTACAAAGTCACATTAGTCGCTGCACTACAACTTACGTTTGTTTGTTTGTTTGTTTGTTTGTTTGTTTGTTTGTTTGTTTGTTTGTTTGTATGTTTTCAGGTTGGCTGGGCTATTAGCTCGAAGCAAAACATCAAACGTCTGAAAGCCATGCATCAGATGTCTGTCTTTGATTGTGCAACTGCTACTCAGGTAAAGACATCATTTTTTGAAGATGATAAATATTGTTATTGCAATGAAACATTAATTCATAAGCTTTTATCACAAAAGGCAGCTATAGCTCTGGTATTAATTATTTGCATTTTTGCAAAAGCTTGAAGCTGCTTCAGCTTTTTGTCTTGATTCTTGAAACCATTTATTTTCGTTGTTTTGTATTACAGGCACGTCTGCATATCTGTGAGTGTTTTAAAGGGGACCTATACCAAATTCCATAAGACTGTCCAAAAATATTAGTAAACATGAGCAACTCTCTCCCAAAATCCAGAAACGGAGAGTGCTAACACTACAACGTGCAATGTCATACAGTAAAAAGTCTCAAAACGTGTTTTTGGCCATTACAAGAATTCATGCACTAATTATGACAAAATTTCATGCAAATGTCTAACAGGACAGAATGATGAAGTGCTCATATTTTTTATCCAAAAGGTCAGTTTCATTGTGACATCATAATGTTCTGCAAAAAAAATGTTTTTCTGACATTCAACGTTAAACCATATGGCCGATAACGCTAGCTTTTTTTTTTTATTCTTTTTTTTTTAACAAGCTCTATCATGGCACTTTTTTTGGCACCTTATTTACACTAATATAAATATTTGTTTTATTTTTGTGTATATTTTTCCACATGCTCATACAATGACTTGAATACAGATCAGTGTGTTTATTTATTTAATTTCGTTTTTAATTTATTTGCATGTTTGTTTGTTTGTTTAAAGAATGGTGGGGAGGATATATACTCAGCTGGAGGTTTTCCACTTGAAAAGTCAGCTTGTCAGTGCTCTCTGGTGGACAAACTGTGTAATAGTGACACTGTTCCTAAATTATCTCAGACCTCAGGTTTGGCCTATCTGTGCTGAAATGCGTTTATTTTGTGCAACATAAACCAATATAAGTATCTTTGTAAAAACCTTATATCGGCCAATATGATGCAAATTTATTAGTCTAATGTAAAGTCTGATTAAAACATGTTAGAAAGACGCTTCGGGGAAATATAGATAAATTTCCCCCTTTCAAATTTTCTCAAATTTAATTTCCATAAGCCTTGTTGACAAGGTTATTCTCTCTATCAGCCAGATTTCATGGATGATATCATACACTGTTCAACACAAAGTCATTTCTTTTCTAGCATCTACATGAAATATTTAAAGTATTTTGTTTAATATTTGTAGATGTTAAAAGGAACAAAAAGGGTTTGTCTCACTTAATTTTTTCTCCAAATATATAGCTACTAATCCTTACAAGATATATTCTGTTTTATATCTGTTTCTGCATGTAATGTTCTGTTTTAGTCCTGTGTATCTCCTTCTGCTTTTCTCATCCGTCCCTGCCCTCACCAGGAGGCAGTCGCTCGCGGATTTGAGAGAGAATACGAGCTGTTTGGGACTCCAGAGAGTTACTTCCAACAACTGCCAGCGATGTTGTACCAGAAGAGAAAGAAGCTGGCCTCGTGCCTGGAGAGTGTGGGTTTGCAGCCCATCATGCCGGAGGGAGGCTACTTTATGATCGCAGACATCTCCTCTGTCAGTGAGTTCTCCAGTTTCCCTCCCACTAGACTGGTTTCAAACCATTGAATTTATTTCGATCTTAATTCAAAGGTAAAATAAAGAACATCTCAACTGATTTCATCTGTCATTTAATAATCAATATTCTGTTGTGTCATTTATTGCTGCCTGCTAAACACTTCAGAGCCTTTTGCACCACAGTGACTAAATAAACCAAGACAGCTGCAGATTGAACACTTTATTTTTTAGGAGAGAACAGTGTATCTATGACTAACTTTTACTTTTTCTCAGAGGTGGACCTCAGTGATTCCATGAGCTCTGAGGATGAACCATATGACTTCAGATTTGTTAAGTGGCTGACCAAAGAGAAGGTGAAACAGAAAATATGGTGAAAACTTTATTGAATTTTATTTCAGATAAAAAAAAATCAATCTAGATCAATAATGTAAGTGTTGTATGATATGCAATATTTACATTGTCTTGTTTTATTTCCTCTCAGCTTCTTTTGATGTTTTTTGGCTTTTTTGTCCTCAGGGTTTAGCAACAATCCCCGTCTCTGCATTCTACAGTCTGGAGCACAGAAAGGAGTTTGACAAATACATCAGATTCTGTTTCGTCAAGGTAAACAAATGTTGATTTCTTACACTGAGCTGAATCTGACTTTGATTCTACCGTTTCATCATGTTGCTCTTTGACAGTCGTTCTGAAACTCATTCTTTTTTGTGTAAAGGAGGACTCCACTCTGGATGCAGCTGTGGGAATACTGACAAAATTTGGTCAAAGGCAGTAATACCATTCACAAAGTGGTGCACACGCAGTCATACAGTCTTGTCCCCCCAAATGTACACTTAAGGGTACTATAAGGTGCACAAACACAGCTTGGATTTGCAGTTTTTATTCGCACTATACTGGTTAAAGGACACAGTCTTTCAAACTCTGCATCCAAAAGGTTAAATAAAGCTTTTAAGAAATTCTTATCTTCACTTAGTTATCATTTCTTAACTTCTCTGTTCCATAGCCTTATTGGCACAGTGTATGTGCTATAATTAACGTGAATGGACTTTTGGTATCCATAAACTGTGTAAACAACCTAAAAATTAAATTAAATTAAATTAAATTAAATTAAATTAAATTAAATTAAATTAAATTAAATTACAGATTAAAAAAGCATTATTTACAGCAATAATCGATCAAAAAAAAAAAAAAAAATCAAACATTAAGAATATCTTGTAGTTGTTGTTATAATCAGCCTTAAACATAATTGCCCGTTTTAGGATCTTAATTCAAGTAAACAGAAACAAAAAGTAAACAGTTGAAGGACAAAACCTCTATCTAATCTCAGTTATGTGTTAAGAATGTGCATTTAATTGATTTAATAAAACGTTCGGCTATTTTCAGCCAGATCCAGACAGTTTGTGACCACAATCAACGGACTTTTATTTTGAAACACGAATTGCGACCCGGAAGTGTCTAAACTTCACGTGTTGGTGCGTGTAAAAATGTCTACCGGCGTTGCAGCGAAAAGACCCAAAACTGTGCCCTCTCAGGTAACATTACTCTATTGTTTTACAAAACTATATTGCACTTTTTTCGTGGCATCAAATATAATGTGCCTGTGGATTTTTACAGCCGGAAGAGAGGGTGGACTGGAAGAAAAGGAAAGCAGAAAGTGAGTAAACAGTTAGCTACATGTAGCTAAACAGCTAAATGTGTTTGGTTAAAGCACGCTGTTTATTTCTTATAACGCCAATTTTAAGTGTCTAAAGGTGTCTTTGTTGAAAAGAGATGTGTGTATGTAGTTTATTTTATATAACATTAAGTGACGTAGAGTCTTAGTACTTCCTGTGATGTTTTAGTAAGTATTTGGTCAAAAGTTAGTAAGTTCTTGTATTTTTAAACTCTAAAAAAGTATTGCCATGTAACATTTATCAATTAAGATGCAGAACCGCGCTCATAAAACTGGATTTTATTGATTAAGTGTCCCCAAATCTCCAATTTGTCTGAAAGGGCTTTAAAATTTGTGATATGATAGCCTTTATTGTAATGCTTGTTTATCTTTTGTGACATGATCTCTTTTTTAAGCTGAAAAAGGTTCACACATACATCCATCCTTTATTGATTTATTTTTAATCAATCATGTACAATAATTGGGGAAGCAACTCATTAAAAAATGATCCATGTTTAATTTCTGTGAGATTATGGTAAGCAGAATAGCATTAGCAAACTCTTGGTTGTTTCTTTTACCTAAATATAACATATTAGTTTTGTTTGAGAACCACTGGGGGTTTCAGGATGAGTAAAAAAAAATCTTTTTGTCAAAATCATTTATTTTTATGCCATTTTTTCTGATCTTTGTTTGTTTTTTTTCTGTACCTGCTGGCTACTTTCACCTGCATAGCCCTCTCCAAATCCTTGGAGGCCACCAACTAATGCTTATTTTCCTCAGCAATTAATCTGCCAGATGTATTTTTGATTGTTGATTAATAGTTCAGTCTAAAAAATTTTAGAGTGTTTAAAAATGTCATAATATCTCAAAGTCCAAATGGAAATGTCTTGCTCTTTCCTAAAAAACAGTCCAAAACCTAAAGACAGTCAGTTTACTACCATATCAG
This sequence comes from Plectropomus leopardus, assembly GCF_026936395.1. Taxonomy (NCBI): domain Eukaryota; kingdom Metazoa; phylum Chordata; class Actinopteri; order Perciformes; family Serranidae; genus Plectropomus; species Plectropomus leopardus. The sequence continues at coordinate 8,450,613 of NC_142195.1, forward strand.
ATAAAAAAGGCTAAAGCAGCAAATATTCACAACCAATAAACTGGATCATCTCTGCTTAAACAAGACCTGCTTGATTATTAAATAAATAAATAAAAGTACTGCTAATTAAGTAATAAACTAATTGTTTCAGCTCTGAACTCTTCAGATGGAATCAAACCCGAGGGTTAAAAATCACGCTTGGGTTGACCTGCTAATAAACTTAAATGGGGTCACATGTAGGTCTTACCTCATTTTTAAAGATCACAAACTGAAAAGGTTTCAATTTGGATATCTTAAGTCTGTCTTACATATGTTGTATTTTCTTATGAATGTCAATTGTTGCTCCTCGATGACAGTAAAAGAGGCTAAGAAGAAAAAGAAAGAGGGTAAGCTGATCAAACAGTTGGAAAAGCAGAAACAGCAAGACGCCGCAGATGGAGCGCACCATGAACAAAGCCAAAACAAAAAAGGTAACTTTGTGATTTTATGTCATGGATTGCTGTTATAGATATGAATGGAGCGCTGTAATGTGTGACGTGTGCATGTGTCCGTTAGGTCGGGCTTACACGGTGAGCGTGGCTCTGCCAGGCTCTGTCCTGGATAACGCTCAGTCCACTGAACTCCGTACATACCTGGCTGGACAGATCGCCCGAGCCTGCGTCGTGTTCTGTGTCGACGAGATCGTCGTGTTTGACGAACAAGGGGAAGATGTCAAGTAAGTTAACCCTCAAAGACCTGGTTCGACATCTTTTTTCTTGTGTTGTGATGCCTCTTACAAGCTATTTAACCCTTTAACCTGAGCAAATTGGTTTGGTTCCTTTCAAAAACGGGAGGGGTGGGGGGGGACTGAAAATTAGTTTTAAAAAGGGGGGAGAATTATTAGAATAAGATCAAAAACTTGGGAAAGATATCCAGAAAAAATACATTTTGAATCATTGTATTTATACATTTAAAATTATGTTACAGGAAGAATGTATACATATATTTTACATTTTTTTTGTTTTTTACCTTTTAGTTTTTTACTAATTTTCTGATAATTTTCGTGAAACTCTTTTACTAATGTCTTGCTAATTTTTGGGCCATGTGTTGTTAAGTTCCCCATTTCTTTCTCCCTGGAAAAAAACACTCCCCTAAACCACCACAAAGCTAATAAAAAAAGATTTTTTTGTCCACAGGAGCGTTGAAGGAGAATTTAAAGGTGTTGGGAAGAAAGGACACGCTTGTATTCAGCTTGCCAGAATACTTCAGTACCTGGAATGTCCACAGTAAGTAGGACTGTATTAAACCAGATCACAGATATAAGCTTATTTTATCAGATTGAGATTACAGCTTTTCTTCTCCACCAGGTATCTGCGCAAGTGGTTTTTCCCAAAGCATCAAGATTTACAGTATGCAGGTGAGAGTAAATCATATTATTTCCATACATTCATTTACAGCAGGGGTTTTCTGGCTCTGACACTGTGTTGTGTCCTTCCCCAAAAATTAGAGGATCTAGTCAGCGGTTTCTGTTCGCAATGTACCCACAGATGCTCTGATAAATATCACAGGGTTACTTTGATACTGAAAAAAAGCCATGATTATCAGGCCATTTCTGTGGTTATAAGGAGCTCATGTTTTCTATAATTTCCATTGAGATATAGCCTATTGATGTTCAGAGGATCTAAACATGATTGTGTGTGTGTGTGTGTGTGTGTGTGTGTGTGTGTGTGTCTGTCTGTCTGTCTGTGTGTCTGTGTGTTCAGATTTGACTTAGTTGTGACTCTGAGGAGTACAATGACACAAAATGCTGCAATCAGGCACAAAGCTATACAGCATGGTATGATTTTTGCTCAACTTATTAATACACAGATACCACTTGTAAGAGTATTTAAATCATTAGTATTAAATATATAAATATATAATAATATAAAGACACACTTAACCTTTGGTAGCCTATAAGAATAATAAGATGAATTGCTTTCTCAGGCCACTTGATACATTTTGCTGCAATGAAAATGATGAAGATGAACAGACTGAAAATTTTATCTTCTTAGAGAAAACAATTTTTTGGACATAATTTGCATTAAATTGTCCCAAATATATCTTATCACAATACTCAGCAATTGCGACATGTTTAAAATTGCAATAATATTGTAATGTTGTTGGTCCTCTGGTGATTCCCACCTCTAGCTTGTTGTGTTATTCTGAAATAAAGTTCTGTCTATATTTTGCTACTGCTTCTGACAAATTGTGTATAAATTAGGGCTGTTAAACAGTAAGATTTTAAAATCACAATTAATTAATACATTTTTTCACCACATGTTGTCAATTCTATTATTTTGCATTTCAAAACAGTTGTGAAGTCCATATTGACAAGGTGAAGCAACGCTTACCAGATTGTCTTGATTAGGAGTCAGACGATACCAAAAAAACCTCATTGGACCATTGAAAAGGGGGCATGTCTGTAAAGGGGAGGCTCATGGGTACTCACAGATCATTCAGATGTCTGGAGGTCAGAGGTCAAGGGACTCCTGTTAATAAATGGCCGTGGCATTTTTCCATTGCCAAAAATGTAGCCTAACTTTGCCGCGTTATTCCGCCCCCTTATTGAGAAGCTAGCATGAAATGGTTGGACCACTGGATTTATGAAGTCTTCCTTTTCAAATGAGTTTCAGGTGATAACAGTATCACTGTAGCTTTCAAACTCAGCCTGGTGCAGCCTCGTAAAGATGGGAATGTTGGCCGGCAATTAATGCAAATTTAAAAAATAAACTCAATAAACTCTAACAATTTCCATTCTTTTGCAGCAGCTGCACCAGTAACAAAAGCAACCTGTTATTTCTGTTTCCTGCTACACAAGAATCACACAGGACTATTGTCTCTGCAGCAAATTATACAGAGGGTGTATTTTCGATTGTATCATCAGTGCAATCAGGACTTCAAAATGAAGGCGAAAGAAGACATGTTTTCACGTTACTGGCCTTTTTTTTTCTTACCAGGTTTGCTGAACCCTTTAGATAGCCCTCACCACATGAGGATCGATGATGAATCAGAATACCGGGAAGGAATCGTCCTCGAGAGGCCGATCAAACAAGGAAAAGGCTCATTGGTTAACTGTGGAATGAGGAAGGTGAGCACGTCATAAAGGTCATCATCCGATGCAACATCATGATCAAAAATATCGCCTTTACAGGCTGCAACTAAAGATTAGAGGCCCAAAGTGTAGGATTTATCGATATATATTGGAAGTTTATTCTCTTAGGTGTATTATCACCTACAAATAAAAATTGTCCATCTTTTTACAGTAGCCCAGAATGGACACACCAAACACTGGCCCTAGACAGGACCATATATTTTCAAATCAGCCACTGTAGTTTTTTTTTTTTTTTTTGCATGAAACTGTTTTATTTAGTGATATAAATCATAGTCGGTTTGTTTTGGAGAGAAACACATCTCCATGGACGATTTGACTTCCAGTAAAAACCTATAGAACATCTGGATTTTAGGTTATCAGACAAAAAAGTGAGCGCACAATAGCAGGTGCTGGGTTAGCAGCCAGACAACTTCATTCAGTGTTTTTACCAGTTTATATCACGAGTTTATGATCAAAGAAAATTTCAGAAAATACTCATATTGAACAGACTAAAACCAGTGAATTTTTGCCTTTTTTGTGCCTTAACAAATGAGTCAGAATTGTTGCAGATGACTACAAGTCTGTTGATTTGATCATAACTCAAATAGCTTGAACTCTGTCCACCTGCAGGATGTTCGGATCGATAAGCAGCTGCAGTCTGGACTTCGAGTCACAGTGAAGCTCGATAAGACACAGAATCAAGGTAATTTTGTCCGTCTGATGGACATTTTTATTGTTTGATTTATGCTTTCTCTGAGAAAGTTCCTCAATATGTTTTAAGATTCTGCAAATCAGTTCAGTGTGTGTGTGTCTGTCCATCATCCTCAGAGAGTAAACTGTGTAAAGGCGTGGTGGTGGCTCCTCACCTGCCCAGGACCGAAGGAGGTCTCTACTGGGGTTACACTGTCCGCCTGGCATCTTGCCTCAGTAGGTTTTCCACACTTGTGAGACATGTTTTTTCCAGATTAACCTCCAACGTCATGCCAACCTGAAAACATTGTTTTGATAATACAGGTGCAGTTTTTACAGAGAGTCCGTATGAAGAAGGATACGATCTGACGGTTGGCACATCAGAGCGAGGCAGCAACGTCGACCAAACAACTCTGTCACCTTTCAAGTATGTTCAGAGCCAATAAGCGTCATATATTTTTTTAATTAGACATGCCAGACTGAAATATACAAACAATTACTTGATGAATTGCCACCAAACACAATAACTTTGGCGATTTCATAACTTTTCCTCTTTCACCATCATCAGGTCAAAATTTAAATTTGTCTAGAGCAGTTTATACACATGTATCAAAAAGTGTACTCGCAGAATCAAAGATAAACATAATCCCTATGTTAAATTATGCATCCCTCAAGTTCCCTAATGATTACATTTCTGTTTTTTTCATTGTTTACATGCACATTATTATCATGCGCAACAGGATAAAAATACTTTTTTCTGGGACTTCAGGGCTCTAGAGTCAGTGTCGTTGCTGGTCAGTGTAGGCTTTATCATTTGTATATCATTTGTATATGGCATAGGTAATTCTCAGAAGAATTTTTTTAATAACTCCAACCTCAGAAAGCCCAATCATCAACATAACTGAACACCCTCGAGTGCATGTGGGGCCTTCAGTGTATAGCAATGCATCATATTTAATGAGCTGGTCGTTTTTGGTATGTAAAATAATTAGTAACTAAAGCAGTTAAAAATATAGTGAAGTAAAAAGTACAATACTTCCCTCCCAAATGTAGTGGAGTATAGCTTGGCATAAGATGGATACACTTGAGTACAATTTCAAAGTAGTTCTACTTTACATAAGAACAGTACTAGAGGAAATGTACTCAGTTACTTTCCACCAGTGCATGTTGTAAAGCTAAATGAAGTGATCATGGTAAACATTATACCTGCTAGACATCTGCATGTTAGCTTTGTCCTTGTGTGTCCTTTTGTTATGTTTGTCAGCTAGCTTAGATTAGCATTTAGCTCAAAGCACCACTCACAGAGGGTTTTTTTAAACACGGGTAAACCTGCTAAATACTGTATTTCCCACTGCCAGTGAACAATTTGTCTGACTCTCTGTAAGCTTTTGTGTGTGTTTGGGTTGTTTTGTTGGTGTGTCCGTGCAACATCATGGACAGGCAGGAGAACAGGTAAACAGTTGACAGCACCAAGGTCAGAGGTCTTTGAAAACTTTTCAGTGGTTTCTACATATTTCTTCATTATTAAGTCTCTCTTTCACGGTGAAGATGTATTTTGATCAGTGTTTTAGCTGCTTAGGAGGAGATGGATGGTAATTAGTGATGCCATGTCATTGCATTTCGCCAGTTAAGGAGCTGATACTTATGTTTTTAACAATCAATGCCAATCAGAGCCGGAGGCGATACACACCCGTGTCTACTGCAGAGTCAATTGACCCGGGTGTGAATGCCAATCATATTCTTTCACATTGCATTAAAAAGCCAGGTGTAAGCAGGGTTTGTTTTTTTTTGCAGGCATTAATGGCATCAATTTAGGGCCTGAGCAACTCAAAATTTCCCCTGTGCAATCTTAAGATCTCTGAAATGAAAAGTTGTGCAAATTTTGAGTTTTTATCAAACGATGTGGCTATGGCAAGACATGAAACTTCCATGTTTCACCCCGAAACAGGAAGTGGTTCATAACTCAAATGTTCATAGTGCAATCTGCCCTTAACTTCACAAGTTTGACAAGAGTTCTGGCCCAAAGATACATGCAAATCATGAGTTGCAATTATAACATGGTATATTGCTCCTGGCTTGTTGATCAGATCTACCTCAAATGTGGTCAGGAAAACCTTAAGATCTCGATGATGCTTATTTTGCGAAGTTTGTGAGTTTTCATCCAACATTGTTGCCATTGCAACCTAAAGAATTTAGATGTTTTTGCATGACAAAGAGAGCTGTCGTGCCTCTGAATAAGATTCCAGGCCTGAAGACATCGACATGCTAACATTGACTCAGAGGCCATAAAGCCACAACACAAACATGTCATTTAAGTGATGTGTGTTCTCAAGCGCAACATAGTAAACACGGGAAGTGGCGCACAATTTGAAAAGCATTTCCAGCGCCATGGACTACACGTGGAAAACAACGGCTAAGCTGTGTGCTCAGTTTCCAGCGGCCAGCCAACCGGCGCCCTGACATCAGGAAGGTGCGAGGACCTGTTCATCGCTGCTTGCAACTTTAATATCATTTTGTTTTCATAATTTAAACTTGGCTTTTTTCTACATTTTTAGGCATCTTTTGGTAGTTTTTGGAGGTCTTCAAGGACTGGAGGCCAGTGTAGACTCTGACCAAAACTTGGATGTGACTGACCCCAGTGTTTTATTTGACCTTTACCTCAACACATGCCCCGGTCAGGGCAGCAGGACCATTCGCACAGAGGTGAGGAGCTTTTAATACAACACAATTGTTGTATCACTGAACTTTGTGACAAAATAAATCGACAGTCTTTTATAAGCAAATGCATGCGAGTCTGTAAGCAGTTTGGATGAAACAAAACTGTTTTGCTCATCGATGTGAGGCAGTATGTCAATTTTTCCTATTTTCTATTCAACAGGAGGCCATCTTGGTTTCCATGGCGGCAATGAGACAGAAGATCACAGCAGCCTTTTCAGATGTTTCCAACGGTTCATTAAAGAATTAGTGATGGAGGAAAACAAAGACATGCTGGCAGAAGTTTTATCATCTAACTGGTCTTCACCATGGAGTTGTTCATCTTCCACTGTAAGACCTTTGTAGCATTTCTTACTGTCTAAACAGCTTTTATCTCAAACTTCACATCAGTGCATCATGCGCAGTCAGCACTGGATACCTTCTTATTTGATCTCCGATCTGTATGTCTGTGTTTGTAGATGTTTGATAAATTGTACATATTTAAATACAAATACTATCCAGAGACTTGAACTGACTCATGTTGTATTTTTCAAAGCATATAATTTGTTTTTGATAAAACAATACAGAACTCTTCATGAAAAATAGCATTGAGACTGACACAACATGGACAAACAAATGGCACTGAATATTTTCATCAACAAACACCAGAGTCGGCTTCAGGTTTCTGAGCGAGTAGGTCAAACACATGCCTGTGTTAAGAGAAAGTGGCCCATCTGCTTTTAATGCAAAACTACGGGCTTTTACAGATTTCACATTGTGTTGCAGATGCAGTACTTTCCAGCTGCCATGCATGCTGCATGCATCTGCCCCTTTTTATGTGAGTATTTTTCCTCATTCAGACAAGAAAGCCAGGGACAGATTCCAGTTTACTGCCAGGTTTACACTAGGCCTGCGGTATTTTTTTGGGTTAGTTGAAGGACAACTTTTTGTGGATGGGCTTGATATGCACAAGCTTTCCAGATTATTTGGTACACCCTGAAAAAACTGATAACAACAGTCCTGCAATAAATAACCTTATAATGTTCAGTTTTAGAGAGGTGGCCATTCAACTTTTACTTTTTTAGTTTGAAGTGCTAGTGAATTGTATCTAGTTTTGTTCTAATACTTAATCCATCCTTACTGATGTACCGTTAAACCTTTGAAACCTTTCAAATACTCGTGAAGAAAGTGATGAGCCACTTAAGAAAATTTTTTTTAAAAAAAGTACAACAAAATAAAAATAACCTAAAAAAAATGGCACAAAAAAAAATCCAAAAACCAAAACGTAACAACAAAAATAAATGAAAAAAATATAATTCTGTAAAATAAGTTGAAAATATAATCACAATTTTTAGAAATTAATGTCCGATTAACTAATTTCTGGACATTTTTTCCTAGTTTAAATTAGAAAAAAAAATCTAAATCATCTCATTTCTTGCAATTTGTAGGACATTTTTTTTTGTCAAGTTCCACACACAGTAGATGTGTGTGTCTCTTGTATTCATAGTTGAGCATTGATTTCAAAGAATTAGATCATACAGGTTTCTGATCACAACTAATCAAGCACACTGCGTGCCTCTCCTGAAGATGAATACTGACAAAAATGTTAACATTACTTGCGAAAGGCAACGTCGTTTCGGAAACTGCACCCGTTTCCGCCTCACGTTTAGTTTTAAAATTGCTATTTCACTTGAATCGTGCAGTCCTAAGAGCAACATACTGATACATAACATGACCATAATGCATTCTGTGGACTATTTGAACTAAAGCTGCATGCGCTGGTATGCCACTGAGGTAAAAAGGTTTAAGTTCATGAGGCAACATTTTTATGTGTATAGTCTAAATTCCATATAAACATTCAAATCAAAATCTAGTGCAGCAAAATGTTACAATGAAAAACTAATACCTTCAAATTAAGGTATAAATAATTAGCCTGTCTAATGTGGCAATCATTATCTTTAGAATACATTTGGTACCACATAATCTCTGCAGTCTGAATGTGTCCTGTTAGTACAAAAAGAATAACTGACGCACAAACAGTGGTGTAATTAGTCGCTGTTGAATCAACAAACAGTATCTGTAGCACCATGTACAGTATGCAGGCAGTCGTGTTTACTTATGAATCGGATATTTCCTGATTTAAATACAATTTTTGCTCATGTTAAGACTTTAGTTGTTTTTCAAAATATCAAATCAAAATATGTCAATGTTTATATTATTCAAGCTAAGATTGTGAAGAAAATATGATTTTAGCTCTGTAACTTTTACTGCTCCCTACCACAGTGCTCAAATAATGCATCATAGGGCTCCAATGTACATATAGATTAAATTATTGGTCAGCTGATGGTCAGTGATTATTGCGTGGTATAATCTCTGTGTGATGGGCGGCTCATGGGAAGTTAATTGAATACAGTGTTTTGTAGGCCACTCATTTATATCTATGTCTGGTGATGTAATCCCCCCTCAACATGTCAGAACAGAAGTGCATTTTCAATACATAATAACAAAAATATTATAAACATGTAAAAATTCTCTGCTATTTACAAAAACACCTGTCAGACGCCACCACATGTCAATGTGGAATATACACAATATAGTATTTCCTCTCTAAAGTGCAATCCTGCACTGTCTTCCTTGGTCATTTGGTCCGCTAATAATAGTTTTTACCGAAATCTCTTACTTCCTCCTGGCGATTTCTGAAAATAGCGGTTATTCATCATGTGGCTTTTTGAAGGCTCATTTGGGTTCGTCAGCCCGCAGCTCCCAGTCGGCCTCTGTGAGTGCAGAGAGATCCCTTTGTGGTTTTCACAAAAGTCTTTTCACCAGTTGGGGTGAGTGAAGGTGATGTTGTACTGCTTTGCCCAGCGTGCAAACACTTGTTTCTCTGTGATAAAGCGATGGTGGTTCCCTCTTCGGCTGCCTTCGTTCTGTATGTATGTTACGCATTCGTCAGGCCCCCTGGGCTTGTAGTAGTGGTAGGGCATCTTCTTGGACCCCGGTTTGGATTTTCTAAAATTGGTTGAAATAATGTTAGTTTCACATCATCTGTGATTTGATATAGTGAAGCAAATCATGAGTTTAGTGTATTAAAGAGTCTACATAGTATGGATGAGCAAGTACATAATTATCTGTATCTGCTAGCCAACTACATTATCTATATTCGTATCCATACTTGAAATTAGCGGGGTTAACTCCTGTAATTGGTAGGACCCTAACCTGAAATTGTTCATCAAAGACACATCAAGCCAATGTTGGCCCGTTGGTGAGCATCTGTCGCCATAGTTTTGCTCCAGTGTATCCCACACTGTTGGCACTGGTCTTTTTTGGCTGATTCAGCATGTTGAATTGGCAATGAAAAATGTTCTTCCAACATCAGGTTGTGTTCTTGATGTGCTAATTTCTAAGTAGCATCTTGAATCCGTCTCGTCAGTCTTTTGGTTTCCAGTTTTTAATGACGAATATAAACTACTGCCACCTGGAGAGTCATTTCCTCTCATATGCTAGTTGGCCGTTAGCTGCAGTCTTATTGGTGTTTCAAAAATGAAATTTTTAGCAGAGGCCAGCTTCGTGGACGCCGGTGGTCTGACAGGCCATTATAGATATTGCGACATTTAGATTCTTTTTATTATATAACTGATTTGTTTCCTTCTGCCTTTTTTAAAAAAAAATGTCTTGATCTCCTATCATTGTATCTTGCTTGAATTACCCTACGCTGCCCCCACAATCTCAGGTGGTTTGGATCTGTTTCATTCATATCTGTAAGCCTTTAGAAATGTGCACAAATGAACAAGGAATACGTACAGAAGGCGCCATCCGTGTCTGTATACATATCCAACACTGAGCATAATTGAGCCCTAAGACTGAAACTGATTATAAGTTGCCTCAGAATTGAGCTTCAGATCATTTTTGATAACAAGAGAATGAACACAGTTTGAACAAATTTTGCCGACATGAGGATTTTCCCTCGTCACAAGTATGGATATTTTACTCCAATAATACTCACGCTCGTAACAAGTAAATTGTCCATACCCGATACTCCTTTTATCTGAGTATTCAGCTCAACCCTACTACATCAGTTCATAAGTGCCATCATTATACTCACCCACAGTGATTGGGTGGAACCATCCCATATACTTTGATGTTATCACATATCTCGATGGCTATGACCATGGTGAACCAGCCTGTGCTCAACCACGAGTGAGATTTTTGTCTGAGCAGAAAAAAAACAACAAAAGGAATAGTTTGTGGAAGTGACATTTACCCAATATGGGGCTGATGCACCATAAAACGTGATTCATTATTCCCTAAATACTCACCTATCTCGTCCCGTCTCCCTTTGAAACAGACTGTCAAATTTGCGCATCTTGTTGGCTGTGATACTGAAGCAAGACAAGTTGCTGTAGGTCATACTGACTCTCTGGATCAACCTGTACAAGGTTCCTTTGGACTCCTTCGCAATTTTGTTTGGGGGTCCCCAGAAAATGATCATAGGGTTGCTGTCTGGCCTCTGCAGGAACTCATTGGGCCTCCGGACCACCCTGAACACACTGGAGTGGGCTATGACCCTCAGAGAGGTCTTTTTTCCTATGTCAGTCTCGAACCCTAGCGTGGGTGCGTCGTTCATACGAATCACGCACTCCGTACTGTCGATCTCTTCTCCGGCATGACTACCCAGGACATGGCTGGAGCTCGTCACCAGTGCACAGTTATGACACTGTAGGTTCATACTCTGAAATAAAAAAAAAAGAAATAGGGTGAAAAATTATGTCCATCAGTTATTTACCCCTACACTCACACACACACACACACAAATTGTGTATTTGTTTTTTAAAAGTAACATTTTGACATCATGTTTTCATCGCTGAATTAAGAAAGTGATTTCACAAAACTTGCAAAGATGATGATGATAAGGACAAGTCAGGAATATTTCGATGGTTAGCTTTAGCATCTTTTGAATGCAGAGATGGTAGAGTCTGTTTTTCGGTCAGCCACTTTGATCTAGACTAAAATATCATCTATTAAGTATTAAGATTAGATTCTGTTCATGGTCCCTGGAGGATGAATCCTACTGACTTCAGTGATCCTCTGACTTTTCCGCTGGTGTCAACATTGTCTTGACATTTTAAGTTTTTTTTTTTTTATAGTGATATGTCTCCTCAACTACCGGATACATTAACATGAAAGTTTTTGCACAGATAGTCATGGTCACCGGAGGATGGCTCCTGATTCAACTGGTGCCACCGGCAGATAAGGGTGCTTATCATTAAGGTTTTAACCACACTGCTCTCACAAATACTGCTTATTGATCTGGTACAACAGTATTCTGTATTGAATAGAGCCTGCAAACAATAACATGCTAATGGAAGCACGATCACACCACTGGGAATGACAGCTGTCTTAGTTCTGTGTGTTAAGACCTCATCTTTGGTTACAATTTCGTTTCAGTTTTAGCTCTTGCACAGTGAAAGATAAGATGATGATCAGATTCTGCAGGAACATACAGGAAGAGAAAAGCAATAACACTGAGGATCAGAACACATCAGTGTTATGTGACTCATCTGCAGGAAAATTACACAAACCACTTCACCAACATTTTTACATTGCTTTTGATCGACCCGTCTCTTACACTGTATTCTTATTTTAAATATGTATCTAAAAATGTCTTTAGAAGCTTCAACTGGCTACAGCTGTGATGTGGAGTCTATGCTTATTGCTTTTCACTAATTACAATAAGTATACACTTTTAGTTTTCTAGAGGTGTGCCACTTTCTTTTGGTGTCTTTTGATACGCTGATGCGTGCACTTATATCCTTTTACATTTAGACATGAGGAAGTTAACATAAGCATTAGCTCAGTGCAGCCTAAACATTTCACTTCTGCTGCATCCTCGACCTATATACTGAAAATCTGCATTACATGCAAACTAGTATTTATCCTTTGGCTGACAGAAATACATTGACTCACTCACAATGATGTACAATACTCTAAACGTATGCAGATTCTACATCACTAAAACGCATTTCTGTGTACGTGAACAAGCTATTAAGTACCTTGTTCCCATGAAAAGGCACATAACCGTCTTTCCCAGACCACTTCTTTAGATCCGTGGCCTTGACAGCGTAATTTGTAGCCACATGGAAAGGAGTGTATACTGCATCGTTGACGTTGTTGGAGCCATACAGGATGAGGAGTGTCATTAGGACGACGATGGCTGCGAAGATCACCAGCCTGTGGTTCTGCTGTCCCTGCAGAGCAAACAGAAATGGTGAACTAAGAACGTTTGCATTTTTTTTTCTACTTATACTTAGTAATTTATACTCCACAACTTTATTACAGCAGCTGAACTGGCTCTACAAATCTTGATTTTACATACAAAACGTTTAAAATATGGTGTATTTTTGTAGGTTTGGCCTAAATATAATTAATGCTTTTTAATGACACAATGTCAAACACTTAATGTATTCAGCTTCTTTGTTTCAGCCTCGCTAGAAACTAGCGAACCATGCATTAGCTATACCCACTTAGCCACCATTCTTGCTGTGATGCAGCCAACTGCACTACTATGGCACCCTTTAACCTAAACTCTAATACTGTACTGCTGATATTGTAGAGGCTTGGACTGGTGGTTGAGCAAAACAAGCAATATGAAAACTTCCCTTTGGGCTTTCGGTAATTGTGGTGGGAATTTCTTGCTCCTTTCTGACATTTCATAAACCACAGAACTGAGTAAACAATAGGCAGATTATTCAATAATGACCAAAATAATTGGTAACTTATAGAGATGGATCATTGTCAGAGGAAGTATCACGGTTTCTCGTCTCTCGTGACTATTAAGGAGAAAGTGTTAACCCCACTACGTGTGGAAAAAGCGTCATTTGTGTTTTAAGTTGTTGATCTAGGAAATTCTCATCTGTGCATATCTTTCCAACTTTACTGAGCTAATTCAGTCTGGAAGCTGCTGTCCTCTTATTGGTTCTGTTTAGCAGAACTGAATCTGTAAGCTGTATGGATGCCTACTTTAACCTCTGCTGTACACAAGAACAATGTGAACTGCGAGAAATGTTTTCAACATTCAGGAGCTTTTGAAATGATTAGAAATGTCACTGCGCTTATGGCAAAACTGGATGATCCTGAAATCCACTGCTGGAGCTGCGTATCACCCCTCCTTAACCAGCCATAAAAAAAAGTGTGTACTACACGTGGGAAGAACATTTCCAAAATATCAATACTACAGATACAATCATTTTCCATTTTAACTTGTATAGAATCAATACCAAAAAGGTTTCTCCCTTCTGTGGTGTGCCCGATTGTATTTCAGTAATAGAACTGCCGATGTAAACAGTGTCTCCAGTGTTTCCCCTGCCATTATAAAGAATATTTACTTGTTTTGAATAAATAAATAAGTCATAGATTAATGCAATACTTGAATTGAGAATTATTTAAGTTGTTTATTGGTTGGTAATAGGAGCCGCAGGAAGGGAAACCGTCCTCGTCCAGTCCAGACAACCCCCCGCCACAAACCAGCAAAGCTTAGGGGAAACACTGCTTTCGTTGTTGTGAAGTACTGTAGTGCATTCACTCTGTACTTCTCCTCTGCTGTTGTGTGCATTCAAAAAATATAAGCATTGTGCGCATGGACCACACCCTGATGACTTTAATCCAATACAAAACTGCAGTAAATCGCTTGAGGAAAGAGGATGAACCGTGAGAAAGAGAACTTGTAGCTGAAAAACAGAAAAGAAGGGAGGAGGGAGGAAAAGCCTGAGCATCCCCCTGACACAGAGAGAGAGATTTCCCTGACAGAATCTTTTCAGAGAGCCGCAGGCAACGAGTATCCAAATTGGATCTTTAGGACTGTTTAATGGCACAGTTTCAAACTGATCGTCACTAGCTGTTAGTTGAGCAAACCGATTACTTATCTCAGAAACTATAACCCATGGCTTTCCCCTGCATTAAGTACATCACCCACTTTTTAAATATAAAAAGTATCAGTATTGATTTCTGCAATTGTGGCCCCCGTATCATCTGTTAGCCTATAGAACCCCAAATTTCTGTCACAGCCCTACTGCTAACACATCAACGCTTGAGTAATAACAATCTAATGCTACTTTATGTAACAAAGTATTTTTTTAATGACACTTACAATCCTTTATTCAAGTAACATTTTTAATGCAGTATTAGTGTTTTTACAGTTTGATATTAGTACTTTTACTTATGCTAATGATATGAATACTTCCTAAACACTTGATAATGATAATGATAATGATAATGATATGATAATACCAGCATAGATACAACACTCTCTGCCTTTATAATACTTCTAATAGTAATAATTATGTTAAAGGGTCAGAGTGCCACACCCTCCTGCTGTTGGGTCTTTCCTTACCTTGTGGCCACCGAGCTTGAGCCCCATGCTGTCTGATCAGGCTGTGTACCAACACACTGGCTGTGACTGACTGTCATCATATCTGACCGGAAGAGACAAATATAGTGTAGACTGAATTCACAGCACACACAGCACAGATGGTATCACATAACGATATTCAAATGTTAGATCAATTCACATGTCAGTATCACAGCGATGTGTCAACAAAACATTAAGTATTTACAGTTGTCAAAAAGAAAACGTGCCAATTGCAGCGTCCTAGCCTTCGCTAGTTGTGTTTTAGCTGATATTTACCTAACGCCACACGCGCGCACGAGGCAATTAAACGTTATTATGTTGACAAAAAAAAAATCATAATACGCAGCCGCTGTCCGTCCGTTATAGACGTACATTGGCTAAAATGTTTTTTGAAAATGGAAATATACCGCTGATATGGTTAAGATATTACCTAAATTGACATGTCAAAGCGTGATAATTGAGTCCAGTGTTAATCCCGTGTTTACCGTTTCATGGCCTTTGCGGTTTCCGTGTCTGATGTCTCTCTCATCCCTCTCGCGCCCCATCTTCCTGCAGCACTCGCTGACGTCATCACCACGTCTCCCACTGCAGCACAGCGATGTGTGTGTGTGTGTGTGTGTGTGTGTGTGTGTGTGTGTGTGTGTGTGTGTGTGTGTGTGTGTGTGTGTGTGTGTGTGTGTGTGTGGGCTGTGCAACTTTATCAAGTTCCCTTTAAAACTAGTCAGCGTGTCTGTGTGTGTGTATATATATTTATACGTACATATATATATATATAATCAACATCCTCTAATATTGCCCTAGCTGATGCTTACTATACCTCTGGTTATATGCATAACATCAAACTAAATCAAGATAATGTAAAGCCAGTCAGCCAGATGCACAAGAGATGTATTTTCATTGAATTGAAAGGGTGAAAATGAAACTCCTTAATCTTTATTTCAGAGGCCCTTAAAGGATCAGGTTTAGGATTTAGTTCCATCTATAAATGTCTCCCATGTGCCAAGCATTGACTTACTAGGTTTCCATGATTTGCACAAAAATAAAGTGATGTTTTCAAAATGTCAATAAAACACAATTGGGAGATGACTTGTGATGTTACGTACTTCTGGCGATGGATGTTCAGTACATGAGCAGGTTTATTTCTTAACCTCAACCATTGCATCAGCTGCCATTATTTCTGATACAAGGCGACATAGGCGTGTTATGAGAGTGACAATAGAGAGGCAAGCACCTTATTTGCGCAAAAAGTGTTTCCACTGCAGTTTTGCGAAATATGGCCTTTTTCGAATTACCTGAAATACCACCTCATGCAAGTGTAAAAACGTTTTTGCGGAATTTATGTATTTCCTTTAGGCATACTTTAGATTCACCATTTCAGTTTGGGCAATTTGAGTGTTAATGGAAATGCGCCTACTGTAAGAAATTTTCCAGTAAAATTATGGTTAACTGGCAGCTGTAGTTACCAGCATGATATGGTGACTGCCTTATGTACTTAGTATATTACTGTTAAATTTATAACAATACTGCTTTTTTAAAATGAAAAACACTGCATATGCTGTAAAATCACACAGAGCCATGTTAAATGCTTCAAAAAGCATCAGGTTTTGTGGACTTTTACTGTATTTTGGACAAACCATACATTACTGGTGCCTGTATTTCTACAGCAGTTTGTTATGTTGCTGTATATAAACAGGGATGACATTTTTCTGTAGGCTGATGCAGAAGTTAGCAGCACCCTGATTCCCTTGTCAAAAATTTTTCCAATGGAATTCTTTATTTTATTATTTATTTTAATTATCATTTTGGATCATGGCAGAAAATAAGCTTTGTGGTAAACAAATGTTTATGATACGTACATGTTTTGATCAACAATATAATCTCTGGAGACCATTTTTTTTTTAGGGTTTTTGA
The DNA here is from genome assembly GCF_026936395.1 of Plectropomus leopardus. NCBI lineage: Eukaryota > Metazoa > Chordata > Actinopteri > Perciformes > Serranidae > Plectropomus > Plectropomus leopardus. The sequence continues at coordinate 8,467,403 of NC_142195.1, forward strand.
AGTCTAAATGCAATTGCCAGAAATAAAAAGCTAATGTTAAGTTATAAACAAACCACACTATGATCATGCCGCCACTGCTAAAAGGCTGTAAAGCCATGCTCAATGAGGCTTGGGGGTCGTGACATTTTTGTCATTTAGTCACTTGTTAGCAACTGCCCTTTTTTAAGAAACATAAAAGCTTCAAATTATCCAAGTAATTTGCAAAATAACATTGAAATATCCATTAATCTGTTCCTTAAAATGATCTTAATTATATATAAATATATATATATATATATATATATATATATATATATATATATATATAATAGATTTTTCAGTGGGTTGTCTGTATGGAGGTAATAGCCTTGTAAGCCAGCTTTCACTTAATTTTTTTAATTAAAGTGAAAAGGCGTGAGTTTCATAGAATTTTTACCTCATTAAAAAAAAGCATTGGTGCAAACAGTGCCTTATAAAATACTTTATATCACAATTCATGATATAATTACTTAATCTTACCTCATAAAATACATGAAAATACATTAACTAAATGATTATTAACCTATTGAAACCTGGGTAAATTGGCTTGATTTATTTCAAAAACATGGAAAGAAGGCAATGAGCAATGTAAGAAAATGAGCTTAGAACTAGCAAATAGCTCAAGAAAATTACCAGGAAAAATTGAAAAAATGGGATGGAAAACAACCAAAGAACAAAAAATAAAATCGTTGGGAAAATAAAAATCAAACATATGAAAAGTTACTTAAAAGTTACAATTATTCTGTAAAATAATTTTAAACATGTAATAATAATTGGAAATATACAGTTATTCTGTAAAATAATTTGAAAAGTGTAATAATAATAATTAGAAATATATTTCTTTGGAAAATTTCCCCTAGCTTTTTTAAAAAAAACATGATAAAATTTGTCTAAATCTAATAATTTCTTGCAGTTTGAACGACATTTCTTGCCAAGTTGCTCATTAGCTTTCCTCCAATGTTTTTGAAAGAAATCAAACCAATTTGCTTCAGGTGCAATGGTTTAAATACTCATAAGGCATTAGGAGGCAGCACGAGAGAAGTGCTGTAGATTCAGGTTTCAAAGAGTTAATTTCTGAATTAATGGTATTTTAATGTTAAAATAATTGAGAATATGTTTATAATATGAATAGACATTAGAATGATTTTGAAAAATAGAATCATATTAAGTCCGTACTAGAGTGTGTGACACGATTAATCTAACATCATTTACAGGGTGTGCACAGCCTCTAACTGAATTAACAAATTAATACAATCCAAGTGTTGTAAAATGGGCAGAATTAAAAACACTTCATCTATAGTCTCATACAAAGTCAAGTTCACACACACACACACACACACACACACACACACACACACACACACACACACACACACACACACACAGAGGCTGTAAGCATATTTTTTCATGTTGACTCTCTCCAGTAACCAGCTGTAGTTTACATTCAGTTTTGCATAGTTCACAACATCAGTCAAATACTTATGGTTACCAAAAAGTCATCAATAATACAATGTAATTCAAAAAACGGCTGTCTGAATTGTAAAATTACATTAAAACACTGTAACACAGTAGTTTGCTCGGTAGTGCAAATACTATTCCAGTCTTTGGAAATACTCACAGAAGAAGCAATATGCGACTGAAAAGGCAACGCTACGTTTTTCATTGTAAACAAGCAGCAAAACACAAAAGGTAAACAATTTAAAAGAAGATGTGTAAAGACAAGTAACTTATTCTGTTTGCGGTATCCGACCAATTACATTCAAAATCAAAACAAGACACTGGCCTCCTATTCAACTTTCTGCAGATTTCTGCCACACAGTGGTGAAACTGCCGTTAGTGCAGCAGCCAGTTTGTTCCATCGGCGCTCTGGTGGGTCTCCACTAACCACAGAGATCTGCAGAGGATACAGAGGTAGTATCCTCTTAACATAGCTTTTAACAGTGCTTGTTTGCCACTGATCAGCATTTTGGGGCTGTTAAAAAGGACTGCGGTGTGTGGGCTGTTGACCTCTCTGCAGTTATATGTTAATACTGTCTTCTCTGCGGTTGGTAAACATAAAAGCACATTTGTATATCCCACTCTGCTCCATAAGCTGCGTGAAACCACATGAGGCACAGCTGCAAACTGCATGATCTCCCTTTGGATTAAATAAATGGCACTCGGCTCCCAACTGAAATATCTGGACACTGTTTGCATTAACATAAAATGTTAAAAGCTTACTACTACTATAACTACTACCAATGCTACCACTAATACGATTACTACTACTTCTACCACTACTACGACTACTTCTAGCATTTAAACACTGTGTGGTTGCAGTCAGGGCAAGTAATCAGCATAGACTGAGACAATTTGTCAATTAATCGATTAGATTCATACATCATTTATCAGCAACTTTTTGTGATAGTTTGTTGTTGTGTAATTCTTTATGCAAAAATGTAAAAACCAAAAATCCCAAATGTGATTGTGATTTTCTTAGTCTTCTATGATTGTAGATTAAATCACTGTGGGTTTGGGGATAATTATTGAATTTGTGTTATGGGGAACAGCAATGGATTATTTTCTGACAATTTGATGACCAAACGATTTATCGATTAATTGCGAAAATATAGACCTGATTTATCCATACTGTACATAGAAATGGATGACACGTCTCCACTTCTTCCCACTGTACAAAAATGAAGCCAAACTATCCTGGAATTCGGCCACAGCCGTCTTACACAAGTTATGTCATTTGGAGCCAGAATCTGCACAGGAGCGATGTCCTTGGTATCAAGTTCCCGCTCAGACACCCATTCGACCGATCGCAAGCAACGCCATTAATCGTGAGCACACGGATTGGCACACACAGCTATCAATCATGATATAAAACCTCCTTTTAAAAGCTTTAAATAACTCATTAAAACAAAACTTAACAGAAAAATGAACACTGGAACAAACAGCAGGCTGAAAAGATCTCCCTAAAGTGAGAGAAACCATCTTTGCTAAAAGATTATTTGACCTATACTTTGATGTTTCAGTTTAGTCCACATCCAATCCTCTATCATGGAGGGTGCGGGGTTTACACCCTATACTGCATCCAGCCACCAGGGGGTGATCAAGATGTTTTGGCTTCACTTTTGAGGAGTTGTCATGTCGTCCATCATTATGTACGGTTTATGGATTGTTAGTTGCAGCCTTAAAAAGTACACTTCCTGTTTCAAAGAGTAAAGGTGCATATTGTAGCTGCAGGCGCGATTGCAGCATTAAATTAAACATTTTGCAGAACGAAACCAAAAGTCAAGGCACAGGTATAAAGGAATTAAAAAGCGTAAGCTTTGGTTTAAACTGTGTAGTTTTGTGGCGTAATGCGTTATTGGTATCTATACTGATGCTGTATATGGCTATACATAAAGCAAATGTTCAGTAATACTGAGAGTGGTAGTTAAACTGTTACCAGTTAGATGCTGGTAAATGTTGCTATATTAAGCATTAGTTTATACTGTATATGGCTGCAAATCTTTATATAAGCCAGTATCAAATTCAAGTCTTTCTGGCTTTAAAACTGACTTGGTAAAAAAAAAAAAAAGTAAAATTCAAAATGAAAACTTGAGTCCACCAGTAACAGTGCCATGTACTTGATCAAGTTCCTGCACAGGTAACACCAAAAACATCAGCAAAATAGATCAAAAACCAGCAATAGTGAATCCAAGTGTACGCTCAACAAACGTCTTCTGGGCTTTCACGTCTCCTTTAGAGGACCCAAGAGGGGTGTTTAAACTCCATCTTGTGCCGTGTTGCCCATTTGGCGTAGATTGCCTTCTCAGTGATGAAGCGATGACCCCCACGTTGTGTGTTCTCGTGGACCCTATACATCTTGCACTCATCGATTCGGTTCCTCTCGTAGTAATGGTAGGGAACATCACTGTGATTGGCTCGACTGTCAGGAGTAGTACCACAGTTAGGTAAAGTATATGGGGATGACACTTGAAAAACACCGGAGCTAGATCATAAAACTGTGTCGTTCTGTAAAATGCCTCACCTGCAGTAGTTATCATCGATCATTCCATAAACACGGATGCTGTCGCACATGTCTATAGCCAGAATCATTGTGAAGAATCCGGTGCTGAGAAACGCCCCCGTCTTCATTCTGAGTGAGAGACACCAAAAATCTTTTCTTATATTACTGATTTAAAACTCTTACGTGACCAAATTAAAACCCGAAAACTAAGACCAGTCATTAACTGCACATTAAAATCCTTACTGTTTATATTGCTATGCAGTATACTTACTGTAAATGGCCTCAATGCATCGAGTAATTCATAACTGTAATGTCACATTTGTATTTTATTCCATGGCTTTTATTTTATTTCCTGTACACAAGGAAGTATCTTTTTTTTTGTCATGGTGCAGTTGACCTTTGACCTTTTGGATACAGAATGTCATCACCTCACCATTTTATCCTATTACACATTTGTGTGAAACTGCTGTCATAATAGTGTGTGAATTCTTGAGTTACGGAAAAAAACATGTTCACCACAGTCACCTTGACCTATGACCACCAACTTGTAATAAATTCGTTGTACAGTCCAAGCGGACGTTTGTGTTCACAAGAATGAGATGGACTCAAGTTAACAGTTAGGTTGACCTTTGATCATCAAATTCTCCTCAGATCACCCTTGACTCAAAGTGGCGTTTGTGCCAAATTTGAAGAAATTTCCTCAAGGTGATCTAGAGATATTGTGTTCATGAGAATAAGACAAGTACAAGGCCAAGGTGACCTTGACCTATGGAGTAAAAGGACTGAGTACTTCCCCCACAATTTGCTCTTACTTTAATTAACTAATTACGTGTCTTTTGGGGGTCCCTTTTTGTAGTCATTTTGTGTCTCTTTGGCGTAATTTCGTGTCTTCTTGGTCAATTTGGGTTTCTTTATAGTCATTTTGTGTCTCTTAGATGTAATTTTGTGTCTCTTTTTGGTTATTTTGCCCCTTTTTGTAGTCATTTTCTATTTTTTGTTGTTGTTGTTTTGGTTAAATGATATGCCCAGAATAGGAATAAAAAGCAAATCAGTCAAGACTTTCATCTATTGAACGATCCGAACACATACTGTACCTGTTTTTTCCAGTTTCGTTCTGAAACACACCATCACAGTACTGAATCTTCTCTCTGGTCACTGCATAGATTTTGACATTTGGATACTTCTGTGCTACTTTTAGGAGAGTATTGAAGGTGCGTCCTTTCCCGTCTTGCCTCATGTTCCTCTCAGGACCCCAGAACACATATGTGGTGTCTGCTGACTGCTGGAAATAGTAGCGCTCATTTTTTACCAAGAGGGGAACACTGGTGTGAGAAACAACCCGAACGCTGGTGCGGCTCCCAACGTCTTTCTCATACGCCTTTGTGGGTGCATTGTTCATTCTGATCACACATGCCATCTTGTCTATCTCTTCTCCGGCGCCAGCTCCGAGCATCTGACCCGAGCTGGAGATCAAGGCACACTGGCCGCAGTGCAAGGACAGGAACTGTTGACAAAAAGGGCAGGGTAAGAAAGTTGTTTTAGGTTTCATGCGTACTGTCAATTCATTACTATAAGTCAGTATTTATGCTGCCAGGATCACATGTTTATTAATATGTCTGACAGTGAAGCCTGTTACTTGTCTTTTTGGTTGTTCCGCCCCTTGTTGTAGTTGCTTTTTGTGTCTCTTTCATGTTATTGAGTATCTTTTTGACTTTTTGTGTCTTTTTGATGTAATTTTGCATCTGCTTGAAATTGTTTCGTGCCTCTTTAGGATCACTTTGTTTCTCTTTGAAGTTGTTTTCTGTCTTTTTTGCTCGTTGTCCCCCTTTCTTTAGTTATTTTGTGTGTCTTTGTAGTTGTTTTCTGTCTCATTGTCATCACTTTGTGTCTTTTTTTGGTCTTTCTCTGTCTCTGTATTCATCTTATGTTTTTTGGGGTTGTCTTGCCGCTTTTTGTAATTATTTTGTGTCTCTTTATTTTTGTGCCCTTTTTGGTCATATTGTGTCTCTTTGTGGTCATTTGTGCCTCTTTGTTGTGTCTTTTGGTTGATTTGTGTTTGTTTGTAATCACATTGCCTCTCTTTTTGATTGTTTTGTCCCCTTTTGTTGTCATTTTGTGCCTCTGAGGTTGTTTATTTCTATTTTAGGTTAGTTTGTGTTATTTTCAGTTTTGTCTTTTAGTAGTAATTTTGACTCTTTTCCAGCCATTTTGTACCTCTTTGAAGTTGTTTTGTGTCTCTGTGGTTGTTTTTCTGTTTGCGCTCTAAGTGTGTCTAGCAACAACACAACAGTTGGATTATATACAGGTGATGTGTCATGTGAAAGCTTTCGTCATGTGATTGTACGTGACTAATATCTGCACTGAGGGTAGCAATCTCCTCTGATCGAAGCACTGTCATTTACTGTGTAAGCAAGAAGTCCCACAGTATACTGAGCCAAAACTAATGTCATCACTGGAAATCCTCCTGACTACAGCTTTAACAATTACAAATAAAGTACCAACTAATTTAAAAACAGATTAACTACAAAGTGCCGAACTTTCCTCAGTTCCACCTTTTCAGTTGAGAGTAATATGTTGCTTTTCTTTGTTTTAACTGACGGTAAACTGAATGAGGTTTGGACCGTTTGTCAAACAAAAACTTCAATGTTGCCTCGAGCTTTGGGATATTGGAACAAGCATTTTTTCACCATTTTCTAACATTTATAGACTAAAATGGTTACAAAATAAATTGGCAGATTCATTGATAATGACTGTAATTATTATTTTAAGCCCTGACTCTGCCAATCAAGGTATGAAATTATAATTTCATGCGTAAAACATGAAGAAACGTAAATCATTTTCATGCTCACTATTAACTACTGAGCTATTACTGAGATCCAGACCTGTGGAGGGAGCTGTGATGTGTGAGAGCTCTGCCCTGCCTCTCACCTGGTCCATTCTGCCGGGTCTGATCCTCATGTAGCCCCTGAGCCCGTTACTTTGCACAGAGGGCGACTGATCGTCCCGACTGATCACACATCCAAACCAGAACAACAGAGGCAGGCTCAGGCTGAGCAGGCACAGCCAGCGCAGCATCTGGATCAGCCCGGGGAGAACAGCGATTTAGGGTTCAGAGGAGTTAATCCAACATCTACTGGACATCCATATAATATAGTGCACATAAGATCAAATAAGCAGACTGAATCACCTTTAGTGGCCACCTGTGTGTACACATAGAAAGAATATGACGAGTTTCAGCTTGTCCTTACCTGATATTTCATATCAAACTCTGATGAAGAGCCCTGCTCCAGGGAGCTCGACAGCACTCATTTTCCCAGCTGCTCAATTTGAGGCAGAAGCGTCTTCAGAGACAAGCCCAGCTATGGACGAATTATGATCGCTAGGGATCATATTTACAGATTTTAATGGCTGCTCTCGATCGATAACCAAATCCAGGATCTTTTTCTTATCGGCGTAACTTTCATCGCCTGGCAGCCCCGCTAGTCTCGTCTCATCGACGGCATGTTTGAAATAACTATCTTCTAGTTTACTGCCATCTCACCTATGGTGACACAGTAACCGACTAACGATTTCTAGGCCCTGCCGATCGATCCGCACCGTGTCCCACTATCCAGAACACGCTTCCGGTCTGATTTTTACCACAGTCGAAATTCTTCTGAACACATACAACATAAAATAAAATGTAAAAAAAAAACTCAGGCAGGAAAGAGCTGATATCAAAGACATTTATAAAAAAAACAATGGCCTTAAATCTCACTATAAAGCATGTATAATATGATTAAACGCACTTCAGATAAACCTGTATGTCGTTTTAGCGCTTTTATTCTGAGAGGTAGGCGCCAGAACCGGAAACAGTCTTTTCGTGTGGCAGCTTTGTAATGCTGCCTTCAAGTGCCACTCGAAAATGCAAGTTTCCATAATACAAGTCAGACATCCTATAACACCAAGCATCCATGTACCCAGTAAATTATATATTTCATTGTTTAGATACTTACTGTTCTATCTATCTATGTATTTACGTATCTATCTATCTATCTATCTATCTATCTATCTATCTATCTATCTCTATTACTTACATATGTCAATTTATGTTCAGGAGCATTTTTTAAACTAATGCCATTATTTATTTATTTTTTATGTATTTACTTAATAAAATATATACTTACACTTACACTTATACTTACCGTTTTGTAAATAATCTACTACAGCTGTCATATACAGTCTCTATTGTAATTAAATAGAAACTAGACAAGAAAGTGCTTACATTTATTTCAGAAGTCAATATTGTGTCTTTCATCTGTTTTTTAACTTTTTTAAAAAAAAAATATTTGAATGGGCCACAGTAAACTTTTTGAAAGCTTTTACTTTCCATTTTTTTGTTCATAAACGAACGATGCTATTTGATCTACGACCTGATTGGATTGTAAAAGTACTTGTTCCCTCCTACCTCACCTCTGATTGGTCAGGAATAAACGCTCACCTCTTTTCTCTTTGCTTCATTGGCTGGTGGTCGCGTCAGTCTTCCTACGTCTCCAAAATCACCGCCCCAGAGCAAAAAGCTAGTGTGCGGCTTTCACTGACTGTGACACAGGAATGTCCTTCCCTGGCGCCTTGGATGCTCACGGTATGTACCTATGTGAGGGATTATGTTATTAGCTGTGCCGCTGGTCAGCTGCGCACAGAGCCGGTGAAGTCTCTGAGGTGTCAGTTTAAAGCCCCGCAGCTCGTGAGCAGTTGACCGGATGATGCTGTGATGTTAAATGACAGATGAGGCTGAGCTAGGCTAGCTAAGTGTGCTAGCTAACGTTAGCGTGCTCGCCTATGAGGGCTGCTGCCTGCTTCACAATGCTAACTTTGGCCTGTTATTAACAACATTTTCAAATACAGAGCTCAGACTTGCTTTATTTTTACGTAACATTTGAAAAAAAAGTGGTGGCAGGGTCGTCTCCTGGTCTCAGCCGCCTGGAAAGGCTAACTGTCAGGCTAGTTACTCACCTTACAGTCTCTTTCACCTAGCAACCTCTCCATGATCAATAACTTATCTTGTCTGACTGGAGAAAATCGTGTTTGTGCTGCAGTTTAAAGTTTATTGTATATGTCAGTTTATGTCAATAATAGAGAAAAACCCACCATTCCCACATGTTGAAGCCGCACCTGGTGTTTGTCATGAACAGTAGGTGTGGGGCAGGCTGGTCAACTGGCTGCATACCAGACAGTGTAGATAGGTAAGAAGTTGGCGGGATGACAAGTTGCTCTGCTGCTTAACAGTTAATGCGAGCTTGACTTCCCCAGTTTAAACAGTGAGCTTGACAAGTCGATTCCTTACCTCTGTCTGTATGGTTTGCCTCAGAACCAACAGCCCCGATGCATTAGTGATAATTGTTTCTATTGATGGCATGTTCTTATCATTACAAAGTCTGTGCTCAGTGAGGAGGCTGGTGCACTCAGATCATTTCTCAAAAGTCTTATCTCTTATAGGGTAATAAATCCTCAATCAGCCACTGGACCAGTACGAGCTCGGGAGTGGATGACGACAGACAGTTCCTCAGCAAGCCCTGAGTTGGCTGACCTCAGTGCAAAGACCAGACCTTGTTTAGGGTGAATGTGAAGGAGATTTGGAGAGCTGTGGCCCAGAGGCATTTACATTTCTGCGATGTCAATGAAACGAGCGGACGGGATGTCCATCGCCCAGGCCTTGGCCATGACTGTAGCGGAGATACCTGTGTTTCTGTATTCCACATTTGGGCAGGTAAACCACTTTGCATTTACAGTTAAAAGTTTTGCATCTCCACACATAAGCGCTATTCACTCTCTATGCTCAATAAAACAATAAGTAACAGCGGTTAAATAATGTTAAGCAGAGTCCTGTATGTTTGCAGCTTACATTTGCCTCTCTTGCTTTCAGTCTATATTTTCTCAGCTAAAGCTCACCCCGAGCTTGAAGAAGGTGCTGTTTGCCACAGCACTGGGCAGTGTCGCTCTGGCTCTCACCGCTCATCAGCTGAAGAGGAGGGGGAGAAAAAGGAAGCAGGTGACACAGGGAAAGGAGGGCCAGAAGACGGTGGGAATACCTGAGGCGCTGTTGAAGACAGGAAGACCCTCGTCATTAAAGAGAGGTGTGCGTGACTTAATGCTTGGAGGAAAAGCTGCGTTGAAAGTTTTGAAATGATAATTTTGCTGGGTGTATCAATACTTACTGAGAAAATATGCAGAAAAGTGAATGTTTTTCTCTCCACAGGCCAGTTTACTGGCCGACAGATGATGAGTCCAAGCACTCGGAGCAATGACACCATGAGTGGAATTTCTTCCCTGGCCCCCAGTAAACACTCGAGTTCCTCACACAGCCTGGCATCTGTTAGTTTTACAATTTACAACTAATTTGGTTTCATTTTTGAGAACCATCTCCCTGATTCCACATTGTCCTAATGTGTCTTTGTCCATACTTCTGACATAGATGCGAGTCCCAAGCTCTCCGAATCAGTCTGCCAATCCATCCACCCCCTGGGAAACAGAGCCTGTGGTGGAAGAGTCCAGTGCGATAGAGGATGCAAATGCAGAGAATCTCTATATAATGGGTAGGTTTTTTACTGTTAACCCTGGTTTTATAAAAATGTGATGTACAAGCTGTGTGTCAAATGTTGTGACATTTGTTGCGATGTTACCTGAGATACCTGAGTTGTGTTAGGGACAGAGAAATAAGCTCTTTGTTGCCTGTTGGTATTTAAGTACTCACAGTAATTACAATTGATCCTTAAACAAAATCATCTATATTTGAGACTATGTTGAAAATGCTGATTGCTTTGCATGACTTATAATCTTTGCATCTTGGCTATCATGTAAATGTTAATTTTATGTGTGATTTACAGTGTTGTGGTGACAATAATTATAATAGAGCATTGCCGACATTGTGTGAAGGTGGCATTCATTTTCTGCGCTTTGTAATGTAGGACGCATAGAGAAAATCTGGGCTATAATGAGGTAATTGTTAAACTCTTGGACTTTGAGTGCTGTTTGGTATTTGGATTATCCTGTATGAACTATTTGAAATCTCTGGTCTTTGTTAAGCCAATTTTAAAACTGCACAGACTTGGGTCACTTAAAATCCCAGTGTATTGGCCGTTAGAGTGTCTTTATCTTCTATCCTGTGATACATTTCCACTGAAACAGAATATTTGATCAATGTACAGTTACAGGAGGGATTTAAATCAAATCTTTAGCATTTGATTAGACCGTTAAAAAGTCGGGGGGATAGATTTTAGTGAAACACAGAGCTACAGCTGACTGTTTGCTCCACATGCACCTTTATTACCATTAAATCAGGAGGAAGATGAGGGGGAGATGAATGAATTACTGCATTACTACAACTAACAAACAGTGAAGTATGGTTTTATGACTACTGTGGCGAGCTAGTCGCATAAAGTCTTATTTGATTTAATTTTTGTAAGCACCCCTAAATCCTGGAACATTTGAAACCATTTTACCTGGTTTTACAGAAAAAGTAAAGACATGGATTTTGATGTAAAAACACTCTGATACTGCTTTTTTTTAACTCTTATTTGGCATACAAGAGACTGTTTGTTATTTATTAGAGGGGAGGGGGTGGTGCAAAAAGGCACTTCAGTTTTTTTTTTTTAAGCACTGGGGAGGGATTTGTGTTTTTTGGTATGACTCAGGGTAGCGACATTCAACTCTAAATGGTTGTATTTTGTATTTAATTCCAATACCCTCAGAATCCCAAAGCTGCTGGTGGGTTTGAAAAGCATGCTTCTGATAAAAAAACTCCAAAATCACACCATTTATCATAGAACAGAAACTGTGAAATATGGTAATCAGCAGTGGAGGATGGGTCATGCATTGTCACTCAGGGAGGCTCAAGAAAAACAAAAACGATCATTCACGAACGAACATTCAGATTGATAAAGTACAGTCCCTAACAAGAAATAAATGATCAAATAACACATGGACACAGGATATATAACTGGGAGAATGTATTTTTCATTTTACTGGTTCTATACAACTGCATTAAGCAATGTGTTAAATGAAGGAAGAATTGCCTCAGTGCTGAAACAGTGACAAATGACACTAAACTCAGCAGCTCAACAGTTAAATAAACAGTTTGTATTAGTCATATTTCTCTTTTCCTGCTAGGGATGGAGCTGTTTGAGGAAGCTCTGCGAAAGTGGGAACAGGCCCTAAATATTCGCCATCACACCCATTCGACCTCCAGCAACAACAGCCTGGCTCTGCTGGGGGCAACGTCTGGAGAATTGCCTGTGGTAACCATCAAACAATCATTTCTCATCCACACTGCATGAAATCATTCCAGTTTGAGTACAGTATTTTTCTTCAGTGTGGATTTCACCCACTGTTCTTGTGATGTTGGTGACACTGCACCAGTGCAGTGCAGCTAAAAAAAATCAACTGGTCCTGGACTTAAGCTTTTTATATATATCAACAAAGTAACTTTGTACCTGTTTTATGTGTTTTTCCTCATTACTACAGGCTGAACCTCGTAATAAAGTGTTTGCTGAGAAGCTGGAGACACTACTGCACAGGGCGTACCACCTACAAGAGGATTTTGGCAGCAGTATCCCAACAGACAGTGTCCTGGCAGATTTCGGTTAGTCATGTTGAGCTTCTATATGATGTAAAAGATGGTTGAAACATGACTAATCAAGGAGAAGAAATTTGGATCGCAGACTTGAGTTGGAAGAATAAAGAGAAATCTGCACTGCCAAACAAGAAGATGGTTTGTTGTTGTCTGAGATTGGTACAGTCTTGGTGTTTATCATTGGCAATAACATTTCTGGTTTCTCTTAAGTTCATCTGTGCTTTGATTCTTGCCCTGTCAGTCAGAGTTTCTGGTGTTCCTTTGGCAGAGAGTGAAGGAACTCTTATCTTGCCTCAAGTGGAGAGTTTCCACAGACTGCAAGATGATGACGCGACTACTGTTACCTCTGACGACTCCTTCTTCTCGGCCGCAGAGGTAAATTTCCTCTAATCTCTAAAGACTGAAAACAAGATACATTGTGACAGTCACTTATCTCCCTAGTATTTGAATCAAGTACACATAAAAGGTACACTAGCCTTCTGCTGCTTTTGTTTATAGAAAATACACTGAGGTGTGTGTGTTTTGTCTGTGCAGCTGTTTGATGCCATGTCTCTAGAAGACGTCTACCAGCCAATGAAGCCAGCAGCTCTCTATGAAGAAGCCTTGTCTCTGGTCCGGGAGGGTAAAGTGTCCTATAGGTCCTTGAGGTAACTGTGAAGAGTAATATTTGTATTTTAATATTTAAAGCTTCACTTATCAGTACTTTATAATAAGAGTCGACGTGTAAGAAAATGAAAACATTTGAGTATCGCGATATTAGGCTTCTTAAAAATACATTTTTAATCAATAGTTTAGTTCAGTGGTTCAGGTACTGTTGTGTTTGAACCCCAACTGCTCGATCCTTCAGTGTCGTAATCTGTCGTCAGCCATTTGACTCTTCCACTCCAGCGCTTGCCAGGGACGAGACCTGTCAATACCCCTGTTCCAACAAGTTCAAGTGGACTGTTTGGTCTAGCATCGTGACTTGAAACAGCAAATAAATGAAAAGAAAACGACCAATCAGCGTCACAGGCAGGATCCATAGACGCTTTTATTGAGGGCTGTTTTAAATCGACATATCTTCCCAATATATCGTAGTTTGTTTTTACCTCACTCCGCTCCACTCTTAAAACCTCAACAAAACCAGTATGTTTGCATGACTGCATCAGTGTAGACATTAAATGATTTTAAATTCAGGCGGGTATGTTCGTCTCTAGTGCTTCGTTATGGAAAATTAAATCCCCCTTCCCCACGGAAATTGGATAGACATATCACTAGAGTACGCACAAAGAACACCGACCTGAGAAACAGGCAGAGTCATAAAGGGAGCACCGCTAGCATTGACAGTTTTCCCTTCAATAAGATTTTAAAAACATGGAATGCATCGCCTTGCTAACAGTGTTGCAACATATTCAATTGCCAGATTTGTGCCAAAACACAGCCCTAGCTAACAATGAATTAAAAACACAGTGCAGTGTCAAAGGACTTAATAAACGTGAAGAACCAAGACCCTGCAGTCACCGGTTACAATGTCTTTCAGCTCATGTTTTGGTTTTACTGTTCCCATCAGTGCCATCTCCAGATGGAGCAGGCATAAATAAGCTCTGATAAACCCACTTTGTGCTACCTGCCCAGCACCAAACAGCAGAAAAAGTTAGCACCTGGGTGGTGAACATAGTGAAGCATTTATTTAGCAGCTAAAGAGACAAAAATTTCTCTCAGAAAGTCCTGAAAACCAAAACTGGGTTAAAGGAGATTGAACATTAATCAACATGACTCTGAATGACTGGTAATGATGCTCTGTGTTAACTGGATGAGTAAATATATCATAAGTGGTTCGATAATTTTCTTACACGGTTGCCATATAAGAAGATAATATGTCAATATTGATATTTATAACCTGGTCCGCCTCTCAAAATCTGCTAAAAAATACTTTTAACTTCTTCACATGTGGCCAAGAGAAGAATAAAGTTTAACTGATGTCATATACCCCCCCCCCCCACCTTTCTCTCTATCTCTTTTTCTTTCTTCTCTTCTTTTTTTATTACCAGGACTGAATTACTTGAATGTTATGGTGACCAAGACTTCCTTGCCAAGCTTCAGTGTGTGAGACAAGCATTCCAGGTCTGTGTCAGCTAAGACTTACACACCTTTCATAGATACTTCTCTGTGTTTGCATGATTGCAATTGTGATAACATATAGACTACATTACATTCAATTACTACTCTATAGCACTACTGCTACTCAAGAGCTCTTCAAGGCAGCTTGCCATGATAATTATTTTGGTCATAAATAAGTAGCATTAGCGAGGTTAGTCTTAGCAGTCTTTGTAGCTCCCGTTACAATATAGACGGCCTTCTCTCTGACTTAGTAACATGCAGCTGTAGTACCCACAGGGAGTGACATCCAGACAAAAGCCACGAGGTCAAATATAAAGACAGCAGCTGCAGTAAGGAAAGACTGCTTATGGTGTGCCTTAAACTTTATAAAGTGATTAATACTTTTGTCTCTACAATGTTTGATTTTTAGTTCTGTACTTCAGTCTCAGGCAAACACCTGTACTGGTTTGGAAATTGAATCCAGTGGTATTCGTGCACAGCTGGTGATGAAACGAGCTTTGATATCTGCTGTGTTTTTAGTGTTAATCCACTCGAACAGTAAATGTCATGAATTAAATTATTATGGAATATACCTAAAAAAAATAATGCTTTATCTATTTATTTTCAGCTCCTGTTGTTAGATGAAACTCACCGCACATTTTTCATGGAGACCGGGAAGCAAATGATTGCAGGTTTAATGGTGAAGGCAAACAAGGTAAAAACTCAACTAATTTGGATCCTCACTTATTTACATAAAGAGAGAACAGGCTCCTGCTTCTGAGGACATATTTGCACAGCCGTGACTAATAAGTTCCCGTGTTTTTTTTGTTTTTTTTTGCTTGAACGCAGAGCCCCAAAGCTTTCCTGGAGAGCTATGAGGACATGCTGCTTTACACTCAGAGAGAGGAAACGTGGCCCATCACTAAGATGGAGCTGGAGGGCCGAGGGGTGAGTAATACAGTCACCTCATGTATCATGTCCAAATTTTCCCTTTTTCTTTGTTAACAATGCAGTTATACCTGCAGCCAGGCATTATGCATTGGTTGGTTTATTTGTGGGAACAGGGATAATTCGTCAAAGGGCATCTCAGGTTCTTTTAAACTACCTAACCTAAATTAAACTTTAACTGATAATCAGCAGTCAGTCTACTCTGAACTTTAGTCTGTGTAAAGCTCATTTTAGTGTCGTCCTGTCAATAGTTGTGTAACTGGCAAACAATCTGTCTTTATTGAAGTAGCACATTTGGCTATAGACAGATATAATGCAGTTTTCCTCACGTTGGAAATGTAAATAACATGAAATTTAAATTTAACTTCCTCAGAAGTTAAATTTGTGTTTTCTCTTCAGACCTTATGAATGTGTGAAATGCATTTTCTCCTTGTGATGCCCTGATCTGACTCTGATATTGCATATCAGGCAGATAATAAATCGGGTAGCTGGATTGGTTATTGATAACAATGAGGCTGAACTATTACAGTGTCAGTAGATATGTAATTTTATATTGGAATTTAAACTCCTGTTTGCTCTTAATGCAATTGTATTTCTTTGAGCAGGAATTTTAATTCTTAGTTTTGACCAATTTGATGCTGCATTTAAAAGGTTTGCACTTGATTGTAATTCCCGTTTATTTTAAAGATTATTTTTACTAAGTTGTTAGTGCACAATTTATTATTGGTGCTAGCTAAAGCACATTTGCATTCATCATCATCCCTTATTTAGTTTAGGTTAAAACAGCATAACAAATAAGTGAAAAAAAAAATCAGGATTTAAAACAGATTATGTGCGTGTGTGTATTTATTGTGCATTATATGTAGCTAGATACAACGTATAGCAGTTTTTAGAGAAACTTAATTACCGCTTTATTAACACGGTGTACTTTGACTTCTCATCATGGTCTGTGCAGGTGGTCTGCATGAATTTTTTTGACATTGTGTTGGACTTCATCCTGATGGACGCGTTTGAAGACCTGGAGAGCCCTCCGTCCTCTGTGGTAGCTGTGTTGCGGAACCGCTGGCTCTCTGACAGCTTTAAAGAGACGGTTAGTTTATACACACACATACGCACTTGCATAGTAATTTCTGCGTAATGCCACAGATAGGTCAATTACAAGCTATTGTAATAACAGAGTTTGGGTTTTTCTCCTGTTAGGCACTGGCAACTGCTTGCTGGTCGGTCCTAAAAGCGAAGAGGCGTCTTCTGATGGTGAGTTTGAGCTCATTTAAAAATGGAGAACTTTTCATGGCGTCCTTGTTTCTTTGATTCTGACAGCTGAGTGTCTCTTGCTGCTCTCCGCAGGTTCCTGACGGTTTTATCTCCCACTTCTATGCCATATCAGAACACGTGAGCCCGGTTTTAGCTTTTGGGTTTTTGGGACCCAGGCAGCACCTAAGTGAAGTATGCACAATTTTCAAGGTAAGAGCAACTGAAAAGCTGAGATTTTTGACACAGTTTTGGAAATTGATTTACTGTTTGTGGTGTCATACTGACTTGACACATGAAGTTAAGTTTACTCGCCATGTCAGGCTTACAGGAACAAAATTGTTAAATTTGTCATCAAGTGTCATTATGTCTTAACATTTTCATGTTAAGATTTGAAAAAATCTTACATTGGGCCAGTATTAGGTTGGAGTGACCATGACAAGTAAACTAAAGCTCTTTTTCAGACAGAGATTGAAGATGGGGCTGCTACAAAATCCCTTTTTTACGGCCTCTTTGTATTTGTACAAACAACAGTGGTAAAATGCCTCTCCATCTTGTGATTTTTAGGTGTGACAGCCCTCGCATGTAACACTTTATAAACAATGACAATGGCTTAACTCGGCTACAGTCATTTACCATTTTTGTAATGTGGCGGCTGATCTCGTCCTCTGCTCGGAGTAGCAAGTAGCTCCAATGTCTCTCCAATTTGCGTACATTTTCAGCCGCTTTTCTTCTTCCTTGAGTTAGCTGCTAACTGTTGTCAGCTGCTTTTTCAATCTCTCAGGGGGAGGTCACACGCATTACACGTCCTCAAAACGTCACAAACGTCCATGGTCATGTGCTTCTGGCAGCCCGTTTTACGCAGACATTAATTCAGTGCTGTTACTACCGCTACAGCAGTCTTAAAACTAAACTTTCAGACAACTCTGTACCCCCATTCTGCGGTTGTACCTTTTATTAAGAACAACGAGGTGAAATCAGTGAAGTACGCCTACAAAGCTGGAATCACCAAGTTACAGGTATAATATTTCCCGCCATTCATGTTTCTCCTGTCATCTGCAGCAACAAATCGTGCAGTACCTTAAGGATATGTTCGATCACGACAAGGTCCGCTTCACCTCAGTTCAGTGCTTGGCCGAGGACGTCCTGAACCTTTCCCACCGCCGCAGTGAGATTTTATTGGGGTACCTGGGAATCAATAGCCTTCTGGAGCTCAACGGTGCCCTGCCCAGAGACACAGAGGGCTCCTCAGGGCCCAACTAAGACAAGATAAGGACTTCACTGGGCTTGAACAGGCCGAATGCAGTGAGCTGACCAGTAGGGAACGTAAAGGACTCGCAGCTCAACACTCATTCTGTATTAAGAGTGGATAAAATAATGCTCCTGTGACACACGGAGAACCAGCATCATTCATTCGTGTTCATCAAACACAACCTAATGTGAGAGGATCTAATCCACCAGATCTACAGCGGTATCACTGGTACTAAAGAGGGAGAACGGTCAGATAATATGATTCCATCTCTCCCTTGTTATCAGCTGCTGTGTTGCGTATCAAAAATGCCTACTATAGTCATGTAATCTCAGACGTGCAAGGACTTGTCTCTCTGCCTTGTTTGGTGACATGGATACTTCCTAAAAACACACCTGGGTGAAGCGCTCCCAACACGTGAAGAACTATCGCTCCACACGGATCAAGTCTTTTTGGGGAGCTTGCGGTCACATCGTAAATTTCCATTCATTAGACTTGCGGGATTATGAGACTTCATTGTTATGTGAAAAGAAATGGTGTGAGAGTCTGTCGACATTGTGAGTGTATGTTTTATATAAAAAGGTGAAGGATGTTTGATAAAACCGTGAAAATTCCCGACAAGCTTGGCCAGCTGAAGACTTGTGATGGACATAATGGATTTGTCTCTTTACCAAATTGGTTTTGAATCCTTTTTAATCTGAAGAAATACTTGCTCCAACGTGATTTAATTGAGCAGGCATATCCAAAAGAAATGCAAAAACATGCACAATTAGTGAAGGGTGCTAATATGTTACTGATATGTAAGTTTAACTCTCCCAAAGCTACATTTTGATCCCAGACCACAGCTGTTCATCCAGCTGAGATGAAAGTCTTACTTTCTCTAAGTCACAATGATCCATCAGTTTTTTTATCTGGTAATGGATGACATGAAATAAGTTTTAGGTGCCACTGAGGCACACAAAAAAAGACTTCATACAACCAGTAACACAATAGCAGGTGTGAAAGCATCTGTCAGAATACCATCACACCGGTGATTGTTGTCAGCATGCAAATGTCTCAAAGGGTGTAACACATCAGTGCTCTCAGGGAGTAATAAGTAACATTACAACTTGAAATCAATATTCGGAAATGCATTATTTATTAACTAACAAGTTAAATGTTTTTTTGTTTTTTGTTTCTTTAAATGCTAACAATAAATATATTTATTGCTTCCAAATATTTGGGTTTAAATTGTACAACTTGCTAAGCTTTAATTGCCCAAATTTAAATAAATAAATAAAACAAAATAGTGATTTTTTTCTTTAGGGAGGAGCACCAAAACACAAGTTAATTGAAGATAAAAATCAACATTTTCAATGTAAGACAAAAGTAAAGTAATCTAAAAATACTATTTATTGATTGTAAAAGAGTAAGAGATTAGTGGATTAGAAAAAAAACTGCTGTTTTCACTTAATGGGATTCATTTTTCCACAGCTGGCATTTTGACTTGTCATGGTAGGAAAAGCACAGGTGCTACTTAAAGCAGTAATAATAAATGTATTTATTCAAGTGTCCCAGTAAGCTGTGACAGAAAGCCAGTATGCACAATAACCAGTAGGCTGAAACTGAAGCAGCTAAATGGCATTCAGACATTTTTTTTCCACCTGTGTTTTTCCTAATGTGACCTGTCAAAACGTCCTCAGTGATAAAAGCCTACTGGTGTGTTGACATAGCGCATAGTCATCAAACACCGTCAGAGACTTTTGTAAAAAAAAACAACACCACAGTCTTAGTGTTATAATTGATTATGTGGATATTTTACATCACGATAAACATACTATGTGTCACTTGCTTTCTTCCAGGCACATTTAAAAATTGACACGAGTTCTGAATCCAACAGTGCCATGAACTATTCTAAGTGAGGATGTTGTTTTATTATATGAAGGCCTGTGATGAAGAATCGGGCATTGTACAGTCAGATTACACAAGTGCACTGATGACGACCCCGACTTCTCTTTGTTTTCCCAATACTGTGGACTTGTTGGAGCTCAGAGAGACCCTGAGGGGGCACTAAGATGCCAAGTAACACATGGGTAAAACTCCACTATTGTTAAAGCAGAAATATGTTATGCAGACTGCTTATTTAAGAAACTGTCATATACTAAATTATCTAAATAAGATGTGATAAAGAGATTATTTATTTACGATGGCAGTATGTATGCTCTTATGGTTGCCTGTCGAATGAGAAAAAAAAGGGAAGACGATTCTGTGGAATCATCTTTGTTTTTCAGAGATCTTTCAATAGTTTTATCATACGAATTAGCAGCACTTTGTTATTCATAATCATCTGAGCGCGTCTTGTGGTCTTGATAATCCAAATCCTGCTCTTGTTGCAACACGCTCCTGAAATTCAGAGCTTAGAAATGTTACATGTCGCAATGCCATTGTGTTCTCCTTCAAAGAGTCAGCATTGTGGGATTATTTCTGTTTCTGTCTTAGCATTTACCTCCAACTGTAAATAGAGCTTTTCCTTATTTTGACAGGTGTGCAGCTTTGTGATTTTGAAGCATTTTGCACTTTATCAGAAAAGCAGAAAGATTTAGGAGTGTATGGCAACCCTTTTGAAAAAGTTTGAGGGTTTAACTATACAAACGTTGAATTATTTAGTGCATTGTAAACCTGACATATTATAGATACCTTAGAGCATAAAAACTGTACAGTAGAGAAACTATATTTCCCAGAAAACTATAACATGAAGATGGTTTATTCTGGTTACTTTCCAAAGTTTAATGTCCAAATTCTTCTGTTTTAGCTTTTGACCGTGTGGTCCAGTCCATTCTCCCATGTTTCAGCCCTGTTATTGTAGATTATCAAGTATATTTGTGGGTAAATGCAGTTGTGAAAAAAAGCTAATATTTCATCCTGTCATCACATAATGGCCTGCTTCTTGTGTCCTGAGAGCAGATGGTCAGAGATGAATCCCTCTGCATATTAACATTGTAGATCTTCTGAAATGTATCAGTCATTTAGATTCCAAACTCAGCCCTAGTCGTTAGTTTTGAAGATCCAAATTAGTAATAAGCTAAAGAAGTTAACTTAAAATCATCTGACACTCAAAATCCAGGCATGGACTCCTCTACTTAGTGTATTTTCAATAGATTATAGTTATGCAAGGATTTCAGATGGCCAAAATGGATAAAGAACGATTTTCTGTTTTTGAAAGTCACTGCTGTACATTACAAGTGTCTATTCTATTCATGCCTTTTGTCTTTTCTATTGTTGAATTACAATGCCAGCACAAACTGTAAATTGATTTTGATTCTCCATATTAAATGTTATTTTTTGTTATTAAACAATATGTTTATTATGCCTTTTCCCAACTGATGACGGCTCGTTGTATTTCATGTCTCAACAGGATTCAAACTTTCCTAAAACAAGATTATTTTGTTTCTTTAGTTGAGAGGCAGACTTTTACAGTGACTAAAAAGCAAGAAAAATTGGCTTAATTAAATTAATACTTCACACACCAGTTGACCTTTTGTATATCAGTTGCTCATCTTGTGTTACATTGAATTTGCGTGCCTCTGGTGAACTAAGAATCCAAAAATTAAGAAAAATGCTGTTTGAACTAAAGTAAAAACTGTATGTAAAATTTGTTTACAAGCTCTTGCACAACTTGCACAGTATAATTCAAGTCTCATTTATCAACTTAAGTTGTTCCAAATCACAGGCAATTCCACCAAATCCTAAATATTTGAAATTCAACTGAGGATGAAACTTTTCTATGCTCTCTTCAAAGCTACTACGTTAACAAAAACAGTAATTTTACCTCACTGAACACTGGAGCTGCTGGTCTACTTCTGCCTCGATCACCTAGTTAATTTGTGTTATGGAGTGACTCCAGTGAATCCAAACTGATCCTTTAAAACACCAAAGTCACACATTAACACAAATAAACTAACCGATGGACCGAGGGACTGTGTGAGTGTTTGTAAAATTATGTTTTGATATAGTTTTGCTGTTAAATGTAAACCACTGTGACATCAAGTCATTAATAATTATTTCCGCTTTATTCATCAGAAGCTTGAAGGAAAGTTGTGTTTTCCTCACAAATTCCACATAATGCAGGGTGAGTAACTCATATACAAATGGTCATTTGGGGGGGATAAATTGTTCCTTAAATTAAAAAGAGCAAAGAGTAAGTATTTACAGAAACTGATGGCCTATTGATGGCTTCATTGTTACTGTAAATATCAGATGTCAGAAGTTTGAGATTGTGCTCTGCAGTGTATTACAGATTTAACCAATACAAAGGTCCCAGTTCCCTATACTGCTGTGATTAAAAACATTATTCTGAGTATTGCCAACAACAGGAAAGGCACCGATCATGAAGATTGCCCTTTATTGACAAAAGTTATGTCAAATCTGTCCTGAAATAAAATGAGAAATGTAGCCACTTTTGTTTTTCTGATGCCAGTGTTAAGCTGGCTGCAACAGTAATCAAAATGTGACATTTGATGCGGGACTCTCAATAATTGTTGTGCGTGTTAAAGTAAGCAGTCAACTGGAGAATTATAAGAGAGGCAAGTCTGGACTGCTTCAAAGTCAGGCCAGTGGAGGGTGCACACGGCTTACTTGAATCTTGCTCGTAACCTCGTTATGACGTCTCACCTCAAGCATGTTAAGTCTGAGGACTTGTTTGAATTTCTTTACATTCAGATAAATGTGACTCAGCCAGGGGGGTATTCTCAGTACACCCCAATTTAAACATTAGTGCTTGGACGAAACATTAACAATTACTTTCATTTTCAGTGGGCCTGAATGTAGATGTAAAATATGTATTCATCAGATTTCAAACACAGTCAGTATTAATGCAGTTTAGAGGCATTGAAGGATACATTACATCTGATGTTAAATCCCATTTTGCTTTTTATTTCCTCCACATTCTGGATACTACGGTGCCATTAGACTGTGCTTCCTCCATTATTTTTTACTTTACAGTTGGAGGTCAGGGGTGGATTTTGAGACACTGTGTCCTTGGGCACAGATAAGTAAAAGGCCCCACCACCTTTAGGAGCAAGAAACCCAGACATTGTGGTGGTTTTGGTTCTTTTTGATGTTGTTTATGTCTGTTTTCAGTCATTTTTGTCTCTGTTTGAGGTAGTGTTGCATCTTTTATGGTTTATTTATGTCTCTGATGTCTTGTTTGTCTCTTTGTTGTCATACTGTGTCTCTTTGCAGTAATTTTGTGTCTGTTAAAGGTATTTGTGTGTCTTTTTTGGTTGTTTTGTGTGTGTTTTTGTGTCACTTGGACATCTTGTGTATCGCTCTGAGATTCTCTTTGATGTTGTTTTGTGTTTCTGTTTTGTGTCCCTGAAGTCATTTTGTCTTTTTTGGACTTTTTGTGTTTCTTTGTAGTAATTTTGTGTCTGTTTGTGGTTGCTTTTTCCGTTTTGTAATTATTTTGTGTCTCTTTGCAGCTCCTTTGCATCTCCTTGCTGTCAGTTTTAGCCTCTTCCTGGCCGGTATATGTCTCTTCGAATGACGTTTTGCAGGTGAAGGCTGGGTGGGGGGGGGGGCGCACTTTGGGCCCCTGGGCCTTTGTCCAGTAGGACTGTTCAGGAATCCATCCATGTTGGTTTTGCTCCACCTGTTTATAAGGAAATTCTAGTTTTGGGGAGTTTGCGGTTATTCTGGTTTTCGCTGTTTACTTTGTGTGTCCTATTTTGCACGTCTGTGTGTACTTGTTATTCATGGCTGTCTTTGTGTGAGCTGGGAAAAGCCTGCAAGTTTATCTGCTGTGTGCGAGTATTTATCTATCTCTGCTCTTTGCTTCCTCTACTGGGAGCGGGGAAATACATTTGCACAAGTTCAAATTTGACATGTTCACAAGTCACTTACGGTCCATTTACAATGGACCAGCGGCCCACCTTTGGACAGCGAGCCACCAGTTGGGAACCACTGCTTTAGGTTACCAATTTATTAAGTACACATTTCCATTACGATGCTTGTTGCATTGACCCCAACCCTTTTATTTTCTGTAAATATTTACCCCCTCCTCTGAAATAAAGAACAACCCGTTAACACAGGGTGACTTACTGAAAATTTTTAAGAAATTAATTTTTAAAACATTTGATAATGTGACCCTAAATCCAGATTTCCACATTCAGTTAATATCTGGGCAAATGCCTTATGAGGGCATCAAATATGTATATGCAACACATAATTTAGGTCATCTTAAAGCTAAATTAATGAAAATCCATAATTTTTATTTTTATTGATTTATTAATTTTTTTGAATGAGTGCAGTTTGCTGCTTTATTGTGGAGTGCTGGACTTTTGTGTTTTTTGTTCATTCAATAATTCTTCTCTATGGGCTAAACAGCTCATCTCCAGCGTGCTGCTGGGATTGGACGGCTCCTCCGCTGCCGGGGCCCCCTTCAACACCACCATTGGTTAGACACGTGTCTGGGCGTTTCACTGGGACTGCCCGGTTGTGTCCGGGTAAGATGGCGTTGGAAGAGCAGTGCTCGGCACCACCTCAATGGCGGTCCATATCTCTGACACACGTAGAGTTCCCGGAGGGTACGTAAACTCTACATCTTTCTCTAACTCCTGAAGACGCTAACCACCGGCCGCTTTGTGATTTTAGAGGACTGCGTGTGTTTGCTCGCGACTGAATGGACACGGCCGTTGGTGATACTGCCAAATAGTGAGACGCTGTAACGCGCGGAGCACAGCGGGGAATGCAACCCGGACTGCCAAATTGTGAGACGGAGCCGCATGCGCAGTTGGCGCTAATGTCCACAATGAAGGCTAGCTAGCATGTTAGCTGTCTTAATATCGGTTTTGATATTTTCTCTCAGGAATTAGCGAACACGCCGCGTCCTTTAAAAATTATTCGGCAATATTCAAGCGTCCTGGTTTGCTAAGTATTATTTTTAACTGCGGTGGAAACAAATAGCTATTTCACCTTATAGCCAGCACCACGGCTAACCTAGTAGCCAGCTGCTTGGCCTCATACTGATTAGTATAACTAGCATAAACCACATTGCACCAACCTATCTGAATTTATAAAATGAAATAATGTGTGTCAATTTTGCAAAATGACGGTTTGTGTTCACCACCACAGCAGCTTCCTACTTATGCTCACAGTTAAACATTTCAACCATCCGGGTTCACTGAGTACCACAAAGTGTCACTCCCACCAGTGCTAACTGGGTGACTCTACTGGGGTTTATGTCATGTCTTAACATCAGTACTGTGTCACTGTTCTAGATGATCTGACGGGACAAGTGCTGGCCTACATCAGTCTCCTTCCCATAGCAATCCTTGTGGGTTTTGTTACACTCATAGTGTTTAAACGGGAGCTGCACACGGTGAGTCCTGCACACTTTCACAATGAGCATCATTATTTAAGTGTTCAGATGTTATTGTGTCACAGGAGCACGATCATTTGTGTCAGGCAGGCCAGAAGTTGTTAAGTCCATGATCTGTTTTTTTGGGTGTTGATGTTCTGGGTTTTTTTTTTTTGGTTTATTTTCCAGATTTCCTTCTTTGGAGGCGTCATCCTGAATGAAGGGGTGAACTGGCTGCTGAAGCACATCCTCAGAGAGCCGCGCCCATGTGCAGGTGAGTGAAGGAACAAGCTCTATCTGCAGCTGGCAGGGTTGGGCAACATTTCCAAAAGTATCACAATTGGCTGAAAACATCTTCTGTCATCAATCAGTTTAGTTGTGTATTTTATTTTCATCATGCTGGATTGGGTTATGACGAAAAGCTTTTAGCGGTGGCTGATATGACCCTAAAATAATACCACAGTATTTCAAGGCGTTTTTGCAATAGCAATATTCTTAATGATATGACAAAATACGGGAAGATATTATATTATGGATAATAAGAGCATTCAATTGCAAAAAAATAAGTGCTATAGTTTTGTATGTCAACAAAAATATAACAGTTTGCCCTCAAATATTTAATATTAAACAAAAAATATCTAATTTCTTGCAAACAACAGCAACTCAGTGAGATTATAAATCTGTACAGAATATAAATAGTACAACCAAATAAAATGGCTCATCTAAAGAACTGCCAAATTTAAAAGAAGTACACTTGAATCTGTAAATAATAGCATATATATAGATAGATATTTACATATTGATCAATGTGCTTCAGTCCTGTCTTTACCCTTGGAAAGTCTCTGTGTGTCATTGAGCTGAGAGGCACATGAGTTGGCTGCATGCTGTTGGAGGATGCGTGGAGAACACTGTTTTGTATAAGATTTAATTTTTGTAATTTCCAGGTCTGGATAAGTATGACAAAAAGAAAAAAAATATTGGAAAAGTGTTTGTGTTTCCAGACTATTTATTAATTCTGAAATTCAAGATTCAAAATAAATTGATAAAGCAGTGTTTTTCAGTTTTTTTATTAAATATATTTTTACGTATCGAGCAGGCAAATTGAGCAGCCAAAATATTTACCTCTGTTCTGGAGTGCGGGGCACAGCAAGCTTGATGTCGTCATAATCAAGGCAAGAAGTATAAGACATTTGTGTCCAAATCGTGTACATATTCTGTGAAAATTATTTTTTTCAACTGATTGTCCGTTCTTTTTGGCAAAATAGACAAAAAAACGTAGTGGGAACAACAATAATATAGCATTTATTCAGTCTGTCGGGGGAAAATAATACGATTACAGGAAGCACCAGTTAATTTGCTTCCTCTGAACTTGTCTTGGTTTGGTGTTAATTGATACAATTAATTGCTACAGCACCTTGCTACAATCTTCTGGCAGTTCTTTGGCAACATAATAGCATACAAAGTCAGAATGTAACACAGTTGGATATTAAAACCATTTATTTACACAGTTTACATGTAGTTATTTGTAGTCAGATATCATATGGTCTGAAAAGTCTGCTGAGAAGTCTGGAAATTTGAGTCAGGAAGTGCAGGGAATTTTGCAGTGGAATATATAGGAACCCTTATTTAAGCAAAATACCAAATATTTTATAGTTGTGGCCCTAATATATGAAGGACTGCAAGTAGTTGTATTTTCATCATTATTAAATCGGCCAGTTTTTTTCTTGATTCATCACTGTGGTATAATGTATTGTTTTGTCCCATCAGCAGTCTAAAACCCAAATGCAATCTGTTTACAATTTATATATATATATATATATATATATAACAGTAGAAAGCAGCAAATCTGCACATTTAAGACGACCACACATTCATTTATTTGTGGCAGCCTGCCACAATCAAAACATCTGCTGCCGTGTTTAGATATTCTGTTGTTGGAGGTGGCCTGTTAATTAAAAGCACTATTGGATTATATATACCGCTCAGTTATTCATTGCAACACACTTGCGGAGAGCAGAGCATACTCGAGGCACAAACAGAGTAGCAGAACACCAGGTGTAGTGAAAGTGCATGGTTGATTGTGCTAGGTCTATAAGTTTGCATTCACTCACCTCTACAGCAGCTCCTCCTCTCATTCACTGATCTGCTCTGCACCCCACTCCACCACACCCCAGTTACATATATATATATATATATGTCATATAAAATATAAAAATTGATACTGCTACAAGAAAAAGATGTTTGATAATGGTTTTACTTGTCAGACAAACAATATTGTGAAATTACATGTTTATTTTCATATTTAGATCTATATCCCGAAAGGAAGAACAACACATGCAATAGTTCGGTGCATCAAAAACAACCCAAATACAAATAAATACATATACACTCTTCAGATGGATTATTGCCCAACTCTGGCAAGACATTTACATGGAGGATGACAGGCACTTATGTTTTAATCTTTGCTAATTATCTTGGAGACAATAATTGCCTCTATATTCATATGAAGGTTTACTCCATATTGTCATTGTATTTTAATATCAGATTCTGTTGTCTCTCTGCAGGAGCTCACACAACCCTGCACACAGAGTATGGGATGCCCTCCAGTCATTCCCAGCTTATGTGGTTCTTTGTTGTTTACTTCTTTCTTTTCCTTTATTTAAGGTGAGCTTGTTTCTTCCTGGTGTTTGGGAGGTTTAAGGGCAGAAAACTGCAGCTGTGAAATTCATAGAAGGGCAACAGCTTTCTTAAGTTTTATGTCCACAAACTTATCAAATACAGTTATTTATTTCTACAAGATGGATATATATTTTGTATTTAAACGGGAGCTAGATCTAAATAAAAGTTTAGTTTAAGTGTTTTCTTCTAAAATGATAAAGCGGAGGAAATACTTCCCGCACATCCTCTAGCAATGCTAAATAATTGTATGCATCAGTAATTGATGACTTCGTATGTATTAAATGTATGTCAGTAGCACATTTTGTGATTATCACTCATCAGAAGCTTTCTCTCCATCTTCACATACGGTGGGTGTCATGGTGTGAACTCAGGCTGATGTCTCTTTTCAGAATGCATCAAACGAACAATGCTCGATGTGTGGATCTGCTGTGGAGACACATACTGTCCATCATCCTGTTGGGCATGGCCTTATCAGTCTCATACAGCAGGTAAGACTTCATTGTCAGTTAATCTGCATGTTATTTCCTTGTCTAGAAAATGTCAGAAGATGTAGAAAATGTTTCATGTTTAGTCTGCCCTAAACCAAAAGAAATTCCGTTACAAAAAACGGAAAATACTAATTTAACAATTGATGGATTATCCAAATTTTTGATGGAATCTTACTTACTGGTTACCAACGTGTGGGTCCCAATCTCCACTTGGGGCCTTCTTTATGTAGGGGGTGTAACAAAACTTTTTCATGAATGTGCAGTTGTTCTGTATGACAGTATTTCATTAATTTTTGTGGAGAAAACTTAATCAAACTGTTATTTTAAATGTTTAAATTATTTTTCAAAATATGACCATAACAAAAAAATCTAAAGGGAAAAGGGCACAGTGAAGACCTAAATTTAAGAGCCTTTATGTCCTGCTTTAGAAAAGTTCACAGTTTAAACAACCAGCGTTAATAGGACAATAACCAAGCGTCAGAGGGAAGACAAGCTGATTTTGTCAAGAAAAGAAGCCTGTTAGGTATAAAAATGAAAAATACATAATGCATAAAGAAAATACCAGGAAAATTCATCTCCGGTGTAATATTCACAGGAAAAATTTGGTCAGTATTCATGAAAATCGCTTGATTTACATAAATGTCTTACAATGATTACAGTGTCTATTTGGGTTTTCAAAAATTTTTACTGATGATTAATCTGTCAATTGTTTTCTCTATTAATCAATTTGTTTTTAGTTCTATAAAATGTCAGAAAATTCTGAAAAATGTTGATCAGTGTTCCGCAAAGCTTCACATGATGTTCTCTAATGTATCATTTAGTTTACCGTCATAAAGAGGGGAAAAAAATCACATTAAAGAAGCTGAAATCACAGATTTTTTTTTCTCTCAAAAAATACCCAATTAACAATCAAGTCAGTGAGAATGAATTTGGTAGTTTAAAACTGACCAATTAATCGTTGCGGCTCTGTCTGGGTTAATTATACAGTTGATCACACTTTTTCTGGACTGTTACTGTTATTCGTTAAATATAATATAAAATGTCCATAAAAGAGCCGGGTGTCATTAGTTTAGACAGTGACAGAAAAAGTGTCTCTTAAAAAAGTCAGGTACCACCGGATTGTTTGACCGATTGTGTCAGCTTTCAAAAAATATAAGGCTCACTCAATGATGGCATCACTGAGCTTTTCCAATAACGGTGTGCTCAGTGCAGGTAGACAAAAACATTTAGAATATTTTTCGGCTGACCAGTCTGCTCACACTGTCACAACAAAAGCTAAATTGGCCAAATTGTGCTTTTTCATGTCCATTTTTGGCTGCTCCAAATTTGATACAATTTAAAGTGCATCCTGCTGGAATTATTTTAGTGAAGGACTTCAGGCACAGTTTGTATTTTTAAGCATCGTTTTTCTCTCTTTCATCCTCAGGGTCTACCTGTTGTATCACACCTGGAGCCAGGTTTTCTACGGCGGCGTGGCCGGTAGTACAATTGGCATAATCTGGTTCTTCTTCACACAAGAGGTGCTGACACCATTATTCCCCAAAATAGCAGCGTGGTAAGTAGCGCTCTCATTTCTCCGCCTCCTCCTCGTGTCACAGGGGAAGACGGCTCGTCCTCAGCCTGAATAAGTGGATAAAATCACTCAATTGTGGCTACTCTGATCATTTTTTCTGTCAACGTTTTCACAACTTACAGGCCAATATCAGAGTACTTCCTGGTGCGAGATACAAGTCTGATTCCCAACATCTTATGGTTTGAGTATACAGTGACCAGATCAGAGGCAAGGTAAGTTGCTGTCCTGGACGTTCAGTATATCACCCACATTATTCACATCTATCCTCTCAGAGACTTGGTGACAAAGTGTGTACTCTCAGGGCTAGCTGATGGACTGCTGTAGCTCAGGGGGTAACAGCTAAAATGCTAGCAAGCAGGGAACATGCAAGCACTGGTGATTTACAAAAGGCTGTCTGAGCTGACTGTTCATCACTGAATTTCATAGAGAGTTATGCAGGAGAGAGAAATAACTCACCTAGTTAGTCTGCTTATGCTTGATTCCTGACTTCCTACCTAAAAGTTCTGCTCTGTCAAGATCGAGACTCCAGACTAACTTTTTACATCGTTTGTGCCGGGGCGCCTAACTTTGGTGCATCCAGAATTTTTCACTGTGCTTTTTGGTGCTGCAATTATACATTTTAAGCATTACCTTTTCTGTCAGTTCCCACACATATTGGTTATTTTTAAACTAAAAATGTAACGTTACACAGAAGTTATGGTTCGGTTACTACCCCATTTTAGGAGAAATGATTTGGTGCTATTTTGGTACGGGGGTGTTACAGACAGAAAAAAAAAAATCCTCCTGCTGTGGACTGAGGTAGCATTTTGCCCACTGGCAATTTTGGAGAATTTTTATTATAAAAATAGGTAACATTTTAAACACTGAAGTTTTGCGCTGTACGAACAGTGAACAAACACTTTCCCAAAAGACAGCAGGTCACAGCAGGCTATAAAACTGAAAAGCTTCTCATATGATATGTAAAAGAAAGTACAAAATACATGTATTTTTTTTACAACTAACCTAATGCACAAGTTTAGTTTTTAGTTGTGTTTTTTTAAGTTATTTTTTTAGTTAGTTCCACCTTGGTTATATGCCAGTGATAATGCCAATTTCTTCTGGATTTTTTTCCGTTCTTCTTTTACATCTAAAGGCTGTTTGAAAGCAGCGCTGATACAGGGTTGGGCTGCGGGTTATTTTTTTCCCACCATGGTGATCAGCGCATTTGGTTGATGCTTTTGAATGGTCGTAAGCATGTTGGATGTGTTTCCATTCACTTACCAAACAATGGCGAGCAACGCTGACGCACCATCTGTAATCATCTCATTGGCGCTCACCATTATGCGACTGACTCACGCGCCGATTTGCTTGTTCTATCTGGATGGCGTCGGACTGTGGCTTAAATTAGCGGGCCGAACTTGTGCAAGTGAACTTTGGTTTCACAGCATTAATGTAATAAATGTCAGGTGCAGCGGAGCGACCAATGGAAATGTTTGCAGATTTTTAGTGGACTCTGGTTTGTGATGTTTTGCTAAGTTGAAGTTTGGTTGCACTTTACACAAAAGAACGGTGTAGATTTACATTGTCCCTTACTGTACGCAGCAATACCGTTGAGACCAAATGAATTGAATTTCTGTCTTCTGTCTTTTATCTGTTTTGTGACTCAATTCTTTGTTGTTTTCTGTTTTTTTCTTCAAGGAACAGACAACGAAAGCTTGGAACAAAACTTCAGTGATCGACACAGTTCTTCTGTGAAGCTGAGTTTAGGCCCACACACACATATACATGCACGCACTCATGTACACACACACACAAATGCTCACTCGACAAAAACACACTGGAGATCCATCTTTTGGACTGACGTGGTTGCAAGGAGTAAAGGGCAAAAACCGTTTACAGGCGGCGAAAGAGTGCCTGGACCTGTCCCGGAGCCTACAGCCTGAGCAAGTCCGTCCACACGCCTCTCCTTCTTGTACAGCTTGCCCAAAATGCTCTTCAATGCATGCAAGACTGTGCAAGAGGCATACTATTTAATGATAGATTAATATATATATTTTAACAATAAACGCACGCTGACAGTAACAGTGTACTGTAAGAAATAGGAGGAGCCTAAAAAGGAAAGGCTTTGGTCAAGTTTCAAACAAATCGGTGAGCGTCATTGCAGCATGTATTTAGTGATTCCTTTTTTTAAATATTCGGATGGATAGCTGGTGGGACCGGGTGGGGAGGGGGGGGTTGGTTATGGCTAGGTTGGGGGTATGTGGAATTAACCATTTTTCATTGTTATATAATAGAAAATGAACAATTTCTAAAATTGGTTATGATGTAATATAAAAGAAAATTTGCACTTTGTGAAATTTACAAGTTAAAAAAAAAAAGACGACTAACACTAGTTAAATGTTAAGACCCTTCCCCTCTTTTCCCTCATCAGTCTTTGCTTTGTGTCTATGACTGTCAGTCCTAATATATTAGACTCCAAAGCTGATCTGCAAGCAGTGTAAATTTAATCTGTACTATTGAGCATCGAGGTTGTGCTTTCTGTTCATATCCACGTTTGAGGATAATGAGACTGAATCACAGCAGCCGGTTTCAGTTCTTCTCGTTGTCGAGCACACTTTGGACTGAGGTGGTGTTTTCTTAATGCCTCACACACAGTAGCAGCCTGGGAACAGGATTCTGGGAATCAGTTTTTTTTTAAAAAATTCATTCAGTTTCTTATCATGTTTTCTGGTGTTGCAGAGAACTGTTTTCTTTTTACCCGCATTTCCAAGATAACATTCCATATCATTTAGTGAGAAAACATACAAAAAGACTGCTGAGGGGATATGTTTTCTTTTTTGTATTATTTTTGAAGAAAGGAGAAAAAAAACAAAAAAACGCCTCAGGTCAGTCGTAGCATGTGATAATGCTTAATTCCTCACAGCCCATGGCAGCTACTGTTGTCAGCTGCCATGTGGGGATCTGAAGCTGATTTAAAACTGTCATATCATTAGCTCCACAAAGGGAAGTAGTTCTCTTAGAGTTTGATTTTTTTTCCATGTGTAACCTATATCAGGCTGAATAAAAATGTGTTTATGTACAAGAGGTGGATCAAGCGTCGTGCATTGGCATGTTTTTGAATTCAGAATGCTTTGTAGTGTGTTTGCTTTTTGCTGCAAATGTGGCACTTGATTTAGTCTGATTTACTTTTCGTCTACGTGCTGTTTTCCACTGATGTGCATAAGTCAGTGTTGTGTCTGATGGCAGCTGGGCTGTTGTCCCACAGTCTGTCAGTTTACCTGTCCAGGTGCAACATTACAGCCCTTTTGGAATATAGCAGTGATGCATTGTTAGCATACTGATGCTAAGCAGGTTTAATGTTTACCATCTGAGGTTGGTGTGATTGCATACTAACATGTGATAAGTAGCACTATGGGTAGCATCAGTTTTTAAGGTATTTGGTCCTAAGTCAGTGTTGGACAGTTTTAAAGGTCCCATATTCTGCTCTTTTTTTTAGGTTTAAACTTTTATTTAGGGTTTCTCGCAAACTTGTTTACATGCTTAAATGTTCAAAAACGCATTACTCTCACACTGCCTTTGTCTTAAATGCTGCTTTTTAGAGCCTGTCTCTTTAAGCCTCCTTTCTAAAAAGCCCAGTCTGCTCTGATTGGTCACTGTTTCTGGGATATCCTCATCTGTGCTCTTTGCGTCTCTACATTGTTATTGCGGTTGGGGAAACTACAGTAACAGTACTGTAGCTGCATTTTCTATTTTTATAGATCTATCTTTTCACTGGAATTGCATTGCAAGGCAACTGCATGTTTACTTCCTGTCAGTTGATGGTGTTAACATACACTGCAAAACATTACAACAGGAAACACAAAGGGACCCATTTAGCATGTTTATGTTTTAAGTTTAAAGCAGTCTTTATAGCAAAGTTGTGACATCACAAATTCACGTAAGTTCTGACGGCTTGTTTAAAGGTTCTGAATACGGACTGTGCATTTCTGTGTGGACTGAGCTTTTTGATATTTTGACAATTTTTATAAAGCCCCTTTACTTGCTTTATATTAAAAAAGAAATGGAAATCTGACTTTTTACAGAGTGGTACCTAAAAATTTCGACTTGATAACAGCGCTAGAGGGAATGTTAGCAATCACTGAAGCAGTTACACTGCATCCAGTGAGGGGCAAATTTCATGACGAGTCATCCAATAGTTGTTGAGACATGTAACGCATAACTACAAATGTCAAAGTGAAGGTGGCACGAGTGGAAAAGTAAGGGGATCGCCAAATCCATTCTCTGGGAACCAGGAATGTCTGAAAAAAATTTCATGGCAACACATCCAATAGTAGTTGAAATAGATCGGGAACAAAGTGTTGGAGCAATACTGCTTGCATGACTAGAACTATGCAACTGTTGGGTGTAGATTGTATGTTATAACTAGAAATTGATCACAAAATACAGCATGTGATGTGATACTTGGAGTACAATACAAATTTGCTGATGTATCCCGAGGTAGTCAGCAGTCATACCTAGCCAGACAATGAAACAATGACGACAAAGCTGCAGAACCCTTTTCTCCCAAAAGAGACAAATTGATGCTTTATTTGCCAGAGACAGAAGCATTAAATATGTATTCGGACACTCAGCTGGCACATGCAGGTGACAAATGAAAAATAACCCTCTGTTCCAGTCAAACAATGAACAAGCTCCTTGTCTAGTGAAGGCAGCGTCGTGCATTTCTCTCTGTGCACTCTATTCCCTAATGCAACTGCTGAATAGTGCTGGAGAAAACACTTCAGGCCTTTCCTAAAGAAACATCTGCCCTATTTAAACGACCCATTCCATTTTTGATTCACTTTTCAGGTCTAACCTCAGGCTATCCCCAAACACCCGTCGGGAACAAGTGTAGCCTAGATAAAAAGTGATGAAGACCTCAACCTATTTCTGTTTCTCGGAGCTATTTTCTCTGACCTGCAGTGTTTGGATGAGCAGTGAGCACTTGTGTAGAAATCTTTTTTAGGAAGTGATGGTTCACCTCCCTCTATAGTTTTGTCTTTACTAAGGAGATGTGTATTTCTGCCATCTCGTCTGGTGTCAGTTATAAAAGGTTAAGGCCAGACATCATCATGCGTGTAGATATGGTGTGTTATACATTTAATTTCCAACACGTGCTAAGCTGTCCCATCCTGGGACACTTAGTCCACTGAAATCTAAAACATAAAAGGACTGACCTCCACTGGATGAAGATTGTTATTGCAATGTTTAGCTTAATAATAGGCAGCGGATACGTCTTTGTGAGGTGCTAGTGGAAATGGCAAATTAAAGGAATACTTCACACCCCAAATGACTATTGGTACATGAATGACCACACATCCTGTGTCAGACTGAATTTATGAAGAAACTTTTTTTTCTTGCTTTTCCACAGCAACTAAATTTCAAAAACGGAGAAAATTCATGATGAATAGAATTATATCAACATAATTCACTGAATTTAGGATGGATACAAGGCTCCATGTGAGGTAGTTTAAGGAATACTTCACCCACAAAATGGCTATTGTTATGTCAGTTAGTCATGAGGTGTTACCTTGAATAATGAAAGAAACGTAGCTTTTCTTGCATGCCTCCGTGGAAGACAGCGAATTGATTTATTGATGGATTGGAGTCCACATTTAAAATTAGCATCATCCCTATTACATACATTTTTCTGAGTTTTCTCAGTTTTTGGATTCCTCATTTACTGTGGGGGCACAGAAAAATAATTTTAGCACAGGGTGGGTAATTGAAATACAAATGGTCATTTGGAGTTCACATTTGAACACATCACGGTCATTCAGGGAAAAGTAAAGGTCCATTTAATCAAGTACTACACTTACTCTTGCTTTACTTGTGTGCTTTAATTTCGTATTGCATCCACAACATTTTAGGAAATATCGTACTCTGCTCCATTGCATTTGCCAGACGGCTGTGGTGAGAAGTTAGTTCACAGATAAAGATTTTGCTCGAGTTAAGATGTGATGAGCTCGTACAAACTGTGAGATGAATCGCTATAGTTCAAGTTAACACGTTTTTGACCCTGTTGATTGTGTTGAGCACCATCTGCAGATATAATAAAATGCTGCGTACACATTATTGTACTAATAACTTAAAGGCACTGAAGATTTGTTTTCTCAATCAGACTGAGAATAACAAGGCCCACGGCCCACACGGTCTCACTTACTAACTATGTTTCCATTAGTGCATAATCATCTCAAAACTAAAAATCTTTTTGCTTTTCTCACCTGAGACGTTTATATCTACTGTACTTATCGAGAGGGTCCTCTTCCATAGATCTTCCATAATCCGCCACGACAGTCGTGCAGAAAATCAAACATTAAATGGGGCTGTTTACATTTTCGTATTTGCTAATTCACTGCTAGATGACACAAAATCCTGCGCACTGGACCTTTAATAGACAGTACCTAAGGATGTTTTTTTTTTCTAAAATTGATCTCTGATTGTTGCTTATTTAGTCATAAAAATTTAAATGTCCAGTGTGTAGGATTAAATGGCCTCCAGCAGTGAGGTTACAGATTGTATGTTGCAGACCTACGGTCGCTAACACAAAAATGCAAAAAAATGAAAACACGAATGGCTCTGTCTAAAGCCAGTGTTCACCAGTGTTTGTTCTTTCTGGGCTACTGTAGAAACAACATGGCGGGCTCTGTGGAAGAGAACCAGCATTAATGTGTTAATTGCAATGCGATAAAGTTCGTAATAAATGCGTTAATTTTTTGAATTCACATTAATCGCAGGCTGGCTTTCCTGTCTTTAAGAGGCTGCACTGGGCTGAGTTTTAAAGCTAGTCATGTCAACCTAGCTTCTCAATAAGTTAGGCTAAATTTTGGAGATGGTAAAACAGCATGGCCATTTCACAGGGGTCCTCTAACTTCAAGATATCTGAATAAAAGTGGTTTCTATGGATACCCACGAGTCTCCCCTTTACAGACATGCCCACTTTTTACTAGTCCCATGCATTTTTTTGCCGTCCTTTGATTCCTAATCAACACAATCGAGAATTATTGACTTCATAAGTGTTTTGTAATGCAAAATAATGGAAATGAAAACATGCGATTAATTGTAATTCACAATTCTTGAAGTTCTCGTGATTTTGAAAAGTTCATTATTTGACAGCCCCAGTTTTATGTTTTAGAGAAATACTTTAAAGTGGTTTTAAGGGTGAAAATCTAAAATGTAGAACCACCCACCTTTCAAATTTAAAAGAGGACTGGAGCATCAGTTCCAATTAAATACAGAATAACACCAGCCTTCATTTTCTCTACAATTGTGAGGACATTTTTCATTTGAGATGAACATTTTTCACCTACTGAATGATGTTCACTTTAATTTGTTCCACAGGGAACAAATTAAATCAGGTATCAAACAGCAACTCCAGTTTGATTAACAAGCTGCTTTGGAGCAGCAACTCTTCCACAGCGGACTTGTTTATATGGATCTTGTGGACGATGTTAATCACTTAGTAGTTGGCTGAGATACATAAATGTTACAGACCAAGCTGGCCTCTAGATGTGCAAATGAGACCAACAGTCCAGAAATACTGACATGTGAGATGATGTAGTATTTTGTTGCGAGTACCATCTGAACACAAATCAGTGGATTTGAATTAAAAGTGTTTAACAAGCAATTTTGGATGAAAAGTAAACACATCAAGTAAAAGATCTTGAGGGGATTTATTGCATGGAGTAAACAACTTATTTGTATTTGTTGAGTCCCCCAGTTTGGGTCTGCTCTCCTGTAAAGCTCGGCCAAACCGGCTTCAAAAATCCTGGATTCCAGTCCTCGAAATGCACTTTTGAGGAGGACTGCCTCAACATTTACCACAACAAACGCTGGAGATGTCTGTCTAATTTAGAATTTTTTGTGCGATTTGTTTTTTCTTTCTAACTGGCAAAGTCAGGTTTCTGCCAGCAGACGTTGGCAAGAATTTCACAGTGTAATCTCACAGG
This sequence comes from Plectropomus leopardus, assembly GCF_026936395.1. Taxonomy (NCBI): domain Eukaryota; kingdom Metazoa; phylum Chordata; class Actinopteri; order Perciformes; family Serranidae; genus Plectropomus; species Plectropomus leopardus. The sequence goes on from NC_142195.1 coordinate 8,505,602, forward strand.
AGAGATCGGCAACAGCTTTGAGGGTTCACGCTTCGAAATGGAAGCTGCTCCAGCGTCTTTGCTCAAATCTGATGTCAAGAAATTTTCTGTGTCAGGCTCGATTATCACTCTCTTATTGTATATCCATGAGCATTGCTTTGAGAGGATATTAATGAGAATGAGAAATATGACATTTCCTGCAGTAAAGTAATATTTGACTCTTTTCAGACACTCAGCTATACCTCCAACTGCATTACCTGTAATAATTTATAGGATGATGGTCATTAAATCACATCAGCTCAGATCTTTTCTCTATATATTAGAAATATGAGGCAAGTCAAACTGACCTGTCCTTCACTGTATATGTGTTTGTATGGTTTACACTAAGTGACTCCACTGTTGAGCTGGTACCACTAGATGGCGCCCATCATACATCTATAGGACTGCAATAAGACAAACAGAGTTGTTTAATACCTATCACACATGAGTACAGTGCAGGCTCACTGTAACTCAGAGTTGGGACCGAGTCATTGTTTCACAAGTCCCAACTAAGTCTCAAGTCTTTGCACTCAAGTCCCAAGTCAAGACTAACAAGTCCCAAGTCAAGTCTTGAGTCCTGAATGTCTCAGAATCTGCTTTTCACTATTCGTGATGCCATTTTAACAACAGAATAGTGGTAGCCTATATTGAATTTAACAAAATGTATGGTTTTTTTTTTTGCAAATGTTATTGAACTTAATCATAAAATAAGTAGTAAATAGGACTTTAACCAGTACCACAACAGAAAGGCTTTTGTATGTTTCAGTCCCATTTTGTTTTGTGTAATGTATATGCTATAAAACTGTAGAATACTTTGACCTCCTATCAACCAGACTTTTTCATCTTTCATCAAGTACAATTCATAGTGCAAGTCTTTTTTTTAATTTAGCCATCAAATTTGGGACTTATTTTGTTGAATCTAAAATAATCAAATTTGTGACTTTAGTGTGAATGGAGTCCAAGTCATGTGACTCGAGTTCACACGTCTGGTGTAACTCAAACCAAACAAAGCACCATCAACATGGGTGTGGCTCTCTGTGAGCTTCTTTAAATTGCTTTTAAGCTGCAATATCTGCTTTAAATATGTGTTGTACTTTAACTGGATGGGGCCATGTCTTGCATCCAATATGTCATGCCTAAAAAATCCCCAGCATGCTGTGCAGTTTTCAAAAACAATCCTTTAGAAAAGCAGTCTGAGCATGTTTGCATGTTTATGAAAAGGAACCTTTTATACTTGGTTTATGTGGTGATTTTTTTTTAGTTTGAACTGAACAGAATGTTTATTATAACCCCAGTTTCTTTTTACAACACACTCAACCAGTCTGTTAAAATGTCCATTGGTGTTTCAAATTTTTCAACTAAGACTGAATATTGCCACGGTGTGCAAAGTTTTCTGATCCCAAACCGTTTAAACTAATGTTGATCTGCCACATTAAAGGAGCATCTTTTATTTCACTTCAAAGGAGAAAAAATAATGCTGACTGTTGAAAGTGCACTTTTACTGGAAATGGAAACCTCAATTGTTTGTCAGAGGATCATCATTTCAAAACTGTTCGTTCAGTTAAAAAAAAGAACTTGTGGTGGCTTAGTGGATAGAGCGGCGCCCCATATACAGAGGATGTATCCTCGCCGCAGCAGCCCGGGGTTCGATTCAAGCGTCTGCCCTTTGCTGCATGTCGCCCACCCCCCCTTCACACTTAAACTGTCCTATCAGATAAAGGCAATGAAAGCCCCAAAAAATAATCTTAAAAAAAAAGAACTTGTAAAAGTATATTAATTTCAATTTTCGTACTTTATATGTATATGTATGTATGTATGTATATATATATATATATATATATATATATATTTAACTCAATGATAATAAATGCTAATAATAATAAATGCTCATATTTACATATTTTACATATTTTCCCAACACGTCTTAGGAATCAGTAAATTGCTTTTCCTGTCAGAATTAAAAATCATGATAAGTTATTGACAGGAAAGTGAACTGGGATCAAGGTAGGATAATTTAAAATTTAGCTTAAAATGTATGTATTTCAAGTTATTTGAAAACATTCAGAGGATGCCCAACACCACCAGCAAAAATACTAAATAATAGAGAAGGATGGATTTTAATGTGAAATACTTCCACTGACTTCCTCCATTTTAACCTTATAACCCTCAATAAATGACACGGCAACTTATTCATATCAAGTATTTCAGTGCAGCTCAAAAATGGAAGTATGAGGAATTAAATGCAGCAGATTCAGCCCATGTCTTCTTATTGGGTCTTGCATGTCTTTTGATCCATAAGCAGTGCAGATTTTACACTCCTGAGCAGCCTAAAACAGATTTATGCTCAGTAGCCCTCCAAACTGAATTCAGTTTACAACTTAAAGGGTCACTTCAGTATAACAGTGGAAAGATGACCACTTTGTTTTTGTGAGTCTATCTTTGTAGGGATCCCTTCCATAATGTTATCAGACATTTATAATAACAATGTGAGCCTGTCAGTGGCAAAAACAAGCACTTTTAGTGGGTATGAGGGAACAAATGCCCAGGGTGGTTACATTGCAGCATGCTTTGCTACTGCTGGCTGCAGCGCTCTGGATCAATTCCAAAACTTGTTTCCTTAAGTCACTAAGGTCCAAAAACATGGAAAATAGGGTCTAGGCTGAAATATATTGTCTCTGCCAACTTCTCTTGAAACACTGAGGAGTCTGTGATAATTAGTGTCTGAAGAACCACTATCCTCCTCTGAAACATGCAAACATGTTTGTGCAGATAACACCATTGTTTCAACAAATGTATGAGCGGTGGCATAAGGCGCATTCAAACTGCCGCCCTCACATTTCTTTTTTTGTCCCTTGATTGGAAACATAAAACACAAACAACCTGCCTTATCTTAAATTTAACCACAAATGTTTAAAAGCATAATTAGCCTACACACTTCCCTGCTGCGATTCTTTTTTTCTCTTTTTCTGATATTTCAAATCTTTTGGGAGTAAAATGGGTTGTGTTCATGAGCCAAATGATTGTCTTAATCTGATCCAAAATCCTAAAGCAGCTCACTGAGCCTGTTGCTCTACTCATATTTGTTAGAAAATGTGAAAAACAAACCTTCCCTTGTGCCACCTCTATATTTGATGTAATTTGCAAAAAGTGAAATCATCAGGTGTCCTGGCAGGAGACAAGAGTTCTGAGTCAGTGAAGTTCTACTCGGTTATGTGTTAGTTGTACTTTTTGAAGTAAAGTTTTCTGCACACAAGTAGATTCTTGCTGAACTCAACAAATTCAGAAGCTGCAGGCGGCAACAACTCTAGCTGACTGACTGCAGCACAAAAAACAGGGAAGAAACAAAGACAAACAAAATGCTCCCGTTCACCTGAGAACTGGAAAAAAGCAAATCAAATGGTATTAAACCAAAAGCTTTTACCACACTATTAGATGAATTATCCTAAAGGTTTGTACAAACATTAATCTCTGATGTGAAATATGAGAAACTAAACCTGATCTTGGAAAATATTTGAAACAAACTTATACTAAACATGGGTATATTATGAGACAATGGGCCCCTGGGCACAGACCTGCAGAGGGCCCCACCACCTTGCCTATATAGCTACAAGACATGCAGCCTCTTGCATGTTTTGCTCGTTGTTTGGCCTTTTTTGTTGCTGTTTTGCATCTCTTTGTAGTCATTAAGCATCACTTTGTAGTTTTGTGTCCCTTTGTGGTATTTTTTGTAGTGTTTGTTTTTGACCCTTTTTGGTAGTCATTTTGAATCTGTCTGTAGTTGCTTTGCTTCTCTTTGGCGTCTCTCTGGTTGTCTTGACCCTGAGCAAAATTGCTGCGAGTCTCTTTGCAGTTGTTTTGCATCTCTTTGTAGCTGCTTTGCATGTTTTTGTTGTCGTTTTGCATCTTTTTGTAGTCATTTTGAATCTCTTTGTAGTTGTTTTCCTCTTTTCGTAGTTAGTTTTTAACTCTTTGTAGTTGTTGTGCCCCTTTTCGTAGTTGTTGTGACTCACTTTGTGTCTCTTTGCAGCTCTTTTGCATCTCTTTGTAGTTATTTTGAATCTCTTTGTAGCTGCTCTGCATGTCTTTGCAGTCATTTTGCATGTTTTTGTAGTCATTTTGATTCTCCTTATAGTTACTTAACCTCTTTTGTAGTCATTTTGTGACTCGTGGTTGTTTTGTCCCTTTTTGCAGGTGTTTTGCATCTCTTTATAGGCATTTTGTCTCATTGTCTGTGTTTTACATTTTCTTCATGTAAACAAATTTTGAGTCTCTTCTTGTCGGCACGTGTAAAGGCCAGGGGGCCACTGACACTTTGGACCTGGCCCAATAGGCCCATTCTTTCCAAGGATTGGATTGTCACGAAAAGTTTGTACAGGCATTCATCTTTAAATTAGAATTATTTAAAACCTAACTTGATCTTAAAAAAAAAAAAAACTTGAATAAAACTGAAAACAGACTATTTTAAATAGGTAGTGACTATAGCTCTGAGATGAATATAATAAGAACAGTTTTTCCTTCTCAAATGTTGTGAAGAAGTATAATGTAACATAAAATAGAAATACTCAACTTGAAAGATTAACACAAGTATAGTACCTAAATAAATGTATTTGCTTTCCAACACTTAATATTTAGATAAAAAGCACCAAGTTTGATAATACATGATACATGGATAGAAGTTATTATCACTTTGACTGTGACATCATTTCGGGTAAATGTGAAAAGCCCTCAGTGCCTTCACTTTACTGCTGTCCGTCTTTGTTTTTCCACAGTCTCTCCACTTGGGGGCAACACACACTGACCTTAAGTCAGTTTTATAGAGAGTAGAAGTTCCCTCCTGACTGGGGTTGGTTCAAGGACAAAACAGACATTTAGAGGACAAACATCACTGGGAGACAAATTGTGGGAGTTTTTTGTTTAATTGTGTAGTAATAGCCATTTAAAGTCACTTAACATGTTTTTCTGTCCTTAAAGTTGACATGTAAAGGCTGGTTTAAGCCTACGAACATTTGTTCATTGATACCTCCATTTCATTTTTGTTATAGTCGAGAACTGCAAGATGTTTTTAAAGCTCTGATTGCTGAGATTTTTTTTTTTTTAGTTCAGGCCTCTCACCTCCACAAGTTTACTCTTTATTTAGATACTGAGAGAAGAGTGAGGGAAAACAGTAGACAGAGTCTCTGTCAGGTCCTGATCCAAGGCCAGCTGGTGAACACGTGGTTCTATTTATACACAATATGGAGCTTATGTTGCACAAATTTTAATATTGCAGAGGATAAACAAACGCTACTCATAAACAGCTCTCAAGCTGCAAGCTGTGGCCTGGCACTATTTATACCAAATATTGTACCCATGAAACACAACATCTGCTTCTGTACACCTGCTTCTGTACAATCCCTCGCTGTCTCATTCAGCTTCAGAAGGATCTAATTGCCACAAGTTGTACTCTAATTTATGAATCACTCTCACATCCCAGATCGTCCTCTCAGAGAAAGATCAGTTGGACTATCATGCTGCAGATGGGGGTAAAATCTGCACTGCAGAAGGATTAAGCCAATAATTAAGACACTTCTTTAATGCCGTGCAGCCCACTTCACCTGAGCGAAGCAGTGATAATAAGTAATAGTTATAGAACTTGTGTCCTATGAGCAACTTAATAATGTACCCACAATTGAATGGTTAATGTTTAACATTACAACCCTTTTCTTAAGCAGTCGTAAGCAGTATAAAGACCTTAAATAAATGGTTTATAAAAACAACTGTAATGCAGTTGTAATCTGATATAAGTGTTTATTTATGTAGCTGCCCACCAGCGTTATTTAAGTTTTAATGTTAAGCATTTAACAGTGGTCACGTTTCACAGTTATGTTTTTGCTTCTGTGTATAGTGCAGCGAAACAATTTAATATTGTTGTGATCAGAAGTCAGTTAATAACAATTTGCACACACAATCTGATTCCAGGCTACGCCGGGCACAAGTATTTTTCTTAAATAAAATGTTGAATCCAGTGCAGATATGGTGGATCCCGCCACCAACAGTTGAAACTATAATTAAACATTTTTACATACATCAGTATAATAAGAACTACTTAAAATGACAGAAACTATCTTAAGGGAAATTTTATTTGACATGTACATTGAGTTTTTAGTTTGGTGCATGTTCCATTTGCTAACATGGAGGGGGCGGGGTTTCTGACCTATACTGCAATCTTGGACAATCACAATGTGGCTGCCATACCGTTTATCTTTACAAACAGTCTATGTTTTTTAATCATAAGTCAGACAATAGAAGTTGCAATCTTAGTCTTACTTCAGGCTAATATTGAATCTAGTGCAAAAATGGCAGACCCCGCCACCAACAACAGAAACTATTCAATAAATACAGAACTTAACGCGTTGAATGGCTATTGCTGATTAAAAAATTGCATACCATGAGTGATACCATAAAATAAAGTGTGATTTAATTAAATGTAATTGAGGATGCTTTGCCATTATGTTTGAGTGAATAGAGAATTATATTAAATCTCTGGATAATTGCTCTTAAATTTCAGCCAGGCTGTTCCTGCCAACCTTTTTTTCTGATACATCTTATGTACTTTTTCTGTTTTTTTTTCCTTCGTGCTCTCTTTCTTTGCTTCCTCCCCCCTTTTCCAATTCTTCTCAGCTGTTTTCTCCAACCACACGCTTACCTCTCAGCAGCCCCAGGCCGCCACTTTCCTTCACCACCTAACCTTTTATTTCTTCAGCGTCTCTCAGCTTTTCGCTCTCCTCTCTCCATTGATGCCTTTCCATATCACAACCAGACCTTTTGTCTTCTGCCCTCTCTGCTGCCCTGCACTCTCTCCTGGTTACCACAGCAGTAACTGTTTCAGGTGATGACCACTTTCTTGTAAAGAAACCTACACTTTTGCCACAGGGCAGAGATAAGGTGTTAAAAGGGCCAGGTAGCGAAAAATGTCTTGACTGAAATATCATATCACCTCCCTTAAAAAGCAGAGTAGGACAGCAGAGTTTTCACCTTAAAGAATATCATATAACCTTTAAATTATTCAATGCATATTTGATATAAGGAGCATGAACTAGCTGAAGTTGAAATTGTGAAATATAGGAACAGCACAGCAGTAAAAAAAGGTATTGGTTAAACTGTAACAGAAGTGACCATTTTTCTGTCTGTGCTTTTAATTGTGCTTTTTTTTTTTTTTCTTCTGATCATATTTGTAAGTGAAACAAAAAACCACCCACATTCCCATTTCCTGCAAGCGCTATCCTTTATTAATTTTCTATCAGATCGAGGATCACATTTGTGGAATTATTACATCCACGCTGCAAAAGAATATAAATCCCCCAATAAATAGAAATACAGACTTAAGACCGTTTTTATAAAATAAAGATGTTCCAATACTCCCACATACAAACAATCAATGCACACGTGTTTTTGCTGTTGGCTCGGTGGGATGGAAATGTTGGTCTTCCAGCAAGCCATTCGATTTTTGTCCACCACTTTGAAATATCTCAACAACTATTGGATGGATTGCCATTAAATATTTGTACAGACATTTATGTTCCCCAGAAGATGAATCTGAATCGTTGGTGATCCCTTTTAGTTATTTTTTTCTTGCGCCATCATCGGGCTGAAATTTTATTCAGGATTTGTTTTTTTGATCAAAAACGAATGATATTCCCATCAGGTTCAGCTGTACTCTGTGTTTAGTGCATATTAGTAAATGCTAGCATGCTAACAACCTAAAGTAAAATGGTGACTATGTAAACATTACATTACGTACTTGCTTAAACCGTGTGCATCCTTAAAAAAAGTTCCTCTGGTGTCATTAGAGGCCAAAAACGTCTGTGCAAAAAAAACTGACAATATTATTTATATTAAATATTATTTTCCACTTTCACTGACTTAAAGTCCTAACTAACTACCAAATATTTGTTAATTTTCAGAATTTTTACCCTTTAAATGCCAGTTTGTTTAACCCTTTTTTCTTTTTTTCAGTGAAAAACTATCAAACTTTTTTATTTTAGAGGAGGAAAATGATTGCATCAAAAAACAGCTCTAAAAATATTATATTTGAATAATATTGTCCTCTTCCACTGAGTTAAACCTTTTGATCAACATCAGTGCTGAAAATAATTGCCAGATAATAATTATTTTTCAGAATTTTAACCCTTTAAATACCAATTTTTAACTTGATGTGTTTACATGACCAAAAAAAACCCCACAAGAAATGAATAGTTTTCACATACGAAATGCTATTTTTTTTTAAAAAATTTATATATATATTACAGTCTGGGATATCTCAATTATTAGCAACAACTTTGATGCATTTTTATTTTCTGTGCTGTGTCAGATTTAAACTTATTACCACAGAGTCCAAAAATGTCCCCTACTAAAACTAAATAAAATAGTATATATTACAATTATTTTCTTTAGTATATATTAGTATCAATTTTCATTGTCAGTGTGCTGACATTAGTGTTTAGCTCAGTGCACCACTTTTACAAAGTAAAATATTACAGAACTACTTGCACGGTTGTACACTCTTTGGTTTCTTTTGCTTTTGCTTTCAGCAATAACTTCTTCTCTCTTTAATTTTTAAAATATGTTTTCCTTCCTTTTCATGCTTTTTGCACTTAATCTGTAGGGTGTTAAGCTTTTTGTGCCCGTTTGTTGTGTGTTTGTCTTGTGTTACTTACTAAACTCAACTCAGCTCTCCTGAACCAGTAGGAGATCGGGCTCAGTATCACAGCCAGGAGCTGCAGGTGTTCCTGGGCCTCCTTTATCTTCATAATCCTCACAGTCTGAATGAAAAGCTTGTGATCCTCCTTAATGTTCTTGTGTGTTGTCACCTGTTTATACTTCTGCTCTGTCTTAATGGGGATGTTGATGTTCTTCTTGATATAGCCTCTCGTTATTGTACTGGGTTTGTCAGGGTCTTTTGACTCAAAAGTGATAAAGAAGAGTAAAGAATTTAGCAGCCAAAGAGCAATTCCCTCAGGAGTTGGTGGAGACCAAAAGTAGAGTGAATACTGGCTTTATGTACAGGTGGCAAAAAACACGACTTTAAAAGAATGATAAAGTTGCTTCTGTTATTTAGATTCCTTCCTGACAAGTGAGCATGACATGGTTGGAACCAAAGGATGCCTTAAATTGTCGTGTTTCATAAGATGCTACTATCTTTGTACTAACTTAAAAAAATGAGTTCCACAGTTTCTTAAACTGATACTTTGCTTATTTTCAACCAGCTTTGTATTGTAACAATAATACAAGGCTATTTCTAGGCTTTTCAGAAACACATTTTAGTGTGCCGTTTAGCTGTACAGTGAGAGTTTGTGATCTGGAAGTGGGCACCATATTGTTTCCTGTACAGTGAAAACAGAGATTGAAAAAAAGTGACATCAAACAGTACAATTAATCAGCGCTGATAAAATATCAACAAAGATTCTTTTGCTAAATTTTCTATTTCTTACCCCAAGTGTTTTCAGAAACATGTTTTAGTTTACCATTAAACTGTAATACAAGATCATTTATTACCACCCAGACGTTATTGTGTCAAACAGACAAGTTTGAATTACCTTACCCACCAGTGGGAGCATTTGTTGCTCTGCTGTGGCGCAGTGCATTCTGGTAGTTGTAGGTTTTCTATATTTTAAGCAAAAGTGAATGTAACCGTCCTTTTCCTAATTTTTTTCTGGTCATGTATGTGTCTTTCTACTGCATAGTTCAAGGACCAGTCCAGTTCAAGGACAGTAATGTCATCCTCCAATTATTTTTTAGGTGATCAGGGGGGTGCGCTAATTGTATCAGGAGCCCCTTGGTTGACCTTATGGGGCACCACTGCTATATGAATTTACAAGGCGACAATATGTCAGTGTTTGTTGACTGCTTGTTCTCGCTCCCCTCCAGTAGCCAAAAAACAGTTAATGCAGGTTTAGTTGAAATTTTTCTGTTCTTTTGGTGCTGTTTAATCTCCCATATTATTGTTCATTTTATTGATTCGTCTCCATGCACGCAGTCATTTTTCTTTCAGAACACATCTTCCTTGCAAGTTCACCTGTGCCAACAACTAAACCACATGCTGCTACTTTAATGCTTCACCCCAGGAGTGATTCTGATTCCTGTTTTAATTTTCTACTAAAAATATCAGTTTGGTCGAAGTCTTGGGCGTTCATTTAGTCAGACCACAGTTTTCTTTTGCATCATGCACTTAGAATCTTTCACTGCCTTTTTGCAAACTCCAGGCTGCTGTCTTCTGCCATCTGGCCACTCTCCCACACAGTCCAGATTTGTGAAGTGCTGCACTGACTGTTGTCTTTCCAGAAATTTCTCTTGTAGCAGCCAAGGAACGCTGTAGTTTACTTAAGACAGGTCCTTGGATCTTTGTCACCTCCACAACCGGGGTCCATTGTTGCCTGTCGCTTGATTTGTGGTTGGACGTCCAGCTCTTGGAGGGAAGCTTTACTCTGGTCGCTCCCATAATCTCTGTGCTCTCATGAGGCCACTACATATTCCAAGGTAATAACTTCAATTCAGCCTAAATAAAATGAAGAAAATGCAGTAAATGCAAATACAGACACAGTACTGGTCTTCTGATGTATGATGTAACTGGTGTAGGACACGGTTTTCTGTGATTTTATGCAGTACTTCTGAATATTGCACTGAGTTAAGACAGTAAGTTATTCATGAGGAGCTCCTTGTCATGCTTTGTGTTTAACTGATGGAATGTGTCATCAAGTGTGCAGTGATGGACAGCAGGGATCCGTTGGAGAGCTGCAGGGAGCTTAGTCCACATGCTTTTCTGATTTCCTGAGCTTTCTGACAGCATCATGAATATTTGCCCATACTTGAATATTTTTGTTTTTGTTTTTTCATTGTCAGTGTTTTCTGGCTCTCATGAAATTCTAAAAAAAAACCCACAGGGCGTGTCACTTTAAAGCAAGATATTTGAGTAACAGTGGGCCAGCAATTAGTATTTTCCAGTAATAATCAAAGCAGCAGTTCATCCTCAAGGTCTTGTCTGTGTTTTCAAAATATCTGTTATATCAACATTATTCACTGAATTCCCAAGTTTGAGGATGGACACAAGGCTCCATGTGAGGTAGCTTAAAGGAACACTTCACCCACAAAATGACTATTGAGTTTGTCATGCCGTGTTACCTTGAATTCATGAAGGAAACGTAGCTTTTCTCCCATGCCTCCATGGAAGACGACAAATGGACTTACTCATTGACTGGGGTCCGCATTTAAAATCAGCAAAACTTTATCAAAACATCCATTTATGAACTCTCACACAACTCGTGCAGCTGAATTTCAGTGTCATTTATCCAGTCGTCTGCTCAGTATTTCCCCAAACAGAAGCCCTTTCTGTTGGGGAACTGAACCGTAAGTGAAATTTATCTATGCTCCCTTCAAAACCAGAGTCCATTGGAAAAAAAAAAGAATTTTACCTCGCTTAACACAGGAGCTGCCTGCATTTTCACAAAAACCTTAGTGCTTGAGTCATGGTAACATGTTAACATGTTATGACTAACTGATATACAAATAATCATTTTGTGGGAGAAGTATTCCTTTTTAATAATAATAATAATTTTAATTATATATATATATATATATATATATATATATATATATATATATATATATATTCTTAAGCAACCTAGAAATCCTAAATATGATGGTCCATGTTGTTAATAATAATATTAGTAGAAATAGTAGTAATAATAATAATGATACTTGTAATAGTAGTAGTAATAATATTAATAATAATTTGTAAAAATCTTTTTCTATAACAGTACAGTCCGCATCACTCCACCACCTCAAATTTGACATCTTAAAAAACCTACTGGAAAGTGTAATAACTGCTGCAGCTGCAATAATTATTTTTTTTGCTTGTAATAACACACCTTTCTCACTGCACAGGTGTTAACAAATAACATCAACTATGGCTCTGTTCCATATAGGTGTGACAGTAAGTGGTATGCAGCCATCATCAATGATGATTAATTGCACTTGTGTTTGGCAAGTCAACATGTTCACTGAGAGGTCTACTACTATCAGACATATGGTTTTCAGATAAGTTCCTATTTTAAGATCTTCTTTTTGTACTTTTAAAATATCAGTTTCATCTGTTTGTTAGAAACACAAACTGTTGGTGGAAATATTAATTTAGCTATTAATGTCTTGCATTTTGCACACCACATTGCAAATCTAATAACATTTGGCAGAGCTTTAGCTCTTCTGTGTGTTGGGAACCTCCTGGCAGTGCCTCATCAATACCATAGTCTGGTAGCAGACTTGGGAAAAAAACAGCAACTAATGAGATATGTAAAGGAAGTAGGACACAAAATTAACTATGCTGTTGTTCAACTTTTAAGGTCAAAGGTTTGAGCTTCATCCTTGTTGTCATAATGTAGCATAGTACAGGAATGCACGATGAAATGCAGTTGAAGCCTTGTACAAGCTACATGCAGAGACAACACATCAACAGGTTTAATATTTTAAATTAGAAAAGAATTAAATGATAAAATATACAATGGAAGATGATATAAAAAGAAGGAAGAAGCATATGTTTATATACAGCATCAATAAACAATATAAACACTTTGGTCAGTTTAGTGTACTTGAAGTGAGTCAGATGTCTTGCATAATAACTTGTTATGTTGTTTTTGTCAGACTGTGTGGCCTGCACAAGCTGGAGCTTTTATTAAATATAACCATAACCTGAGCTTTAGGTAAAATCCAAAGCAGGGCTGACACGCTACCAGATTTCACCATGCGTTTATCATGACCAAATGACAACAATATTATCATATCTATAGCAAGTTTGAGAGGAAAAAAATATGCTAAATAACTAGTTAAATTCATCTTAAAATTTGTTTATTTTGCATTTTTTCATCTTGATTTAAATGAATTACACTTCAAATATGTGTGCATGGAGGTGGGGCGAGAGTGTTCAGCTATAACTGTTAAAAAACATACAAAAAGAGCAATCCACGCTGGCAGGGAACATTCACACAACACTGGCTAACATTACCTACAAGTTTCAATGATGCTTTAAAGAAAACATTTAAATCTAATGTGCAAAGAACCTTTTAAGGATGTTTGTCATTTTAAATAATGTCCCTATAATTCTGAGGATGTTTTGGTAATGTTAAGAGGTGACAGATCATAAATTGTTCTTTTATGAATCATTCCTACAATGTTACGTGAAAACAAAGGAAGAACATTTTCAAAGCAAAACACAAAAAATGTTGCTCACACATGCCAGGGAACATTTTTTTTAATGAAAATGTAATGTAATTTTATATGTTTACAAAAAAAACCAAAAACACCTTTAACATTTTTTCAAGATTATAGAGAATGTTACTCTTTTTAGAACTAAAAAAATTCTAGCTGGGATTACACTTAATGGGTTGTGAAAAGGTAACCAAATGGCATTATAGGAAGGAGACAAAGAGAAAATGGAAAGGAACTGAAGCGATTTAAGAAGCCCAAGATTATTTCCTGGATAATTATCTGGATTATCTGTAGGTCATCACACTTCAAGATCAGATGGTGCATTCCATCAGACATTAAAGGACCACTCCTTTACAATTTGGGAAACACACTTGTCTGCTGTCTTAAACAGATTTACACGAGAAGATCAATGACAATTTCATCTCCGCACATCCAGTACAGAGATGTGTTTTGTCTGGCTCTGCTTTGCACTGAAGCTGTTAGCAGCAGGCAGGATGTGTTAGCTTTGCTCTGTCAAAAGCTGTCTTATTTGTGGTAAATAACATGTTTTTCTTTTGTAATTATGATTTCAGAACTATGTCAAGAAAAACAAACAAAGGAGCCTGCTTCCTGTTGGCTCCTCTCCGTCGCTCCCTGGCAGTGAAAACAGAAGTCATGTGCCTCAACACGGTCTCATCATCAGTGGCAGTGGTACAGGGTATGATGGCATGGCAGACCTGGTCACAGATGGTACACTTAGGCGCCCCAGAGGCTGCCTGCTGACAGGACACACACATTACACAAGAAACACTGTTGTCCTCTGCTTCCGCTTCAGACACTCTGACCAAACACCTCCGTCAGGTCTTCCTCTGTACAAATATGACTGATGCACTCTTTAGGTTTCTGGCACACTTCTCCATATACCTGAAAAGCTTCTCTTTTTTTATGCCTCTGTGCTGACGATAGCTGTGGCTGGAGAGATTATGTCATGGGTTGTCCGTCTGTCCATCCCGTTCTCATGAACACAATATCTCAGGGAAATTCTTCAAATTTGGCACATTTTGGAGATCATAGGTCAAAAGTCAAAGTCACTGTGACCTCGTCTGTCTTATTTTTATAAAACCCATATCTCAGAAACATCTTGATGGAAATTATTTAAATTTGGCACAAACGTCCACTTGTACTCAACATTTGAACAGATTCATTTTTGGTGATGAAAGGGCAAGGTCACTGTGACCTTGCATTTGTCTCGTTCTCGTGAATGCAATTTTGCAAGAAGGCCTTGAGGAATTTTTCCTCAAATTTAGCACAAACGTCCACTTGGGCGAATGAATTGATTACAATTTGATGGTCAAAGGTCAAGGTCGCTGTGACATCATATAACATTTTTTGGCCATAATTCAAGAATTCATACGCTCATCATGATGAAATTTCACACAAATGTCTAATAGGATAAAATGATGAAGTGATGATATTCGAAATCCAAACGGTGAAAGGTCAAGTTCACTGTGACACCATAAAGTAATGCCAAAACACTTTTCTGGCCATTAGTTAACGTCACTTTCACAACGTCAGGAACAGAGGCGGAAATGTTTGGTCAGATACTGAAGTGGTTACACTCATTTTGTGTGTACACCTTGAAACTGCACTGTAAACCATAATTGCAATATGAATGGTTCATAGAGCAGAGTAGTAGTATTCCTTCATATCCAGAAGATGAAAGATGATAACCTAGATTCTGTAACCAGGTCTGTTAAGGAGGTGGTGTAAATTTAGAAATTCCAAATTTGTGCCAAACATAAAGACAGCTCTTTGTGCAACAGATAATTGCACTCTGTGGTGTTAGTCCTGATTTTCTGTTCCCTGGTCTGCAGGGAGATTCTGAACAGGCTCGATTTCTTGCTCTTTCTAAATTGACCTTATTGACTCCGTCTCTGTCTCTTTCTTGTGATAAAGTGCTTTTGGCAGATCTCATTAAAGCTAGACGTTACATCTAAAAGAGCCTTATAGCAGATCTCCCCAAGGCCTCGCATCTCTTTAGCAGCGTCGAAAAGTTCTTGAATCAATCAGAAATTTGAAAGCCCCACACTGTTCCTTGTCTTGACAGTCAAACATCTTTAGTGTTGGTGGCTAACGAGTACAATGATGATAAGACCTCTTCAAACCCAAATATAAAACAGTAAAAGGGAATATAAGTAAGCACTTTGCTGATTCATTAGTGTATTGTATGCATTTAAAAAGCATGACTTGTTTAGTGTTTTTTTAGCTACACTAGCCATCTCTGTGTGGATGGCAATGTCAGTTAGTCCACTGCTTTGGTCCAAACATCTCAACAGCTATTGGATGGATTGCAATGAAACTGCAATGACATTCATGGTGCCCAGAGGATGAATCCTAATGATTTTCTCTTACTGATCTTGTGAAGTGTTTACTTAGTATTGGTTGACTTTTAAAAAGTGCTAAAAAAAATAATTTCTTCCCTGTCTCCTTTTCCCCCCTAAACAAATGTACCTTAGCTTTATTAAAAAGAAAGTTTTACTAAATCTACTAATATATGAAACATTTATTATCGTTTTGCTCATTGCCTTTTCTCCCATGTTTTTGAAAGAATTCGTACTAATGTGCTTCGGGCTCAAGGGTTTGAATACTTCTGAAAGGCAACAAAAAGCAGCATAATGAAAGTGTCGCTCCAGGTTTCAAAGGGTTAAAGGACTAAATACAACCTAAATGCACTTGCTCGATACACTTTAGATCGTGCACTAAACAGGGCCCCTGGATGACTTTTATTGTTTAATTTGAATGGCAAGCTGCAGGTATCACTGCACAGTTGGGAAGATTTTGAAAACTGACAACCTTTTGGGGAAAAGTAGCCAACTATTGTTTCCTTACTTCAGAAAAATTGTTTCTTCTTTCCATCAGTATACCGTAAATACATAACTGAAGCCTTCACTTGAACGTTCAGACGTGTGACAGCAGCTGACACAGTGCTCCGCCATCCATGAAGGAAATGCAGGAATGGGATAGCTGTGAGAGGAGTGTTTGAGGAAGACATACAAGAACAGAGGCCGCAAAAGAGGTGGAAATATACAGTACTTCATAACTGAGTGTACAAAAAGAGAGCAACCAGGGGAGGCTTTGGGGGAAGTATAAAATAAAAGAAAATGTAGAAAGGGGTTACAGTTTAATCTTTTCTAGAAGAAATATTGCTGTAGAGCTGCTATATATAAAACTCCACACCCCCATAAAAATTAGTGACAGATAGAAAACCAGAAGTAGCAGTCAGTCATTTTATATAGCTGCTATACATCCTCTTACTTACAACATGGTTGGTGATGCTTTCAGATTCCAAATATATATTTCTCCTTGGTTAAAACAATGTAAGCACACACTGTATATTACTGTATACAATCAGCATGCAGCTCACTTTCACTGCCTTTTTGTTTTCCTTCCCCAAACTGAAGCCTGTTTTTCAGTTTGTTGTGTCGCTTTCTTTTGAAAAGGTTGAGACTGAGCTGTGCCGTCTTCTAAGCAAAACTCTGCATCTTCAGGTAACTTAAACTACAGGAATGTCACTGCAGGAGACTGTGTTTACTCGGTACAGTCACACATTTCTTAAATGTCAGCGCATCGTTGCTGATGAACCCAGCTTCCTTCCCTTATGTCACTGAGTTGCCAAGTGTTCTTTTGTGTCTGATTCTTTTTTTTTGTTTTTTTTTTTTCTTTTCACAGACTATTTCTCTTGCTCCAATTTCTCTTGACCTCCATATTGCTGAGTGGTGTGTTTCTCTCAGATCTCATTTTTAATCAGCTCACTTGGACAGGCTGAAATCAGAGACGTAGAATTTGTGAATTCCCTCCTGCTGCTTGAATTGAGTAACTGTCAGTGTGTTTACCCAAATTCCTGTCATTACGGTGCCATTTATTCGGGACAGTTTCATACAAAGGACACAATATTCGCTGCTAAGGTGGTTCTTGAAAAAAAAAAAACTTCTCAATGTTTCCTTTCAGTCTGTCCTTGTGACAGGCACTACTTTACACCCAAATTTGTTTTTAGACAAAGCCATCTGGAGGTGCGTGGACTCTGCTGTTTCCTATGACTGTGAGAGATGACGGTCAGGTCCCTGGTGTCCTTAATGGCTAAAGTTTCTTCATATGAATAAGAGCGTCCAACCTGCTGATGAATGCGCCCGTGTCACCTGTGGTTTTGGCATATCATTGCCAAAAACACACCAGATGTATCAATGATGAGCATGCAAAAATATGCATGCCCAACTTTCCACACAAAAACTGATATTTATGCGTAGAGGATTTATCTTGGTATCACTGTGGAGTTCCACACAGCATTAGTTTATTTATATTGATTCATACATTTTAATGTAATTATAGACTTGCCAGTGCCAATGCATTATTATAACAGATTAATTGTTAATTCTTTTTGTGATTGTTTTTGTTATTCTGTTACTTATTTGTTCTTTTACAACTAAATTTTGCATGCATTGTGCTTTTGCTTAGCTCCAAAACACTGAAAATAAACCCTTCTTTAATGAATTTTATTTATATATACTGTAATTATATAAACAATTCATTATGCACTTGCAAAATAACAGCGAAGTTGTGTTACATTAGAGGCTTTTCAGTGGAAATAAAGTGATAAGGTGAATGCAATCTATGGGAGATGATTTTCAACATCATACCTGCTTGCTGTCTCTGCGGGTTTGACAACCACGTGCTATTCAGAGGTGAACTGTTTGATGTTTGAGTCCTCCAGGCTAATGAAGAGGAGCTTTGACAATATCTTAACTGGGAGTCTGAGCCTCCAGTCACTGAAACCCCTCTGGCACGATGCAGTTAAAAGTGGCAGAACGAGGATCTGTCACACACGTGCACACACATTGTTGGTAAGTTGTATATCTCCTGGAAGTGTTACTGGTGGCTCACTGCTGCAAAACAAAACTATAATAACTGGCAGTGAATGAGTCAGATGTGTGAATGCCACTCACTGTGTCTGCACTGGTGGTTCTGGGGGCTCCAGGGAAGCCAATGCCAATAGTGTGGCAAGCCCTCACTATTCAAAATACTCATCATTGTCATCTTAGTAAAAATATATAAAGATTTATTTTGTCACATGAGACATTGATTTGCTTTTATTCTGTTGTAAACATACACATTACACACTTCTCCAATAATCATGTGCCTCAAATCACAATAACAAAGAGTGCTAGCCTAGTGTCTCTGCTTCGTGGTGGAAAAAATATTCAAATAATTTACTCAAGTAA
The DNA here is from genome assembly GCF_026936395.1 of Plectropomus leopardus. Taxonomy (NCBI): domain Eukaryota; kingdom Metazoa; phylum Chordata; class Actinopteri; order Perciformes; family Serranidae; genus Plectropomus; species Plectropomus leopardus. The sequence continues at coordinate 8,524,111 of NC_142195.1, forward strand.
ACCTTACAATACCACAGTATAAAAGTACTCCAATACAAGTAAAAGTCCTGTATTCAAAACTTTACATAAGTAAAAATACACGAATTTGCAATGAAATGTAGGCTAATTTAAGTATCAAAGTAAAAGTAAGCTACACTTAATGCGCAATGGTGCTTTCACCAATTTCATTGTATTATAGTTTGGTCAAGTGCTTGGGAGTAAATAGTTATAGGTAAATGAGTTATTTAACTGCAAAATAAATATATTCTTAATGAATAATTACTGAGAATAAACAATGAAGTTGAATTACAGTTACTAATCAAAATATTAGTTATTCCAAAAGGATTACATTAAAAATATTTTACAAGCTTATATGGAAAATATAACATTAACTCTGTTGCTTTGCATCTTTTTGCCATGCAGGAATGCCTTCTTTTGGCAAAGACTATTTCTAAACATTTCTCTTTGCTTTATTGCCCAATTAAAACATTTGTCAGAAAAGTAATCAAATGTAATAAGTTACATTACTTTGATGAAGTAATTGAAATAGTTACAATACTTGTAACATTTCAACAGGGTAACTTGTCTGTGACCTAAGACATTTGGAAAAGTAACCTTCTAAATACTGTTCATATAACATAATGTATAGCAATTTGTCATCTAACTGGTGATATGCTTTGGATATAAAAAAGTAAAATGAGAGGCAATTACAAGCCCAACAGTTGTTCGCTAAATATATTAAAATGTTAGGAAAAACTGTAGGCCTAAAAGGTTCCTTGTATCTTTTTCATTTAATACTGTATTGGAAAAAAATAATTAAAATTTAAACAATTGCAAAAATTTAAAATAATTTTAAAAAATAAATTTAGAAACGTTTTATTATTATTATTATTTTAATTACGTTTTTTTGTTTGTTTGTTTCGTTGCCGTTTTCTTCACCGGCTTTCATTGACTTCCTTTGAGTGAGTGAAACAGCGCCACCCTTAGGTTTATACACTCATCAATGGCTCCCAGTCAGTGTGGTGAAAGCTGGTATTGCAACTTAAAATATAAGCAGTCGCGAGAAGTCTGGTGCAGGTGCCAAACTTTTGATGGCGGACAGGTGAGGACAACACCACATCCTCTGAAGAAATAAAATAAATAACAATTTTGCTCCAGCTTCACAACAAACCAAAGAAAGTGGTAATTTATTTTAAACAACCGAAAGTTAGCCTAGCTCGTTAAACGTTACTAGTGTCGCTGCCGTGTTTTTGCGAGAGGACAGCAGAGGAAGACATGAAGCGTCATCATAATAACGTGGACTGGGACTTTACACGGTGTGGATATGGACCAATTCATCTCCATAAAAGAAGGGACATCAAATAAGGTCAGTCAGATACACCTGCTTGCCCTTTTTTTGCCTGCTTTCCGTGTGGTGACATGTCGCCATGGCGGCGTGGTTGAACTACTGGCTGTGTGATTGTTATGAAATGAGATCCAGGTACTGTGCTTGTTTGTGTTGACATTGACGCTGTTGTGTTGTTGTTGCTGTCCATGTGTTCAGCAAAGACAGAGCCCGCCGAGGCTCCAAAACTTTATCATGTTTTGCTGCTATTTGTTGATTCATCTGTTGATTGATTTTAATTAGCGACTGCTTGCGGCCTGTGCTGGAGGTCTGTGTTTTTGTTTGGGGTTTTTTTTGCACTGTGTCTGATGAGTTAGGATATTCTGCAGGCTTTCAGTATGGTGAAGATGTATGAATGGGAGTCATAAAGTCATGCATTTGATGCATGTATTGGTACGTTTTTAATGTGAACATAAACATGTTAATCTGGGTGTGCGTTTGGTGTTTTAGTGTTTCATGATGTGCCTGTAGCCTATCAAAACGAAGCATTGGCAGTATATTTGTATGAAAAGAAACAAAAAATTTTGGCATTTTTTCTTAAGCAAATCAGTGAAAGAGTGGACACAAACAACTGGACACTAAATCAAGCTTTTTAATAAAACTATAGGACAACTTAAGTTCCTATCTGGATACATATTTTCATGGAACCTAATTAATTTGCAAATGTGAGCAAAGATTTGTGACATTATTAGTTTTGACATAACTAAACCATCAAAACAAAAAAACAAAAAAAAACAAAGCATACCAATCAGTAAGAGACTCAAAATGACCCAGAGGACATGCAGAGCAATTGCAAATACACACAAAATAGACACAAAATAACTACGGAGAGACAAAATGACTACATCTGTGTAGGTGAAGGCCGTCTGTGCCCAGGGACCCATTGTCTAATAATTCACCCATGGCAATAACAAATCCTCTGCACAGTTTATATGCACATACGATTGGCATATATGTTTGTTATGAAGCAGCACGTACAAAGTGTGGTCTAACTATGTCTAAAAGCAAAAGCCTGCCATCATAGAGAGGACTGATATGTGATGAATCCTACAAATGGGAGTAGTGGTGCAGTGCCACCACAGAGGCATTCATGGTGTTACACTCTGTCATAGCAGTTGTGTGAAGAGCGTACAAAAGGAAGTGCTTGAGAGAGAAGTTCGTACCTGTCCAATCGCTGCGTGAATTGGATGTGAATGCTGGATTGTCAAGTTCTGAAAAGCGACAAAACAGACAGACTCAAGCTGACGTCAGAAAGGTGCAGGGGATTTTAGAAGCTTTTTAGACAATTCGTCAAGCACACCGATACCTGTAGAGTGTGACACTTCTTGTCCACAACTTCACTCTGTATGTTTCTGGAACTCATTTGATAAAAGTTTGAGTTTCACTCGCTGTTTTGAGTCCTGTCAAATGACTGGAAGAAAGCACTGCTGTGAATTTACTCGCGACCCTCCACAAAGCAATTAATGGTGCATAAACTCTGCTGTCATATTAGAATGGAAAAGCACAATCATGTGTGATATAGTTTAGGGATATTGTCTTAATGCAGCAGGCATGTCTGTCTTCATATTTGGAAAGATTCAACTGCTGAAATTATCAGACAGATGAAATGTCAGAGGTACAACTCTGAAACAACCTTGATTTGCCACCTGAAAGCATGCTGACATCCCTAAAAGCACTGCATATTTTACCAAAACATCAAGTAAGACGGGAAAAACACCCTCCTCACGGCACACAAACTCCATCTCTGACAGTAGTCTTTAAAAATGCAAAGAAACCTGACTGAGACACTATCAAAGCACATTACAGACAAACCCATGGAAATCATTGCAGATGTTTCTTCCAACAAATGTTTAGACTTTGTTACAAGTTGGATTCATGAGCTCCAAGCGATAGACATCTGATGTCACATCTCCACATTGCTGTACGTCTGCAGGAGCAGCCGGAGAGGGCAGACATCCCAGCATTAAGTTTTACAACTGGCATTTGGAGCTCTGATGTCAGCCCCACTGGTGTGCTGAGCCTGACAGCTTAGTGAATTGACAAAGATTCACATTTTTTTTGCCTGAAGCACAGGCGTTTTGAGGGTGACATACTGCACAGCGGCAGCCATTTCTCATGCCAACTAGTTTTGCAGCGGCATACCGGTTTTACAGTTTACCTTGGTATGAAAACTGATGGTTATCATATCATGGGCATTTGCTCTATGGCTCTACAATGTTGTAAAAAAAATTACCACCAGATGGAGAATCTCACCTGCGCATCATCTCTTCTCCTTAACTGCCTGTTAGACATTTTAAACATACTTCTTTTTATGGTCATTGTAACCGATCAAGATAATAATTTTGCAATAGCCTATACCGTGAAACTGTGATATTTCCTAAACGTACTGTGAAAATCTGATACTGTTGCAATGCCAATATGTTTGAAACACGGTGCTTTCATATTTGTTCAGAAGTGCGATAGGTGGTAAAGGACAGAATCGATGTGATGATGAAATTGATAAGCAACCACAGTTGAAAGAGCAGTCATAGAAACTAATTCCTGAACTTATTTCCTCCCCAAACTCATTTCTAGAAGTAGCTGATTGAAAGTCATATTTTTTCCTCTTGAATCCATATAATAAAAATAAAAAATTGTGTAGCCAGCTGGGTGATGGGTAGACAGAAGCAAATGATTTTTTTCCACCATCAGTCATTCAAATTCTGCGACAAACCTGCATCGCAGGTCCATCTGAAAGGGTCAGCGTGCATCAGCCGACCCTCCTCTAATTTAAGTTTGGACATAGGTTGCCTCTTGTCAGGTGAACTGGTGCTTCCAGTACTAATGGAAGTTTGGATTTGCAGAGTCATTGTAAAAAGCAAACTCTCATCTCCACATTGCTGTAAATTGCATTGTTTGGTGTGTGTTTGTGAGTGTGTGTATCCATCTGTCTGCAGCTTATCTAGCAAACTATTGGACCAGTTAGCCTAATATTTTGTGTGCACATTTATGACTGTAGACCTCTTGTGGTTGAAGTAATTCACAGTTCTTAAAAAAACTGTTTTGTTGACTGTTTTATACCCTCACTCCTCCTTAATGGCATGTAGGGGTCACAAGTTTTCCAAAAATTGTCCTGGCTAAAAACAACAAGGCTTACTGTCCGTTGCAGTACTTTTCATGCAGGCCACATGCCCAGTTTTGCATACTTACAGATTTTATTAATTTAGTCATTTTTACTTGATATTTGTGTTTCTATCATAAATAAGTACATAGACTATGTGGTTATATGGTTGCTTTTTTTGGGTCTATTATTATATTTAATTGTGTTTATTGTTTGTATGTCCTGCTTTGTTGTGCTGTAGCCTACAGACCAAGTAAATACTGTTCAAAGTCCAGTTATGCTGTGGCTCTGTCAAACAGTAGAACTAGACTTAACTTCTGGAAGCCTCTGAAGCACATTTCGATCTCGATCAGCCCGGGCAGCAGTTTGGCTGCCTGGCGGAGATCTGTTTCTTTTCTTGTTTTTCGGTATGATTCAGTGTAATACAGTTGTTTATCAGTAAAGAGTGTTTAACTACAGACTGCAGACTGGAGTCTCATGGCCCTGGCTGACATGCACAGTAAAACATAAAATTATTAGCCAGAAATGTGAGTGACGCAGAAATCCACATAAACAGCATATTCCGATATGGCATTAATTGATCTGACAAAACAGCTGGAGGGCAGATTTTTGTCTCTCTAAAAGCCCAGTCTATTTCTGCTTCCCTCTCTCGTGTCTCTGAGTTTTTATATTTAGACATTTAATATTCTTCTTTGTTTGTGAGGAGTCGTGCCTATATACACAGATGACATATTGAACCATTACATCACTCTCCTCTCTGCAGCACTGCTGAACTCTTCGGGTTCTTGTTCATCTGGCCTGATTTTTCACTGTGTTTCTGTTGGTAGGTGTACTGTGGCGAAGCTCATTTTGAGCAGGATTCTGTTTTTATCAAATAAACTCTTTTCCACAAAGCTGTAGAGTATATATATTCAATTGTTAGATCAAATTTCTTCACCTGCAGTTATTTGTATTCATGACAAAGATGCTGTCTTACCCACACTTCCCATGGATTTAAACTTGCTCTTGTGTGCTGGCGGCTTGTGCCCCAGTGCTTTTTTTAATGTCTGGCAACGCCTCTAGGTGTCTGTACAGATTTCTTTAGCTCAGCCTCAGGCTAGACGCCTCGGGTAGAGACCTCATCAAGATGAATGACGGAAACTTGACCAACTAACGGGGAGCAGAGAGGGACTGCACTCTGCTGCTGACTCAAGGCGTAAAGTTGTATAATGCATATTTAATTTAATCATAACATGGGTTCAATTTCCATTTGTAAGCAACATTATAGTTAGTGTAAGTCCTAGGGAAGAACATCTTTTGTCAGATCAGTGTGTTTGTTTGTGTGCACAAGCGATGTTGAACCTCTGAGGCCTACTGTTGCATCCGCATACTAGGCGATTGCGTGGTGATACAAAAATGACTCATGCATATGAATGCGGTTTTATTCAGATAGGTACAAGTCTGCTGCCACAACGCTTTAGTGGTTACAGGTGGAGTTTTGAAGTTTCATATAAACACAGTTTCAGTGACTTCAGTTTGCCTTTCATATCTCTGCACCCAACTTTTTTCTGTGTGTGATTACAAACACGCAAGTTGCTGAAGGGGAATCCATTCAAGGAGTTTTATTGTTGGTTGTTCACATACTTTCCTGTTCTGAAATGTAAAGAATACTCAGGTTGTTGCTGAGAAATTCAGGGTGTCTAAACGATTCTTTCCAGAGTGACAGCTGACAGTATGAGCTAATGCAGTAACATCTTAGCATTGTCTCCTATATGAGGGTCTATTTTATGTGGATTTAAATGTCTTCTCCATCAGGGCGCCCTGTAGCTCAACTGGTAGAGCAGCGCCCCATGTATAGCGGCTGTGTGACTCCCTCCTGCGGCCCTTTGCAGCATGTCATCCCCTGTCTCTCTCTCCCCTCTTTAATGCGTCAACTGTCCTTTCATAATAAAGGCAAAAGAAAAATCTTTATTAAAAAAAATATTCTTCTCTATTATTATCATTATTGATAAGCTTTTCTCTATTTAAATGATCAGTGTGCCAGTATTATTAAATACATATAAAAACATAAGAAGACATCCATCCAACCCAAACCGACATTTTATTAAATGGCAATGTAGTAAAATACTTGGTTATGCATATGCACAACATCAGCAAATCTAACTTATCATGTTGACGTGCCTTTAATCTATCCTATTATTTGTGGTAGAAAATCTGTGCTGTCCCAAAAGAGTTTGCTGAAGAAATGTATAATTGATCAAAATCCTTCAATAATTCTTTTAGTGTGTTTATATATTTAGTTTCATTTCTGACTAAATGCTGAATATTTTACTCCTCGCACAAGTATTTTTCTCCTTTTTGTCTCTTTGTTTTGTCTTAACTGACTTTTTCAAAGAGCGGGAAGTTGAGCAGCAGTTGAGTGTCAGTGGATCATCTGTACAGGAGCAGCACACTGCCTTACAACGCCACTATGAACTCACCTGATTAGTGTTTGAAAAAAAGATCCTTTAGCATCACTGACAGGAGATTAGTCATTGAACATAATCTCGCTTATGTGTAATAGTTTGGCTGTGCATTAATGCACGTGTGGCATGGCATTTCGTAGGTCAAAGGAGCCCGATAAAGATTTCTAATCTGTGAGGAATGATGTTTATTTGTGCTGGAAGCTGACTGAGGTGTGAGCTGTAGATGAAGTCCAGGGCAGGAGGGATGGTGTCAGTACGTCCTGCATCAAGGGTCTGGTGATATGATTGTGTATATCTTGCAATGGTGGTCATTTGTCCACCGCTGCAGATTTGGCAATACATTTTCTACCACGGAAGTAATTTGGCAGGGCAGGCTATGTAGCGAATTAGGGCGGGACTCATATGAAATTGAGGTTCTTGCGTGATCTTGTGAGTACAGCTGCCTCGCGAGGCCAAATGATTAGGGCACACATAAAAGAAACCTGTTGTCCCTTAGGATTATTCTCAGGAAACTCAATTACTTTCTGTGTCTTTTGTTTTTAACTCGTGTTGTCTCTCAGATGTCCAGTGTTTTGTTGACCCATTCGCGCCCCCCCGTCCTTCTCCCTACGCTGACATCATTGTTCTGTGATGTCATTTGTCTTCCTCCCATTGCTGTCTTCGTTGCTATGGCTGTTACAGGGCTCTGTCACCTGAAAGTAAACAGATGTTTCTTGCTGAGATGACTGATGCTGCTGTCGTTCTTCATGTGAGGAAAGTCTGGGTTGAACGGGACGGCGTATCTGCCCTCATGATTGAGTATGGTCAGAAGTAGGGCTGTCAGTGTTTACGCGTTAACCGAGATGTGATTAAGTTTCCTACACGACACGTTTTTCCGTTTAAAAAATGTTCAGTTACGTTAATCACCGGCTGACATTGCTGATATGCTATTGAATAACTCTCTAGAGGTAGGCAAAGTTTTGACGACGACAAAACAGCATGGTCATTTCACAGCAGTCCCTTGACCTCTGACCTCAAGATATCTGAATGATAATGGGTTCTGGTGGTACCCTTGAGTCTCTCCTTTACAGACATGCCCACTTTATGCCAGTCCCACGCAGCTATTTGTTGTCATTTGATTCTTAATCAAGACAATCTTTACCTTGTCCGTATGGACTTCATAGCTGTTTTGTAATGCATGCATGAATTGAATTGTCAGAAAGTGATTAAAAAATGTGATTAATTGTTTTCAACCATTGAAATTCTGCCAAAAATGCGATTAAGAAAAGCTATTTGACAGCCCCAGTAAAAAGCTAACCTACTCATGCATTATCATGCCATAAACTTTGCAAAACAAAATTATTAAAATACACTGAAAAAAAAAGATTGTATATGAACATTTCCACTTTAACTTTAAAGTTATAACCTTTTAGCTCACATAAGAAAGATCCGAGTAAGGTTTAGGAGTTTGGGTAATGGTTATTTGTATTTGGAGAGTTGGATCAGTGCTTCCCCAGTTTGTTTTTTCAAACAGTTACGTTTTTCAGAAGAATTATATGTGTTAGTCAGGAACTGAGCTCGCCTGATCTGAGCTCTCGATACAAAGTAGGATGTGACCGATGTGGGGATGTCAGTGTACAAACAGAGGGGGACTTCAGTTATAAAACACAGAACATTTTTGAGCTATATCGCATCCATTTTTCCTCAAAAACAGGTGGTGCTCAGTCAGGCCTCTTCCAGAGGGATTGGTCTAGCAAAGGCTCACTGTACCTACAACTCTACATGTTTTTATGAAAGATGATGAAACACGAGATCAGTGAAACCCCAGAGTAACACATGACCCTAAAAGAGAAATCAGGTCATGTACGTGTAAATGGTCGGGCCGCACAAAGTACGACTGGCGGAGACCCGTGGGCCCAACATGGGGAGGGTGACTGACATGTGTACACTCAAAACAAAGGAAATTTTTATGGCAGTCAAGACGTGGAAGCCTCAAGGACGTGAAATCCACAGCCGAAAATACTCCAAACAGGAGGCAGTGGTACAGCTGAGAAAACAGTACAGAGATGACAGGGACAAATAGAGACATTTTTCACCAAACTCTGAGTCACATTCAGCAGACCAAAGACAAACTTAATCAGCCGCTATTCGCCCACGGCTCAGACACACACACACACACACACCCACACACTCTCGCGTTGGCAGGTGCTACAGTCTACCTTTATAAGTCACTTTACAAGATCAGTGTTATGGCAGTGACAGCGTGTACTTGTTTTTGTATCAGCAGTACTCTCCATCTCTTTATGTCAATAAACATATTTGGGTCGTCTCACTGAATGTACCTGACCACTTTGAAACATACTTATGAAACCCACTCACTCTCTGCAAAGAAATAAAACATAAATTGGAGCAGGATTCTTTTCTACTCATTATTCAGCTATTCAGAGGTGAAATGAGAAGAAAAGCTTTGTGTTGTTCAGAGTTTACTCTCATTCATTTTTTATATGTCTCCGGGTTCATCTCAAAGCAGCAAAGCACAGCGTTGCTCCATTTTAATTTAATTAGGTAGGTTGATCTGAATATTCATTTATTACCGTAATAAACCCTAATGATAAAATTATTCAACGTTTTGTCTTGCATAAAGGCATCATTTGGCACTTCCAGTCTCATCTGTCAGATTTCACTCCTGAAAAAAAAAAGATAGAGCATAGATTTGATCTTGATTAACAATATGTTAATGGAATATGCCTAATTTGCTAAATATCAGCACAGGTTATTTTGTAAATGAAGCCACTAAATGGAACAATGTTAATGGGGTCTGTTGTAAGTTGAATCACAATGGACTTGTCTTCGGTATGATAACCTTCTCACAAGCATCCGGGGTTTCTGTTGGAGCCCGTGGACGTGTCCTGGAGGATTTCAATGTCCAGGACAATAAAATGAAATTCCAGTCAAATATAATCTGTGTTTACTGAACGTAAATCCATTGATAGGCAGGTTATAAACATAATGACATCAAGGCATGTAGAATTTCTTTTTTTTTTGGTGAAAAGTAGGCTACTTTTGCTTAGACATTATATCCCAAATACTGTTTGTAAACATTATCGCTAGTAAAAATAAAAAGAAAGCAAAGACTCATGCTCGTTTTGGAATGAGCTTTGTCCACTTGGCATTATGCCTCACTGTATTTGCGTTTTTTTGGCATCGTGTTCGCAATTCACTTCGCTTCCTTTTGGATGCATGCTACTCATGGTCTGGCACCTGACTAATCTTTCTTAGTCATCACTTAATGTCCCACTTCACACCTGATTGCAAACTTGTAAGAAAGTCCCGACCTCACCTGTGTGCTGTGCTCAGCAACGTCTGGACAACCAAGAAGAAAACAAGAAAATACAGGCAGAGAGTCTCTGCAGATAAATGCACAACTACACGCTTGTAGTAGGACATTAAGTGATGAATGAGAAGGATTACTTTTTAAAATTTGTCTGTACAATTATTTGATATTTAGTATTCTGAAATTCTATATGACTACTTTTTCATTATATACTTTATATACTCATAAAGTACATTTTGATTCAAATGCTTTTTCTCAAGTAGAAGTTTTAATGCATCCCCCTTTACTTGTAAAGGAGTATTTCCATACTTTTGTATTGCTAATTTTACTTGAGATATCAGCCCTGTCTCACTCCCAGCTTGTCAAATACTGACACTTGGTCAGTGGCCCTTGGCGTCAGAAATTGATGCATAGAGGCACCCTTAGAGGTGGTATGATACACATCAGCTGGTGGCAGTTTCTGACGCTGCAGGCAACAACTCAAGTATAAGTACTGAGACCATCTGCATAGGGAGGGTGTGAGGAGAGTCGGATGGGTTAAACAATTTTCAGACTTTCACTGGGGAGCCTGCTGTTTGTGTCCAGTGTGACACTAAAAGTCAATATAATTTTTTTTTTTTTCAAAACATAAGGTAGTGTGCTAGTATGCGAGCAGGCTATGCTAGTGATGTATGTCAGATGATGTGACATTATGTTGGTAAAAACTGTATTTAATTAAAGCGAAAACATGTTATTTTCTAAACCTAACCACATGCTTTGTTGCCAATAGTTAAGGCAATAAACCTAAAAACCAAGTGTTTCACCTACATTGGTAAGTTGATTTTCAAAGACTGTATGCATCTAACAAGCAGAAACTGCACATTTCCCATGAAACCAGAAGTGTATTTTGAAATAGCGCTGGTCGGTATACCGGTTCATTGAGAATACCAGTTGTAAATTTCTATATGATATGAAAATATCAGATATCATCATACCGGCGAATAGCTGCGACTCAACAGGGAGTTAATTATGTAACATAATAATGAGCAATCCACAACTTACTCTCCATGAGGCCAGACACACAACAATGTGTGACACATAACAATTTGTGTCATTGTGAAACCACAAGTGAAACCCCCAGAATCTTTAAAAATAAAACCAAGATATTTAGGTCATACTGCCCTGCGGTATTTTGAAAGACACAATGCATGAAGCAAGTGTGTATTGAGACGCGGCCCCTGAATGTTCAAAACCGACGCAGGAGGGTACCTAGTGTGTCTTACTTAAACATGCAGGGTCACTGACTAAGCTTCAGTATTCGACCTTTCTGGATGAGAATGTGATGAAATTAGATCTTATAATCATCCACACTGAATCAATATGGTACAGTCAGTCAGTAATGCATAGGGGAATCTGCCAAACATTTTTTCCGGCCTAAAACCAAGTACAACCTGCTATTTTATCTCCAATAAAATGTCTTCCTTTACATTATTTCTCAATGTTCAGCACTCACAAACTATTCCCTCCCGAGTCTCAGTTCTTGACACTATTCAGGCTCAGAGGGGATGAGCCTTACACACAAAAACAGCTAATACAGCTACCACCAGCTCAGAAAATAGAGGAGTAATACCAGAAATCCTGTCTTGTCATTTCTCACAGGCTTAGTCTGGCTTTTATCTTTGATGTATCCCGGTGTAATGCAGCATTCACATCTCTTTATCCACTGTGTACCTGGGCTGACTCAGCAATTGAACATTTCTCAGAGAAATGATGTTGTAGTTTATCTATGGGGGAAAAAAACCTGAAGGACAGCTTTCCAAAACACGTCACTGGAAAAGCCTTTAGATGGTGACTGGTGATTCCAAGGAGAGTTAAAGATGAGAAAATCTGGCTTCGGGGTCAGTCGCTCTATCTCCCAGGACCTTCAGGAATCAGTATATCTCCAATGTTTGCACAGTGGAATATATTTTTAATTAGCCCATCTTCTTCTGTATCTGCAAGTGACATTTCCACATATAAAAGCTCTTTGCAACTTTTATCAGGATAAAAATAATTTATATTCTCTTGACACGAAAGCAGTTTTTTGTGATTGTCAGACAGACTGTAATAATCTGTTTATAATGATGAACATTCAACACCATGTCCAAAATGGAATGAAATAGATCAAACGGATGACTTGGAGTGATGGCTCTCTTTTCTCAACTTGCTCATATTTTCTTTTCACCCCACTGGAAAAAAAAATGTTAACAGCATGTTATCGTGGACACTTGATTGATAGAATGAAAAAAAGTACAAGCAAGAAGGCAAATAACAGTCATATTTACTGCAAGGTTTACACTCAGTGTAATAAAATGCTCATTTGGAATAGTTGTAAATGTCATTTTTTATAATTTATTGTAACTCCAAACAAAAATAATTTCTACAAAAAATATTCAAATAATGTCATATAATATTGATACGTGGTCGATATCTTTTCTCTCTCTTTTTAGACGTCTGATAAGTTAAATTCTGTTAAATTCTGCTTCCTGAATACTGTGTGAAGATTAAATCTCGCTAAGTGTGGCAACAATCACTCATTCCTATAACAACCATAATAGTGACTAAATTTTAATAATTCGTAACCCCCTGGATATTATATAATATGTATAATCTCAGCGACTGTTAGTGGGCACATTAGATACAATGACTGAAGATATAATTCTTAAAAAAATGCAGCAGAAATAGAATAAATGTAAAATCAAGTCTCATCTTTTTGAGAAGAAAATGAAACCTGGTTTATATACTATGTAGGCCTCAGCAGCAGGATCAAACGCGCATCTCGCCTCCCAACCCGTCCGTCGTGTCGACACGTCTCGTACTTCCACTGAGTCTGACCACACACACGTTGGCCGTCAGTCAAACGGAGGTGAGATCCTTAACTCAACCAAGAAAAAAACAAAAACAAAAAGGTCCTTGTGGGTACAACAGCCATTCCCTTTGAAGTGAAACAGTGGTGATAAGTGTTAATGCTTTTTGGTTTGATGCACATTGCTCCAGCTCAGGGATAAAGGGAACAGTGGTTGGTATGATTTTTTTCCCCCTTCGTCTGCATCTTTTTTTCTCTAAGGTCGCTCCCCCTTTTTTTTCTCTTCTCACACCTGAGCACACACTCAGTATCATAACAGTCCTGTGAAGTGTGTGTGCATGTGTGTGTGTGTGTGTATATGTGTGTTTGAAAGGAGACTGGGGCGAGTTAGTGTTGTGTGAGTGTGTGCGCTTTTTGCGAGTGCTGCGGTGTGTGTTCATCGGGTCCACGACTTGGGCGGCCCTACCCGCTCCGGGTCACCCCTCGCCTCGCGTACACACACATATACACACACTCGTTGGTCTGAGGTGTTTTTTTTTTTTTTTTTTTTCTTGGCTCAGTGGGGAGTTAACGTGGCCAGCAGGTGGGCTAGCAGAGTGCAGAGCAGCAGGGTGGCCGTGGTAAGGTGCAGGGAAGAGGCGGCGTTGCAGTCCTTGCCCGCCTCGCAGCGGGAGTGTTGGCACAGTACCCCCTTAAACTCCGGAGGACAGATGCACTTCTGGCTCTGGTAGCATGTTCCTCCGTTCTGGCACAGGAGCATCTCCTCATCACAAACGTTAGCTGCGAGCGAAGACAGAAAGCAGCAGAGGGAAAGAGGGAGAGTGGAGGAATTGCGGAGGTAAGGAGAATGAGAGAGAAAGAGAAGTTTGGAATAAAGAGGGCACGGCAAAGTGACAGAGTGACAGGCAGTGAAAGGATGGTGTGGGGGAGTAAAGAGCACAAAGACGAAAGAAAGATGTGTGGCAAAGAGAGACAGGTGAGGGGAGATAAGGAGGGGCAATGTTAGGAAAAGCATGATGGGAAACAGAGATACAGGGGGAGGAGAAGAATTCAGGGCAGAGAGAACAAAGTAGAAAGGAAAGCAGGAGGAAGGAAAGAGGCAAGATAAATTCTCAAGTCTTTGCCTCGGGGACGACAATAGGTAACACCTGCCTTTTTTTTGTTTTTGAAGTCCCTTTCGCTGTTTTTTTTGCCTTCTTCTTGAGCCTGCACTTTCTCTGGGTCACGTAAAAATCGTTCTCTCAAACCCAGCAGAATACACCGCATGTGTGATATTTATTAACTAATGATTGGGGGAAGAAATAGCATCATTAAAATGCTATAAAAGGCATTAGGAAAAGCACAGAGGTAGTTGTACTGCACAAGATACTTGACCTAAAAATGTTCTGAGAAAAAATGGAGAGGATCAGTTGTCCATGACAGGAAATAATTACATGTGCTAACATGTTTTATTACACCAAAGATTATTGGCTCGGTTGCACTGAAATATTCGGAGTAAGATGTCAAAACGTACTTTCCTGCTGTTAACTACAATATGTCTCATGTTGGAGTAAAACCCACAGTCAAATGGCATGCATGCCTGTGGAGGTTTTGTGTGTGTGTGTGTGTGTGTGTGTGTGTCTGTGTGTGTGTGTGTGTGTGCGGATCTATGTGAGTCCTCACTCGATGTTAGATGGTGGGGGAAGCCGATTCCCTGTAATGGGGTTAAGGAGTGACAGGGTCATCAATTAAAGAGCCAGCTGATGCTGCTAATGAGCTACATGATCTATTCCCCTGGGAGTAAAGAAAACATCGGGAGATGCACAAGCTACAGTAAGTGGCACAGCACACATGCAAAGGTTGCAACATTTGCTCATGATATTTAGACAGGAGCCCCCCAAAAATCAACCTCCTCATACTCACGGTAACAGCCTTGTTTCCAGTAGTATCCCAGCAGACAGTCGTCACACTTGGCCCCCGTGGCCCCGTCTTTACACTGGCAGAAGCCCGTGCCATTACACCGGTCATGGACAGAACCCATCTGGTTGCAGTTACACTCTGAAAGAAGAGAGTGGTGGAGGAAACGGAGATAGGAGTCATTTAAAAATTAGAATTAGAAATGGGATTTGACCGAGAGTTGAATTAAGTTCAGCCAAAAAATGTGTGCATTTGTATTCGGACCACAGACTTGTCTTTGATATTGATGCCTTTCAGAGCTGCAGTGCTGTGCATGTAAGGTGGAGTTTCTCCAGACTACAGAGATGTCCCAAGATGCTGCAGAGATTCAGACCTGAAATTTAGGCCTTTTTCAGACAGGATTAATTTTGTGTTTTGCCCATCATGTAACTTTGTGGTGAAAATTCAGATGCAAAGGCCATGTCTAGTGTTTTTTTATGTAGACGCCACAGATAAAATATTACATGTAATGCTGTCTGGACTTATAACTGCTGTGATCTAAAGCACATTGCATTTTGCATGTTATAATTGCTATTTGATCCCACAGACGGTAAACAAGATTTCTAATAGGTTTGGCATTAGTTTCCTAAAAACAACACCTATCATACAGCCTGCAATACTGGGAAGAGACTACAGTGACTCCTCTTCTCTTTAAAGAAATATAAAATGACAGATGTCAGAAAGTACTGTATATATCAGATGTTGTTTGGTAAACTAATCCCATCTAAACAGAACTGCAAGTTCTTTTGATCGCAGACTATCTCTTTTCAAAGGCAGGTAGAAGACATGTCGGGAACATTGTGGTATTTTGAGCAGTTGAGATGCAAAAGTCTAGTTGTTGTGCTGCATAATTAAACTTAAGCCTTGTCTGTTGAACTTGTGGCGTATAAAACAACACAAACCCGTACTTGCTATACTTCCTACCAATCACAGAAACACATTTTTGTTTTATTGAAATGCTAACTACTAAGACTCATGTCAGATCATTTGGAGACTGTTTACCTCTTTAACACAAGATGACATTGAATTTAATTAGCTTTTAAAATTACTCTCATTTCTGCAAGTAATTATCATTACAAATACATATATTTATAGAATCTGACTGATATCAGATCAGTTGTAGCAGATCAGAGATGGTAAAAAACTGCAGAGCTGCATATTTGCATTACATCTGCCGGTCGGTTGATGACAAAGTTTTTCTCACGTTTTGATGTAGGCCAATAGTTTGTCTTTCAGTTAAACCCAATATCAAATTAACTTGTTTAAAATGTAATTTATTATAAAATATTCATAAAGGTGAAACAGATTTCACAGCCACAGCAATGCACTTGGCATCAGTGTCTTTGTGGGTCATGTGCATTAATTTTGGGTTTATATGCGAGCCACTCAGACTGAATGTGTAGCTGTGCAAAATGTTAGTGCAAATGCATTAGTGTTCAAGAGGGCATGGTTTCTTGCTTTAGAGACGCGTGGTGTGAACTGATTTCTGTTGCCATGCTCGGTGTGCCAGTATGCTGGCAGATGAGCTAATGGGGCCTTATTTGTGCTGACTCCAAGGCCTGGCCCTGTGTGTGCCCCAGCCGCACCAAGTTTACCCTCCAACCCCCTGCAGTCCACCTACAGATGGATCCAAATCAACACCAGATTTTGCTCCACAGCTATGCATACAGAGTGACCTCATATTAGGAGTTAGGACATGCCCTTAATAAGACTAAATACTGTGTGAAAGCATACAAACAGTGTGTATCACTGTCCGTAAAGACGTGTGAGATTCATTTTTCTATATTACAGTCAGAAAATATCACAACCATTATATGTTTTTCATTGTTTTGGCTCTCCAGCACATTGGATTTAAAATAACATTAAGTGTTAATTTTCAGCTATAAGGGTGCTTGAGGGTGTTTGCATCAGTATTAGTCGATAAGCGTTGCATACAGTAGTACCCATAGATAAAGCACAGTGTAGCAGGGCAGTGAGTCTAATAACTCAGGATGTTTTTTTTTTTTAAGTACAAATATTGGAAATTTC
The DNA here is from genome assembly GCF_026936395.1 of Plectropomus leopardus. Lineage (NCBI taxonomy): Eukaryota > Metazoa > Chordata > Actinopteri > Perciformes > Serranidae > Plectropomus > Plectropomus leopardus. The sequence continues at coordinate 8,541,118 of NC_142195.1, forward strand.
TTAACAGACCAAGTCAGGTAAAGATCTGGAACAACAGCTGCAGGGAAAATACCTGCTGATGTCTACAGGTTGTAAATTTTGCCAAGGATTTGTGTTCAAATATTACATTTCATGGCTTTATTTGAATCTGCATGACTTGTTTTTTTGGGGCAGTACAAGAAGCTATGAACACAACATTAAATTATTAGCACCTTTTAAAGTTAGTGTTGTTAACATTTCAACAAACAAATCTCGACTTACAAATCCAGCAGATATGGGGCAACATTAGTTAGTCACGTGTCATGCCACCCTCATTTTAGCTCTAGTTTGGTCTCCACCAACTCCTGGAGAAAATAACCTGCTTTTAACTGTTAAATGCTTAATTAAGTTAACCAGCTAGTAGATCAATTTGGCTGTCTGCTGTTTGGTGCTGAGCAGGTCAACACATTTTCACTCTCAACTCATTACATACCAACACTTGTTGGTATGATCCCACAGGCGGTAAACAAGAGCAAGTCAACACATTTTCTAGGTTAGTTGCCCTCCACGTAGCCATCCAATGTCAATTTTGGATGCTCAGGGACTGAGTGTCAATTCTGGCACGTTGCATGCTAGGCTTGGCTGGTATCTATTTTTTCATACCTTCATACCTTGCTGAAATTTCACAGGGGTATAAGGCATATGACATTATTTTTGTGCAATGCTCCACCAGTACAGACCAGAGACTGACCTCTGGTGGCACAGTATGTGCACTACACACAATTTAGATTCACTTTATTAATTTAAGACAATAAAAGCACATGGTTAGGTTTAGAACATCATGCTTTGACTTAAAATAAGTACACGTGTTTAACGTAACATGACATAGGTCACTTATATAGTATGCTACACATACTAGTGCACTGCATTATTTTAATAACTCAATGAATTTTGGTTTCACACAGAAAACAAACCACAATGCCACGGGTTCAAGTCTGGCTTTTGTTAGGCCCTATCCATACTTTCATGCTGTTTACATGATCGTCTGAAACACACTGCTTGCATGAGCAGCACATGTGCGTTGCAGAACCTGCTGTTTGTTTGGTTTTTTTGTTGCCCATGTTAACAAGTTAATAGAGCAGCCACACTGCCTGCATAAGCAACGCTTGCAGGCGCGTCTAAGCTGCATTTCAGATGGGCACATGAAAAATGAGAAATGGTGGCTCGCTGTTTTTTTTTGTATGCTGTGTGCCTTTTTCAGCAGAAATAGATATTGAAAACGGTGACTTGATAATTCGATTGACTCTATGCCACCTTTTATTGCATTTTCAATGTCTTTATCTGTCAGAGATGAGGAAATTCAAACATGTCTATTTTACACGAACTTTACTGCTTCTTTTTCGAAATAAAAGTCTTTTGACAAGGTCTCTGTCGTCAGAATCCCATCATTTGTTGACACAAGGCATTTTGTTTTGAATTTTCTGCAGGACTGTGCTGTTGTCAATGCAGGAGCTTGCATGCCTTCATAACTGAGTAAAATATGTGCTTATAAATGTGGAAATATAGCACTCAAAGCAGCAGGCAGTCCTGCAGAAGCAGGAACAACTCTGTCTCGGTGAACAACGCTGTCAGTTTGAACACTGCGAGAGTGCAACACACGGCATTTCGGCAAGGTTGCCGTCATGCGCTGCTCATACATGAAGTGTTTTCCAGACATAAGGCAGTCGCTCGGAGCATCAAAAAATGCCCCTGGCCCATGCATCTCAAACCGCTGCTAAAGGGTGCCCGAGTGTGTCAGTATCTGACCCACTGTCCAAGTGTTGTTATTTGACAAATTTGGAGTGAGAACAAGCTTTTAGCTGAAAACAGCTTCCTGCTTACACAACAAAATGTGTCATAAAGTGTCAGTAGAGCAGCTGTATAGTATTGATAATATTTGAGTATCTTTTACTACATTCATCTATTTAGACTACCTTGGTGTGTAACCCTCACTTTAACTGAGCAATTGCTGTCATTTTAAAAACATTGAAAATTATAGCATCTCCTTGTCTTGTCACACACAACACACACTCACACCGTCCCCCGCCACACACTCCCTCTGTCCCCCTGCAGACTGACCGATGCAGACGCTCTCATCATCCAGTTCGGCAGAGGCGTTGCGGAAGTATCCCAGTCTGCAGTGTTGGCAGTTCTGGCCCCTGGTGTTGTGCTTGCAGCTGACGCATGTGACAATGTTCAGGTAGTCGATGTAGCTGCAGCGGTTGGAGTGGCCGTAGCACTCACAGTCTGAAACAAAAGAGATTTATCTTTAGGTTTCTTTTACAAGCGGAAGATAGCGATACATGTGCATGAAGTCAATACTTGTGATAGAGTAGTATCTTTTTAAGCATTCTCCTGGGATTCTTCTGTGACAGTGGGAAATGATAAATTACTTGCACCGGGAGATACGCCCGACGGTTTTAGTTTTAGACGTCAGTGAACAAATGAATGACTCTGAGTGTGTTTTATGACTTGCCTTTCTGACTCTATATTGGTTCAATAAAGACAGACCACTCCCTCTCCATTACTACACTCACAGGTTTGCTGAGTCTGCTTCACTGGGCTGCACTGATTACTGATGGGAATTCCACTATCCTGAGTGTGTGTGCGTCTGTGTGTGCATGCTTGTTTGTGTATATGTATACAGGCGTGTGAGTACAGGCATGTTAATTGTGTCTGGGAATTTAATTGCATTACCGGATGAGTAGATTATATGCTACAGAATCATAACCAAGGGAGTTTGAGGTGAGTGATACAGTAGGTGTTTTCAGGCTGCACCTGACACCATGAAATTGGTCTGACACCACTTAACCCGATGGAAACCCTCCACTGCCTCTCGTTTCTTTTCTCTGTTTGTTCTTCATTTCCACAGTCTTAAATTCTCTTCCAAAAAGCTCTGCACAATCAGGGCTCTTAATTAAATTTTCTCTTTGTAATTCATGAATTATCTGAGAGGATTTGATTGCAGGTTTTACTCTACATGCTGGTACGCTTCATAAATTAAGACTTCTTCCATATTTCACACCCTAAAACCAAAGCTTAAAAAAAGACATGCTGTGGAGAATGGTGTAAGACCTTTTGTATAATTTTTCCACAGAGGGAGAAATGAAAGCCTGATATAATTTACCGTAGGATCTGCATTGTGCAGAGGGGTTCAGCAAGTGTTGCTCTACATTCTCGCTACGATTATCTTGGCTGAGGCTGGTACCTAATTAAGGTTTTATTAAGCTTTAGAAGTTGGCTGCAATAGTGTGCTGCAAGGCATCACTGTCCTCTAAAGAGGCGTTTACCAGGCATGTTTATGCAAATACACATTTAAATGCACATTAAAAAGTCGGAGTTTAGCTGTTTAATCAGCCGTCACATTATTATTTTATTATTGTTTGGTTGATGATGCCAGCTGAAATATTAATGAGCTGGTTTAAAAGGAAGTCAGCGAGAGCAGCGCCATAAAGTGCCTCTCTCAGCACTGAGGAAACCATGCTAGCAGTGGGGGAAGAACTGCCTAATTAAATATAAATGGCCAATTACTCCACAGACCAGAGAGGCAATGGGACATTGTTCCACAAATTAACGTTACGAGTCAAGATGCTGCTTTATTGGTGTTTATCAATTTCGGATTGTTAACGGTGAAAGACAGTTACATTGAGAGAAAGTGAGCATCAAAGAGTCTCTGAAGTTGAAGGAGTAGTGATATATTTTACTAACAAGAATCCTTTCTAAAATCCATAAACAGGAATGTCAGTGTTGGCAATTGTTTGATGGTTTAATACGAATTTAAAGTCCAAAGACTTACCTTGATCATGCACATAAAGCAAACACAACCAAGAGGGAGTTGCATGGGAAAGAATGAACAAAATGAAAAACATAAAACATGGAATGAAAGGAATTTTTCCACAGGTTTCTTTCTTTAAAAACAGCATACACTTAAGTCAAACGACAGAAAGAGTTTCTAATCCACTGATCTGAACCAACCAATAGGATTAACCAAGCTTGAGTCTCCCCTCTGTATCTTGAGGCCAGGTGCTGCTCATGTTGGTCTCTTACCTCTGAAATCATCGTATATGATCCCAAACAACTGTTTGGCCTGCGGCTCTCCTGAGATCAAGAGCTTCAGAAGCCCTTGAGGGATGAAGGAATCTTTGTTTAAGATTTGTCGGCACATTATTCACTGTGCTACAGTCATCTATGGCCCTATACCTTTGCACAGCTGGAGCAGGTATAGATGAGCATCAGTACTACAGAGAGGCAGTATGGATTAGATGGATGGGATTCCCACTAGATTCTACCTTTAAAGAAGAGGGTTGCTTTGTTCTATAAAGCTGACATAATCTTCACCCAGTGCAGTGTTTCTTAACTGGTTGGACAGAACCCAGAAGTCATTCTGAAGATTTTATGAGTCTGTATGCAAGGAACGACTGTAGTGCTGCCCATGACTCAGAGGTTTCAAGCTAAAGCTGAATTTTAGGGTTGCCACGGTGAGGAAACTTTCCCACCACTTAATAAACTTGGAACAAAACCAATGTTACCCATTACACCAGACATTTTAGAAGAAAAGATAATCATCCATGACGCTCAATATCTCTTTCATTAATTAGTGATGTTTGATCTGAGGATCTTCTCCTTACTTTGACCAAAATTTAAAGGAAAACAGTTGGTGTGGCAGCACATGCTTTCTTTTTTATGAACTCCTGTCTCCACGTCAGCGATGGCCCTGGCTTGTTTTCAGGTTGTTCGACCATCCCATTCTTGTGAACACCTTGAGGACTTTATTAAAATTTGGTACAAAGGTGTACTTGGACTCAAGAACAAACTGAGTAGAATTTGGTGGTTGAAGTTCAAAGGTCAAGGTCACTGTGATATCACAAAACATGTTCTTGTCCATGTTTTAGCTCGGCTCATCCCTCTCCACAAAATGCGTTGAGCAGACCGACTTGCTTCTGAAAAAACTCTGTGCTGTGACACTGCTGCTATACGTAGCAGGTACTTTGAGTTTATAATCGTAGCATCTGTCATCACTAAGTATTGAGGTGGTGGGCAAGTAATGTATTCAGTCTGTAATCAGTGCGGGCTTGAACACCATCTAATATCAGTAACACTTACTACCTTACTAATATTTGAGTATTGTTAATATCTGGCCTGATGTAGAAACTGGTGTGTCTTGTTTTTTAAAGCATGACATAGGATAGATTAATAAACAATATCATTTTCAAAACTATTCAGAAAGATTAACTTCAAAGTCAATCTCTGACCTTGGAGAAGTTGGCAAAGCAATCCAACCTCAAGGTCCATTGATTAGTGGCTGTTCTGGAGTTTATTTTTATGGTATCACACAATCTTCTTTTTGGAGAAGTGTGTGATTTGATTGTTTTTGGTGAGATTGTTTTGCCAACCCTTGTCTCCAAGGTCAAGAATTAACTCTCAGTCTCAATTTTTAAGCCAATATGGTCGAGAAGTCCTCTTTATTGCCACAACAACTGGGCACACTCAATTTGCTGAAAATCGTATAACATAATCAAATTCTTTTGCAAAATCCAAAGACTTTTTAAAATTTAAATCAAAAACTGTTGTAGGAAACATTCTGCCAACATTTTGCATTGTATTGTCTGTTAGTGAACTATGCTTTTTAAAAATCCTTACTAATTTCTTAGAAAAAACACATAGACATATTAAACTTAAGGTGCTTAAGGTGAATAGGTGAATGTCAGTTCAAAGATTCAGAAAATGATGATCAGCTGTGGACTTAAATGACCACCTTTAATGGAGCTATAACTGCAATACTGTGTCACCCATTAACCTCATCATAATACATTTTGGGTCCCAATTTGCAACCAGTTATGAATCACTGCACTACTATTATTGCACATGTTCATGTTCTACCTTTCTTTTTCTCTCTTTCGCTCTCTCTCTCTTCTTCATCCTCTCTCCCAGTAGTGTGTTTTGGGGTCACATGGCTCCATCTTTCCCACTCAAGTTTGTGCACTACAAAGGAGCAACAACTTTCAGATCAATCTGTATTGATGTAGCACAGATTATCTCAGGCTGTTTTACCAAACTAGAAAGAACAACTACTACTGACTAGACAACATCCAATGATTTGTGAGAAACCTTTGCCAATACAGATCCTACTCACTTATAATGTAATTGACTGAAGAAATAAGGTGCTGATGGGTATTTAGAATATTTTCTTATATTTTAAAAATATCATCCGAATGTTTTTAATATTTCTAATCAGACATCAAGAATTTAACAAATTATTGTGAAAACCTGAAAGTGCCTTTTCTTCAAGAGCATTTTCAATGTCAAATTCATCTTCCTTTTGTAGTTTATCCATTTTTTCCCCCACTTAATCCTCCTGCCTTTTATTTCTTGCCCTACAGCGTCAGTCGTCATCTCATTTGAAAAATATAGCACAACAGTTGGTACCAAATTAAGATTTTGCCTTATAGCGTATGTTGACTGACAGGCTATCATGTATTTGGAGATAAATTTAGATACATTTGTTGTTTCCAGTTTCTGTTTTTTTCAGCGTGAGCTGCCAAGTTAAACCGGTGGCGAAAGTTTATCTACTACATATTTACTGCACCACAAATAATCCACTGTATATAGCTACTGTAAATCTTCAAGGACGTTGCCACAAATACAATTAACTACAGTTTGCTGCAACCACTGCAGTACATACAAAAGAGATACCTTCTCCGTGCTCAGATGAGGTTGTTGTTTTGTGACCATGAGTCTCTTGTGCACGTCCTTCAAAATTATGGGAGACTGAAACACCACAATCGTTATTGATGTAACAATCAAAAATGAGGTAAATAAAAAGTTATGAGAAGATTGCCATTGCTACATATAAAAGAGATACCTTTTCTTTCCTCTCTATGCCCAGATGAAGTTGATGTTTTGTGACCGTGAGCTTCATGTCCATGTCCCTCAGACTTGTGGGAGACTGTCACACCACAATCATAATTGACATAACAAGTAAAAACATCATATGAGGACAAATTTATAAGATCCTTTTCCTTACAGTCTTAATATTTAGACAATGTCTATTCCTGTGTTTCTACTTGGTTCTCCCATTCTTCTCCCTAAAGTTGCAAAGTTAATTAATTAACTCTAAAGGCTATGTTTATGTTGCTATTGATTTCTTTATATTTCTTTATAGTGGATATAGCTTGTGGGAAATGTTTATCTGCTACAAATTCACAGCACCACAGGTAAACTACAGCATCTAAATCTGTGAAAAAAAATTGCCACCACTTCATACAAAAGAGATACCTGCCCCGTGCCCAGATGAAGTTGTTGTTTTATGGTCATGAGTCTCGTGTATGTGTCCTCCAGACTTGTGGGATACTGAAACATCAAAATGGTCATGGAAATAACCATCAAAAATATAGAAAAACATCCAGTTTACAGTGGCAAGTTGCCAAGTTGAACTTGTGGTGAAAGTATATCTATTGCACGTTTCCATCACTGCAGGTACTCTACATTATATAAAATTACAAGAACACTGCTGCCGCTACATATAAAGGAGATACCTTCTCCATGCCCAGATGAAGTTGTTTTGTGGTCATGAGTCTCCTGTACGTGTCCATGGGTGTCATATGCGTGCCCCTCAGCCTTGTGGGGGACTGACATGAAACATTTTTCATTGACAATGAAGAAAAAAACTGTTAAATTTATTCTGTGTCTACTTTTCTCGTGATAAAATTGCATACTACATATTTACATCACTACAGGTTAATGTTCTATTTTTTAGGGGCCCATTTTTTGCTCTAACTAAAACTTTTCTACTGCATATTAATACTGGTATGTTACAGCAGAAAACTACAAGGACATTGGTACTAGGGGTGTAACAATCCATTGATCCGGGTCTATGTACCAGTCAAATGATCACTAATCCAACAAAACATCAATCTGTATTATCATCTTTAGGGTACGCCTTTACTTTGAAATCTCCATTGAACGTCTGTGTCACTATCAAACAGTGCCAGGCTGTTAATGGCAAGCAGCCAAGAAAAAACACCAAGGATATTTACTCCCCTCTTGGGAATAAACAGCAGCGTGGAAATATTTGGGACTTGGGAGAAAAGACAGGTCAACAGACAAAGTATATGCCATATGCAAACAATGCCTTGAGGAGACAAAATACTTATGGCAATGAACCTTTCCAGCCATCTCACTCTGCCAACTTGTTGCTCCTGCTATGGCTATTATAGCTGCTCTTTTTCAGTAATGTTAGACTAGAAAAATGTAATGTGAAAAATGCACACTGAAATTCAACCGTGCAGTTCTGTCGGGGGATGCAGTGACTTAAACCAAAAGTGAGCAAAAAAAGTATGAATTAGTTTTAAGGTATGAGTAGAGGAAAAGTCCGCTAGCTGCTAGGCTAATTTATTAATGTAAAAGCGCAAAGCTTCATTACTACAGGCAAACTACAGCGTTCTTGTTCCCACTACATGCATAAAATAC